>NC_071572.1:55082720-55763091 GCF_024509145.1 Vidua macroura | reverse complement strand
GCTCTGGACCCCATCCTACATGGCCTTGAACTCTTCCAGAGGTGGGATATCCACAACTTTGCTGGGCAAATTGCTCCAGTGCCTCACCACCCTCCTTTTTAAATTTCTTTCTAAAGAAAGTAAAGAATTTCTTTCTAATATCTAATCTAAATCTACCCTCTTTCAGTCTAAAGCCATTCACTACATAGCCTTGCAAAAAGTCACTTTCCAGCTTCCCTTTGGGGACTGGTAAGTCACAAAAAGGACACCCTGGAGCCTTCTTTTGTCCAGGATGAGCACCCTTCCCCACAACTCCCAGTCTTTTCTAATAAAAGAGGTGCTCCATCCTTCTAATCATCTTTGTGGCGCTCCTCTTGACTTGCTGCAACAGGTCGATGTCATTCTTGTGCAAAGGATCCCAGAGCTGGATGTAGCACTTCAAGTGAGTTCTCACCAAAGTGGAGTAGAGGAGCAGAATCCTCTCCCTTCTGCCCACACTGCTTTTGCTGCAGGCCAGGACACATTTGGCTTTCTGGGCTGAGTGCACATTTCTGGGTCATGTCCAGCCCATATCCACCAGCACCCCCAAGTCGTCCTTGGCAGGGCTGCTCTCAATTTGTTCATCTTCCAGACCATATAGTTACATATTGCTGCAGTATTTTGCACTTGAACTTACTAAATTTAGATTCCCATGGGGCTACCCCTTCAGCCTGTCCAAGTATCTTTAGACGCTTTGTTTTGTAAGAGAGAGAAATAACAGAGATCTTGCAGCCATGTTACCACTGCACATAGGTGCTGCTCTGAATTTAATTGGTACAACTGTACATTGATGAATTGCATCCAATGATGGCAAAACCAGTTATTTTTCTTAAAAGCCTTCATATACTTTGCTTCAGACTCCTGAGTAGCAGTTCTTGACAACTTGAATACAAATTAACACTCCAAGTACTATATTTTATCAGCCTTTTAATGTACAACAGGAAGTACTTTCATGATGTCCTGATACCTGGAATAACTAATTTGATAACTTTCCAAATAAGAACAGTGAAATTAATTTCCCACTGACAAGAAAAACTAGTAAAGTGGGACATGCATTGTTGAAGAGCAACTTCAGTATCTAGCACACTGTCTTATATTCATAGGCAGCTGACAGAAGAAAGCAATTCTGCGTGTAACCCATATAGAACCTTATGTTGCTGTTTACATTTCTTGTTCTGCAAGAAGATAAGGGCTTGTAGTACTAGAAATATGATCAAAACAACTCTATTAGAGTGCCAGCATGTACGGGGTAAGCAGTTTCGTGACAATCGGAGTTAAAAAAAAAGATCATCTGTGTCTAGTTCTTAATAACAGTTGAAAAGAAACTATATTTTCTTTTATCCCAAGATTTAGGAACTAGAAGAATGTCAGTATGAACCATCATCTCCAGGAGCCAGAACTATTTGAAATACATATATTCAGTTACTTCTTAATAAGAATTATCGTCTCTGAATTATAAATGCTTATAACTAACTTTTGTTCTATTTTAAAATGTGCTGTTAACATCTGCAATACAAAGTTAATTTTTTTAAATATGGAATGCATTGCGGTATCAGAAAGGCATCTTTCCTCCATTTCCATGTTTTTCTTTACTTTGCAGGGCAGGAAAAAACTGGCCAGTTTGGAATGCTTAGCATGGGCAGGAGTCTGAAACTGTGCCAAGTGAGATCTGAAGCTCCTCCTGTTCATGGATGAGACTTGCAAATCTCAGTGTATGACAGAAATATGGGTTGTGGTGAAATCCATCAGGTACTACAGTCTAGTATGTCTGGGAATCAGAGATGCAAATCCTACCTCCTCCTCAATGTGGACACATGGTCACTTCCTGAGAACAGTTAAGCCTACTGCTGTTTTAATTAACATAAATTCAAAATAATTAAAGTGCAATATATGCAAAGAGTTTTTTCTCATTAAACCCAAATGAGAAAATAATTTCTTTATTAAATACATTGCTTCATTGCAGAGAAAAACAACTGTTATTTCTTCACCTATTCACCAGTCACTTGCTGCATCATTAAATTAGGACATGATGGCAAATTGAAATAATAATAATAATAATAATAATAATAATAATAATAGTAATAAGTCTATACACAAATGGCCACATTTAGTGAAAGGGTTCTTCTCTTCAGAATAATTTCTCCATGGTAACGTCCCATTAGCTGAAAGAGAGTTCCTTTTACTTGACCTCAGTATGACTGTTCTCAAGGAAACTATCACAAAAAGAAAAACAGCCTTTGGTGTCAATTTAGTATTTTCTCTCAAAAATAGTTGTTTTATAATTCAATTAAATGAAGTACAAGAGCACTTGTTAGTTGCTGATAGTCATGCATATTATAACAATTCTTAATTATGTTTAGCTGTTTACTCCTTTTATGAAAAACGAAGAACAGAAACAAACTTAACTCTTGTTCAGATATGTCCTTAAGCCCAAGCAGAAATCCTACATTCTCAGAGACTAATTAGAAATAAAAATGGATTCAGATAAAAGTAGAAGTACAAAGTCAAAGATTAGTGTCAGACCACATAATCCTTGTTAAGATTTACCAAAGTAGAATAATGTATTCGATGATTCCCATCAGTTTCTGGCAGGTTTATAAATGAAGCTGTCAGTGGAAGAAGTATTGTGTGAGATAGAAATATCAGGAAAAAGCTGTCTGTTTGAAATTTGTGTGCTCTACATTCATAAAATCCTAAAAAGCCAAACCCTAGACTAGAGTGAAATTATTGCAAATGTTAAAGGACAAAAGCAGTGGTTAACCTAAAAATTCAAAGGTCAGACCTATGATTGGAAGCAACACTTCAGTATGTTTGTTTGAGGCAATATTTACACTGAAATTCAGCAATATAAATGTATTAAAGAGATCTCACATAATGAAGAAAGAGAAGGAGGAGAAAGAAATTTTAGTGTGCAATGCAACATTTCCTCTTTCGCTTCCATGCAACTACATGGCATCACTAAAATGCATTCTTGGTTCTTAGTCCGTAGCACATGCTGAAATTACAAGAACAAAATTTAACACAAATCTCTTTAAAGTTATTTGGTAATTTTTTTTTTTCATTTTATTCTTCGGTTTTTGGGATTAAAAATTACAATGAAAAGCTCAAATGCATTTTTGACACCAAAACAATGCAATCATGATTTTTTAGTTGTTCATCAATAATTTCTACCATAGGAAGATAGTTAAAAGCTCACTATTTTATATATTTTTATATTTTTATATAATTTATATATATATATATAAATACATAACATATAATATATATATTATATTTATTTATTTATGTTATATATATATAAATATTTTAAGATATGAAATTAATCTTCAGTTAGAAAGAAGATTTTTGTCCTCATTTAATTTCTGACGTTCCACTCAAGAAAATTATTATTTTCCTGAATCTTGACAGATCCAATATTTTTTCTTCCATGCTCATGTTTCAGAGCTAATAGATTGTTCAACCTTGATTTCTATAAGAACTATTTCATCTTTTTCCTTTGTTATTTTTATATAGATTGTCTAGTAATAATTTGGTCTTTCCAATTTTAGAACTGTTTTATATTAACAGAAATTCAAATGTGCTTCATTAGTCCATTTATTGTTGTCATGACATTTCATATATTAGAACTTTGTAACTTTTAAGTTTACAACTTTATTTTATTTTAGTTTAGTTTATTTTAGTTTAGGGGTTTTTGTTTGTTTGTTTGTTTGTTTATTTTTTCACCCATAACATGCTTAAAATATTAATTTTACTAAACCATCTAGGGTATGGTAAAAAAATTGTCAGATCTATCTGCATTACCAAAATATTCTACTGTGTGACCTTCACACAACTGGTGTATTCTTTGGTAGTAATTTTTAGTAGAAATTGGTTTTCTACTCATCTTGCATTATTCTGGTAAAATGAAGAATCTACTTAATTTCCATAATGTTAGTGTACTGCAAATTAGACCAGATATAATTTCTTGCTTTGCTTTTCCGAATTCTACCATTACTGACCTTATTTTCCTATTTTTCAAGAGCAGTTTGTGTTTTTGTGCAAACATGTTTTTCAAGGGATTTTTTTTTTAAATGGGTTCTGGCAAGATAGGGTAATCAAAATAGGAAACTGATAAAATGTCATTATCTGACATTCTTGATCACAAAAAGGATGATGTCCGACTCAGAGATAATTCAGGCTATCAAATTCATAGAATCTTAGAACAATTTTGATTGTAAACATCCTCTAGGGGTCGTCCAGTTCATACATGCTTCAAGTGGAGCCAAAATCGAAGTTGCAACCAGCTTCAAAGTTTGATGAAATTCTTAGGGTCATGGCCAAGAGCCTTGAATATCTCAAAGGATAACAATTCTGTTACCTTTCAAATCAGCCTATTTCAACAATTGACCTCTTGCACTATGAAACAAAGAACTTTCTATCTAATTCAGATCAAAAGTAGGAAACAGACCATGCTTATATAAGGTAAATTAATATTGAATAAATAGAGGATGTCATGCATTGCAGAATAAAACCAATCCTTGCCTGGTTAACACATTTGTCCTTTGCCTTAATTCTTTTCAAAGACACTGAGATTTAAGTGTACAAGTGCTTAAGTACAGCTGCAAACATTGTTCTGCCACAGTCCCTAACAATTAAAAGTTTAAGAATTTAGGAAACATAGTTAAACAAACAATTTATGGTAGACAATGAATTTTTAGGGCTTTTTAAAATTTATTTTTATTTTTTATATAAATATTAGCAATAACAGGAGAAAAAGAATATATATTAACTAGTGGCTTAGTAGAATGTGGGAGCTAAAATACTGACATTAAATGAGGTGCAAAATTCCATATTTTTTGTGAACATGAACCTACAGCTGGAAAAGTGCGGTCAAGAAAAAAATAATAAAGGTATAAAGAGAAAAACCATACTTAACATGATTTAACAGTAGTTTGTTCTGATACCTATGTCAAAGCAATCATTTTAACTACTGAAGTATTTAAAGTCTGAGTGCTTCATGGTTTTCTACTCTTAAGAGCAGGCATTAACAGTTCATTTGCTCATAGAAATAGACCAAAAGTACTTTTTTTTTTTTGTAACTATGAAAAATTTTCAATATTATTAAGAGTTTAAGGCAAATATATTAAGAGATTCTTCATCAAGGTGTCACCATGTCTAATCTTCTTGTGGATCTGTCTTAGTTCCTCTATGCTATGGCAAAATTTTGGGTAAATCAAAGGAGAAATTATCCCACGTAACCAGTTAGTGCAGTCGGACAGAGTACAAGATGAGCTTTAGAAGTTTACTAAGCACAGAACTTCACTATTCTCAAATTTCTGTGAAAAAGATCCAGAAAGAAATTAAATTTCTTCCAATCTGACTCATTGATCCCATTAAACCAAAATAAAAGTGCATTACTTTAAAATATTTTTCTTCTCTTCACTGACACCTTTCTACCTAAATGTCAAATTTCCTAGTAACTTTTCATTTCAGTGTGAATATAGTCACAAGTATTCCTTATTTACTCTTCCTCTTCTTTTTACTTTGTCTCCTCACTCTTTGTCCATTTAGAAGATACATATTCACCATTGTGTATATATTTAACAGATATACATATATATATGTGTGTGTTTGTTTGCATACATACACAGCAAACTGAAGGATATAGGGTTTGCTTGACTGGTTAATTCCAGAGACAAAAGCAGATTCTTTGGACATATAAGTCAGTAATGCCAAGAAACTACTAAGGAAATCTATTGAAGTATTGCAGCTGCCTTCATCCTGAGATTGGCTGATTCATACTGCACAGCTGACAAGTGTTTGATAAGTGGAATAAAACCTTAATGGCTCAGACCATGCTAGGTGATGAATATTATTACGGAGCTCTTTATCAAATTTAATCCATTTGCCTAGCTTTTGGTCTGGTATCACATGTAAAATTAGTGAAAAACAATGAACATTTCAAGTTTGTTCATTAAGATATTTCAGTATAAAATTGGAGAAAACACAGATTAAGCTTATTTGCATGCAAACTGTTCTTACTTACATATAAACATTTCCAAATTTGTCAAAGTTGATACACTTGACCCAGTGTTTTTGGATCATTTTAATTGTTGCATGCATTTAAAGTAGATGTCATCCAAAGATAACAATAATGTTGATATTTATATAGATATAGTTTAAAGTGTAGAGAGCAGCCTGGCATCTGAGGTGCTGAAAGTGAGTAGAAAAAGGCCGTATGTCTTTCAGATGTGTAGTTTTAGCCTGATTTATTTGTACAAGCAATATAACTTTAGCTAGCTGCTAATTACAGCTTTATGAATCTTACTAAAGAAAATGTAAATGTTTAATGCATTGACTGTGCATTGGCTGATTTTGCATAGCCTGGTTTGTGGTGGCGGGGGGGCTACAGGGGCGGCTTCTGTGAGAAGTTACTAGAAGCTTCCACCATGTCTGGCAGAGCCAATCTCTGATGGTTCTGAAGATGGACATGCTGCTGGCCAGGGCTGGGCCAATCAGAGATGGTGGTAACACCTCTGTGATAAAATATTTAAGAAGAAAATCAAAACAAAATGGTGGTGCAATTGGAATTCAAGCAAGAGAGGAGGAGGAGGTGAGAAATGTGAGAGAAACAAATCCTCGGGTAACGTACTGACCAAAACCCCCATGCCCTGTCTCCCTGTGCTGTCAGTAGGAAGGGGGGAGGAGTTGGGGAGAAAAAAGGTGGTTTTAAGGACTTATTTTACTTCTCATTAGCCTCCCAGAGGAGGCTAATAAATTCACTTTGTACCTCTATGTTGAGCCTATTTTGCCCTTGGAGTTCTTTCCTCTTGTCTGCATCTCAACTAATGAACCCTTTGTTAAGTTTTTCTCTCCTCTGCCCAGCTGTGGCAGGGGAAGGTGAGTGGCTTTCGTGGGGGCCTGACATTTGGCCAGTGTCAAATCACAATAGACTATAAAAAATAATGTGTTTTAACCACTGAAATTTGTGAGTGTTAATGTTTTGATGTTGAAAGATCAATTTCTAATGATTTTCATGGATTTGATGATAATACCTTACAAGGCTTCTGTAGCCACAATAAAGTCCCTGTTGAAATAAATTAAAAAAAAAAAACATTCTATCAGAAACATGAAGGGCAAAAAAAAAAATCCTGATTTTAGAAATTCACGTGGTTTGGCCATTAAAAAGTTGCATTTAGACTGTTTGTGTTGGTGTTCAAAGGACATAACTGAAGAAAATGTGCACACGTTAAGTATGTGCTAAAAATTATTTGTGGACGTGAAAGTACGTTTTAAAAGGTACCAATCTGGATGTTTTAATAGGTACATTTCTGTTGTAAGAGGTTTTGCATATTTACACACAAAGAAAATCATAGCATCTGAATAGTAAGTCCCCTAACTAGATATTTAAAATATCTAAGAAAAAGCATGTTTTCATAATTTCTGTAAAAATAATATAATTATACTAAAGATTTTTTCTTTTAACTTTTGATAACAGAATAACATATTACAAAGCAAATGGCCAAAACTTAAGTCTGATCTAACCTGAAAGTTCAATACCTAATGGATACCTCTGGATTGTGTCCAGTAGGATTTCAAATATCTCCAAGGATGACAACTGATGCATTTGGCCTCACACAAGAAAATAATTAAATGGTAAATATATAATTGGAATATTTGGTATTGCAGTTGGATTCCTCCTATCTTTTCACTTTTCACCTGGACAATAGTCTGGGTCTGTTTGGCATATAAGCTCCCATTTGGTGGATAAAGACTGTAATTAGGCTGGTCTTTAGCCTTTTCCTCAGGCTGAAGAAATTCTGCTCCTGTAGTTTCTTCTTGAATGTCATGTTCTCTAGCCCCCTAATTGTCCCGTTGACTCTTTGCTAATTTTGATCAAATATCTCATTGTCTTTCTTAAGCTGGGAAACCTAAACTGGATACAGTACTCTAGATGCAGGGTTATAATTCACAAAGGGTAGCAATCAATTCCTCAGCTTGTTGTGGTTATGCTGTCACTAATATATCCTTCTGTTTGGTTGGCCTTCATTCCTACAAGAGTCCACTTTTGAATCATGTCCAATTTTTTTATCTGCCAGGATCATTTGGCCTTTTTTAGCACAAAGGTCCTTCCAAGACTGTTAGTTTTCAGCCTATACTGTCATATGAGGTTTGTTTTTTTTTTAATTTAAACTTTCTTGAGCTTTCATTGAAGAAAGAACTAGCACATTCTTCCGGCATGTCAAGGTTTATCTAAAAAGCAATCTGGTCTTCTAGAACTCCTTTCCTTATAAAGATTTTTTTTTTCCTACCTAACAGAGCTGCAGCAAGGGAATGAATGACATTCCAAGCTTTCTCTATATGTCCGTGATAGAATTTTCATTCCAACTAAAAGTGATAGAGACCTTTACAGAAGAAAGAGCCCAAATGTGTAAGTGTGAAACTATTATAAATTGGCAGACTTGACAGAGGAGGCAGAAGATGTCAGTCCTGTTCTTAGACAAAACCTAGAAACCTTCCTCATGTCTAACTACAACACACACCACTGTCAACAGAAAATAGAAACAGTTGGCAGCAGCATACAAAAGCATTTCTCAAAGCTACTACTAGCACTTTAAATACATTAATCATGGACAATAATGGACAGCATCTTCAATTTGAATAGACATTTTCTGGGCATTCAAAGAACTCTAAATAAAGATGTTAAATCTACTGAAAAGCTGTGAGGTACAGCAATAAAAGAGAAAAACTGATGGAGATTATTTCTGTCCTTAATTGTCCGTGTATTCTATGAGGCCCATTCTTTCTGTTAGAAAATGTAAATATTGTGTTTTCTCTTAATAAAAATGATTAATTTTATAAAAGCCACATAAATTCTTATATTGTCCAAAATTTAAATTTTATTTGTAAAATTTAAGTTGATACAACTAAGTTCATGGTAAATTTATGTCAAAGGCGTGTTCAATTAAACATGTTTTTGAAGAATTTTTCATGACAGACTTTGCTCTTTGATGTCACCCTTGAAGACCACTTCAAGGATGCACTAGGAAATTTTCTACTGGCTGATGAGTTTTATAGCAAGCTGCTATCTCAGTTGTACCAATCCAAATTGTCTATGTTTAGCAACAGAAACAGATTTGCAATTCAATTATAGTATGTTTTGATTAACTTACTAGAAAAATAGCTGTTTAATATGACTTTTAATAAACAGTCATAAAATTTCTTTTTCATTTGTGGATATTCTCAATAGCCTCTTTATTTTAGAATGTTTCTCAAAGACACATAATTGTGTATCTTTTTTAGTGTCATGTCTTCCATTGTTCCTATAGTTCTAATTATTTATTTATACAGCTATAATTTGCCTCAATATTTTTGGATCTGAATTTCCTTTTTTCTTTTTTTTTTTTTTGTTTTTGTTTTTGTGGTAGTATATATCTTTTTCTGGAATAAGTAAGTTACTATATAAAGCCAGATATACATTAAAATGGAAATGCCAAACACTGTAAATCTATTTAAAATTGATATGTAAATAAAACTAAACACATACCTCAAAGTCCTTAAGTATAACTACATGGTAATAGAACCAGGTCCAAAAAATCTAAGAGATTAGTCTTTCCACAATATCTAGAATAAATACACTTATTTTTCATGAACAAAAAATGAATGAATGAAGTAGTTGTGACCACGGAGATATATTTTACTTTTCTGTATGACTTTATATGCAATCATGGGAGAAGAAAATGCTCCTGAGTGGAAAACTGAGACAAAGTAGTTTTCTGCAGAAAATTTGAGTCAAGATGACATTTAAGACCAGATAGCCCCTGAGTAGAATATATATTTGTTTTCACAAGCTGATGAAGCAGACCTAGATATGACTGAGCAATGCAGGTATTTATAATACTGGAGCCCACTGCATCAGAAACAAACAGGGGGAACTGAAAGTCAGCATGCAGCTGCCAAGCTATCACATCACTGGGATTACAAAATGTTGGGATGGATGGATGGATGGATGGATGGATGGATGGATGGATGGATGCAACTTGCGGCTTTTACCCGCTATGGCCTCAAGCAGTTGAAAAGGCCAAGGCACTGCCTTTGTGAGACTGTAGCCGCCACATGAACGGGCGCTCTAGGGTTATGGCATTTGCCTCCCTGCTAGTGCTGAGCACTCTGGCATGGGTAACGCAGCTTTGGTAGCTTCACACTGAGAGGAAGCGAAGGGAAGAGAGAAGGACACTTTGCTTGTGGGCTTGAGAGCTTTTATTCCATGTGTGGTCACAGCGATGGTCGGAGCGGCTGCTCCCAGCGCGATGCAAGGCAAAATGGCGACAGGACAAAAGAATGCATTAGATTAAATAGATTAAATAGGAACAGACGACAGGGGAGTGACACAGATTATAACAACCTATGGGAACGTAACAGAGGTGGGTACAGTATTCTGGGACAAATAGCATTGCAAAGGTAGGGTGATTGATGCAGAACTTTCATGAAGAATCAGGGAGTGGCTACAAGACTGACAGAACCTTGTAAGGAGAAAACTGTGTGAGGTGAGAAGATTGACATGCCCGAGTGGCAAGAGCTCTTGTGGTAAACAACTTGGAGCAAACCATTGTGAGGGAAAATAGGGGTACAGAGAACCAACTAACTAACATTTAATAAAATCCCTGACTAAACCAACCCAACCCACAACAGATAGATGGATGGATAGGGGAGCTTTAGAAAAGACAACTGAGGTGGGTAAGGGAGCACTGTGTAATGTAAACAGGTGGCTGGAATGTAAGGAGGTTTTGCTAGGGAAAGGTCATGAGACAGTCAAGAGTTTGTAGGTAAGAGTCAGAGGAATGGCAGGGTGCCAAGACAAGTACCAGCTATGCCTAAGGAAGTAGATGAAGCCTTCTGCAGACAACGAGAAGAAACCCCACAATTGCAAGATTTGGCATTCATTGGATATTTCAGACACCTAGACTATTGCAGAATATGTAGTATAATTGATTACAAATAATCTAGGTAATTGATGCAGATGCTTCATGAGCTGTGAAGAGAAGATTTTCTGATGGACCTGTTGATGCTCAAAAAAGGGAAAGAACTATCTGAATATATATATATATATATATATATATATATATATATATATATATATATATATATATTTACAGCAGCCTTGGTTAACAGAGATTATGGACAAGAGTGACCAAGATGTGTTACAGTCATAACCATGGAATTTGAAAAAGCAGAGTCTGGTTTGTTGAATGATCTGCTTGAGAGGATAGCATGGAAGACTGCCCTGGAGGGCCAGGGGGCCTGAGAGATCTGGATAATCTTTGTGGTTGACCTCTTCAGAGCACAGGAATAAAGCAGAGAAACTAAGGCAGGCCAGCTGGTATGAACAGAGAGTTCCTAACTGGGCTCAAATTTTAAAAGGAATATTACTATTACTATAGTAATTATAGTAATAATAATTATTACTATTGCTATAAACAGACATATTACTATTTGACCCATAGCTTAGCACCCTAGCTGTTGTGTATGCCAATCTGACAACTTAACTGTCTCTAGAAAACCTGCTTGCATAATTTGCTGATGGTGAGTTGCATGCCTACAGCCAGTTGACTTTTAAGCCTTGCATTTACAAATATTGTAATGTCTAAATTACTCTTTTTGGATCTCTCTGTTAGCTCATACTTCTCAAAACAAACAAACAAACAAACAAACAAAAAACCTGCTGCCCTGACCACTGAGACCAGTTCTTAGGACATTTTAAAATTTGTTGGGTTTATTTTTATTTTTGGTGAAGACAAATAAATGTTTTAGCCCATATCCATCTCGGAGCACAAAAGATATTAGGTGGTCTCATCTTCAATTTTCACTAAATTTGTCCCATGGAAAGAAATCTGGGGGTGCTAATCAATGGCAAGTTGAACATGAGTCAGCAGTGCCCTGAAGCCAGGAGGGCCAACCCTGTCCTGGGGTGGATCAGGAGAGGATCACCAGTCTGGCAAGGAAGGGGATTGTCCTGCTGTGGTCTGAGCTGGGGCAGCCTCACCCCAAGGGCTGGGGGCTGTTTTGGGCACTACAATGTAAGAAAGATATGAAGCTATTAGAGGGTGTCTGAAGGAGGGCAACAAAGATGGTGAAGGACCTTGAGGGGAAGCTGTATGAGGAGTGGGTGAGGTCACTTGGTCCGTTCAGCCTGGAGAAGAGGAGCTGAGGGGTGACCTCATTGCTGTCTGCAGCTTCCACGGGAGGGGACGAGGAGGCAAAGGCATTGATGTCTTCTCTGTGGTGACCAGTGACAGGACCCATAGGAATGACCCGAAGCTGTGTAGGGGAGGTTTAGTCTGGATTTTAGAAAATGATTCTTCACCCAGAGGGTGATCAGGAACTGGAACAGGAACTGTGTGGAAGTGGTCACAGCACTGATGGAGCTCAAGAAGTATTTGGACAGTGCTCTCAAACACAGGGTTTGATTCTTGGGGATGGTTCTGTGCAGGGCCACAATCTGGGCTCGATGATTTTTATGTGTTCCTTCCAACTCAGGAAGTTTTATGATTCTATGAAGGAAATGTCCTGTGTATTCCTGAGAGAAAAAAAAGTGGCAGGTGAGGAGGAATTGTTGCCTTGGTTTGGTTTCTTTTTTTTTTTTTCCAAGAAAAGAAAGAGCAGAGAAGAAATATATTTCAAGATTTAAGATCTCTTTGTAAGTAAGTGTT
Source organism: Vidua macroura (assembly GCF_024509145.1). Classification (NCBI taxonomy): domain Eukaryota; kingdom Metazoa; phylum Chordata; class Aves; order Passeriformes; family Viduidae; genus Vidua; species Vidua macroura. The sequence goes on along the minus strand of NC_071572.1, from coordinate 55,750,384 downwards.
GCATCCCGGAGTTTGGGTTTAGATTAGGGTTTTTAATTTATGTTAAAATAAGTCAAGTTCTGTAATCCCGCGTTTCCCCCGCGTTGTTCCCCCCCGCGGTTTCTGCCCCCATGTTGCCTGCTGCCGGCTCTTACCCCTGTGCTGCTCCTGTAACCACCCTGCCGTCCGGCCCCGGGAAACCCCGTGCTAGCCACACGATCCCGCTCAGCCCGCGGCTCGGCGCCCGCCCCTGCAGGGTTCTCTGGTTGGTCGCTGTTGCGGGTGTCACCGCCACGGCAGCCGCCCCTATTGGGCGGCAGGCCGTGGATCCTCTCGCCCCGCCCCTCTATAAAGCCCTATCCCGCCGGCAGTCAGACGCCATTTTCTCCCATGCGAGTGCTGGGAGCGGTAGCGCCTTTCCATCGAACCGCGCCACGTGACCAATAAACCGTTCCTGCCAAGCACGGAGTAAATGGACAAATTCCTTCCTCTTTGCCGGGTCCCTAGCGCACGGTAACAGCGGTTGGCCAGCCCACGCGCCCGAGACACGGAGCCGTGTCCGGGAACCCGTGGCAGCAAACCCCGGTAGCACGTGGAAGCTACGCCACAGCCGGGCTCCCAAGAGCCGCGTGCGGCCGGGGAGAGCAAAAACCCACGCCGCAAGTAAGCATAAAGTAATACACCAGAAAAAGATAATTCTGTATTTTTAACTTTTACTCTGTTTTTGTTACTCTTTCAATTGAATTTCAAATGGGAAGGATCTGTTCAAAAAACTAATTTTTTCTTCTTTTTCTGCTTAAGAGTTCTCAATGATGGTACATCAATTGAAATAATAACCTGTATGGTGACATCAAAGCCATTTACTTCTCATCCACTTGTACTGTTGTAAATAGATGATTATGACTAGCTGGGGATATAATAATCCAAGAAGGAAATCTCTTTAGAAATGAACTCTATGTTTATTCAAATATCTCTTGTATTAAAAGCCAATGATAGAAATAAATAGTAAAAATTTATTCTTATCAAAGTCTTTTGTGAAGCTGTAGGCAATCTCTAGCAAGATTGTATATTGTGCTTTATGCATAGCTCTCCCTTTGGATTCTTTTTGAAAATAGGAATTAAAAGAAATAAACATATTATTTCTATTGACACTTTCAGAGGAAAAACAAACAAAGAAACAAAGTACTTCTGATTAAAAAAAAAAAGGGGGGGGGGCAGGCAAGCAATGTCCTTGTAAGAAATACAAAATAAATGTGAACAACAGTAACTCATGTATTTCAAATTTACTACATTGCCACTAAACACATGATAATTTTCAGAAACCTTTTCAGGAAATTTAAATGGAATAGTGGGCTTTATTTCTTTAAGGGTAATTTTTGGCAGTGTTAGTTGAAAAAAAAATGTGGTTTATTTGTTTACTGTAGTTTCCGTCATTTCATTTTCAATCAGTGTATTTTGTCTATCATGCCAAGAAATTGTAACATTTAAGTGAACATGGTATTTTAGTTCCCTGTAGGAATAGTATGCAGGTTACAAATGACTGATGGTGATGATGGGTTATTTGAGTGAATGATGTTTTGGAAACCCTGAATCACACTGGTATAGAAAGAAATGTGTAATTTATCCATTTTTCCACAATGTATAACTCTGTATGCAGAAATATGTCAAAGAATGAAAATGGGGATGTTTTTCAAGTAGGAATATATTTTTTGAACTCTAAACTATTTCCCAGAAAAATGTATAAGCTTTTGTGAAAACAAAACAAAAAATAAACCCCACTCAAAAAAAAAAGTACATAATATTTTTTCTGCATTTATTTTGAACTGCTGGAAAATCTTTCAAGTTGTTCTGGTTTGAAAGCAAAACCAGTGAGAGACTCCAAGTCAGAAATACAATTTATTGGCAAAAGGGAAAAGAAACAAAGCACATGCAATAAAACAAAAGGAAAACCATTGACAAAGCCAGAATACAACCTGACAGCCCTTTGGCCATCATGTTGGTAGCAGTCCAAATTGGAGTGACTGCAGTCCTCCTGGAGTGGCAGATGTGGTCCTGTAGAAAAGATGTAGTCGGTCCAGTGGAAAACCCCAACTGTGTCCTCTTGGGAACCTGTAGAAAGGCTGTCTCTCTGCCCAAAATTCCCAGAATATATCTCAGTGGGAATGCTTAGCTCCTTCCCCCTGGGCAGAGCATCTCACAATGGGCTGATGTCATTCTGAGTCATGCGGTGGGTCCTTGATCACCTGTTAAACAGAAAGGGCTCCTGGAGGGAGTTATCTCTGAGTCATGTGGCAAGACATTGATGGGCCCATTAACAGGAGATAAGGAAAACTGCCCAGAAGTCAACTGCTACACAGATGGCAATAGAAAACATCCTGCTTCTCAATCTTGGACACAAGTATTCACAGAACTGTACTTTCTGTATTCACTTTCTGTACTTTTCTAGTATGATATTTGTACACTTATTTTGTCAGGCTGCATATGGATCACAAGTCTTGGACTAAACAAAAGCATTAAACATTTATGTAGCTATATATTTACTAATATTGTATATTAGAGGGGGAACCTGTGGGAGATCAGACAGCAACAAAATCTGAGCTAGGTAGTGCCACCGACCTTTTGGCGCTGGTAAAGTGAAAAGCCATGGGAGAGATAAACTCAAGGCAAGAACAGAGGTGAAGACATCATGTCTGGTCACTCTGACCCTCTGACACTGACCACTCTGGCAAGGGAAGATGCAACAAAACTTTGCTGGCAAAAGAGATAACAAGGTCATTACTAATGTAGGAAGGATAATCAAAAGATTATTATTATTATTATTATTATTACTACTACTACTACTACTACTATTATTATTATTATTAAACCAGAACACCCGCTTCAATCACATTTTCACTAATTTAGTTTTTTCTATGCTTAAAAATGTATATTTCCAAAAAACTTTGCAGAGGTATAGTATTGCACATCAGTAACTATTGAAGCAACAGACAGATAAAACAATTTTTATATGAGTACCGAATTGCTAAAATTGTGAGTAATAAATAAAAAATCTTGTTAATTGCTTTAATCTTACACTGGCAATTTCTTTTCTGTCTAGTTCTCATTTTTATTTCTATTTATAAAATACTAAAAATTCATAGATTTTTAAATTTTTAAATGGGAGAAATAAGAAGCAAGTTTGCTTCAATTTTCTTATTATTAAAACAGATATATGAAAGTGATTACTGAAAATAAATTAATTCATATTTTCAGTCAGAAAAACTAAATTTATCAAGGCTTGTACTTTGAATTTAAAATTGAAATAGTTTTGTATAAATCTGCACTTGAAAAATTATTTAACTTTGATAAAGTAAATATTGTTTTTCTTGACTGAATTCCTTTTAATTTACAACAAAAGAAGCCATACAATTCCCAATTATGTTTTTGAAATGTAGACAAATTAATATCTTAATGTAAACATATACAATAGTGCTTAAAAATAATTGCCTCATTGTCCTATACAAAGAATAGGGAAAGAACACTTCAACCAGTTTTAAATAAAGAAAAAATATTGTTTGTTCCAATCCAATTGACAGTACTGATGTGTGTAAAGCTCTTTAGTGATCACAAAATATTTTACGTCTGACCAGCAAGATACAGTCTTAAAACCTAATATTTTGATTTTGCTACAAAGACTGAAGTGTTCTACACAATGTAATGTCTAATAGGAGGAAAACAGGCTTACCATCTGCTAGGTTCAATCTTGTCATCCACATTTCACCTAGTCACTGGGTATTTATTTAATGATCAGGGTTCTAAAGAGCTCTAACTATGTTTGACCAGTATGTTGAGATACTTGAGTATGTTGTTTGGTATCCCTTTTTTGGTCTGGATCTCCTCTGTATCCCCAATGTCACCTTGGCTGACTCATTTTAAGAGGCAATTAAAATATAAGTCAGAAAGTAACTGGTATTTGGGTAACACATCAGGTATTTACACAACAAGCCTATAATTCATTGTGTTCTAATGACAAGCACCACATTTCTCTTTAATCTGCTCTTAGCAAGCAATATTCCATCAATCAATATTGAAAGCAATGGATAAAAGCATTGCTATTAGCAGCTGTACATACAGTTCTTGGAAGAAAAACTAATGTTATGTATAAAGGTTCTTGGAAAAAGATACACATAAGCCAACAGGATTTATATAATTACAGCAGAGAGTTTGAAAAAGAGCACTCTGATAAAAACAGTCCCATTTTCATAATTTTCATTCCTGGTCATGTTTTATTAGATATCTGAAATGAAAATTCAGATCCACAGTTATGAGTGTTCCAAATTTCAGTTCTGATATGACTCAAAGATATGACAGAATCATTTATTGAAAGTAAAAGGGTGCCTATGCATTTTCATTTTTTTCAGTCAGAATACAGGAAGTTCTGGTTAGAGTTACTCTAATTAAGGTGGTCAATATTGATACTGAGTAGTAAGTTCCTAAAAAGCCAATATGTCAACTTCCTTCTCTGCAATTCAAGCTTGCCATATAACAAGAGTAAAAAAGACTTTTTTTTTTTTAATTTTATTCTTTTTCTCTAAATGCAAGCTCTTAATGTTTTCAGAACACTGTTTTTTTGTTTAAGAGTTTGAGAAATACAGTAAGGAAGTGTTAATTCTCAGTGTAACTGAGAAACTGAATGATAACCATGATCTTTATATAAGGTGAAAATTCCCTATAAAGGACTATGCTGTATGGCCAAAAAGACAGCACACTTCCCATGTGGTAAAATCAGACTAAATTAAGCAAAAGATGGACTCCAATTCTGACACTGAAATTCCAGCACCAGGAATAAAAAAATGTCCCATGTTTTTTCTATTCTCATTTGCCTTAGATCACTTTCAAATATTAGCCTTAGATCACTTTCAAATATTAGCCCAAAGAAATTCACTTTTTTTTTTATAATGGTTCTGATGGGATGTCAGCACTTTGAACTGACAATATCTAACGTATTATGTTTATATTTTATTTTCATTATTGAAGGGGAAATGGGAACAACATCAGCATGGAAAAGATAAAAGTACAAACATCTCAAATTGAACAAACAGTGGTTACATTTCTTGTTTTTATGGAATTTATGCTCACCTTCAGGAGCAATAGAACAATTTAATGGAGTCATATTTCTTCTTAAGGGCCACATCAGCTATAGAAGCTTTGATTTGGTGTCAACACTTGGAGATACAATGAAGACTAATGCTGACTAAATGTGAAACAGAAAACATTTAGAAAAATGAAAAGTGATAAAAAAAAAAGTCTTCCATTGCTCTGAGAGATACTTGAGAGTTTTACAGGTTCTCTTGTGGATCTTTAGTGCTAAGCAGATTGCTCATATTGTATATGACAAGTTCTGCTCTGAAATACACACATGGATGTCTTAAATACTATAGACCATCTCAAATAACAACAAACAGATATGGTTAGGCAGCTGAATTGAGTAGCTATCAGTTATACTTTCAGAGCTCAAGCATGTTTCATCCCGGACATTGGGTTTAGGTCAGGGTTCTAATGTGTGTTAGCAAATTCTGTGTACCCCCATGTATTCCCCGGGTTTTCCCCCCTGTGGTGGTCAATTTCTGAGTTGCCTTACCATGCGGGCCTGGCTCCCATTCTCCCCTGTCCCTGCCTGTGGGTCCTTTCCTGCTGTTACCCCTCCCCCGCGGCCGGGGCCACCCTGGGCCCCCGGCGCCGCCCCTGCGGCCTCCCCATTGGCTTCTGCCTTCCACACCACACCCCCGCAGCCCTGGGACTGCCCTGGGACCACCCCAGGCCCCGGTGCTGTCCCCTACTGCGTCCCTATTGGCTTCCCCAGACCACGTGACACCCCCCCTGCTCCACCCCCCATAAAACCCCCACGCAGCCAAGGCCATGCGGCCATATTCCCCAATACAGGGATTGGGAGCACATCAATAAAATGCTCTCAGCTCCTGCCGTAGGGAATTTGTTCCTTCCTTCACCCCCTTTATCAAGGTCCCTTGTGCGCGGTGGTAGAAACGGCCGACCCACCTTCCCGGAGCCGCAGAGCCTGGGAGCAGCGGCGGGACCGGAACCAGAGGAGCCGCGGTGCTCCGCCAGGCATGGCAGCTGCTCCGGAGCCGGGAGAAACAGCAGAATGCTGCACAAGCACTTATGTGATGATATCTGTATTTGGACACTCACATTTTGTTGTTTGAATTTTAGGTTTAAATCTGACCTATAACACTTCATCAGATATATTTTCATTCTTACTGTCTTCTTAATTAATTTTTACTAGTTACACTGTAAAACATACTTCATCATTTTTTATTGACCAATTTCTTTCTTAGAATAAATGCTCAATCTTTTCTCTTTTCTATTTGATCTTAAGGCTTCTAAACCAAGTTTTAAAATGCAATACAAAAAAAAAATCCCTTGAAACTTAGAGATATAAGGGAAGGCTATAGAATCATAGAATCATAAAATATAATCATACAAGCATCATAAAGTCACCCCAGGACAAATTGTTTGGGTTTGGAGGGACTTTAAGATCATCTACTTGCAACCCCCCTGACAAGGATAGGGGCACCTTCCACTGGCACTATTTGCTGACAGCCTCTTCAAACCTGACTTTGAAAACTTCTAATGGTGGGACATCCACAGCTTTGCTGGGAAGCCTGTTTCAGTGTCTCACCAACCCCAGTCTAAAGAATTTCTTCCTTGGGTCCAATGTAAACCTACACTTTCTCAATTTAAAACTGTAACCCCTTGTTCTGTCACTACAAAATTTGGTAAAGAAATGTCCCTTTCTGATCATTTTTGTTGCCCTTTTCTGGACTCGCTCCAACAGGTCCATGTTCTTATGCTGGGGCTTCATAAACGGGACGTAGCACTCCAGGTGACTTCTCATGAGACCACAACAGAGAGGCAGAATCTCCTTTCTCAACCTGCTGGCCACACTGCTTTTGATGGAGCCAAGGATTTGGCTGGCTGCAAGCACATATTACCAGCTCATGTCCAATTTTCATCTACTAGTTTTCCCAAGCCCTACTAACAAGGTTCTTCTCAATCCATTCATCCCCCAGCTTGTATTGATTCTGGGGATTGTCCCAGCTCTGGTGCAGCAGCTTACACATGGGCATGTTGAACTTTAAGAAGATGTAGAGGTTTCAGTTTGAAACCAGGCGAGGTTCACCTGGGCATTAGTGCAATATACAAACTGAGGTTGCTCTTAAGAAACCTTTCCAGATTTTCAGTCTGCTAATACATTTAAACACCTTTTCAGTAACACATTTCTGCACTTTGGCCAAATGAGACTGAATAAAAGCACAGCTGTGGGCAGCAAAGGTGCTCAAGGAAAGCTGCTACTTTCCAGTGACCATTACCTCAAAGTTAGATTGCCAAAAAGTATTATATTCTCACTACCATCACCTCTCATGGTGAGTGAGTTCTGTACTATCTGGGTAATTTTCTTAAGTAAGACACCAATGATTTTTAGATGGATTTCTTTCAAACATTTTAAGCATTTTCTGTGAGCTCTTAGAAGTTGCATAAAGAACTTAGTGTCTTTAGTTTTCATTCTGTTCTGTGTGCCTGCAGATTTTGCCATTATTATGTGTCAGTTTCTCTCTTTGCCCAATAAGAAATGCCTTGATTAGGATTAGATAACTCTTAGGTGTCCATTTTCTTTACTAAACGTAACACTGTATTCAACTTCCCAGGTAAAATTTGAGCTCTAAATTTTGTTGTATGTTGGTTTATGATTCAGTATGCTTCATACTTTTGCTGTGTGCTTGGTCTATGCTTCAGTCTATGTTTCTATAGTTCCCTAGTGGTATCCTTTTATTTAAAATGTAATCGTCTGCCAGTATATACAGTAGTATTGTCCCCAGAGACAGTCTGTCCTTTTCTCATTCTTAGAATCTTCCTGGATCTCAGAGCAAATCCTCTCCAATGGCCTGACTTCAGAGAGAAGAGAATCTTTTTCTATTCAGAGTAAATTGGTTTTAGATGTACAAGGTCAATTCGATTGCTTTGAACTTTCAGTTAATGTAATACATTAGAAAAATCAGAAGAAAGATTGGTTCCCCATATCAAGATATAGAATCTTTCCATCACTTTAAACAGCTGAAGAAACATGTCATTATCACCCACATCACTGGATGTGCCAGTGATGATAGATGTATCTGTCATATTTGTGTTGATTTTTATAATCTTTTTGAGATATATAAAGAAAGGAACAGAAAGATTTTTTTTATCAACTTTGACTGTAAAAATCAGATTTCAAAAAAACCTCCAACTCTCATCACTCAAAAACTGAAAAGGAGAGAAAATCCCAAAATCTAAAGGGCAGAACTGTAGAGATTAGAAAATTATCATTAATATAATCTGGGTAGATATGGCTAATCTATTCAGCTCAAAGGTAAAACAAGGGATACTTACATGATTTTGGAGTTAGGTACACAAAGCAATCATCAAACATTCATGATTTTCATAATGAAATAAATAAATCCCAGTCACAGCAAAGAGCAAACATTCATAGCTTTAACAGCTCACTGAATTACAAGTGGCTACTTTTCTCTCAGTATGTCTAACATCCACCTGAGACTTTGCAGTAATAGTTCCCAGCTCCCTGTCATCTGTTTCAGCTTTCTGTTTCTTCCGTGCTGTAGGCAAATTTAATAAAACAAGAATTTAGGGATTTGAATTAATTATATTTTAAATATTTGGTTACATATTAGGTCCATTTAGTATTTCCTACTGTTGTATTAAGTGTGCTCTAATCTCTTTCATTAAACTTAAAAAAAAAAAAAAAAGAAAACATACACAAAAAAACAAAGGAAAGAAAAAAAAAAAAAAACACAAAAAACTCCACCCAAACACAAAACAAACAAACAAACAAAAAAACCCTAAACTCCAACTTTCTTTTTGATTTATTGCAAAGTCTCAAACAATCCCACATGGATTAGAGGACTGTCTTAGTTAAGAAAAAAATGCATAGGCTTTTTGCCAATGTCACCTCAATTATATAGTCATCAGTGTTTTCACAGTAGAACACAAAAGCTGGTGATAGGATTGCTTTCCCTAAGGTTCATTTTTCAAGTACAGGGTTGACATGGATACATCTAAAGTTATTGGACTAAGATGCCAGTTTCCTTTTGGGAATAGAATAAAAAATTTGCTATTATGAAGTATGACCTCAGTTATCTACTCTCAGTCATGAGTACAGAGAATCAAATTCTTTGAGTACATACTTATCATGTGCATTTAAAAAATATTCCAAACTGAAAATTCCACTTCACTATGATATTCCAGTATATGTTTTTATCACGACATATTTTCTAAATTTTCCTGAGAGAAACAAACTCGCAATGTGGATGTGGGAGAAAAGTGGTATTTAATTTCTTCCAAGTCTCAGGAAAAGAATGAATTTACTTCTCATTGTCCTCTGAATTAAATGTATACAGTATACAGGATTTATAGGTCTTCTGAAAAAGAAGAGAAAAGAATAATATCCTACCATAACAAACAGTCCAATCTGGGAAAAATATTAAAACACTTTCCTATGTTTCTAAGACTATTTATCTTCAACTCTAGCTTTGAAAAGTCATAGAAAATAGCTCAGATTCTTTAGGTTCCAAACTGTAACTTCTGGAAGTTTTCAGCACAGGAATTTAGTATGTAGATAGGACTAAATTCTGTTACCTAAACAGAGAAAGCTTTATATGTAATCTTGTCTATGATATGGTAGAATATACAAAATGTTTATTATCCCTTGGAAAATGTAATACTGAACCCATAGCTGTTTTATATCCTTTACACCTAAAACTGGAAGCTAAACAAAATTAATAAATACTGAGACATTTTATAGAATCAGAGAATGATTTGAGTTGGAAAGGACTTGTAAAGATCATCTAGTCAACCCCTCCACCTTGAGCAGGAATATTGTCCGTTAGATTAGGTTGCTCAAAGCCCTGTCCAACAAGACTCTGAAGACTTCTAATGATGGGACACAGAAAACTTCCCTGGGAAACCTGATTCAGGGACTCACCGTCCTTACTGTAAAAATTTTCTTCCTTATGCACAATTCAAAATGCTCTGAGAGCATAAGAGAGGGGCGAAATTACTCATCTTTTGATGCAGTCCAGGATATGGGTTGGCTTTCTGGGCTCCATGTGCACATTGCCAGCTCACATTCAGTTTTTGTCCATCCATATTCCCAAGTCCTTCTCCCCTCCCCAGGGCTGCTTTCAATCCATCAATCCCCCAGTTGGTATTGGTACTTGGAATTACCTAGACCCAGATGCATGACCTTAAAATTAATCTTGCTGAACTTCATGAGTTTCATAAGGACCACTCCTCTAGACTGTCAAGATTCCCTTGGATGGAATCCCATCCCTCTAGTCTGGCAACTGTACCACTCAGCTTGGTGTTATCTGCAGACTTGCTGAGGGTGCTCTCAGTCCCACCTTATATTGCAATTGATGAAGATACTAAACAGTATTGGACTCTGTATGGACCCTGAGGAACATAATTTTTTACTGCTTTCTACTTGGTCATTGAGCAATTGACTGCAACTCTGGGTGTGACCATCTGACCACGTCCTTATCCATCTAACAGTCCATCCTTCAAATCCATTACTCTCTTATTCAGTGGCAAGAATGTTGTTTGGGACCATGTCAAAAGCCTTACTGAAGTCCAAGTATATTACTGGACTATTGCAAATGGCATGAGATTTTTCTAGGTTTCAGGCGATATGTTTGTTCAACTAGTCTCAATTAATTTCCACATAGATAGAGAAAATATTTCGCTGTTTTTCAAATATTTGGCTTGCCATTGTAACAAGAAAAAGGTAGTAGACTCATAATTGATTTTTTATCTTAAATGCTAAGAAGTGAGTAAGCTAAAACCCAGAATAAGAGGTTTTGTAAGAACTGGTAAGCAAACCTCCAAAGAACAGCAATGGATTTTTTAATGTACTTTTACACTCTAAGGATATGCTAAAGCTCCAGATTATATATCAGATTTTATTTTTCCCTCCATTCCACTTTTCCTTTTAGAATGATTCTAATATACAGCTTTCTTTATTCTGCTTTATTTAATAACTATGAGAAGAAGGAATAATGAGACTGGGTTTTTTCCAAAAGAATTAGAACAGTTAATGTTAAAAAATGAAGGAATGAAACCTTTGGAAACCTGCAGCAAGTTCACAAGCTTCATCTTTTTTTTTCTAGTGAAACTATTATTATTCAATGTATTTATTTAATTTATTTATTTTTTCAGCTATTTTACTGGAGAGCCCACAGGGCTACATTCAACCATTCATGATCTATTCCATTACAGTTTTCATTTCAAAATTTTCAAGAAACTTAGATTTTTTTTTTAAATTGGAAAAGACTGCAAACCTATAGCATAAGATAAATTACTGTATACTAGATTTCTATCACTGTTCATCTTCTCATTGCTCTAACCTTGAGCTTTACATGCCAAAAAGATGAACTAAATGTGACTTGGGGCTGTGGGAAAAAAAAAAAAAAGAATAAACTGTCAGAAAATAGATAACTTGTGAAGTTATCCATCTTCCAAGTATATTCAATGTCACATTGCTTGACCTGTTAAAAATTAGAAATATAGTAACCACACATGCTTTATGGAGAGGAAATGAACCAAGAATGATCTACTAATTTTGGAAGAAGCTGTAAGTAAGGAAAAAAATTGAAAATTAATTATTACTTTAGAAGTCCAACCTCTTTCAAGACAAAGAGATAACAAGTGATCTTTATGCAAGCAGACAACCCATAGGACATTTAGAACTATGTGCTAAATACCTAGGCTATTAAAACATAAACAATCATGGAGAGGGCAAACAATCCAAACACAGAAGTGCACAGATACAAGTTAAAAGTGAACACAGATACTAAAGCTGATTATCTGTACCTTCTAAAAATTTATGAAGGAATTATATATTCACAAACTGAATAAAACAGGTTGCCTTCTCTTTCAACCTCTCTAAGCAAACTACACTGGCTTTCCAGCCTTATATGATTAAATATATTTATCTTCCTTCCAACAAAGCTTAAAGGATAATTTTATTATGCAGTTATTCATCTTCCCTCAAAGGTCCATCCAGTGAGGAGGAAAAATTTAAAAAATAATTTCTCATAGACACAAAACAAATATAGATGCTTATGCAGAGGGTAAAAATGTTTTATGGCTTCACCCTTTAGTAATAAACAATCTCAGGTTAATATGGGATACCTATGTAGCAGTTCTTCCTTTAGTCTTCATAGTCTGGACTTTATTCTTCTGCCAAAGATTCTCTATATCTGTAGAGGAGATCAAGTGCAGTCTTTGATGCTTAAAATGTACTGGAATTGTTTATTCAAATCATTTATGCAGGTTTAGAAGGTTGTGGAATTGTCTGGGCAACTCTGATGTGTTTGTATGCTGTAATGCACTAAATGTACTCAGCAGAGAAACTACCCCTCCTAATGTAACTTCAGAAGGGGAGAAAACACAACCAAGCAAATAAATAGAAAGAAAAATAACCAAAGTAAATAATAAAAATTTGAAGCAGGGAATCAATTTGTTCAAAAACCTGGTCTTGAGTATTTTTTCTAAATTTTCTTTTATTCCCTAGCCATCTTTTTTTCACATGACTTGCATAGTAATGACACTGTCCTACTTTCCCCCAAAAAGGTTTTATTTTCTTTATTTTTGTTGGTTTTGAGTCATATCCACATGATTAATGGCATGTCTATTTATAAGGTTAAAATAAAATGTAAAAGAAACCTTAAAAAAGGTAAAATGAATCAGGAGTTGGTAAACAGTACGGTCTCTCTCAAGGCAGTAGTTAAATGAGGAGCTCTTAAAGTTAAGAGTTGAATTCCTAGAAATTCCATGAAGCTGATGATACTTTTTATAAAAAATGTTAGTACATGATGGCTCAAAAAGTTTCTTGTACTCTCATAATACTCTTGATTTTGATTATAGTAAAAGTAAAAAATGTGCATACAAATATAAATGGAAGGGTGAAATTAAGGCTGGGGTTGCCCCAGCCATGCTGCTTCCAGCTGTCTTCAGCTGGCATAGTGCAAGCACTTCTGTGCCCTGGACTCCAAAGGGTGACACCTCAGGAGAGTGTATTTAAGAGTTGTAATAACACTGCACAGTGAGGAGTAAGGAAAAGATGTGAGAAAAGGAACAGCTCTGAAGACACCAAGGTCAGAGATGATCAGTGTTGAATCCTGGGTTTGGGTTCAGATTAGGGGTTCTAATCTATGTTAGCTAGCTGAGTCCTGTGTACCCCCGTGCACCCCCTGTGTTCCCCCCCCCAACCCCCCTGCGGTGGTTAGCTCCAGGCTGCCTGCCATTGGAGCGTCCCCCCGTCACTCCTGTAATCACACCCTGTCCCGTCCGGAGCATTCGGTGTCACCTCGATCCCACAACCCTGTTCGTCCTGGAGCCCTGTGTCCGCCCCTGCCACGTTCCCATTGGTTGCCATTGTCCATGTCATCGCCACGGCACCTGCCCCCCACTGGGCAGGGGGGCTGGCTCCCCTCGCCCCGCCCCTGATAAAACCCCATGCCTCCCGGGTCCCGGCCACCATTTCCCCCAGGTAGGTGCTGGAAGCACGGGTCGCACCCCCCCTGCCACAGCTCTCTGCGGCTATTAAAACCTTCCTGCTTCCCTCATGGGTGATCTGGACATTCCTTCACCCTTTACCAACATCCCTTGTGTGGGCTACAGAACCCGGCAAGCCCCGGCCGGCACACTGCGGCAGTGGCACATGGGAGCAAGGGGCGAGCCGGGGCTCCAGAGGGAGGCAGTGGCAAAAGGCAACGGAGCTACCCGGAGCCGGGAGAAACAACAAACCACCGCTGATCAGTGGGGAGGAGGTGCTCCAGGTGTGATAGCAGAGGTTCCCCTGCAGCTGCAGTGAAGTAGGTTGTCCCCTTGTCTATGAAGTCCACAGGGAAGCAGATATCCACCTGCAGCCCATGTAATATCCCACAGTGTAGTAAGTGCATGTGCCCTGGAGGAAACCGTGAGCTCATGGAAAGCCTTCACTGGAGCAGACTCTTGTCAGGAACTGTGACTCATGCAGAGGACTCCAAGAAGGAGAAGGTTTTTTTAAGTGTAATCGTGACCTGATGACTTGATGCTCTTGGTGGGTTACATGGGATTGTTTACTCTTTTCCTACAGTTTTTTTGTAAATTTTGTTATTGTAGATGCTGGTGAACTTAATGGGAAGAATGATGATGTTTGACTCTAGTTCAGAAGGTTGAATGATTTCTTTACTATAATTATAGTTATACTATAATTATATATAATATATAGTTATTATATTTATATTAATATCATTTATACTAATATAGTTTACATTAATATAGTTAATTATATTTATTATTATAAATATATAATATATAGTTATAGTTATGCTATAATTTTATACTATATAAAAGAAGATACTAAAAACTACATGCTACTTTCTCTAACTACAATATCTAACTACTCACAACTCGTGACTCTGTTCTTTAGAGTTTATACACAAGTAAATCCAATTAACCATCAAACTTAAACAATCTTCACTAGAATCTAATTAAGTAATCACCTTAAATAAACAATTCTCCAAACACATTTCACATGAGAAAAACAAAAAACAGAAATAGAAATTGTTTTCTCTTTCATTTCTCTCTGTATACGTTTATGAAAAATTTTAAAAGAGAGAGAAATGTGTTTACCACATTTTGTGGCCAATTTATGAATTTCTCCCTTATTTCATCTTGAAACATATAATTAAAAAACCCATGAAGTGTATATGAATGACAAGTAGATCCCTTACACTCACATTTTTTCCTACTACTTTTCAGATAGGAGAAAAAAATGGTGTGAAATATTAGTGCATAAAACTCTCATCCATAACATCTCTAAAATATATTTCTTAAAGAAGCAGTTTCTAGTTTAGAAAATAAATAAGAAGAAATGAGAAAAAAGTGAAAAAATATTTTAAATGTTGAAGGAAATGAGCATATAATCACCAAACAGATAAAACTAATTTGTATACCTTAACTCTGAAAAAAAGAAAAAGAAAAAGAAGAAGAAGAAGAAGGAAAAGAAGAAGAAGAAGAAGAAGAAGAAGAAGAAGAAGAAGAAGAAGAAGAAGAAGAAGAAGAAGAAGGCAACAATGCGTTATTTCTCTCAGCCCCGGCCAGCTCCCGAGTGCCCAGCTTGGGTGCCCCTGCTTCTCGTCGGGGCTGGTGCTTGTCGCGACTCCTGGGCGCTTCTGCTGGTGTGCACCGGGGCGGGCTGGCCGTGCTTTGCCGTCGGCGCGAGGGTGTGAAATAAAGAGGCGAGGAAATTGTTCAAATCCATCTGCGTGGTGGCTGGAGGCTTTAATGGCCGCGGAAGCCGTGATGGAGAAGCTGCAGGCCATTCCCAACCCTGAGTGGACGAAAATGGCAACAGGACCGGGAGGGAGTGGGATGATATAGGGGGTGGGACAGGGAGGGCGAGGGCCCTCCCGCCCAATGAGGGAGGCGCTGTGGCAATGATGTGGACCATGGCAACCAATGGGAACGTGGCAGGGGCGGACATGGGGCTCTGGGGCGAATGGGGTTGTGGCAACGGGGTGACCAACACAGAATTCTCAGGACTGCACGGGGGAGTGGTTACAGGAGTTGCAGTAGGAAGCTCCAATGGCAGGCAGCCTGGAGCTAACAAACATGGGGGGAGAAACACAGGGGATGCACGGGGGTACATAGGACTCAGCTAACTAACATCGATCAGACCCCCTAATCTGAACCCAAATCCAGGATGCAACAGAAGAAAAAAAAGAAAAAGAAAAAAAGAAAAAGAAGAAAAAGAAAAAGAAAAAGAAAAAGAAAAAGAAAAAGAAAAAGAAAAAGAAAAAGAAAAAGAAAAAGAAAAAGAAAAAGAAAAAGAAAAAGAAAAAGACAGGAGAAATAAAACTGAATGAAAGAGGAATATTTTATCATGATTTGGTCTTAATGCTTGTTCCACCAAAACCTGCATTAAAATACAAAACACAAAGCCTGTGAGTCAGATACACTCAGAATACTATAGAATAATACAGCTTCTAGTATGAGCTGAGATAATAGCATTCTTATCTTGCCCTATGGAATCTGAATGTCATGAATTCCTGGTTTGAAACATAATTTAATAAAGGTCACTTACCAAGGTAGAAAACAGAAGAGATAAGGAAAACCCCTTCATAGCACATCTGTTTAGAATGAACTGATCTGACACAGTTATTAATTATCACAGATGCCTTAGGGTTGGAATAAAGCTGTCAACTCAGAAGCAAAATGTTTTCCCAAAGTCAGAGTCTCAAAAAAAATGGCAATAAACCCAGAAATGTTCAATGTACTCTGCCAAATATCTTTTCAGAAGCTGTGACAATACTAAGGTGAAAGACTCAAATGTATTAGCAAAGTCTTAATCAAATGGAAAGATTTTGATCTGAGATAAAATATGTTTGATTCAGACAATGGAACAGCATTTTATTAGATTTATGAAGGCAATGAAATGAAATACTGGCTAATATTTTAGCATACATTAAAGAAATCAATTAATATAGGACTTGCTACTTCAGCAGCTTTAGCACACACAATGATTAAGCTATACCTATAGTATAAGCTATACCTACAGTATTTGCTCAAATATTATCACTCCTCATTTCAAATGACAGGGACTGTTGTCATGACATCAAGATAAAATGTTTGACAGGAACAGGCCATGCTGTTCAGTTAGTTGTAAGGCTTAGCTTACTATTATTAGTAGTACTGACCAGATTGACTAAGAAAATATATTTATTTAATTGTTTTTACTTAGTAATAAAAAAAAGCATTTAACATATTGATTGATTGTTAATGACAAAGACATAGGCTAACAAAGTTGTCCTTACATTGATTCACTTCTGTTTGTTTTTTTTTTTTTTTTAATCTGTATGTCTGACAATTTTACCTAAAAATGCATTTAGGCATATCTCATATGTCCACATTCAGCCATGGGCATTCTTAAACCCTGAGACCAAACTTTGTATCCTGTCTTACATTTAAGTATATCAACTCTGCCCCTAAAACAGGCAGCTCACACCCAGGTCTTGGAATGGCCCTCAATATATATTATCCTCCAGACAATTTATCTGAAATAGTGACAGCTGATATGAGCCACAGATGTGTGTGGGATCACGCTAACAGTTAAGTGATATGGGCCAGTGCTTCAGCCCATTATCTGGCACTTTGTGGGGGATGCAGGTAGGTGTCATTTGTTTTTAATATAATATCTAAACTGTGTATGATATCTGAAACTTACTGTATATAATTTGAATCATTCTGCTCAGATCAGGCAGCTTTTAAAAACTGTGCTGCTGCTGTTAAGTACTGTTTAGAAAGTACATGTTTAGAAAGCATGAGCAGTGTAGATTCATACCAGCTGAGATGGAATGCTACCAGAAGGATGTATTGCTTCACACAACAGCTTGTCTAAAACACACTGTTGATAACAAAACTGTTGGAGGCTCAAAAAGGAACAAAGCAAACCCATGTAAGAAAAAACAAATCACAAAAAGCTTTACCATCTATTGTGCAAAAAATGTCTAAACTGATGGGAATTACCTCTATGCATTTGCCTGTTCTCATACCCTGTGATACTGATTAATGCTGAAGAAAAGTTAGCAGGCTAAACAAGTATTCTGCTGACCTCATATTGGCATTCTGGCATTAATATTCACCTCCTGACTTTTAAAACTATATATTTCAAATTTTCACTTATATCCAGTCCTAAAATATTCTGCTGCCTGAAACTTTGTACTATAACTATTATTTTGTGTGACTTTTCTGCATTTAAGACCTTAGAACAAAGAAGCATTTTGGATTAACAGAAATATAAATTATGAAATAAAATGTGACCAACTTTGCAAAAATGTTACTGTGGAAAATAATTGTTGACATAATTCAAACCACCAATTACATTAATGAACAAAAGCATGTTCTGGTCTTCCAAACAAATAAATACCTAAGAAGATACACTATAGGTACTGCTGATTTAGTTGTTATTATTATAATTATTATTGGAATTTAATGGGTTTGCTTACCAAGGGTCTAAAGCCACTCTAAAATTAAAGGTGTGGTTACCATATGTGAGGGGATGTATTTGTAAAGGTAATTCAATCATCTTGTCAACATTTTTGAGGCAGTTTTTGTTTTTTTTCATCAAGACCAGCTCGCTAGTTCAAACACAAAGTTATTTATCAATGTGATTTTAGTAGTGGTGTTGTAAGTAATTCCATTAAAATGCATTTATCACCTAGTGAGGCTGTGAAGAGATAGTCTTCTTGTCTCTTGTGATCAAACTAGAGAAGATAATTCAAAGCAATTTTAGAAATACTTACAGCATGGGGATTTTTTGCCTATTTTTATGCATATTAAAACTACCACTAAAAACTCCTAACTACATAAATGTGTATTTCTATGTCAAGTTGGAATATTGAAACTTCCTGTCTTTTCATTTTGATTTTGTTTCTCTTTTGAATTTATAAGTCATGGAATCATATGAAATGATGTAAATAAAAGCAGAAGATGAAGAATACTTGCTTCAAAGTTCAGTTATGGCATCCAGAAAATAAAGTTATAATGCCATTTTGCATAACTGATTTATTACCAAGAGAATTATTCTTCACTCTTCTTTTTTGTTGTTGTTGTTGTTTTGGTTTGTTTGTTTGTTTGTTGTTGTTTTGTTTGGTTTGGTTTTGGTTTTCTTTTGTTTTAAGAAAAAATATTTTATCCCTCTTTTTACTATTATAAACTAGTGGTCTGTAATGGCAGGTACGTTGAACTTCTATTAGATGAGGGCTTTTTTGCATATGCATTTTTGTGATACTTGGGTTGACTTTTTACCTGTTAAGATGCTCCAGCAGAATCTGAGGCAAGTCATCTCCAAAAGACTGGACAAAATTTACTCTCAATACAAGTAGAAACACATTGAATTACATTGTACGTAGGAGTGGAGAACTGTTTATGGTTCCTCTTCTTTAGCTCATTTGAAACACTCAGCCTAGAGGTTACGTCTGGAAAGCAAATTTTTCCCAAAAGTTCTTTGTTGATAACAGTTAGATTTACAGTTCTGGAATAAGGGCACCTATGCTTTGATAAAGATAAGTCATGTACAAGACAAAAGCATATGTCCGTAGCTTCAACATTTGAATAAAAAGGGAGCAGCTTTAAACTCCCTTCTTCTTGTATTCTTAAACATTATTATCCACATTCCACCTGCTAAACTGCAAACTTTAACTCCTTTGATGCAATGGTCCCACCACTAAAAGTGAAGAAGTCTGTGAAACAACAATAGAGAGATTTAAGTTCTTTTGATCCATCAAACTTCAGGCATAAAGTGAAACACCACTGAAGTGCTCCAGCTGCAGTGGTGGTGCTTTCAAAGACTTTTCCATTCCTCCTGGGCACATTGCCAATACTTTTCTCCTTTTGCAAGCTGTTGGAAAATCATGCAAGCATACAGTGTTTAATATTTACTACAAGGTAACATTTAAGCAGTGGAAACTCTTTGAACAGCAAGTTCCATTGTATTTATCACAATTAATTAAAGGGAAAGAAGAGAGGGGAAACGTGTAACCTTCATCTGCTTCAAATGAAGTAGGGTGATGTTTTAAAGATTTTCTTACTGTTCTGAAACCCAGATCACAGATAATTCAGAGAGAATTAAGGCTCTTAATAAAAAATTAGAGATTTTGAAGCTGTGTTTCGGCTACCTGTCAAACCCTGGTTCGCCTCTCCAGCCTTTTTCCTTGTAATGCTTAGCACTTTTCGTCTTCAAAGTACTTCAAAACACATTTGCTAATTAATCCTTTGAGCATCCCTAAGAGATTAGTAGTAAACTATGTGATCTCTGACAGCCATGCAAGAGCCTTGAGCAAGGTAATGAACCCTGCATCCAATAAGGATTATTGTCAAGGTCTCCTGAAGTCCACAGCACACTGAATATATATTCTGTTGAAAACTTTGAGAAAATGTAGAAGTATTTAGAGACTAAAAAGCAACATTTGAAAAGGTTAGGTGAAATTGAAGGACAATGTTCAAATATACAATCTAGAAAAAAATGTATTACTCCTTCAGCAGTATTTCTTAATCATCATATAGAATCTATATACTCATATGGTAGTATCTTTAAATATCTATAACTATCTTCCTTGAGAAATAATAGTTCTAACAGCTGTATAAGCCCAGCTGTTTACATTTGCAATAGCAAATTAAACAGGACAAGAATACAGGATTCAGCACTAGCATATACTTCTCTAACTACTAAGATCTTTGTGCAATATTTGCTGGCACTTTTTCCTAAGGCCAACATACATTCTCACAAAAAAAAATGCAACTTTGTTAACAGAAATTCTATTTTACTACAGTCATTATATTCTGAGAGGTAAGAAAGTATAACTTCGTTGGAAAAAGCGTTTCTATGTTGCCAGTGCTAGAGAATGAGTCCTGATCCAATTTTGTGGCATTCGCTCTTTCTCCCGTGTCTGGGACAGCTCCAACGCCCTACGGCGCTGCCTCCTCCTGGACTTCCAGGTCCGCCACTTCTCTCCCGCGTGCTGCTGGCACTGGCACGTGGGTCAGGGTCTGCTGGGTTTGGTCGCCCGCACTACGGGATCCGAGGTAAAGAGTGAAGGAGTGTCCAGATCACCCACGAGGAAGGCAGGAAGGCTTTATTGTCGCTGAGAGCTGCAGTGGGGGGGTAGTGACCCGCACTTCCCACTCCGCATGGGGGAAATGGTGCCGGAACCCGGGAGGGAGCAGGATGATATCGGGGATGTGATAGGGAGGGCAGACACCACCCCCCAATCCGTGCGGGTGACACGACGATGACATAGGACAGCGACCAACCAGGGAACCGCAGGGGCAAACACCGAGCCTCGGGCTGAGTGGGATCGTGGGGATGGGGCGGCGGCCACGGGGTTTCCCAGGGCTGGATGGGGGAGTGGTTACAGGAGCGGCAGGGGGGGGATAGCCCAACGTCAGGCAGCATGGAGCCAGAAACTGCGGTGGGGGGAACGACATGGGGGTACACGGGGGTACACAGGACTTGGCTAGCTAACACAAATAAGAACCGCCAATCCCAGGATGCAACACAATTTAGGTAATAAGATGGATGTAGTCATAAGTTGCAAAAGCAGAGGATTGCCATAAAAATGGCTAAGATTTTTAATGCCTGATGCTTAGAATATTCTCAATGTACTTCAAGAAAGCTGCTTCATAAGAGGCTGTCATAGCTGGAGGAATGGCAATTCACCTTATACTAGCCTGACCACTTGGTTTTGTGGTAATGATTATCCCTACAAAACCTTTTCTTATTTTAAATAAACTTCAATAGTAGGAAAGGACATAAGTAATTTCCCAGAATAATCAATAAACTCGGAGTCTCTGTTCACAGACTGCTTGCAATGTACCTGAGCTTCAAACAAATCTAGGTTTACAATTGTCAGATCCATCATGTGTGTTCTCCCTTAAAAATATAATTTTATTTCTTGGAATAATTTCGACAATAATGAGCTTTGAATGTGTCTTGCAGAGCAAATTTGTTGAATTCTGTTCTGCAAGGGTTGGTTTTCAAAAGTGAATTTGAGGAAGGAAAAAACAGAAACTTTTCTTGAAGTCTCATTTTTTGGGGGGTTGTAGTTCCCAGAGAATGACAGGAACTTGGACTTCCCTCTGTGCTCAGTATTTCCTCTTGGTTTTCTCTAAAAGTCTCTCGCAGAGTTAACTGACCCCTCTGAAACTCCTAGCACCTCTCTTGGGTATTGAGCTTGGTGCTAAGGGACAAGATCTAAAACATAAAATTGTGTAGCCTGTTGATTGTTGCTTGGTCCTCACACAGCCTCCCATGTGTGCAGCTGGACTAATGCTAATGCTTATTATGCTTCAGTTTGTTCAAGAGACTAGAAAGTGCTAAGCAGAGTGCTCTCCCCAGACTGCCATGGCTGTGAATATAAGTTGAAGGAATGCAAATTCAGAACGCATTATATTCTACTATGGGATTTTATGTTTACACATGTACTTTTCTCACATTATTTTCTCTTTTCTTTCTCTCAAAGTACTGTGTTTATTTTTGAGTATAAAATACCATTCACAAAATGGTTTTACATTAACATCATTACCTTAATTCCTAACAAAAAGCATACCATCCCATCACACCACATCATAATTTTTTTTTTTTTTTATGGTGATAGTGGTCAGACACTGGAACAATTTGTCTTGAGGGGTTGTAGAATTTCGACCATTAGGGATATTCAAAACCCAACTGAATACCATTCTGAGCAACCTGCTCCACCTGACCTACTTTTGGTAGGACTACAATATTTCCAGAGAAGCTTTCCAAACTCAGCTATTCTGTAATTCTATTTACAGTTTAGAATTCAAACTGGACACTTTCTGAAGAAAAGGAGAGCAAAGGTATGTAGCATATTCTGTCAAAAATCTTGGTTCTAGAGTTTGGGGCTGTTTTTTTTAACATACTTGGTTTTGGTCAAGTATGTCTGCTTTCAAGAGACATAAATTGTATTGACTACAAATTTAGTTCTTCACTGAGTATAATGAAGATTTAGACAAGTAGCACACACATAGAAATCTAAATTGTTAACAGAAAACCTGGATACTTAATCTGGAGCTGAGCTTCATATAAAATCTTGAATTAACCTTCTTTTCTGGTACTACAATAATGACTTTATAAACATAATTTTTAGGAACAACAGGATTTTATTTCAATTATTTTTGCTGTGCATCTAGATTAATGAAGCTGTACTCTGTACCCTACTCTTTCAAGTAAATTTAAACTATATTTCAAAATTCCATTCCTGAGTTTCCACTGCTAGCTTACTCTGCTTTGCAGCAAGACAGGGTGAAAGCATAATGGTTCAACTGATTACCAAAGATTTTTACTGACTAAAATGTACATAAATAACCAATAATTTTACCCATCTCTATGGCAGACTGCTTGAATTAAATGGAATTAGAAGAAAAAGCTTTGTCAAATTTGTTAACATTTATAGTCTTATGTAGAGTACAGTGTTGCAATAAGATTACTAGATTATATTATCTTCCTAATTAAACATAATATTTCTGTGTTTTTAATAAGGCTCTTCCACTTCTTTTTTTTTCTTCTCATTCTTCTCCTAGGAAAGAAAACTAGTGAAGGATGCCAGGTCAGTTGTTTGTTTTTCAAAAGGTATGATTACTATGATTACTAGGAAAATCCTTTTGTATACCAATTTGAGATAATATTTTAAGGTTTGTTTATTTTTAAATGGCACAATTGTCCAGATCAATCTCCATAAGTATCATACCAAAACTGAACAAAAGCCAGAAATACAAGTAAAACTAAACTCTGGTACAAATTTTAACACTTTGTCTTTTGTTAAAAATAGATTTAGAATAACATAAAAAAAGAAGTTCATATGTAGCTTTGAAATCCTTTTTTTTCGTTTCTTTTTTTTATCAGTTGGTGTTTTGAAACATTCCATTTGGAACATAAATTTAATGGGTTGTTGTCCATCAGTTCAAACCCTGAGTTAGAATCCAAGATACTCAACTGCTGAATAATAAGAATTACAGAAGTATGACAGCTTCTAGATAAGTCTGAAAATTCCCTTCATCCTCTGCATATAAGCCTAATGGGTTTGGTTCTGACACAAAGGGTGATATTTGTAATCTTTACAACAAATTAATTCACTAGGGGAAGGTGAGTGACAGTAAACTGCCAATGGTCATGACTTCCTACTTGGGCCTGCCATTTAACATCTTTCTTTATTTCTTAATAAAAATAAAACATTTCTCAGTTTGTGATTATTTTCTCTCCAGGGAAACATGTTTAGCTTTTCCATCTGTTTAATAAAGAAAATACCAAAATGAGCATTAACTATGCTCAGTTCTCTCCTACTGACTAAATAAAATTAATTTCTAGGCTGTCATTTATTCCTACTATGCTTGGGGTTTTTTTGGTTTTTTTTTTTTTTTTTTTACTATAGTACTATATCATTCTCATGCTCATTCTGTGCACCTATTGGCATATACACATGGATGTTTAAAAACATCTATATATCACAGATTTCTGGGCATATCAAAATGGATTGGGAAGCAGAAGGATAAGCAAGAGGAATAAAGACTAATTGGCAAATCTTATTCCCATCCATGAGACCAGACATGAAATATTTGAGCATGCTGAAAGAATTCATATTTTGTGAAATATTCCATTGACTGGAAATCTGAAAAAAAAAAAAAATCTGACATCTGCAAAAGGTTATGAGATATGGTTCTCTGCAGAAAGAGAGAGAAACCAGGAAACTGTAGATCAGTCAGCCATGGGTCAGAGTCTGAAAATATAATGGGCATTTTTTTAGAACCTTTTTGCAGACACCTGAAGGAATTTTGTATGCAAAAATTAATCCGGTCTTAAGGGGAGTCCTGGTTCAGTCAGGAGGTAAAACTGGATGATGTCCTCCAGACAAAATTTCTGTGACTGTACGACTTCAGGTTTACTTCTCTTCCACTCATAAATAAGTTTATTAACTAAAGCAGGATAAGACAACTCATGCTAAAATACAGAACGTGAGGTGATCACTGTATTGGGTCTCGATTTCAACATTCATTTCTACAGAATTTATGAAAACGTAAAATAAATGTATTGAGAAATGCATTCGCAGAACTTCTACCAAAATAAATCCTGGCTTGCAAAAATTATAAATCTAGAACTCCGTCTAGATATATAGCTTTAGATCTAGATCTAGTCAGAGATAAAGACATATATTTTCCAGGCGAATGTGTTGAAAAAAGACCATTTACTCCATTGTTTCCTCTAGTTGTTTTTAATTATTTTCTTTGCATTTGAAAAACTTCGTTATGCCAGATAACTCATAGTGTATTATGGTTCTTATTTGGCAGAGTCTGTATAGGAATATAGCATGGGGATTGCATTCAGATGACTAGAATAGCAGGGTTTGAGCTGTGTCTTTAGAAAGAACACTCAGCTATTAGGCATGCATGATATTAAGATATTTTATATAGAATGCTTGACTTGTAGCTTTTCAAGTATTGCAGGCTTAATGTTCCTCAACTAATATCTTTGGCAGTACATAATGTATTTTGTTGTCTGGAAAAACTACACATTTTTAGGTGCATTTTCTTTTACTTCACTGTAATAACAGAAAAAATAAGCACAATCTTTTGACATTTTAAAGACCACTGGTTCAGGGCAGTGGGACTTGAGGATGATCTCAAATCAGATGTCTGGGGCTGTGAATGCTAGACCCATATTCTTATCCAGGCAGTCTGTAGAATTGTTGAATTAATTTTTCACAGGAGTCATTAGTATGACATCTTATGGAGTATGCTAGCTTCTGCTAAATCTGTGAAAGAGATCAGAAATTAGATTTACTCCTCTTTTCAGGCACTTCAAATATGTAACATTGAATAATTAAATGTCTTTTAATTTAAGGAAAGTTTAGTTATGGCACTTTCTACCTAGAAAGCTGAGAAATGCTAGAAAGCTAGAAAGCTCAGAACAACCAATTTAAATCTTGGGTGTTTAAAATTCTAAAATTGATTCATCTTTGAAATTTTCTAAACGCAATGCTTATGAAAGCATCCTGTGGGATTTGCACTCAGCAGGTATAAACCAGTCATCTGCAGTAGTTATTATTAATTACACGAGCTATGAATTTTTCTCTATATTTTTAATTTGGTGTACAAACCAGCTAAACATACACCTGCTGAAAAAGTAAGCTGTAATATCCCTGTACTCAAACACACTGAGCAGGCCTCCCCAAGTGAAGTGCAAGACTCATGCAGCTGATCAATGCCTTTCACTTTCCTACGTACCCAGCTCATGCAGACCAGGTGAGGGATTTTTTTCTGCTTTCTGAATTTTTGCACCAGACAGCCTGTCAGGAATTTTGTATCTGAAACAGACAAAACCCAGGAAATATAGAAATAGAAGAGCTGGAGCAGCCTACTTTGGCAAGGGTGTCTTCATCAGACAGAACAATCCCTCCACTTCCCACTCCATTATTTTGTTCTTTGAATCTCCTGCTGTTCAATCCCATTCTCTCAGGACTGATACAATCAGATGTGCTCGTCATCACTGTGTCAGTATGTCACTCAGGAAGCGGTCACCTGAAAAACTTCATTAAAACATTAAAAAATATAGCAACTAGATTTAAAAAAAATCTTACATTTTTTACCACACTTTTAATGCTTACCTCTGAAGACCAAAATGTGAGTTCCAGCTCTGCCTTCAATCCCTTTCCACACATAATGCTGAAGGTTTAGTGAACTGAGCAGTTTCAAATTCAAAGTGTAGTTAAAGAATAATCTTTTCAAATGTAAGCCTGAGGGTCCTGCTCAAGGATATACAATAACTAGTACTCTGGAGATTATAAATTCACATAAAATGTGCTTGGACAACTCTCTCCGATTATCTATTATGATAATTTTTCAAGTTAAACAACTGTAAAAATCAGCAAATTTTACAAATACATGAACAAAGTTCTGTCAGTTTGGCAGCAAAGAAGACATCTAAGAGAGGCAATCATAACAAACACATCCACTTGCAAACTGCATTGATGTTACAGGCTGGACCTTTCCTCTGCTGTTTTAGCACTAAAATAGAAAGATCCACTACAAAATTATAAAATCAGAAGCTGATCTTAGTGGAAGAAAAGCCACTGAGATAATGGCAGTTGTTATAGCTTTGGCTTAGGGATCTGTACCTCAAACTATCTACTAAAAATTTCTGTTTTGGGAGTTTTTTGGTTTGGTATTTTGAGTTGTTGCTGTTTGGGTTTCTTTTGGTTGGTTGGTTGGTTGGTTTTTTTTGCTGGTGGTGATGGGGGTTTGGTATAGTTTGGCTTTGTTTGGTTTTGTAGTGTTTTGGGCTTTTTTTTTTTTTTTTTTAACCCACAGCAAGAAGAAGATGAGTTGCAGAGACCAAACTTGATAGTGGAAATTATACTCTCTGTCCATATTTATCTTCACATAGAACGTCAGACAAAGGTTCTAAATAAAATTCAAAGCCTTTGTGAGTACAGGGAAAGGCATAAGCAAACAGTGCAAACATTTTATTCCCTTGCTTTCTACCAGTCACATCTTCCTTAGAAAGCACATAATTTTAAATTCATTATCAAATCATGCAAAATTAATTTCTGATGATCTATTCATACCTTGCAAAAATCAAAGTCTTCCTTCGGGGGAAACCTGATTGTTTTGTATGTTCCTTGAACAAGGAATATTATAATATATAGCCTATTTCTGCAACCCTTACTTGAACATGACTTAGACCAGGTTAATGACAAATCCCATGCAACTATATAGAAACTTCTTTGGAAGTTCAAAGGAGTGGGAACAGTAATCCTTAAAATGTAGTCTATTAAGCCAGAGAGATCATCTAAAATCTCAGTGTATTATTAAAACTTTGACTCTATTTTACTCAGCTATGCAAATTTTCACTTCAGTAATCCTTATTTCCCTTATCAAAGCTTTCTAAATTTGCAAAGCACCAATACTGCATGTGCTCTTACACTGTATTTGTTATCTATGTACATTACTTTAATTAGCTAATTTTCATTTTCTTAGTTTTTAAATCTAAAAATCGGTTATTACTTTTTTTTTACTTCACTATACTATCTAGTTTGAATTCTTAGTAGATACCAGTGTAATTAAGTACATGAGAATGTCTAAAATGTTATCTTACCAATACCAAATGAAATATATATAATGCTTTTAATGGCCATATATTTAAATTGTCCCTGTAGCTCAAAGGAAATATACTATGTTTAATTCTGAAGAGTTTTAAATACCTTTTCAGCTTTATTATTATGTTTAGTCAGGGTTTTCAGAGGAAAGTAAGACAACAGTAAGAAAGTGCACAATGCAATAAATGTCAAAAATTACATCTCAGTTTGAATGAAAAGCTTTGCAAACACTATAAAAAATTAACATTTTTAGCATTATTCTATCAGACTCTCCATTTTGCTTAATAAATTAATTTACAATTCAAATCCTTTTAATAATTAATTATACCTTTAAAAATATAGATATACAAAAAGAGATTTCTTGTGACTAAGCGTAGCACATTGAAAGAATGAGGCACTAATATCCTAATAAAACCCACAGACATTTAGTAGTGTGTTATCATCTGTTCTTTAGCCAGACTTCCCAAGAGGTATTTCACTGTGGCAGAAATGTTACTATTTATTAAGAAATAGAAACTTGAAATTATAATCTTCCAGATCCACAGAATTGTAAAAGCAATGAATAAATTAACACATAAAGAAATTATTTAGGGTCATTAATTTGTCATATTTGGTAATAGTCACCTAAGGTAAAAAGACACTGAAAAGGGTTAGAGAACTAGAAAGACAGAGACAGATTTTCTTTCAGCATGGACCAACTGCTAAATGTGGCCAGTTACATTTGCAAATGTTAAAGGACATTTTTGAAGGGAAAAAATATTAGCATTGATAGTTTCTGATAGCATCAAAAATATCTAATAATCTAGTTCTTAGAAAGCTCCCTTTATATCTTTGGTGCTTGGAAGTAATTCCCTATTCTGCTTGATTATCTCTGGGACTTATATCAATTCTTTCCATACTGTAAATCAATGCCTTGGGGTAGGTGTCCTTTGAAGTTGTTCCAGTTTGCTAAAGCAATTAATATTTAGTGAAGTATAAAATATCATCTTGTTTTAATAGAATAAATTATTGGGAAACCTTGATAAAAGATATGACTAGACTTACCTCCAGTGAAGCCACAGTGTGCTTTCTTCATGTGCTTGTGGTGTAATCTATTTTCTGGTTTCCTTGAAATACTTCAGCTGGAAACCAGTTCAGCCCATAGACATTCCAGGTCAGGGTTTGACTCCATTGCCTTTCATGTCTAGTGACATTAGAGGCAAGCACACAGGCCTAGCAGGCATAACACAGGAGCTACAGAAAGCCTGGATGGAGACACAGATGCTTGTCAGTGAAACCCTTTAATCATTTTAAACAGTAAATCTGTTCCAGATAAGCAGCACAGTTACAGCAATTGCACTGAACCCTTTTTCGTAAGCAAACACCTGTATTAGACATTTCCAAATTTAAGCATCTGCAGTTTTGAGAAGAACCTTAGACTTTGTGTTCATGCTGCACAGAAAATATAGTCTTATGTGGATGGATGGCAAAATACTTAATGCAAAGGGACAGTCACATGATATATTATCAGTTATAGCTATTTTAAAAAAATATTATTTTTTTCCCCAGTATGAAGCAAGAAGTATATAATTGAACAGTTGTAGAACCTTAGACAAAATATGAAGTAATACAATTCCTTTCAAACAGCTAGGAATCAGAGGTACAAAAATGCAGGGTACCTTATGCAAGATTAAAAAATAATTACAGATTGTTGGAAACAAAACTCAGAAATTAACTCAGCAGTAACTTCTGAAAAAGTAGCCAAAAAATTATCACGTTTTTCAAAAATGATAAAGTGCGGCGTCGCACTCTTTCTCCCAGGTTCGGGGCAGCTTCTGGGTCCGCCGCTTCTCTCCCACGTGCCGCTGGCACCGGCACACCAGTCAAGGTCTGCCGGATTCAGTCACCCACACGAGGGTCTGAGGTAAAGAGTGAAGGAATGTCCAGATCACCCACGAGGAAGGCGGGAAGGCTTTATTGTCGCTGAGAGCTGTGGTGGGGGGGTAGCGACCTGCGCTTCCTACTCCATGTGGGGGAAATGGTGCCAGAACCTGGGAGGGAGTGGGATGATATAGAGGATGTGATAGGGAGAGTAGACACTGCCCCCCCAATCCATGAGTTGCCGTGATGATGACGTAGGACAGCGACCAACCAGCATACCCCGCAGGGGCAGACACCGAGCCTCAGACTGAATGGGATTGTGGGGATGGGACAGCGGACACAGGGGTTCCCGGGGCTGGACGGGGGAGTGGTTGCAGGAGCGGCAGAGGGGATAGCCCAACGGCAGGCAGCATGGGGCCAGAAACCGCGGCAGGGGGGGAATACACGGGGGAAGCACGGGGGTAGACAGGACTCGGCTAGCTAACACAAATAAGAACCCCTAAAACCCAATCCCAGGATGCAACAATAAAAAGTGTTGCTAAACATCAGCTTCAGAAAACAGTATCAATATGAATACTCAAAGGCATAGGGAAAGGATATGGTGGCTGACTCAAGATTTCAAGCTTCTACTAATTTGTATAAGTTTTCAACAAATCATAAAGCAAGATAAAGAGAAAATCAAATAGAGAAATGTGCCAAACAGTCCCTTGAGATTTCAGATTTTTTTATTCATGGATATCCTAATAATTTCTTAAAATGTGATTTTGGAGAGTAATAGAAACATTTTTTCATTAATTGAAAAAAAAATTAGTGACACAATGGATTAAAAAAACCCCAGTTAATCTATTCAGGCAATACTTTTTCAATATTCCACTCAATTTTGGGGTAAGCAGCCTTCCTGGATCAATATCCTCTAGAAAAAGACATTTTAAGAGAAAAAAAAAGCCATTCTTTCTCTTTAACTAGTGTTTCTAGTTGACGTTATATTAGCTACTATACCGCAGATGATTTAAATCAGGAAATTCTTCCATAATAGACACTAGACAATTTCAGGTATTAGCAAACCAGTCCAAAGAAAAAAGAAGAAAATTATAGCTCATCCTATTCCTTATTAAAAAATGAATTTTAGCTCTTCTGAAAGCAAAAATATTGTTTCCCATTATAGTCAGTCTCTGCTATACATGGAAAGGGACTAATCAAAAAACAGTACTATTATCATAAGAATTCAGCCAAGTCCAGTTACATTAAGCAATCAGAAGCATCTTTAGTGTTGCATTTCAGTGTGTTTGTGTCTGTGTAATTCCATACAAGACTCATATAAAAAAATCCAGTGATGTTCTTTTTAACAATAGTCATAAGCTTGCTTGAGAAAATATTTTTTGTATCTGACTTGCCTTAATTTTTAAAAATATGCTAAAAGCCTTTATACACCAAGTATAATGAGCTAATAGAACAGAAGCATACAAAACATTTAGAAATACATTATTTTCTTTGTAATTTTCTTAGAGATTTCTTGAGGTTTTTGTCGGCTTTTTTTTTTCTGTAGTCCAATACATCAAACAATTTCCTAATGAATTTTTAAATTCGTTGTCATTATAAATACATTATTACTTGCTGTTGCTTGCACAGTACAAACAAGATCCTTTTATTGCAGCAAATACATTTTCTACACATAATTGATAGAACATCACAGTGTAATGGGTCATTACATTAAACAAAAGTATTCATTCTCTACCTTCAGAACACAGTGAAGGAGAATGTTTTCTGGTTTTGCTGAGGTTATGTTCCATATTCCTAACATAGTAAAGTGGTTTTGTTCAATCACTATATAATATTTCTAAAATAATTAGGTTGAGAACCCCATTTTGACCTGAGTTACATAAGGAACCCAGGATGTCCATACCTCGTTTTTGATCTTTTAATGTCAGGTGGAGTAAAACAGTATAGAAATTGCAGAGACTCCTCATCCATTACACAGGGGTGTATCAAGGACACTCTGATATCTCCCATGCTTCCAAGTGTACCTGTCATCCACTGGTGTGACAGGCAGTTGAGATGTGATGGCTGTGGCATTTTATTAGAGTAATCCATCAATTTCTCTGTGTTAGTAGGCCCTTCTTTCTTCTAACCTAGAATTAAGGAAATTAAAAGGGAAAAATACAACATTTTGTTGCCATAAACAACCAAAACAGATAACATTCCTTTATTTTGCTCTTCATTAAAAAAAATAAATAAATGTTTTCCTACTATAGGATATTTTAACACTGCTCTTCAATAATTTCAGACAGCAAACAGGACTCAACCTACACTGAAAATAATTTTTAGTCTGTATATTTTTTTTTTTTTCAATTTCCAGCATTATCGTTTTCTGGATGATATTGGTCTTGGACCCTGGAAAACTGCAATTTTATCAGGATCTATTAACCTATTAGCATAAGTAATGTTTGATGAAGCTGTGTGAGAATCATGACATTCTCAAGGCTCCATTGGTTTCATGGAATTAAGAAAGTAGTAATGCGATGGATGGGAATCTTCTACTCAGGACTGAATTTTTCTTTATATTATATAAATTTTTATTTACTCCTACAAAATTATGTATTTCGAAGTCAAGATGAATCAATGTATTGAACAGATAAGTGTCCGACTATAATTGGCAAATGTTTCATAACAAAATAGAGATAGGCTCTTAATTTTAAATTACACTGAGCTTTCCACAAGAATCATCTTCCACATTAGAATCCTGCACCCATCACTGAGCAAGCGTCTAAATTTTATTGACTATACAATGAAGAGTAAAGCGAGAGAATTTTACACCAATCAGTAACAAAAGTGTGTACAGATTGAGTCATTCAACTCCACCTAAAAATAAAGAAATACTATAAAGGTAAGTTGGGAATAGGGGGAATTTAGGAGACTCCATTCTTCTTGAAACAGTCATAGGGCGGAATGTGAATTCTTCCCTGCAGGTGCACCTATTGGGTAAGAACCACATTCTGTGTGTACTGAACATTTTTATTGTGGATTAGAATTTGTGCATTGCTTTGAATATGTTTCTGTAGTCAAATACCATCACAAACAATCCTCAAACCTTAACCTGTCACAGTTTTATATTATGAAGTGTATTATTCTGTAAACTGTTGGTGTGAATCCTTCATGAGTGCTGGCAATCACCAGCAGAGGGGAAATACTGGAATAGAGGGAAGACTCCTTGAGGAGTCTTCATTATGTTGTCCATGTGTGTCCCTGAATAAGTCAGTCAAACCACCCTCAGATCCAGCAGGATTGCTCAGTGAAGGGTCCCCATAACAGGACGCTGACAGAATGGCTGGGCAAAAGGGTCTTGGCTTTTGTGGAGCACTGAGAGACAAATCAAACACTAGGGGTCAAGGAAATCTCCCTTTTTCACATGATAGTTGGTCAGTTAAATAACATCATATGACAAAGTCATTAATTACTTTCTTATCTCCCTCTCCCTGCACTGTTATATTTGTCAGACTTCATTATAACTGTCGTGCTTTGACATGGTAGTAAATTTTCTCAGGAAGCTGGGGTCAAACCAATCAGTGGTCAGGTTTGGATATTGGCACCTGGAGTGACTGAAGGCATGGACATGCCTCTGAAAACACAGGGGGTTAAAAGCAAGAACTCCCAGGGGAACTGTCTCTTTGGTTCTGGTCATTGGAGAGTGCAGACTCTCCCCTGCCCAGCTTTAGACTGGGTGTGGGAGGGGAAGCCATGCAGCCTGAGAAAGGTAGGCCAGGGTGTGAAGGGACTGGAACCTGGCTGGCCCCCTGCAGACGGAAGGGTGGAGAGAAACTGAGATGCCTTTGTTTCCCCCCAGAGGGAAAGAGACAGAGAGCCAACGGCACCTGGAATTTGCTGGCAGAGGAGAAGGAGAAGCGGGCGGAAGGCACCCAGCTGTGGGAATTGGAGTTCTAGGCCAAGATTTCAGACATCTGGGGAGTCCGAGACTTTTAACCCTTTCCTGAGAAATGAAAGCTTTGTGAAATATTACTTCTCCTTGATTTGAAAGAGAAGAGAGACAGTTCAGGACCTGAGATGTTAGAAGAAAATATTCTATGTGGGAGGAGATGATGGAGTGGCTTTTGGCTGGATTTTTCTTGTTGGCCATAGACTGAACCAATTTCTCCTGCAACAGAGACTGCATTTTTAGGGGGATGCAATGGTCAGCCAAGAGACCTGCTTCAGTGACCCAGCACAGGAATGGAGTGAGCAAAGAAAAGCTGAGGAGGGTGTGGTCTTCAAGAAGAAAAAGATCTCTGTTCTCAAGACCCTCGGCCCCAGGGGAGGAAAAATGGGGGGGACTGTGGTCCCAAAATGAAAAGCTGAACTGTTGTTTCTTTTGGTCCTTGGCAAAGCATCCTTAAAGGAGCCGTATGAGCAG
This sequence comes from Vidua macroura, assembly GCF_024509145.1. Classification (NCBI taxonomy): domain Eukaryota; kingdom Metazoa; phylum Chordata; class Aves; order Passeriformes; family Viduidae; genus Vidua; species Vidua macroura. Next base: position 55,716,373 of record NC_071572.1, on the reverse strand, counting down.
TCTGTCCATGCACGGTGGTGAGAGCACTGTGACATGGACAGGAAGGTGTCACAATGGCAGATTTTCTTCAGGCGGTGCCATGTGTGACATGGAAACACAAGAGGTAGCAATTGTGTCTCCTGGGGGTCTATGGTGCAAGAGAGACTCCTCTCTCCCTTGAGGGACTGAGTATTGATTATCTGAAGGGTGATGACTTAATTGAGGGTCCAAGTTGTGTCTCACTGTAGTTTGTTGGAGTTTGGGTGGGGGGAGGAGGAATGTTTTGGAGGGTTTTCATTCCGGATTTAGTGTGTGTCTTTTATTATAGTAGTAGCTTAATAAAATTATTTCTCCTCTATTTCTAAGCTTGGGCCTGCTCTGCTCTGTTCCTGATTGCATCTCACAGCATTTATTTGGGGAAGGTGCGTTTTCATGGGGGCGCTGGCATTGCACCAGTGTCAAACCATGACAATAACTTAAACAGAAATTTCTATGCATGATTCAGGTTATACAGAAAAATACAGCTTTGTTACAATAATTACCCCTGAGAGAAAAAAAATCCTAAGAAACTTTCTTTGGAACTGTGGTCATTTCCAAGAGAAACATAAGGCAGTTTGAGGCAGTACTAAGTCAGTATTGATTGTAGACTTCTGGTGACTTGTAAGGACAAAAAATGAGTAGTTTTTTTTTCCTCCTGGACAAAATGTTTAGTGTCATTTCAAACAATAGAGTATACAAGTAATATATCCAGGTCTGAGATGTGTGTGTGTATGTACAATAAGTAGTTGCTGGATCAATGCCAACTGCATAATAAGTCAATATTTCACTTGATATTCTGGCCTCTGATAAGAACCAGTTCTTCAGTATAATAGAAAAAACATGCAGGTCAAATGTCCTTCATTTACTGGTCCATTAGTACATATTTTTTAGAATGGATAGTAAAGCATGATTTAGAAAATATTTTTGAACATTTTTATTTCTGCTTAACTAAACCACTCAATGTTTGTTTATATTGCAGTGTCTGAGGGTCAGTATGTCTGCTTCAAACTCTATGCTTATGTGCAAAAGAAAAAGAAAAACTTGAGTTTTTTTCTGCTTGCATAAAAGGTTATTGTCAACAAAATATGTAATCTGTTGAATTTTACACAGAAAATATATAAGCCTTGAAATATGTCTTTGGAATACATTTTGGAATTATAAAAGTCACCTCTAGCATCGTTCCACACTTGAAATGCAATCAAAGCAAGCTTTACTTAATAAGATATTTCTATTACAGCACACAGTCAGTTTAATGGGTGGTAATTTGGAGTAACTTTGATAAGGTTAGGTCATAGTTTGAGTGAGTTAATCTGAGTTCAGTGATAAATGAACATGCTGTGTTAACTGGTAGGAGCATGGGAGAATCAGAGCTTATAGACATTATTTTAACAAATTGCCATTTTAAATCACCTTCCTTGGGGTCTTTAAGCAGGATTTCATCAATTACGTGCTTACAGCCCACATTAGTGATACACATTAAAAAATTTCCCACATGAATAATTTAGAAAAAAAATTGACTATCAAACCCCTGTGTGAGTTAGCTCCTGTCTATTTAAGCAAAGTTTTACTTAAATGATGCATGACATCCAATATTTCAAAAATGTTCCTTCTGAGATCTTGAAGACAAGATACAGAGGAAAAAACTGTTCTTGCAATGGTTCTGTATTCTCTCATGTGCCTTTTAGTTTTTCTGATGTGTGACATCTTTGCTGGTTCTGTTATTTACTTTTCAGGATTGACTCACTTTAAAAAAACTTACTCTTCAGTAGGATTTCTTTTTTTGACATTTTCTGCTAATTTAAGGGAGACACAATTTGTCTATTCAATCAATTGCATAAGAATGAGAAGTGATAAATTTTTTTGAGAAAATAATTTGCAACAGACAAAATGTTATTTTTAAAAGCTTCACACTTGTCTTTCCCTAATAGCAGCAAATTTCAAAAGCTGCCTGAAAGAGGGTGTAGATACATTTGATACCAAGTGAAGATTTTTTTTTTCTCTTCAGAAATAAAAATTGGTTTGTTTCACAATTTTACTTGAAGGAAAAAAAAAAAAAAAAAAAAGGAATGGGGGGAAAGTACTGGGTTTGGCTGGGATATAGAGTTTATTTTCTGCACAGTAGATGATGTGGAACTATGTTTTGTATTTCTGCTGGAAACAGTGCTGATTACAAAGGTTACAAGAAAGCCAAAAAAAAATATCACTTGAACTACAAGAAGGGACAGATGCTGTCCAGAAAAGCCATTCTGCAAGAGTAACATGATGAGAGAATATGAAGTTCGAAGTTCCATGTGATATTTGCAGAATCTGCAATAAACTCAAAGTTCAAATTTCATCATGTTTTATATTTACTACTGTAATGTGAATCATCCCTTTAATTAGGTTATGTGATAAAAGGGAAAAGGAGTACAGAAGAACAGAAGAACAATGGCAGGTGGGGTAGCTGAATAATGCCCTCATCTGGCTGTTATGAAACCCTGTGGAGTATGTCATTAACCCATAAAAGCCACATACCCACACACAAGAAAAAAAGACCTTGCACTTATCCTTCTTGAACTTCATGAAGTTTTCATGGGAGAGGATTGTCGCAGTGCACTGTCATGTTGTGCTGGGCAGCAACAGCAGGGGCACGACCTTCCCTCTGTGAGCTATTCCCAGTTATCGCTTGGTCCGGCGCAGGAACAGATAACGACAACACGGGACTTGGGGTAAAAGTAGATGGATTTACTAGGTCCATGACCTGGGACCCCAAGACAAAACTTAGGGGTCTGCAGAGGTTTTTATAGGAGGAGTGGTATAGGGCAACCAACCAATGAGGGCCTGGCAGGGGAGGAATCTAGGGCAGGACTAACATTATATAAGCCTATCAGGGAGAGCAGGGGAGGGGGATAATACAAAGTAACAAACGGGGTATTGAATACCAGAAGATAGACAAGGAACACTCTGGAAAAAGGGGTAGGGATAGGGAGGATTGACAGCTTGGGAGGGAGGAAGTTAGGGAAGGGCTTGGTGAGATTGGTAACTCAGGAGGGGAGGAGATTAGGGAGGAGAATAGTGGGCAAACACAAACTTAAAGCAAAAACTACACTACAGCAGAGGATGAAGTGACAGAAAGGGGAGGGGGAGGGAGCAGGGGGGTTAGGGAGGAATAGAGGGAGGGAGGAAATGGAGCTGCAGCCTTGGAGCGATCTTACGTCCAGTTCTCAGAAAGTGGAAAGACTGGGAGGGCAGTGGGCAGATTACTAGGCATGCTGAAGATTCTGAGCTGGAGAAATCTACCCCTTACATATGCACATGTATATATGTGTGTATATAAATATATATTTCCCAGTAATACAGCTACATCCTGTGTTGCATCCCGGAGTTGGGTTTAGATTAGGGTTTTTAATTTATGTTAAAATAAGTCAAGTTCTGTAATCCCGCGTTTCCCCCGCGTTGTTCCCCCCCGTGGTTTCTGCCCCCATGTTGCCTGCTGCCGGCTCTTACCCCTGTGCTGCTCCTGTAACCACCCTGCCGTCCGGCCCCGGGAAACCCCGTGCTAGCCACACGATCCCGCTCAGCCCAAGGCTCGGTGCCCGCCCCTGCGGGGTTCTCTGGTTGGTCGCTGTTGCTGGCGTCACCGCCACAGCAGCCGCCCCTATTGGGCGGCAGGCCGTGGATCCTCTCGCCCTGCCCCTCTATTAAGCCCTATCCCGCCGGCAGTCAGACGCCATTTTCTCCCATGCGAGTGCCGGGAGCGGTCGCGTCTTTCCATCGAACCGCGCCACGTGACCAATAAACCGTTCCTGCCAAGCACGGAGTAAATGGACAAATTCCTTCCTCTTTGCCGGATCCCTAGCGCACGGTAACAGCGGTTGGCCAGCCCACGCGCCCGAGACACGGAGCCGTGTCCGGGAACCCGCGGCAGCAAACCCCGGCAGCACGTGGAAGCTACGCCGCAGCCGGGCTCCCAAGAGCCGCGTGCGGCCGGGGAGAGCAAAAACCCACGCCGCAATTGGCGCCCGAACGTGGTGCCGAGGCCAGCGCTGAGCTGATCGCGTGGACGGAGGTTCACCGCGGAGCTCCAGGAACAGCGCCGGGAGCCGCCGCCGCCGGCCAGGGGCCGCGCTGCCGCCAAGGGGGGAGCGCCGCCGCCAAGCCAGAGCGGGCAGCGATCCGCGCCAGACCACAGCTCCGTGCCGGACGGAAACCGAGAGCAGGGGCTCTCCAAAGTACGTCAGTGAAGTCTCCGTCGCCCACGAGGGACCAGACAGTGTGTCCCGCGTGGGACAGGAAGTGCAAACTTTCGCAGCCAGGAGGGCAGAAGAAAGAACACTTCCCGGGACTCCCGGACCCTGGTAGCAGCTTTTCTTTGCAGAGACTTCAGTCTGGTAAGTATTAGTCGTGGAAACGTGTCCAGCTAATACGGGGAGGGCTGGCCGTGTTCCCGAGGTTGGGACGTGCGGCGCGCAGCACGAACGGCAGCCGCTGGAGTCGCCTGCGTTTTTTTGCTTTTTTTTCTCTTTTTTACTGCCCCAGGGGTGAGGTGGTTTGGGTGGAAGAAGCATGGGGACCGTGCTATCTGCCCAACAAAAGGAATTTTATTCCCAAGTTAAAGAAATCCTTTTGGTGAAGGGCCCCTACCCAAAAAATTTAGTTAAGAAATTTGTCCGGTGGTTGTTCTTTGCTTTCCCCCGTCTGTCTACCGAGGACGCGCGCAAAACAGAATTTTGGGAGCAAGTGGGAAAAAGGCTAGCAGAGGGGATCGGTAGGGATCCCTCTATAGGTGACTGCTTCCCTAAATTCCATTTGTTGATCACAGATGTAGTAAAATCAGACCCCGCGCGAAACTCGGTTGGGGAAAGGAAAGAACCATCCGGAAAATCTGTTACTCCCTCTGAATCTGTTTCCCCATCCCCTTCTCCTACCCCTTCTTCCCCTAACCTGGGTGGGCGAGGGGGGGCACCCCGTCAGTCTGAGACGCAGGGCAGCTCCACAAACGTGGACCGTGCGCCTGGCTCCCCCAAGCCACCCCGGCGTCCCCGCCTTAGCGAGATCGGTCGATTCGCTGAGGCCACGACCCTAAACCCCTTTTCCAATCCCTTGTTCCCAGTTGAAAATCCCAGTTTCGGCGCTACCCCGCGCAGTTCTGTTTCTTTAAACCCCTTTCTTTGTTCCTCTGAGGAGGCCGAGGCCACGTGGTCGATCCCTTTGTCTTCCCAAGATGGAGGGCGGCCACATGGCAGGGTCTCTTCTTCCCACAACCCCTTTCTGTCCTTTGTTCCCGGTGTCCCCGCCTTTAACCCAACCCCCACCTGCCTCCCTGTGGGCGTGGGCGCCGCCCCCTCGGGAGTTCAGGTTGCTCCCTCACCCATTGTTCCCCCTCGAGTGGGTGTTCCCTCCAGTCCTTTGCATGTCGTCCCTGCTGAGTCATCGACTCCGCCCTCCTCCACCGGGGAGAGCTCTGCCATCTCCACCCCGCTGCCTGAGGGAGGCAGCCCCCGTCCTGTTGCCCGTACCCTGTCCCCATCTTCCCATGGGTCCCGGAGATCCGGGCGGGAGGGAAGAGGGGGGAGGGAGGAGCGGGAACCCCTATCCCCATCTTCCCATGGGCCCCGGAGAGCCGGGCGGGAGGGAAGAGGAGAGGGGGGGGGACGGGAACCCCTACCTCCAAGTTCCCATGGGCCGCAGACGTCTGGGCGGGAGGGAAAAGGAGAGGGGGGGGAATCGGAGCCCCTGCCTCTGCAGTCCCAGGGTTCCCGGAGACCCGGGAGGGAGGGAAGCAGGGGGATGTGGGTTTCTGAGCATTTTCCAGATTCCGTGGAACGGGTCGAGCCGACAGATGAGAGGCATGTAGAGGGATCAGAGGTTCAGGACAAGTTTGTCCTGGAAGCGGCATCCATGAACACTGCTGCCTTGGATGCCGTGCCTCCAAAGAACGCTGGTCCGAAGCAGCCTCCAGCAAGACGCCAGTGCTTCCACTGCAATCAAAGAGGACATTTTGTGGTTCAATGTCCGTTTCTGGGCAGGGCACCCCCAGGGACAGTGGGAGGGGGGAGAGGGGGGGAGGGAGATCCCATTCCCCCAAAAAACTGAAGGAACAACGCGCACCTGCCTCGCGTGAAGATAAAAGTAAGGCAGGCCACAGCACCTTAAGGGGAGCTGTGAGTTATCAAGTAACTGTGCAGGTGGTAGTTCAGAACATCGGGGTGCCTTTGAGCGTGGCAGATGACCCCACCAATCGGGGGGTTGCATCAAACCGCAGGCGACGCAAAAGAAAAAGGACCCTACAATCTCCTGAAAAAAATGTTTTTCCCCAAAGCCCCAGTCTGTGTGTGTCCCAAATCCCCATGTTTGAAATAAAGTTGTCCCAGTTTCCCTATCCCTAAACACCCTGAAAAGAACCAACCCCAGCACCATCTCCAGGCCCTCTCCACCTGCGTAGCAGTCACCGCAGTTGCAGCACCAGAAGAAGCTGGGAGAAGAGGCCACCGCTTGAGAGACTCCATCAACACCACTGCTTTCTTTTTATATTTTATTAAGCGGGGAGATGTTGCATCCCGGAGTTGGGTTTAGATTAGGGTTTTTAATTTATGTTAAAATAAGTCAAGTTCTGTAATCCCGCGTTTCCCCCGCGTTGTTCCCCCCCGCGGTTTCTGCCCCCATGTTGCCTGCTGCCGGCTCTTACCCCTGTGCTGCTCCTGTAACCACCCTGCCGTCCGGCCCCGGGAAACCCCGTGCTAGCCACACGATCCCGCTCAGCCCAAGGCTCGGTGCCCGCCCCTGCGGGGTTCTCTGGTTGGTCGCTGTTGCTGGCGTCACCGCCACAGCAGCCGCCCCTATTGGGCGGCAGGCCGTGGATCCTCTCGCCCTGCCCCTCTATTAAGCCCTATCCCGCCGGCAGTCAGACGCCATTTTCTCCCATGCGAGTGCCGGGAGCGGTCGCGTCTTTCCATCGAACCGCGCCACGTGACCAATAAACCGTTCCTGCCAAGCACGGAGTAAATGGACAAATTCCTTCCTCTTTGCCGGATCCCTAGCGCACGGTAACAGCGGTTGGCCAGCCCACGCGCCCGAGACACGGAGCCGTGTCCGGGAACCCGCGGCAGCAAACCCCGGCAGCACGTGGAAGCTACGCCGCAGCCGGGCTCCCAAGAGCCGCGTGCGGCCGGGGAGAGCAAAAACCCACGCCGCAATCCTGCTCAGCTAAGAAAGGGGAGAAGAATGTGGCCACTGATGTAATTTTGTTTGTGCAAGTGCAAGTGGGTCTGTCTGAGCTGATCTGTGCTGCTGGCCATGTATTTGTATCTAAAAACAGGCATGGGGATACACCAACTTCATTTCCCTTATACTTCTGAATTTTGTAGTCCCTTAACACTTTCTTTTCTAATTGTAAAATACTGAGCTCTGGAATTACTCCTAACTTACACTCATCCATTCATCACCTGAAATTGTATTTGATGAATTTAGGCTAAAACTTGTTTGGCAAGATGATGCATGTAAAATGAAAATCCAATTTCTTGTATCTGATGTTAAGAGAAGACATTTAAAGTAGCAGGAATGGATATTCCTTGACACTGAGAAGCAAAAGTCTTGGACCTCTTTTAGTGCTTTATATATCTCATTAATATCATTAGTTATTGCCACTTCAGTCCTTAAATGGCTTTTTTTTCAGCAAACTAAGGAAGTGATACTTATCCTCTTTTTTGAACATAGTGAAGTATAATTGATTTTCTATAGCATCCACTTCACTAGTACAGCAGATTATATTAGTGGAAAACATTACTATTAAATTGAAATTATAATTTAAATGTCATTGCTTTTGTATGTCTAACTAAAATATGCAGTATTCTTGGAGTTTGGTATTTTATGCACTACACTAAAATTGTTCAGATCAGATTATCTTAAGTTCTAAAAATTGTCCACCATATCATAGAAACACAGAATTGTAGAACAGTTTGAGCTGGAAGGGGCCTTTAAAGGTCATCTAGTATGTGTTTTAGCAGATAACTGATGCTCTAGGATAAGTAGGTATTTACACCTAGATTGTAGTGTCACCTTTCTGCTTCAGTGAATTGCATAGCTTTAAATCTTTTAGATCGCGTCATCTTGTGTAATGTCAACACACATTGGCTTTTCTGCATGACACAATATAATGTGATGGGAGGTGACACAGAAAATGTAATGTGGTATGACACATCAGAAATGTAAAGAGTACTGCAATTGGATAGTTGGTGTCAATTTAGATAGGAGACTTCAAATCCAAAATGAATCTGGCAGACACTAATGGAGTGAATGTTACAGTAACTACTGTATGTGTGAAACTGTGAATTCTGCACTTCATAGTATATTGAAGAGGTTCAAAAATAAAGTCTGAAATATTCGGAAGAATGAGTATTTCTAGTTGACAGAGGCATACAAGTTCAAAATAGGAAAAAAGTAATATATTAAAAAATGTTTTTCTAATTTTTTTTCTGTTACCATTACTTGTTTATTTTAATTCCTTTTCTAAGGTATGGACTACCAAACCCAAAATTTGTAAAAAGTGCAAATGTAATTGTTGTATAACATTATACCAAATTTAATTAGCATCAGATAGTCAAAGGCAACAGGTATGGATGGAAAACTAGCACTCAGTTATCCCAAAACCCGTTTTAAATACTGAAATCATTCCCATTTAATTTTTTTAACATTCCAATGGACTTTCCACCAGATAAATCTGCACAATTCTGAAGTTCCAAGAATTTTTTCACAAGAGAACCTATACCCTTCAGACTGTAGTCTAATTTTATATGAACAATGCTAATATATTAGATTAGATAATTTTTTTAGAATTAAAAATAATAGAAAATCCAAATAGGAAAAAGAGAGCGAACAGAAGAGTACAAAATAGTAATTGCAAATATCAGATGACTGTGAAGTGAAATGAGAATTTTTAAAAATATTGGCTTATTTTGTTTCCCAGAGAAGATGTGGATGCTCCATCCCTGAAATATTTATGGCCACATTTAATGAGACCCTGATCAACCTGATCTAGTTTAATAAGTCTCTGCCAATGGCAGGTGTTTGGAACTAGAGAGTCTCTAAGGCCCCTTCTAACCCAAGTCATTCTATGATTCTATGACTTCTGCCTTGTCAAGTCATTTGTACACCTGAGACTCATTGCTTCTTTCCTGTAGGAAGTTCTCTTTCTTTCTTTACTTTTCTGGTTTTGCTTTATTTCTTTCCATATGCCAACACATTTTCTACCATGTGCTAGCATTCCTATAATTCAGCTCTTTTACAGGGGAGGAAGTCAGTTAGTTTTCCTTAAAAGAGTTAGTTTTCCTTAAAGATGGAAAGTATTTTAATCTATTGTGGAACTCTCAAGTTTTCTCATAACTGCTCTAGAAGAGGAGAACATTTATAAACCTCTATAGATGTTAATTTTCTCCACTGAAAGAAAAATAATCTACTTTTAGACTGTATAAAAAGACTAAATGGGAAATGCAGTGTTTTTAAAAATCTAAAGTATGGAAGAGGAAATGTTGGCATGTGGGACAGGAATTCTTTAGGGCCATACTTATTATTTGAAATGAGGTAAACAACCATAGCCTCAGAAAGTCTCTTGTGCAGGACAGCAACTCATGGAATATCACAATGTCTACTTTTATGTTAGGAAAATGGGAAGAAAAAAAGAAAAAAACTAAACTGATGTGCTAGAGAACAGAGCTGAAAAACAGGGTGCAACAGTCAGAGGTGATGCACTGTAGCTGATAAGGCACAGAGAACTTCAATTTATTTTTTGTACTATGTAGTTTCATAGTACTTCAGCATAGTACTTCACCAAAAGATCTTTTTAATGATAACTGCTACCCTCCTCTAATGATTCTTTCTTTGCTGAGACACAATTTTTTTTGCTGTTTTTTTCCCAGCAGTGGAGCAGCATAACTTAAAGATGCTTTTTTGCTATTTTTTTCCCTTCTATCTGTTAAAGTTTTTTTGCCAATATTTCAATGGCTATGAGAAGTGTGTCAATATTTGGGAGGAAGAATAAAATCAACTTTACTACAAGATTCACCAGCAGTGATTTATTCCTCTGTGCAATTTTTGCAGTTCCCATTGTTTCCCATTAAGTTAGAGTACCATGTAAGTTTTGCAAAACCACATGCAGCGTTTCCTGGTGAATGCTATTTGCTATCATCATTTTGACAGAATCAATATGATGAGGTGCTATAGATGAGATCAGACAAAATGTGAAAGATAAATTGTAGGGCACAGTCTCTCTCAGCAGCACACTGTCTGGAGATGGTGATGGTCAGTCAACAGTTTAACGTCACTCATCCAAAGAACAGCATTAACAAGCTCATAGTTCCCTGCAGGTGCTGCTTCTGGCATGCCATCAGCTTCTTGCCTAAGGCTCTATACTGACTATTTTTGACTCATAACTGCATTAGAGGACCAATGCATTCATTTGCAAAGTAGTGACTCAGCAATCACTTCCTACTTATTTGTAGAATCAAGTTGTAAGAGAGAAGGTGGTTGTGTGATTTCATGTGCGCCTGAGGTAGTATCTTATCCTAAGGACATTGATTATCTCAGACATTATCCACAATAATCTATTCAATTATTTTTGTAGTGGCAATTAATTGGCTATCTCTTACATTAGGTAGGGTGAGAATATGATTCCACAATTTTTTAGTTGTTCCTACATATTGAATTTTAAACTTCCTGTTTAAACTTCTTTATTAGGGCTCAGTTCTGTGTTTATTCATACATGGCATAATTTTGCTTTTTCAGCTGTACTAAAGTTCTTTGCAACCATTTAAGCACAAAATTAAATATTATGCAGGCTATGGCCACATTTTGTCACATTTTCTGTGGTACTTTTTTCTCCATTTGGATATTATCTATCCTTGTGGTTTCTGGCTGTGAAACTTAGACTTGACCTGTCTTTCATGTCCTGTTAATATGTCTATTCATCTCTTTCAAACAGTATTTCTGACTTTGGAAACTGTTTTAGCAGAGTAAAGCAAAGGACAAGATGCCATTATTAGTGTTTCTAGCCAATTTCCCAATTCAGATAGCGTTTGTTACAAGTAAGACTAGTTTAAACACATCAGGCTCTTAGTAAAAGGGAAATAAAAGTTATTTTAGGAAACAAGGAAAAATTATCATCCACAGTGTGGTTTTTGATATTCATAGCATAATGTGACTATTCTCCAGTATCTGTAGAACCCTCCAAGCAGTGGGGTCAAACAATGTCAGTATGTGACTTGGCACTCCAGGAGCTATAGCATTGTGGGACTTCATCTCTGTCTAACCTTGTGAATAACATGGAAAACTCATACATCTTAAAATAAACCCTTCTTTTGTTACGATGAAAGTAAATAGTCTTTAACCCTGCATTAAAAAATCATGATTTGTTGCCTTTACAAATTCTTTGCTACTGCAACAGAAATTCCTTTCTGCAAAGTGCAAGGATTTCGGACCAGTGACTGTTGTTTGATTGCCCAGGCTTTGTGGTCAATGATTTTGGTTTTTTAGCTTCTCCCACCCAGCATCTATCTCTTCAAAGCACTTTCGTCTTTTCAGACTCTTACCCACCCATGCTTCATTTGTGCTCTGACATTACTCAAATACCCTATTTCCTGTGACAGTACTATGTCTCTGCCTCTGAAAGTCAGCTGGAGGCAGCTTTTGGTTATTGGCATACTTTTGGCATTGTGTTCCATAATAAAAATCCATTATTTCCTAAGAATTTTGTAACTTAAACTTATTTATTACAAAAGCCCATGAAATAGAGGTAAAAAAAAATGTGATGGATGAACTTATTTGCATGCAACTCTTCCTCTTAGCAGCTCACATGCATAAGATGAAAAATTAGTTACCTTTAATGATGAATTATTTCAGAAAAAAAGAAAACTAATTTGGATTATATTAATCCTGTAGCAAATACAGTAAAATGACTACATTTTCTATTCAATGATACTTCTATAATGTTTTCAGCATAGTTTCCCTTGGAACCAAAGTAATAAAGAATAAAATAGAATCATATGTATCACATTAAAGCTATTAAGCCAGATATCTTCACATGCATCTACATACAGAACTAATCTTTGAAGAACAAATCTCCACTCTTGTATGTGAAGACTGAGAAATGATCAGCTGAAATGCTATTTCTTTCACTTCCAAACTTTCAGTGGACACTCCCAAGGTCATGGACCTGTTACAGGACATGGCAAGAGTCAGCTGTCAGTCAGTATAATTGACAATATATATATGTTTATATATAATTAATCTGTATTTTTGCAATGATTCTCATTTCAGATAATTATGATAACTGAGTCAAAGAAAAATGAAAGTTTATTGTAAGAAAATGTTGGCCATAGGAATGTGTGGAGTTGTGTTTTTAGGTTCTCCTGTATGTGTGTCCAAAATGGTTGATCCCTCTGTACCCCCCTTGTACCTTTTTGGTTCATCCCAGGTTTTCCCATCAGTGACACCTGTGTGTCCATCAATCCCAAAAACCCTGACTCATGCCCCTGACCCCTCCCAGGTGACTTGTCCATCCTTCCCCTTTGTCTGGAGGCTTCTGCCGGGGTCGCTGGGTGGCTGGACAATGGCCTGGGGTCCCTTTCCTCCTCCCTCCTAAGTGGATACCCCCGTTGTCCTTCCCTCAGAGGGCCACTCCCATGTCTTCTCCCATTGGCTGATGGGATATCCCCGCCCCCCCCCCCCCCCCCCCAATATCAGGGCTTGTTCAAGGTCCAGAGCTCACTCTCTTCTGGGACCTGTTCGAGTGCTGTTGGCCTCTGGGGCTCTCCTCGGAGTCACAATAAATCTTGGACCTATCCCCAGAAGAGTGTCGCCTCCTTCCTTGCTGGTGGGATCAGCAGTGTCCTCGGAGCCACGAAGGCACTCTCTAAAACCCAGCTGGGTTCAGCAGGGAGTGCCTCTTGCTGCCCTATCACCCCGAAAATAGCTAGCCAGGGCTAGCAAGAGATCTGCTCTTGCAAAGCTGTGATGAGACGCAGCAGGAATGGGCAATGTTGTCCTTTAAATAAGGAACAACTATAATGTTACTAAGACCAGGTGTGACAACCTAAAAAATGAAAGGTATTTAAGAGTCAGGAAGAAGGATAATTAATCTCATAGGTATTTCCTCCACTATTAAACCATTGAAGAATCATAAAAAAGATGTTTTCTTTAGTATATTTTGCTAAAAGCAATCATACTGAAAAATAAAATAAGTTTCTTGCTTAATTCCATTTGACATGTGCTGACATCTGCATAAAAATTTCAGCATTCTTGTGAAATGAAATAAAAGAAAGGTCACAGGAGGCCATTTCAATTCAATTACAATTCTTGGCAAATTAGCATTTTCTTTGATTGATATATTTTCATGTCGACAGAAACTTCAAAACAGAAAGTAGTTTTAAAGTTCTATTTTGGAAATCATATATGTAATGTTATGCAAAAGACTGGTATGTGCAGCGTGGGTTTTCGCTCTCCCCGGCTGCACGCGGCTCTTGGGAGCCTGGCTGTGGCGTAGCTTCCACGTGCTGCCGGGGTTTGCTGCCGCGGGTTCCCGGACACGGCTCCGTGTCTCGGGTGCGTGGGCTGGCCAGCCTCTGTTACCGTGCGCTAGGGATCCGGCAAAGAGGTAAGGAATTTGTCCATTTACTCCGTGCTTGGCAGGAACGGTTTATTGGTCACACATGGCGCGGTTCGATGGAAAGACGCGACCGCTCCCGGCACTCGCATGGGAGAAAATGGCGCCTGGGTGCCGGCGGGATAGGGTTTTACGGCGGGGCGGGGCAAGAGGATCCACGGCCGGCCGCCCAATAGGAGCGGCTGCCGTGGCGGTGACGCCAGCAACAGCGACCAACCAGAGAACCCCGCAGGGGCGGGCACCGAGCCTCAGGCTGAGCGGGATCGTGTGGCTTGGGGTGGCCAGCACGGGGTTTCCCGGGGACGGACGGCAGGGTGGTTACAGGAGCGGCACAGGGGTAAGAATCCGGCAGCGGGCAGCGTGGGGCCAGAAACCGCGGGGGGGAACAACACGGGGGAAACGCGGGATTACAGAACTTGACTTATTTTAACATAAATTAAAAACCCTAATCTAAACCCAAACTCCGGGATGCAACAGGTATGGGTAGATTCATCTTCATTTTTTGAGTCTGCTTTTGAGATCCACACCTTTCAATCTAAAATCTCAATCTGCTATGTCTAAGATGATTTGACAGCAGTAATGAATTACGTAGATAGACAAAGACTATTCTGAATACAGTCTATATAATTCCCATAAAATTGTCCCTACACAACCTGCCTATAAGAGAAAATGGCTGTTTTTCATTCTCTGGAATTTTGTTTGGACATAGCCCCCAGTTTGGCACAGCCACTGGAAATTTCATATATCCTAATTTGGAAAAGGTAACACATTTATGCTTTTTCTCCTACTTTCAGTGGAATTTCATGTTGAGAATATAATTTACTTGTTCCTTTGCAACCTTAGAAAAGAAAAAAAAACCTGATCTACTAAAAAAGTCTGAGTTTTATAGCTTTATTCTATTTTAGTGAAGGTAGCAACATTATTGCTATCCCACACTTGAAATGAAAAAAATCTAGAAAAAAATGAAAATACATTAGAAAATATTCTTTCCTCAAAGAATATATTTTTATTCCCAGTAGTTTAAATAAAATTATAAAATAAAGCTCGTATTGTTGTTACATTTGGGAGAGATATTTGCTGTATTTTTATTACCACTGTAATTTTCAAAATGTTAATGTATGCATACAGTTGCAGATGAAATTTATTAAGTTAATTATCTTTCCAGTTATTTTCCAGTAAAATTTACATTTTACTTTTTAGGTTGGATTCTTCTGTGGTAGTTAATTATTCCATTGGTAGATGTGACCTTGTTCCTTAGCACAGTGGGAGCTATATATTTATTCACAGAAAAAAGCTTTTACATCCTAAATTAGATAATAAAAGTCTTGTTGTATTCTGACAATACTACATTTCATTTAGAGAAGTGGCATTGTCTCAGTAATATCATGCAAATACCAAACAAATTAAACAGTGTTGTAAAGCAGGGGGAAAAAAATGGAAAAAACATGGATAATGTGAAAGAATTTCAGACCTTATATTGTTCAGCGATTGTTGGATAAATTGTCTACAAGATATTGGATGAAAATACCATTTTAAAAACTGGCAGTGGAGCATAATAGTAATATTTCTGTTTTCAAGATATAAACTGTTTTAACTGAAGCATGTTGTGTTTGGTTAACCCCTGCTTTTGTAATTTATTTCTGTAATAATTAGTGAAGACATTCTGACTCTGGGGTTTTTTTATTATATTTGAGTGATGAAACTGTGAAAGCATGTTTAGACTTTGTGCAATGACAGTTAACTGACTGTAGTTTCAAAATAAACTAATAGTATTGCAAATAAAAAAAAGAAATTTTTTAATCATTATTGTTTAAATGCATTACTGAACTAGAATTAGTTGCATGGGGCATAGTTTTACTTAAATTTTATATCACAGGATAATTGTTACACAACAGTAGCTTTATTTGTGTCATTAAGAACTCAGATAAGAGAAACACAGAATGATTTAGGTTGGAAAAGACTTCTAGGATCATCATGTCCAAACTGTGACTGAATACCACTTTGTCAGCTAAACCATTGTATGTGTCCAGTTGTTTTTTCAATGCTTCTAGGGATGGTGACTCCACCACCTCTCTGGCCAGCTCGTTCCAATGCCTGACCACCCCTTCAGTGAAAAAATTCTTGGTGTCCAGCCTGAACCTTCCCTGGTGCAACTTGAGTATATGTCCTCAGGACCTGTCACTGGTTGCCTGGGACAAGAGGCCAACACCACCTGGTTACAGCCTCCTTTTAAGTAGAGAATGGTTACGGTCTCCCATCAGCCTCCTCTTATCCAGACTAAATAACTCCAGCTTGTTCAGCCAATCCTCATAGGCCTTACTGTCTAGACCTTTCACCAGCTTCACTGACCTTCTCTGCAAACTCTTCATCATTTCACGATTTTTTTTTTTAAGTGAGGAGCCCGAAGAACCTGGACACAAGACTTGAGGTGCAGCCTCACCAGTGCAAACAACAAGGAACAACAGCATGAAGGCCTAATTATAAATAAATAAATACATACATACATACATAAAATGGGCATCAGCCATTTTTTACAAACCACATGGCAACCATTCTCTGGTTTTGGTCCATCAGTCTCTCTAGCCTTTCCATAAAAGGAGTCTGACTTCTTATGACCATCTTCTACTCCCAAACCTCTAACCTCTCTTACACATTGCTAAAGACCAAAACCATTCACCTCACTGCATTAACTAACATGTAAAGAGATTGTCTACATATGGAAGCAATGGCTTATGTATGCATAGACTTTCAGGAATTTCCTAAAACCCCCCATATCTTCCTAAATAAGCATCATTCAAATTGTTTTGAATTTTGTTCACCTTTCTTTTATCCTGCAAAAACTATGCTTGTTGGATAGATAGGTAGCAATGGAAAAATACTCCATGACAGGTAGGAGAGATTAAAAGCACTGCAAAGATGGCAGAGACAGAAAGGCTTTTAGAAGCAACCCACTAGGTTCTACATATTCAAATAAGTTTGTTCCTGTCAGCTCACAAATTCTGCTGCTTAACTTTCATGTTTAGCACATTTCCAAGTATTATTCTGAAATAAACCCTCCAGTTTCCTTTAAAACAAAATTCAAGTGAACTCTTAAATATTGTTTACCCCAAATGCTTCTCCTTTTCAGCAATAAGGACTCCGTACCAGTTTTCTCTCTCTGTGATGAACCTACATTGTTCTCTACAAAATCTCAGCAAGAACTGTATCTCAAATCTCTGTATTAAAAGCATGTGCTGTCATACATATCCCAAAAAGCACATATTCTTAAGGTCTGCTCCAAAATATGTCTCTGAGAGTTGAGTCCTTCTCTCATTTTAGCAAATAAGAAATTTAAAAATAATTAACTGTATACCATGAGTCAAGAGGACTCCATATTTGGTTCTTGGTTTGACTTCTCCACAAACTCACAGAAGTTATCTGATCTATGTCTGACTGTATTTTTCCAGTACAAACTAAACAAAACTTGTGGAAACTCTCTTAGAAGTGAGGTGGATGTGCTGCAATTTTTAGTCATGACAGATACACGCCTAAAAAAGGATTGGGTAAAGCACAGCTTTATCACTGTGGAAGAATAACACCTAGCTATCCATCAAGAGAACATCTGAACTAAACAGAAATGCTTCTATATGTAATAAACTAGTTTGTTCTGTTTTCAGGTCCTATCTTCTGAAACATTTTTGGTCAGGATCAGTTGCTGTAGTTCTTCACACAGAAAAAAACGATTTCATGAAATTAACAAAAATGACAGTGCAAAAATTCATACCTTTTAATTCTGAAAGACTTCATTTGATCTCTCAAGTATTTTTTAAATTTTCATATCAAAAGCTGTTTTTGTAAGATAAGAAATATTCCAGGAAAAATAATTGAATTCTCTTAGGTTATGAAAATAACGTCAGCTATTATGATGTTAATTGACCAATAAAACCATGTTTAAACAGGAGTAGAGAGAAATTGTCAACTCATTCCCACGAACAAACTCATTTTACATTCTTTTAAACTTATTATTAAAATAGAATCTATTAATTTATAAGATAGATTTGGTATTCATATGTCTTTAAAATTCTATTGGACATAAAATGAGAGGTTTTCATATTATGTAACTTTCATAATAAGCTACACCTATAGCCGAGGTCACAGTGTCTATTTTAGACATTTGTTCTACTGTAAAATGAATTGTACCTAGCAATTATCTGTTTCAATACAATAGAAAGATAAGTATTCATCAATAAAAATACTTAATATAGGGTTAAATAATCTTACATGGAGACTCTGAGACTTCTAAAAGAGTATGTTTTAGATAGTCAGGATTCTACTTCCAATCAAGAGTTAATTGTTGCGGACAGGACTGAGACTATGAGTTCTCCAGTTTATAGGGAAAGGAAGAAAAAGAAAAAGGAAAAGAGGAAATAAAGGAAAGAGGAAGGAGAAAAGAAAAGAAAAGAAAAGAAAAGAAAAGAAAAGAAAAGAAAAGAAAAGAAAAGAAAAGAAAAGAAAAGAAAAGAAAAGAAAAGAAAAGAAAAGAAAAGAAAAGAAAAGAAAAGAAAAGAAAAGAAAAGAAAAGAAGAAAAGAAAAGAAAAGAAAAGAAAAGAAAAGAAAAGAAAAGAAAAGAAAAGAAAAGAAAAGAAAAGAAAAGAAGAAAAGAAAAGAAAAGAAAAGAAAAGAAAAGAAAAGAAAAGAAAAGAAAAGAAAAGAAAAGAAAAGAAAAGAAAAGAAGAAAAAGAAAAGCTGTAAAATGCTGTCTTATGGCTCTCTCAAAGTTTTAAAATGTCACAGAATATATAAAGGCTTTTGATGTTCCCAGAAAACATCAGCTCGTGCTCAAAAATATCAACATATCTTCTCAAAAGTAGTTAGGAAAATTTAAGCAAAAGTTCATTTACAGTTTGTTCATAAATACTTATTACAAAAAATGATTGCTAGATGCAATAGAATTATTAAATTTTAATTTCAGAAAATGACTTAGAAATTAAGAGCCTTTAAGTGGATGGTTATGTTAAGCACTCTCTTAAAGCAATAAACGTTTCCTTAAAAGGGAAGTATGTGCCTGCTAGACTTTTAAGTTTTGAAATGTACTATAGAGGCCCATGTAATTTGATAAATATAAAGAATTATGTACACAAAATTGCACACATACTATAAGTAATTTCCCTAAGGATAATGGTGACATAATGATAAACCTCAAGAACTCTGCTCAAATGATTTGTTAATGTCACAAAATAGTCCCAAATGGAATTAGTTCCTTATGTACATACAAGTATATGCAATTTTTATAAAATAAAGTAAAAGAAATCATTCTTTCTGATCAACACTTCTAGTTTAAAATTAAATGTGAGCAATATTTTCTCCTTGCTATTTCCTCACACTGCATTCCTTTCTCCCCTTCTCCAGTCATCTTTTGTCACTTTCTCATTCCACTGTTTCTTCTGCTTCTTTTCCCCCTATTCTCTATCCATACTTCTCAATTCTCTTCAGCAAATAATATTTTCAATCAAATCCATTTATTACCATGAATTTCCCTAGGAGAGGATAAGAATCAGTAGCAGATAAATCTTATTCAGAATGTTCAATGCACAACTAATAAAACTATTGAATACTCACAAAAGGGAGATATTTCTTTGCAGAAGGAAGCATATTTAACAATATTTTCAAGGGACCTACCTGGGATAACTCCCACCCAAGACAAAAATCTCTCTGGTATTGCTTTCCTTTCCATCAATTATTTCTTTTATAAGGCCTTATATATTTCTATAGGTTTCTTCTATTTTCTCTATCTCCCAGATCCTGCAGTTTAATATTTCCTTCCTTAACAGAAAACCAGACACTACTTTAGAGTTTTAAGGGAATAAGCTCAGAAATCACTCTATACAGATTATTTTCCTCTCTCATGATCCATAATATGATGAAACACCACAACTGAAATGAGTGTTCAATGTTTGATTACTTGTTCTAAATTAGGAAGCAAATATACTGCACAGTGTTTGAAATGAAATGTTATTTGTTAATGAAAATAATTTTACTGCCTACAATTTTTTTTCTTAACATCTCAGCCATCTGTCTGAATCAGAATGCAATTTAGAACATTAACCATGATATATACATTAGTCTTTTTGCTGGTTTTGCATGGCCTGTTTTTTGGCAGCAGGGGGGCCACAAAGATTCTGTGAGAAGCTGCTGGGAAGCCTCCACCATTTCCAGCAGAGCCAATCCCTGATGGCTCTGAAGATGGACATGCTACTGGCCAAGGCTGGGCCAGTTAGAGAGACTGGTAATGCCTCTGTGATAATGTATTTAAGAAGAAAATCAAAACAAAGTGCACACAGTTTTTCCCAGCCAGAGGAGAGGAGGAAGTGAGAACATGTGACGGGGAAACAACACAGAGACACCAAGGTCACTGGAGGAGGAGGGTAGGAGGTGCTCCAGAGCCAACAGTCCTCTGCAGGCTGTGGTGAGGACCATGGTGAAGCAGCTGTGCCCCTGCAGCCCTTGGGGATCCATGGGGGATGCAGAGATCCACCCGCAGCCCGTGGGGGAGGTGCCCACTCCAGAGAGGATGGATGTCTGGAGGAGGCTGTGATCCAGTGGAAGACCTGGCAGAGAGAGGGTCCCTGCTTCCTGGCTGGAGCAAACTGTCCTTGGAGGAGTGCATCCTGTGGAAGAGTGACCCAACCCACACTGCAGCAGTTTTGGGAGGACTGCTGCTTCTGAGTGTGGACCCATGCTGGAGAAGTTTCATGGAGAACTGTTTCCCATGGGTGGGATCTCACAGTCTCACGAGGGAAAGACTCCTCTCCCAGAGTAGCAGAAGAAATCTCAGTGATGAACTGACCAAAACCTTCATGCCCTGTCTCCCTGCACTGTTGGTGGGAAGAAGGGAGGGGTTGGGGGAAGAAAAAGTGCTTTTAAGGGCTTATTTTATTTCTCATTATCCTCCTCTGATTTTGTTAGTAATAAATTCGCTTTGTACCTCTAGTTTGAGCCCATTTTGCCCTTGGGGAGTGCTTTCCCATTGTCCTTATCTCAAACCTTAGACCCTTCATTAATTTTTTTCTCTCCTCTGCCCAGCTGTGGCAGGAGAGGTTGAGCAAGTGGCTTTTGTGGATGCCTGGTGTTTGGCCAGTGTCAAACCAGAACAGTCTTCTAAAAGGATAAAACTGAAACATTAAAATATCCTTATGCAACAAACCTAAACTCTTACTTTATTAATCATATAATAAACAAGTATGATGGATAGGTTCTCCTTACAGTTCTATTCCCTTAAATCTTAAAACTTATTGAATCTCGGGTAAATTATTTTGACTTTTTTCAAAGATGAAACCCAGAACTTTTGCTCCACATATGTCCTGTCCTGCTTAGCTGAAGTAGTCTTATACTGGAGACTGGTTGTGGAAGACAAAATATTAAAAAACCATATAATGAAAAGCTCTGAGCTCTGACTGAGAATTTTTTTATGTATAGTTACATATCTTAACCTATCTGGAAATGCTGCATATCTTTAGTTATTTGGAAGGCAATTAATCTTGGACAATTAAATCTTCTGAAATCTCTGAACTATTACTTTTTTCCAAAATAACTTAAGATGCATCTTTGTAATGAAAACGTAGTTAAAATTACTATTGTCCAAAAATAGTTTATGGTGTGGAAAATGGTATTCTATAGTGAGGAGTGCTAACCAAACATTTCTTCATGCAACACCAGACTCTTAAAAGACTTGTGTATACTTTAAGCATTCCTAAAGGTTTTTCTTATAGGCTTTTTAACATAAGCAAAACTTTATTTAATAAAAAACAAAATAATAAGTTTATCTTTATCTCACAATGAATTAAAAAAATAAAGAATTTTTAATGAAAACCATAAAGACAAAAAAAACCATATATATGAATAACTAAAGTATTTAAAGAAATGCAGGTAGACATTAAAGAAAATAATTTAAATCACACAGAAAATTGTCATCTAGGATTGAAAATTAAGATCTAGACTGAATCCTCTTAAAAAAATTCCAAGAAATCCATCTTACTCTATATCACAACACTGAAGAAAACTAGTGCAACAAACTCAATAGACTAAGTGCAATAATTACTCACTTAATAAAAAACGGAATTGTTCTGGAAACTGCTTATACATAATAGTTATAGAAGTTGTAAAGAATTTGCATTTTACATAGCCTACATAATTAACTAAAATATAAATTCAAAAAAGTAATAATTTATAATCAATTTTTCTTGTAAGCACGCACACAATTTTGTACCACATTTTAAAAAACAAAGCATTTATTTGGGAAATAAATTTAATATGAAACATTTCTATATCTTTAATATTAGATATTAGTAGGTTATGTTTTGTTAGAAAATTAACCATATGAGCAAGATGTTTTTCTTTAACTGTTTTTCGTTCATTTCTTTAAAATAATAGAGTTCTAAATTTACTACCATTTCAGTAGCCATGTGAAGTCAAACATCAAATTTTTTCCCATCCAATCTGTTATTTATTTTTGAGGAGATTATTGCAAGTGGTCTGCATGGTATTTTCATTTATGTTGTTATCCCGATTGAGGCCTGTTATCTAAGAAGACCAAGAACTAGATTAAATAAAAATGTTGCATACTGAAAAATAATGTTCATGGTAACATATCTTACAAAGTATTCTATGCTATATTGTGTAGCAGAGCTAACAAATTGCTGTCAATTGGAACATTTCTTTTAACATTTAATTGAGCTTTTTTTCCAAATCATTCTAAATAGCAGGAAAACATGGATATATATATATATATATATTTCTTTCTGGTTTGTAGCAATGTAATTTATCTGAATAATCATTCAGGAAAAAAAGGCTTACAGCAAAACAAACTCCTATTAATTAATTCATTAATGAGCAGAATCACATTTATTTGTCTTTATTTATTATACTCTTCTAGATTACAGGGTTGAAAACTTCATCAACCATCTACATTTTTATGAGAAAATAGTATGTTTTTAGCTTTTAAACCAATGTAGTTCTTTCAAATGACTTGATAGCCCAAATGAAGCCTCATAAAACTCATGTTTTTATAGTGTTTTCATCATAGATTGTTGGTACTTAGAAATTCTTTCTGGATCTAAGAATGGAAGCACAATACATCTACATGCTTCTTTATTTTTGTTTCTTCTCATTCAGTTGTTTAGAATTTGCAAAGTAATTTTCCATCTTCAACTTGTTCTATTCATGCAGCTAATACACATGGGAGGGACTCATTTAATTTCATATAAACATCTGTACTGACAAAACTGGCTAAATTAAAATATTTGTCATTCTGTGATTAGAAGGCACAAACTACTGAGCTACACTAGACAAAACACACACACCAAAACTGCTGGAAGAAAGACATTTTAAACCTTTTAGAAACTGAAATTTAAATTTAAATTTTTTTCATGCTAGATACCTTCCGACTGGGAGTAAGGAGGAAGCAGACTAATTTAAATTGCTCTGGAGGCAAATGCAAGAGTATTTAAAATACACCAGAGAATATCCTCTTCAAAATTCAATTCATCTTCTTGAGTGTTATTGTTTGCTTTGGGAGCTCTACATTATTGGATTGCATGACATATGTTTGGAGCTATATATTTCCCCTTCTCCCCAGTGTATCCATATCTGAAGAGTCCATGCATGAACTGTTCTACCTAAAGGCACATACAACATTTCTCTCAATTGGTCTTTTAACTGAATGTCAGAGTAGAGGAATCTGATTCAGGGATGCACAGAGCTAAGAACACTTTTTTTTTGTTACCTCCTAGCTGTTTTGACAGATCTAAAGGAGAAAAATTTGAAGGGAAAAAAAAGGGACCTTCAGACAATGAAATTTTTTGAGTACTTGAATCCTGACCAAGGAGGTATAAGGTCATATATAAAGAATTTAGTTTAATTGAGCTATCAGGTTTGTTCATTTAACTCATTTGGGAAAGATGTGAAATTATTTTGTATAATGCAGGTTATTATTTTGTTTAAAATCATTTGGTGATAAGTCTAAGCAGCCCAATCCACTGAGGGACAAATTTTATTCTCTATTATAAATATTTTTTATATTAATTTATATGCACAAATGTTTTAAAAACCACAGAACAACATAAAATTAAGCAGAAATATGTAGTCACTGAGAAGATACTTTCATTCTATTGACCACATATCCATGGAACATGAGGAGGGTCAAGCTCACACTGAAAATCTAAAGATGCAGGTCTTTCGATTCCAGGTGTTTGCAATTTGTTCACATTTTCCTTGTCTAGTCACCTTATAAGGTTTTCCATTCCTTGTACAAGACTTGTAACTTCTGTTTATTGCTCTTGAATGACCCAATGGAAAATTGGGCAGTATATTACAGCAATGGTTTTTGTCAGTTTGTTGGTTAATTTTACTATTTTTTTTAAGCAAAAAGGAATATATTTATCTGGATGAAGTGAGAACCTGTATGGTATTAAAAATAACATGAATGTGAATATTGCTATCAAATTAGGTAACATCTTCTGAAAATTTTGTTACATAATTTGTTTATACTTAATTTCATGGAAATTCAGCCAGATTTCAATCCGATTATTTTGATGCATTTTAGGGAAATATGTAACAGTTATTCAATTAATGGTTTGTGGTTTTGTTGTTTTTTTTTTTTTTTTTTTTTTAATTTGTGAGTAATTTCCAAACTTTTTTTCATTAATAGATATGTGTTTATACATTAGAGTCAACAGTAGATTAATCCATGCAATGAATTAAATCGTGTGAACTTTGAAACTCCTGACCTACTCCGCACAGATAGGGAAGGTGAAAGAAATCACTATGCCTAAAGCACTTTGAGAAGTGAATCAATCTTCTCAAATCCCCAAGCAGACTAGCAGTCACTATGTCTAACCAGGAAATTGATCTTATGTGAAGATGAAATGAGTGTCTGACTGACAGGAAAGGGTTTATACTGCTTCACAAATGTCCTCAAGAAAGAAAGGCTAATGTGCAGATTTTTTTTTCCAAGACAGCCTTTCCAAAATGCTAGCAGAGGAAGAGAAATCCATAAAGCACCAATACCCTCAGTACAATTCTAAACAGTCATAATTTCATCTGTTATAGAAGCCTCAATGCCAGATAGTATTTCATTATTAAGGAGCACTAGCTTTATCTAGTACGTATTCTAATTTAAAAAACCTGTTCTAAGTTCCTGTCTGCTGCTGACTTTTGCAAGACTCATCATAGACTAAGTTCATAATGAGCAATAGTGACAAAAGCAAATATTAGCATCACAAATTTTGTGCCTAAATATGATCCAATTTTATAACCATTTGGACCCTTATCAAATTTTGCATATGAAAAATGAATATATCAGTTGTGGTTGGCAATAATGAACTTTCAGAGAAAATACTGGAATTCATAACTGAATATGTATTTTTTATGAGACTGTCCATCTTCCATGTGATTCTTCAATATTTCTTGTGTCAAGAATAGAACATTGGAGTTATTTTTGTGACAGTATTTTCACAGTATTTAGGTGTGGAGACCACCATCAAAACCAACCATTTTAGACTCTAGACTGTGCAGGATTCTCAGGTAAATGAATGTGCCTGTCTGTTCATGATGTTTGGTGCAAAGTGTGTATTTTACTTTCCCGTGACACAAACAACACCCTATCTATATACTACAGAAAAATTCCCTATCTGGAATTAAAAACAATGTGTCCAGGAAAACTGGCACACTTTCTATCACCATTTAAGAGGTTAAAACTGCATCTTCCTTCTGTAGTGACAGATGTTTTGTACATATTAAGCTGCAGTAATCCCATGATATTTGAATAATTAATATATTGAACAATTTGTTTCATTGCAGCAAAGATAATAATGGGGGCCATAACCAGGAATACTATGATTTTCCTCTTGCTAACTCAAAAATTTTTAAACTTAAAAATCACATAAACATAGATGGTGTTTTGTGAGGTTGGTATTACAGTATGAACAGTAACAGAAACTATGTTCTTCAAGTAGTTTAATGAGTCAGGACAGAATTTAAACATATCTTGTCCTAGACTGGGGCCACTTTTCTTCTCTGGGCTGGAAGATGGCAAGATGTTCCACTGAAAATGTCTGAAATGTTTTAATTAATTTGTCTATCTGGATAAATTTGCCATGAGTATTAGTTATCATGGTTTTGCATACAGTATTTGTAGTTTTGATATCTGAGGAAGCTAGCCAGACTTTTCCTATAGTTAGAAGCGCTATCTTGTACAAGCCCTGGTAGTATGGCTAGAAAGTAGCTAAGATGTCAGAAATGCAATATTTTCTTCAGGATCTTTTAAATGAACTATCTTTGTAAGGCTTTCAAAAGTATATTAACCTGTACAAACTTGCTTATAAATATTCTAACAGGCAGCAGTTTTCACCTATATTTTTAGTCTGCAGACCAGTAACACCCATTCTGTTTCTTGAGTCCTGTGATGTCCCATACAGACTGTGCTTTCACTTATTTGTAATAAAAGAATATATTCCACACAATCTTCTTCCGACTTTGTTGTATTAGCTAGGGTTCTTCGCTGAATATATCAAGTATCTCTCAATCTCTTGATAAGGAATACAACTTTCTGGGGTTTTGGTTTTGTTGCATTTTAATTTGTTAAGAATTAGGTCATCTCATCCATAGTTAAAAATCTAAATGCTGTGGAATTCCGTCCTTCAAATAAGAACTTATAACTGCTTTATTTACATATGGCCCTAAACTTCAATATTTTTAAATATAGAATACATTGTAATGATTTTAAAAAATTAAAACATTTTATCAAATTAAACTACTATTTAGATTTTAAAAAATTAATTGTAAACATAGGACTACTAAGAGTCTTGGTTTGTTTTTTGTTTTCCATTTTTGCCTGTTCCTATTTGGTGGTGTTTTTTTTGTTGGGTTTGTTTTTTGGTTTTTTTTTTTTTTACTTTTTATTCACTTTATTCTGTGTGTGTTTTGACTGCTTTGGTATTCTCAGCACAATATTCCACAGACATGTTTGAGCTCAGTGGCTATTTCTGAAACTCCTACAGACAAATCCAGATTTGAATGCAGCTCTCTAAGCACTGGTTGTATAATTTAGCAATCATATTTTATATTTGCTGTAGCATGACCTTGACATCTGTGTATATAAAGTTTGTTATATTTTGCACATATTTTAATATCTAGCAGTAGATACTTATGACTGAATTTAACTCTGAAGTCTATGTAACCCTGTCTTATTTTTTACTCATAAGCATGTTAAAGATGATTCACTAGAGTACTTTTATTATGGTTAAGAATTTAAAACCATAGATGTTTGTCTACTGTATATTAAATTTTTTTCACCTCAATAGAATTTGTTTCTGTTTACTATCACTTATTACCTTATGCAGGTATGTTTTCTATAAGGTTTTTTTTTTCAAATAGAGGGAGTATATGCGTGTTAAACATTTGTGTGTGGATTCTTTTTCTTTTATATTCCTTCTTTCACCTGAAGAATTCACCACAAGACACACATGACTTTAGAATGACAAAGTGCAGCTTGTAGTATACCTTACCTAAATTAAGCTTAAACCCAAGATTCACAACTAAGTGAGGACAGAACAGAGACCAAAGTCTTAATCTACAAAGGAGAAATATAGCTCACTTGACATGCAGTACCCTACTTGGATGTCAACAGATGGTTTCAAACCATAGCAAAGGTTGAATTTCTTTGACATTTGAAGCACAGTGGTCTTTAACATCTGCTGTCCCCTGATGTGTGCTTGACAGCTTATTTCAGCAGGGGATACACAACATCATATTGGCATTTTTTTCCAACTTGTACAGCTGGGAATAACCTGGACCGCAAAGGATCATACCTTTCAAAGCATTTTGATACACCATTATATTTTCTATATTTTTTCCAACTGCTTCAGCAACTTGTAACATTTTAAATTAAAGGTCTACTCTGACATAGAAAACAACTTGTTTACTCAATAACATGTTAATTTCCATTGCTTCAGAATAGTTGAACTAAATACAAATTTTCTTGTGTAAGTGTCAATCATTTAATAGAAAAGCACTTCATCAGTAATATTGATGGAAGTAAATAATTCTGTTAGGAAATACTGTTAATATACAATTTGTTGAACTGCATATTTAATTCTGTTCTACTGTTGTACCTTTTTTTTCTTATTTTCATAAAAGTGACAATCCAAGTAAAAGGGTTTCACAAAAGAGGGGCTAGGTTGCTTAAAGAATCACTATCAAAGGTAGTAGCAACAAAGCAGGTTTTAAAATTAATTTGTAAAAATGCAACTTTAGCAGAGTTTGATGACTAAAATCAGTCTATTACTTACTGCATAGGTGAAGCATAATATGAAATTGAATAAGAATCAATTTGGAATGTTTTACACAGAGAGTGGAGACACAAGATAGTAAGACACCAAAGATTTTTGATTCTAAAACATAAAGGGTTTAGCAGTACTTAATCATTGAATAATTTAATATTTGTAAGGTGACAAATGTTGCAGCATCATCAAATTCCTTTGATTAGCTTTCCTGTTCTGAAAAATAGGTGGTTTTCACTTTGGCTAAATGTACTGGGTTTTATGACTACTATTATTTGTACCTTAAGTGATCCTTCCATAAAGTAACATAAAGTAACATAAAGTAACCATAAAGTAACATAAAGGTGACTTTTTACAGAAGAAGCTGTATAAAGACAGTTGACATAGAAACCCTTAACATATGAAGACAAATTTCTGGATTTTTTAGATATAAAAAAAAAGCATCAATTCTTTAAAAATAGGTCTAATTTCTTTGTTCAGCTCAAGAATTAACATCTAGTACATTAAAATTATTTGTTTCATGGCAAATTTATTGAAGTGTTTTCATAAGAAATTGGCTATGGCAGAAAATATGTCCTCTGTAGGTCTTTTGTCATACCTCTCACTCCTGTATAATTTGTCTTAGTCACCCTGGGTCATTTCCCATGGCACTAAACATCAGTGTGAGCCTGAGTCAATTAAGACAAAGGAACAGCAAAAGGAGGATAAAAGTTAAAGAATCTTCCTGATAAGTGATTAAATTCAGTGGACACCTATCAAGAGATATCATGGACAAGGTGCATGAACAACCTTCCACCCTTAACCATTACTTGACTTGTATTACACACTGATAACTGCTGTGTTAAAATATACTGTGCCCTGAAATGTGTGACCCTTACAACCTTACACTGGGCAAAGTTCACCTGATGTGCTTGATTTATTAGAGACATAGTGTCACTATCCACTAGGACAAGCAGGGTGTCATGATGGTTCGTGCAAAAGGCAAACAGCAGGGGACTATCAGTTTAATCACAACAAATGCACCTTTATTAAGGGCCAACAGCAAATATGATAGAGGGATCAGAAAAGGATATGAAGGATAGAAAGAAAAAGAGGGGAAGAGGGATATAGCTACCAAACAGAGAGATGAAATCCTCGATGGTCCAGCCACATAAATTTGCCGTCGTCCTTGGGGGTTCATCAAAGTCTTGGTTAACTTAGGGATCTTTTCTAGTCCTCTACTGAGTGAGGGAACAGGTAAAAGGCAATGGGGAAATGAGTCTATTGAAAAACGGGTACAGATAGTCCATGTTCTGAAGCAGGGCAAATCAATTTCAGGATTGAGTGGGACCCATTGTTTTCGTGGTCCAGTGAACACATCTGCAGGCACCACTTGACAAACATCCTGCTCAGTCAGGCCAGCGCCCCTGTTTTAGGATTATAGGGGTCTCAGTCTCAGTCCTTGGGAGGGAGCTTCAATCTCTGTCTGTCACGGTGGTCGTGAGGCAGATGGGGGATCTTCCATAGTAGACCACCAAAGTTACTCCAGAAAGTTCATTTGCTCAAGAGGTGGGAAAATTAATGGGTTCGCATGTCATGAAGCAGGTGTAAGCGTGCAGCTTTGCGTTGTTTTCCCCGGTCCCGGGCAGCTCCGGAGAGCCCGGAAAAGGCGCTGCTTCTCAGCGGGACTGGGGCACCGCTTGTCCCAGGCGCTGCTGCGTTCCACACACCGGGGTGGGGGTGGCCGCACTCTGTTGCCAGTGCGAGGGGCGAGACAAAGAGGCGAAGGAATGTCCAGTCTGCATGGCTAGCTGGAGAGCTTTTATTTGTCGCGGGGAGCTGCGATGGAGAACCGCGGCTCGCTCCCTAGCGCCGTGTGGACACAATGGCACTAGGACCGGGGGCACGCGGGATTTTATAGGGGACGGGACGGGGAGGGCAGAAGCTCTCCCGCCCAATGGGGAGAGGCACCGTGGAGGTGACGTGGACCACAGCAACCAATGGAGACGCGACAGGGGCGGACACAGGGCTCTGGGACGAACAGGGACGTGGGGATGGGGTAACTGACAGAGAAGTTTCAGGAAAGAACAGGGGGTGGTTACTGGAGTGATGTGGGGAAGCTCCAATGGCAGGCAGCCTGGAGTGAACCATCGTGGGGGGAACAGGGGTGAACAAAGGGGTACACAGAACCGGCCAACTTAACATTATAAAACCCCTAATCTGAATGCAACCTGGGATGCAACATCTCCCCACTTTTAAAAATATAAAAAAGACAGTTGCTTTGACTTCGTCTGTCGCATGGTGGCCTCTTCTCCCAGCTTCTTCTGCTGCTGTGACTGCGATGACTACCTTGCAGATGGAGAGGGCCTGGAGATGATGCTGGAGCTGGTTGTTCTTTGGGTGTTTGGGGACAGGGGAATTGGGAAAACAACTTTATTGCACACATATGAACTGGGGGCATAAATGAACTGAGGTAGCTGGAAAGAAAAAATGTTTTTTAGGGAGATGTAGAGTCCCTTCCCTCCTTGCAGCGTTTACGTTTACCAACCCCTTGGTTGGTGGGATCATTGGTTGTATCCACCGGCATCTTATCATTCCGACCCACTAACTGCCCTGGTATATAAAGTTTAACATGCCTCCTGGGGACCCACTTGACTCCTGAGGGCAGGGATACGCAGGCATATCCCCATCCCCAAGTCAAAAGTGGGAATGGACCCTGGATCTCTTTAGAGTCTGGATCCCTCACTAGCACTGGAGGCCACTCCTCCGGCTGGAGCTCCTGATGTTGCTTGAAATGCCTCGGGGCTGGCAGTTCTGGTCTGTCAAAGGAACAGTTTAGAAAATTGATGGTAAATAATGCTTTGCAAAGTGTTGTGTCTCATACGGTGACAGCACTTGCACATCCTCTTGCTGCTTCTGGAGGACCTGCTTCAGCATCTGATGAGTCCTTTCTATTATGGCCTGGCCGATGGGGGAGTGAGGAATCTCAGTCTTATGTTAGACCCCCCATTCCTGCAGGAAGTTGCTGAACACTTTGGAAGTATACGCTGGACCATTGTCAGTTTTAATTGTGGGTGGGACCCCCAAGGTGGCAAAAGCATGTATAAGGTGTTTTCTTACATCTGTGGCCCTCTCACCTATGTGGGCTGAGGCAAAAACTGCCCCCGAGAAGGTGTCCACAATTACATGGACATTCCTGAGCTTACTGAACTCAGGGACCTTGGAGACATCCATTTGCCATACCTCACAACTGCGGAGACCTCTGGGATTCACACCTGCTCCCAGTGTTGGTAAAGATGCCTCCTGACAGTTGGGGCATGAGGCCACAATTTCCCTGGCTTGGTCACGCTGCAGATTGAACTGGCGTACCAGACCCAGGGCATTTTGATGGAACTGCTGATGGCTGAGCTTGGCCTGCTCGACTATATTCGGCTGGCCCCCTAGCTGTACTGGGGCTGCCAAGGCGTCTGCTCTGCGGTTCCCCTCAGCAATGAAGCCTGGGAGATCCATGTGCGATCTCACATGCACCACATAAATGGGATGCTCACAGTTAGAAACCAGGTGTACTAAATTTGTGAGCAACCCGAAGATGACCTGATTTGAGACTTCCTTTAAGACTGCATGTTCAGCTCTTGACACTGCTCCTGCTACATATGCCGAATCTGTTACCAGATTAAAAGGTTGGTCAAATTTCTCAAAAGCCCTCACTACAGCATCCAACTCAGCCACCTGTGGGCAACCTTCCACTATCGTAACATCAGATTCCCACACCTGAGTCTCTGGGTCCTTCCAAGTCACCACCAACTTGTGGGACTTCCCTGACCCGTCTGGGAACACTGTCAGGGCTCTGAGTGGTCTTTTACTTTTCATTTCTTTTGGTAACAATTTGAATTCGGTGTTGAACAAATGATGGCCAGGATGTCCTATCTGAATTTGGCTTGAGAAGCTGTCCAGAGCAAACTGCAAATTTTCATTTTGCTTCAAAAGGTGTTCAAAAGTCTCTTTGGTCATCTTCCCCATGGATGTTTTGATGGGGAGGTGTATACATGTGAAGTCACATCCTGCTAGTACCTGCAGATGAGCCCTGGCCTGCATTATGAGCTGCACCATCAGCTCTTGTAGCCTGGTGATACTTTTGGACTGTTTATGGCCAAGGAACACCCACTCTATTATTAAGAGGGGGTCCCATTGACCCTTGTCCCCCTGGAATATCATGCCATATAAATGGGGTAACTCACCTAGGACGATGAAGCGGAACGGCAGCCCTGGTTGACAACGATGGGCCTGCATGCTTGCAGTGGTGGTCTGGACCTTCTTGAGTGCTGCTCTGGCCTCCCAGGTCAGGGCTCTTAGGGAACCTAAACCCTCATCCCCCTCCCTTTCTGTTAACAAGTCAAAAAGAGGGGATAGCCATGGCCTGATCCAATTTAATGAACCGCACAGGCGCTGGAGGTCATTCAGTGTCTTAGGGCTGAAATTTATCTGAATTTGTGGAGGCCTAACTGCCCTGTTGTTAATTTCTAAGCCCAGATACTTCCAGGGTGGCAGAAACTGTACCTTTTCCTTCTGCAACTCAAATCCTGCCACCGACAAGGCCTTAATAGTGTCCTCCAGAGCTACTTGTAGGACTTCGCTGTCAGGGGCACAAATCAACATGTCATCCATGTAATGATAGAAAATACAGGATGTTCACTTGGCACGCATTGGGGACAGAACCCTGGCGACATACCACTGGCATATAGTAGGGGAACATTTGAGACCCTGTGGTAGTACCGTCCAGTGGTAACACTTCACTGGGGCTTCTCTGTTGATGGAGGGTACAGAGAAGGCAAAGCGAGGAGCATCATCCAGATGGAGAGGGATTTGAAAGAAACAATCCTTGATATCAATCACAGCCAAATTGTAATTTTGGGGTAGCATAGATGGAGATGGCATACCTGGTTGGAGAGAGCCCATGTCTTCCACAGCCTCACTGATCTTTCTTAAGTCGTGGAGGAGTCGCCACCTGTCCTTCCCCGGTTTTTTAATTACAAACACCGGAGAGTTCCAGGGGCTGTTTGTTCCTATAATGTGACCTTTTGCCAATTCCTCCTCTACTAGTTTTGTGAGCGCCTGCAGTTTCTGCTTACTCAGCTGCCACTGCTCCACCCAGATGGGCTTATCTGTGAGCCATATTAATTTCTGAGTGGGACGCTCTTCAGTGGCTGCACCTAAAAATGCCGGGGGGCCGGAAATTCCAGTTTGGCTCCCCACTGTGACACAGCGTCTCTCCCCCATAAGGTAAATTTGCAGTCGATCACAAACGATCACAAACAGCAGCCTGTTCAGACCCTTAATTTGGACGATGTCCCACTGGCTGGGGCCCGCCTAGTCCTAAGACTGACGCTTTGTAGCTCCCAGTGTGACGGCCACTTTTGTGGTGGGATGACTGTCATGTCTGCCGCTGTGTCCATCATCCCCTGAAGATGTATGGAATGCCCCTTGCACATGAGTTTACACCATACAAGGGGCTTTTCCTCTCCCAACTTCTTAGCATAAAAGACTGAGAGTTCCAGGTCATTACACAGAGCATGAGGAATAGGAATTGCCTGTGCAATCACTTGGCCCTTAGGTAGGAAGAGGTGGGGGTGGACACAGTGTGCCGCAAGATAGAAAAGCCTTGGATTAAGGGTGGAAATTACCGGAGGAACCTCTCTCTCTAGTGGTGTGCTCTTTGTGTCTCCGACAATGAGGTACCTGCAGTTCAAAAGGTCTTCCTTCCTCCTGGTTTCACAGCGGTAGATGTGTGACAGAAGCTCTGCATCTGCTATGAAGAATTGCCTGTCCTGGGAATGAAAGTGTACAGAATTAGTGAGTCGGAGCCGATAAGGCTCCCTGTTGTCAGTAGTTGAGAGGCAGCTGCTTGCAGATGGAACTAGGTGGTGCATCGTGGCTCCTCTTGCGGTACTGCGACTTGCCTCATTTTTATCAGGGCGCGAGGCAAGTCCACGGTCTTCCCTTAGTTTTTTGAAGTTGTGGGGTTCCCGTCCCCCCTCCCTCCTCCCACAGCCCTGGGCGGTGTGGTCCCTAGAAATGGACAGTGAGCCAGAAAATGTCCCTTCTGATGACAGTGGAAGCACCGGCATTTAGATGGAATCTGCTTTGGTGCTGAGTCCCTTGGAGGAGCAGCAGCCGAGGTGACCAGCTTGTCCTTGTGCTTCTTCAGGGCCTCCTCCATCATCAGGTGTGGCTTTAGGGTGCACTCTTTGATGATCTGATCGAGGGTTGGAGGTGGTGAGGCCGGCAGTGCTAGGATGATTCTTTTGCACATGTCATTGGCGTTCATGCATGCCACTTCTAGGACCAGTCTGTCCCAGAGTTCAGGTCTCTCCACATGCCTCTCAACTGCCACCCGGACCCGGTCTACAAAGTCTACAAAAGGCTCAGCAACAGATTGTTTAACTGCTGTGTAGTGCACCATCGGGTCCTTGGTGGGCATGGCCAGGAATGTACGCTCTGCTGCACCCCTGGACATGTCCAGCACGGCCGTTGGAATCCCCTAAGCCTGGAGCTGCCCCTCACTCCATTCCCCCTCACCCACAAGATGGTTTAAGGTGATTGGTTCTTCTGTGAAATCAAGGCTGTATGGCCCCTTTTGGATTTCAGGAAGCAGGTCTGCTGCCAATTTCTTCCACCTCCTCTCCCACAGATTGTATTCCGATGGGAGGGATCCCTGCACTCAATTCCCTCCACTAATTTTGTTCCCACCTGCTCCCAAAACTTTTTTTTGCCGGCGTCCTCTGCGGAAACGCGGGGGAAGGAAAAGTGCAGCCATCAAACAAAATTTTTAACAGAACTTTTGGCCGCTTCTATACTCACCAAACCGGAGTCTCTGCAAACAAAAACTGCATCAGGGTTCTCGGTTCCCAGGAAACGGCTTCTCTCTGTCTTTCACTGCATGAAAAGTTACACTTCCTTTCCCACACAACAAAAGTGCCACGTACTTTCCTCGGGGGTGGTGGAGTCTTTACTGACATGCTTCAGGGAGTCTGCGCTCCCGTTTTCCATCCGACACTGTTCTGGCGCGGACCGCAGCTCACTCAGCTCAGCGGCAGCACTCGCTGGTCGGCGGCGCGGCTCTCCATGCGGCTTCCAGGTGCTTTGCGGTGAATCTCCACCTGCACCGGCTACTCCACGCTGGCTGTGGCCCCTATGTTGAGCGTCACTTGCAGCTTTGCATTGTTTTCCCTGGTCCCGGGATGCAACATAAGCATATAGAGCAAGCCGTTCCTTGCCAGATCCTGCTCGAAGCAGTGCAGCGACACAATAAACACACCTGCAAACAGTCACTTGGTGAGCATCCACCTCACCCAGTCCAGAACTCCAATCGGAGTCTTCAGAATCTTAGTCTGTGCCATTGTGGCAAACATGAGGCAAAAAATGAGGGGAACTTCAGACCATCTCTTACACATAGCTCAAAGAGCTTGTATGTTAAATCTGTAACATTGTGTGGTATTGTATGGTTACAGACTAACTGCATCATGTGCACTACATGAAATCTCTTAAGTATCTATTGCCTCTTGATGGTGGTTACCCATTCACTGCCAAGAGTTGCCAGTCACTGCCATGGGCAGTGCAGGCCTATGTATTAAGGCAAAACTGCTATTCATGCTGACTAACATGCATGAGCATGAGCATGTTAGTGTATTATTTAAGAAAAATGTGATTTCAGAAAGTATTTTTTGTAAGACATAAGAGAAACATTTGCTTTTGCCTTTATGGCATAAAAAAACATCATTTGAACAATGTCATCTTCAATCCATGACTTTTTACTGGCTGCTGTTGAACACACTGAATAGTTATCTACTTCCTATGCAGATACCTTGTCAAATATAAAATATCAGCTCTTACATTCCCTCAAAAAGATTTTTAGAAGTTAAATCAAGACTCTTATTTAGTCATACCAGGCTTGTTTATCTTTATGACTATCACATATAATCTTCAGGCATGCAATGAATCAGTTGTACTGTCTTTGAGCTCATTGCATCTGCACCAGAATTTCTACCCTCAGGCTTTCAGTCTTAGTTTATGCTGATCTTTACATGGATGAATAAGGTTCATGAACTGATGCAGAGTGCATACCTCAATTTCCAAATAATTCCTTTTCTAGAAAATATGTTTATAATGGTCAGGGGCTTAAAATGTGACTATCACAGAACTGTAAGTAAAAGTTTGAGTCTAATTTATTAATCCCTAATTTTTTCAGGACAATAGACCTGCAAATTGTAGCAAAATTTGCTTTATGTGGTAAGTGCCTTAGAAAGAGGAAACAGTATCCATGTTAGTAACATATTTAAATTATGAGGCAGGACTACTTATTTCATATAAAGTATTTGAATGTTTTTTTTCTGTAAAGAACTAGGAAAAAAAAACCTACAAGATCAACTTAAGGAATGTAAAACCACCTAAAACCTTTATATCAAAGAACTTAAGAACAGGAAATGCCAAATGAAATTGCTCTAGTTTGGAAGCAGATATATTTTGCCCATGTGATCTTCTGTTTCTGCTGAAGACCAGTATGTGTGTGTGTATATATATATATATATATATATATATATATATATATAAATGGAAATAATGTATACATATACATGTGCATATACACAGGAACTATTGATATGTGGCTCTACTGTTTATGCCTCAGCTATCTTCCTTGTTAAATCACCTCACGTCATTGACAGTATTCAGAGAATAAATGTTTCATCTGCAAAATTAAAAAAAAAAAATCCAGTCTCTCTTTAGTAAAGAACTTCTTCACTGCACACTGCTTTCTGACAGTCTGTGGGGCTGAAGTTTCTCCCTAATGCATTACTTTCCACACCAGTGTTAGAGCACTAGAATGCTCCTGTATTTTAATAGGAGTGTGGTCAATTCATAGTAAATGTCACTTTGTCAAAATAACATATTGTTTGACTCATGTAATTTATTGAAGAGACAGGAACCTTTAATATTTCCAAATGTGATTTAAAAAATGCCATCATTATAGGCACCAGGGACATAATACAATGAATCACATAATACATCTGGTAGATACATTTAGAGTTGTTTGAAATTGCCAAATGGTTTTGATCACAGACTTAATAGCTGTCTCCTGTGACAGAGCTTTAGACAATTTAAATTTGTATGTCTTGCCATTATCTCTTAGTACCTAACACTTGAATTTGAGAACTGGAATGAAGGAAATTCTCCTTATGCACATTTGCAACATTCCAGGATGTGATTTCTCTGACATATATGTGTCTTTATCCAAGTAGATTTCTCAGAAATGGTGACATGACTTAATGAATTATTCTATTTTTTTAAAGTATTTTATGAATTATTCTTTTTTATAAAGTACTTTACTATCAAATTTCTT
The DNA here is from genome assembly GCF_024509145.1 of Vidua macroura. Lineage (NCBI taxonomy): Eukaryota > Metazoa > Chordata > Aves > Passeriformes > Viduidae > Vidua > Vidua macroura. The sequence goes on along the minus strand of NC_071572.1, from coordinate 55,679,033 downwards.
GTTTGCTCTTGTCCTTTTTAACTTAAAAAATAAAACTAGCTTTTTCTTTTTCCACTTGATTTCCTGAAAATAATTCAGGTTTTCTGAGATTTTGTGAATTAAAATTTTTAAATGTCATCTTCTTCCTCTGAAGATTGTGAATAATGTGGAAGTAATAGCACTTCTCTATCAACAAAAAATTTCTTTATATCTGAAAAGAAAAATTACCTATAAGTCCTTCTTTTCCTTTAAAAGAAAGAGAGAAAATTATAGTCCACTAAATCAGCCAGTACTATATTAGTTGCAGTAAAAACTACTCCCTATCTCTAATAAGTCAATGATTGACCAAAATGCGTGAGCTCAAAGATAAGTACGGAACTAGTAAAATAAAAAGAGAAATTAATCTGCCTGTAGATTAGTTGTTCCAAAAGAACGCACCTGTATTCTTCACAGAGAATGTATGAGTAACATGGGTCTAATGTAATATGCAGTCTAAGATTAGATAAAGTTTTACTATGTGAAGTTAGCTGATATGATTGCGACGTGGGTTTTCGCTCTCCCCGGCTGCACGCGGCTCTTGGGAGCCCGGCTGTGGCGTGGCTTCCACGTGCTGCCGGGGTTTGCTGCCGCGGGTTCCCGGACACGGCTCCGTGTCTCGGGCGCGTGGGCTGGCCAGCCTCTGTTACCGTGCGCTAGGGATCCGGCAAAGAGGTAAGGAATTTGTCCATTTACTCCGTGCTTGGCAGGAACGGTTTATTGGTCACACATGGCGCGGTTCGATGGAAAGACGCGACCGCTCCCGGCACTCGCATGGGAGAAAATGGCGCCTGACTGCCGGTGGGATAGGGTTTTATGGAGGGGCGGGGCGAGAGGATCCACAGCCTGCCGGCCAAAAGGGGCGGCTGCCATGGCGGTGACGCCAGCAACAGCAACCAACCAGAGAACCCCGCAGGGGCGGGCACTGAGCCTTGGGCTGAGAGGGATCGTGTGGCTTGGGGTGGCCAGCACGGGGTTTCCCAGGGCCGGACGGCAGGGTGGTTACAGGAGTGGCACAGGGGTAAGAATCCGGCAGCAGGCAGCGTGGGGTCAGAAACCGTGGGGGGGAACAACACGGGGGAAACGCGGGATTACAGAACTTGACTTATTTTAACATAAATTAAAAACCCTAATCTAAACCCAAACTCCGGGATGCAACAACGATCTTATCTAATGTACAGATTGCTAGTTGTAGTTTGCTCATCAAGTTAGTTATGAGGGAAGAAACAAAATACCTGCAATAACTAGGCCAAGCCCTGTACAACATAAACTTGTAAATTAAAAGCTACAACCTGAATAGGATTGAAGCACAATTATTAAAGAAAAGAAACATCAAAGATGAAGACAGAAGCAAAAATACCTCTGATACGCAATAGACAAAAACATATTTTGCATGTAATAAATTGCCCTTTTCCAGTTTTATTATTTGTATTTGCAACTTGAAGGAACAAGCCCAGCAAGACAGAATAAAACTTGAAGATCAAAACTGCTAACATTGGCTGGAACTCCAGAGCTATTATCATTCTCCATCACTGACCTATATTCCTGTTTCTTTTTTGCTTCTCAAACCCGGCACAGTAGTCACTGAAACAAATTTAAATTTGAAAAAATTATGATACTACAGCCAATAGCTCTAGTGACATCTCTGAGTGCTTCCACAGAATTTTGAACTGCTCTTTAGACACAGTTTGACTGCAGAAGTGGAAGAGAAGAGAGTTTTGTTAACAAGTTACATTTGTACTGCCAAAATGGAGCATGTAGTCTCATCTGTGGATGAGGCATTTGGCAGCCATTGGTCTTCTGTTGATCTCCTTGTGAGGGAGGGTAGTGTTTAGAACTATCACATCAAATACCAAGCACATCAGTACTATCTTAAAATTCCAGAATAACAAATTGAAATTGTCACAGGAGTTAGTTAAAAAAACTGTAAATATAACTAAATAATGTATATATAATATCTAAAATATGGCCTAGAAACATATTCCTTTAGTGTTAAGTAGCTTAAATCTATTCAATTATCTCCATGATGATTTTTGTATAAAAATAAATCTTTATAAATTTTGTTTTTTTTTCTCTGATTCCATGACAGAACTGAAGCAACATGAAAACTCTGAGCAAAAGAAATGAAGGTTTGGTATCTCAAGTTTATCCAAACATAGCACAACAAAAATTACACTATCTGAATCTACAATTAGTCAACAGAATGAATTCCACTTAAGACTGAAGGTAAACTTCTGACAAAGTTGCAAAATTAATTAGCTTAAAAGAGTTTATGTTTGTCTGTTGAAATTCATTCTACCTCAGTCTCTGTTATCTTTTCCTTACTGGCTTACTGGAGAATTCTGAGAGTCATACAAGTTAGACAACTGAAAATGACAGAAGTATAACATGATTTAATATTTACTGGAAAATGAACCTGCACTTGGAAATTAAAATGAGATTGCATTTGATAAGATTTGAAGATGTAAAACAAGGCTGTTAAACATTTTTGTTCTCTGAAATGTAATTTCAGATGGTTTTTACTTTTTTCATTTTCAGTAAAGACTAGTTTTTTGTTTGTGGCATGCTAACCTACAAGTGAACTTATGAAAAAAACAAACATTTCCCCAAAAGAGAGTGTTTCAGAAGCCAGTAGTGAAGGCCCAAGCACTTCCTCCTTCAGTCCTCTACTTCATCTGCTGGAATGATCTTTTGGGGAGAAGTTAATTTTGAAGAAATTACTCCACTGTGGTTTTAATCACAAAAAAGAAAAACTTTGAAGTGAAGATAGTTCAGGGATATGATACCTCTAGTTAAAATCATTGCATTTAGTCACTCTTCATGAAAAATTCTTCCAAATATTTCCAGCAAAGAATGACCTCTAGCCACTGCAGCAGGACTTAAATTCAGCAAGAAATAATATGCTGTGGAACTTTTTTTTTTTTAATCATTCAGATATTTCTTAAAGTAATGTGAGCTGCTGGATAAAAAAATATATACGCAATAAGAAGCATGTGTTCCCTTCAGTTTATTTTACTATTCTGGTGATGTGCCTTTCAGCACAGATACTGGTTTCATAGTTCACCTTTCACATCTATTTCATGTAGTCTTCACCTCAGCTTAGAGTATTTTCATTCAAGTTTTGACCTGACCTGACCCTTTCGAACTTGTATGATCTCACTATCAGAGCATAAGAAAAAAAATTTTTGAAACTGTAATAAGGAATTCAGTTCTGTTTATGTGCTATAGATATTTTGTTTAGCTTCCATTTCCTTTTCTGCTCCTTTCTTGAATGCCACATAGTGATAAAAATGCAGTCATAAGTCAAAATCAGACCATAAAAAATGCAGTCATAAGTCAAAACCAGGCCATAAGCTCCTAGAGCACTAGAAGATTATGTATTATGAAAACTTTATGCTGTTTATGTCAGTAAAGTAGGACTGTATTATAATTCATACACATTGTACATTCCATCTGTTAGTTATTTAGTATTGTTTAATTGATGAATCTAAGGGGTTAACTCAAACAGAAGCTGACAGCATATACTAGGAGACAATGAGCTGACAGCAGCTGTTCCAGCAAATACCTGAGACAATGCAGGAAGTTAAATGCTTTGAAGTCTATCCCTGCCCTCCTGCTGAGCTGTCAAACTGGTTTGATCAAACTCCAGTCACAGGTGCAAACAGAAAGATTTTCATTAACTTTGTAAAGGGGCACACTTCCTAAAGCTGGACTCAAACCTTACCTGAAACCAAACTTCCACACCTGAGATCTTCAGATAATTTTGGCCAGTGTAAGTGTTCAAGTAAGATAGACATGCAATCAATCTTTTCTTACTTTCCCTTTTATTGTATTGGAACTTCATTTTTAGTTATTATTTCCATTTTAAATTCAAACTATGTTTTATTTGGCAAAGGCTGTTTCAAATGATTGCATTAACTAATTTATTACTGCTTTGAGAAATCCTGTAGGCTTGAAATCCATTTTGATCTATTCATTAATCACAAAAAATTCAGTAAAATGATAACAGATTAAAGATAAAAATACAGATACATATAAAAAGATAACATGCGGTTCTCCTGTCATGCAAGTCTTAACTCAGGCAGAAGTCAAAAATACAAGTAGACCTGATGTCCTACAAGGATGACCTACATGTGAATAATGGGACAGGGAATTATGGCAGTGAATAGAGGAATATTGTTCTAGCTAGTGTGTAAACTGAGAACAGACATACTTGCATATCAAGTGCACATTCAGAGAAAGAAAATTTCAAGCACTATGAGACCCCTATTATTAAGACTTCTCATCACATCAAAACATGGTTAAAATGTTATGAGTAGTTTTATTCTAGAATATAAAAATCTCTGAAGTTGAAGAGTTTTTAAAATATGCCTGTACCTCTCAGACAGCTGCTTGTGTACCAATTTTTAGTGTTTAATAGTGTAACACAGAGTTTGTGAATACATGATTTGGTGTGTTTTTATTCCCTCATTCAACCTTGAGAGGGCTACAAGGACAGAATCTAGTTGATGACAGTGGGATTCATCTAATCAAAACCTGAAAGTAGAAATATTTATGTTTGAAGTAATCATTCCAGACTCCCTTTATAGTTAATAGTGAAAAAAAATCCCACTTGTACAGTGGAATTTGTACTTATAAGGTATATCTACATATATATATAGATATTATTATTCTAACATAGGTATGTAAAATAGGTGAGAAAATGTTTTTGTTATTGCTCAAGACAGCTTCCAGTTACTGTGGAGTTCAAGGACAGTTAGAAAAAAAGTTAGAATGTTGAAGTCAGGAGAGCTGCAGACTGCTAAAATCTGCGTAAATTACTTAAAAAGCATTTTTAGGTCCTGAGAGGCTCTGTCTGTGAAGGGAAGTTATAAAGCCACCTTGTGCCAACATATTGCAGTCAGAGATCTGGGATCTCTGTCAGATGTCTCAAATACGATCATGGCTTCTCAGACTAATTCAAAGCAATGCCTGGACCATGGGCATCCTCACCTAGTCAGATTTTCAGTCTTACCAGAAACAGGCTTTCCTCCTTCTTGTCTGCTGGCCCAAATTGAAATTTGCTGCTGTTACACATTTGCACATATATTGGATTAAAACCAGTAGAGGAAAAATATATGCTCTAGTCGCTCCACTAGCTGGGCCATAAACTTTGCATGTCTCACAAATGAGATAAATTACACAGAAAGATATTTAAGAAAAAGGATTTAATGAGAAGATAGGATAGATCACTGTTGTATCTCGGGCTATGTTCAGATTAGGGGTTTTACAATGTTAAGTTAGCTGGTTCTGTGTACCCCTTTGTACAGCCCTGTTCCCCCCACGATGGTTCGCTCCAGGCTGCCTGCCATTGGAGCTTCCCTACGTCACTCCAGTAACCACCCCCTGTTCTTTCCTGAAACTTCCCTGTCAGTTACCCCATCCCTGCATCCCTGTTCGTCCCAGAGCCCTGTGTCCACCCCTGTCGCATCTCCATTGGTCGCCGTGGTCCATGTCACCTCCACGGTGCCTGTCCCCATTGGGCGGGAGAGCTTCTGCCCTCCTCGTCCTGCCCCCTATAAAATCCCCAGCGCCATTTTGTCCACGCGGCGCTAGGGAGCGAGCCGCAGTTCTCCATCGCATCTCCCCGCGACAAATAAAAGCTCTCCAGCTAGCCATGCAGACAGATTGGACATTCCTTCCCTCTCTGTCTCGCCCCTCGCGCTGGCAACAGAGCGCGGCCAGCCCCACCCTGATGCATGGAACACAGCAGTGCCTGGGACAAGCGGCGCCCTGGTCCTGCCGAGAAGCAGGGCCTTTGCCGAGCTCTCCGGAGCTGCCTGGGTCCAGGGAAAACAACACAAAGCCGCAGATCACAGCTGTGAAGTCCAGGGCTCAGTCATGCAAGCATGTTGACTGGTGCCTGCTCACTTTTGATTGGATGCTTGTATCCTTCCTCCTCTCTTTGTTCCCACACTTCCTACCTCATCTGCCCTTGCTCTCCCTCTACCCAGCTGTGGTACTCCCAATAACAGGTTTTGCATGCTCTTTTGGCTGCTGTTTTTGAAATGGAAACCAGAGATGGACAAGAAGTAAGTTCTGCCATAAACTTCTGTATATTTATCTATTTCAGACCTCATAATCTGGTTTTGGTTCATTCTCAGATGTCATGCCCACATGTAATTTAGAACTGAGAGGAAAGTCCACACAATCAGCAAGCAACACATAGGTCAGAATAAGCAGTCCCCAAAGGGGATGACTGTAAGAGAGGTGTCAACAACAAGAAAGCAAGCTGTAATTGGAATGGAATAATTGTTTCTAAAATAAAATCAGCTCTTGTTTTTACTATTGAAGCATCAGGTCTTGTTATTACTATTGAAGCATCTTATGAAAATAACAAATATTTCTGGAGAGTTTGTCCTGTTATTCTGACTATTGCTGACAAAGTAAATTTGACCGATAAGACAAAATTCTTCACACCCTTGCAGTATTCTGTATTTATCTAAACTTCTGCTTTGATGACAATATCAGAAAACCAATCTATGTTTCCATAAATCTGTCACATGATTTATTTTTACAGGAAACATAAAAGCCTGTTGCCTCAAGCAACTCCTATTTTAGTTACATACAAAATTATTTCTTGTTCCTTCCTTCAATCAAACATTTCCACAATGATGTCCACAACATGTTCCTGTACCCACAGACTACATGCTCAGATCAGAATTAAAGTACTTGCAGAATGAAGTGTCTCTTTCTGTTGTACTAGCATAGAAGTTAATCTCAGCAATTTTATTTGCAATCTAAAAATTCACAGTCTATATTCCAGTTAATCTTAAAAAAATTTTAAAACTTTTGGATTGGAGAGGAAAGCCTTGATTGTGGAGTAACTGGTACAGAACTCTTCAGTAATTATCTGATTATCTAAGCTAAGGTTAATGTTAATGTCAGTTAAGGAAAAAAATGACCAGAATACTATTGGTAGCTTTTCCAGGACCCAATCTAATATAATTCAGAAACTGTTGAAATTACAGGCCCAAACTTATTTACAGTTAATTTATGATCATTCCTTCTGGATAAATACTACCTTCAAATAAGTTTGTATTCTCCCATTTCCTTTTTTTATTTTTTCCCTTTTAATATATGTACACAATTAATATTCCCTTTTTTGTGTGCTTTGTTCTTTTAGGTCAGTACAGGCCTATTACATGTTCTTCATTCTTTTTCTTAAAATGTCCCTTACCTCCATCATTCTCAAAGCCTTTTCTACCTCTGTCACCCTCATAGCCTCTTGTATCTGTATGATGCTTACTTGTCATATACAAACCTCCAATTGGTTACTTATACAATGACATTAAAACTTCCTTGTCTGTATCAGGAATACATTACTATAGGAACACATTTTCATGAAAAAAAAATTTGAATAGCTGCGTCTTATTTATGGCTCATGAACATTAATAAAAATATGCTTAACTAATTTCTTCTGTTCTTGTCACAGCTGATAAATCCATGTTTTATGTCTCATTTTTGCTCTCTACATTTATTTTGACCTCATAAATCTTTAACATATTTTTGTTAGAAGCTCCACAGTCATTATCTTGGCTGCTTCTGGTGCTGTGGAGTTGCAAATCCAATAAGATAGGAAGAAAAAGGATGGAAGACAAGGCTTCATGTATCCTTGGCTGGAAAAGTCTAAAGGCTCATGTGGATTCCCTGAATTTGTTCACCTACAGGAGAAGGGCTTTTCCAACTACCTGGCACTTTTCCTGCTAAAAATGCAAAAATCTTGAGGAATGAAAAGAAAGGAAGCAGTACTTTTCAACATATGGAATGACTTTGTCTAAGAAAAAAGAGTTATATATCACACTGAAGGCTCAAAGAGCTGCTTTGTGTACTGAGAGTTTTGCTCATATGACATTGTACATTCAGTTTCTGGATCAGGGCACACTTAAGTAAACAAATTCAATCAAGCCTTGATGTTTCATATTCAAAACTATTTGAATTATTAAAAATATAAAAAATTTAAATTATTAAATTTAATTATTAAAGTTTTTTGAGAAAATATCACTGTCCCATAAAATTAGTGTCACCCCTAAAGGTACAGTTTGGCAATTTTGCATACAAAATATTGTACGTGGTTTCATTTGCTAGCCAAATAAATGACATTTTTTATTTACTTAAGAACTGCTAAAGAACCAGAAAAAATTCAGTAAGACTGAACTTCTTTTGCTTAGTCAGGATACTGATATAATTTTTTTTTTCTTTTTCAGATGTGTGGTATGTACTTGCTGAAAAAAAGGACATTCAATTCCTGCTTTTTATATTTCAATGAAAGGAACTTGTGTGAAACTGAAATATGATCATTTTAGAACAAAAAAAGAGTGAGTAAAAAGAAATATGTCTTCGATCACAACATTTGGAGAGACAAGCTATGAAAAACATCCTTAAGGAATATGTAATAAATTTGAAAGAAAGAATTTAATGCATAAAAATATATTTGAGTTAACATTTAAGTGAGCAAACTTGAAACACTTAATTTAAATTGAAGGTGGTTTAAAGTCCAGTTTCATAGATTTGAAAGTGAAAACATGGTTAAGCGGAAGTTTTATGTGTGAAATCTGACATTTTACTGTTAAAGGAGACAAAATTAACATTGGTAATTGGCTAGAAATTATATTTTGAATCCTTTGATGCAGTATAATACCAAATAATATTGTTCATCAGGATTAAGAAACATGCAAGGAGACTGGCATACAAACAGTGAAACTGTAATTAGTATATTAACAATACCATCTATTATATTAATAAGATTCTCCCATTATTCTTTCATAAATTTAAGAGGGAGTTGGCCAATAAAATTTCTGAATTGCAAAGAATGTTAACTAATTTCCAAAGTATTTTTTCATTAAGCGAGACAGAAATAAAATCACTAAGCAAACTGGATAGTTTTTTACTTTTGTCTGAAAAACTTATATGCTTAACTAGGACCTAGTTAGATATATAAAAAAATAAGTAATAAAGTTTTGAAACTAAGTTATATTAAGGAAAAGCTTAAAAAAAGAAATCTAAATGTATTCATTTTTTTACAGAAATAATGTGGGTGGTTTAATCGTTTTCACCCCTACATTTAAAATAAGTATTAAAACAATTCTTAAAAATCATATAAAATATTCTTCATCATTAAAAGGAACTTAATAAATAGTAATTTGGAGATAATCAAACCACCTTGCCACAAAAAATATAGAAAAAATTTAAAGGTAGGGGTTGTTGGTGGGAGGCCCATAGATGTTAATTTGAATAAAGATTAAATAGTGTCTGATATAATATTTCCAACATGATTTTCATGATTCTGCATACTTTTTTTAAATGAAAAAATACTTTTTTTTCCTGGAGAATTAGTAACTCACTTTTTAAGCATAAATGTCTAATATATGGTCAAAAACTAGTAAGGAATACAGTATTTCTTCCAGTAGAAACTCTCCATTGTAGTGATTCAGCTTCCTTTTTAATCTGTGTGGCAAATTAAGAAGTCTTTAAAATATTTCATACTGAGGTGCCACTACATATTTTATGTTCATGTAAAAATAAAAATGATTTGCAAGGAAATGGTTTCAAAAGTTTAATAACCTGTATTTAAAAGGATAGTCATTTTATTGCTTACATCAATTTTGGAGTTAAGGCACCTACTGCAATTATTTCTATGGTGTGTGTCAGTGATACTTCAAACACTGTCACCCAGGTCTCTAAAACATTAAAAAATATTTTGTTTGTACATTCAGTATCAGCAGTTTTATAATCCTAGTACTCTAAGGTAAGAGGATAAAAAAATCCCCTACTTTTATTTCCTACAAACAGGAAATTATCAAGTGATGAATAATTCCTTAAGAAGCCGTGCTGACACGAAATAAAACCGGCTTTGAGTAAAAGGAGCAGAAATTCCCCTGCAGCCCCTGGTGAAGACCATGGTGAGACATTCTGTGCCCCTGGAGCCTATGGAAGTTCATGGGGGAGCAGAAATCTACCTGAACCCATGGAGGACCCCACTCCAGAACAGCTGTCCAGTGGAGGCTCTGAGCCCTTGAGAAGCCTGCTCTGTAACAGGCTCCTGGCAGGACCTGTGAACCCATGGGGAGAAGAGCCCATGCTGATGCAGTCTTGCTCTCAGGACTTGTAACCCCATGTTGGAGAAGCCTGTTCCTGAAGGACTGCACCCCATGGAAAGTGTCCACATTAGAGCAATTTGTGAAGAACTACTCTCCATATATAAATAGGAATAACATGTTGGAGAAATTCATAAAGGACTGTCTCCTATGGGAAGGACCCCACACTGGAGTGGGGAGTAGGCAGAGTGTGAGGAGTCCTGAGGAGGGAGTGGCAGAGACAACGTATGATGAACTGACCACAGCCCCCACTCCATGAGCAGTGGAGGGGAGAACATACAGAAAAAAGGGACTTAAGTTGAGCACAGGAAGATGGTGGTGTGGGGAAAGGTGTTTTTAAGATTTGTTTTATTTCTCGTTATCAGGCTCTAATTTCATTGGTAACAAATAAAACTTTTTTTTTCCACAAGTTTGTTTTGCTCATGAGGGCAACCAGTGAGTGATCTCTCCCTGTCTTTATCTCAACCCACAAGCCTATTGCTATATTTTCTCTCCCCTGTCCAAGCTGAGAAGGGAAAAGATAGAGCAGCCTGGTGGTTACCTGGGTCCCAGACAGGGTCAACTCACCACAGACTTCATGGAGCTGCTCATATTTAGCTTGAAAGCTGTAAAGGCATCTCCTCAGTTTACACCAAAAGTTCCTTCTGTAATCTGGCTGACTATTTTAAAAACTTGCAGAAAAGCATTAAATGCTGACTTTGTTGCCTTCATCTCATATAAACTGCCCATGCTGCATTTTATGACAATGTCTGTATCCTTGTCCTTAATAAAGTTTTAGAAAGGAAACACATCATGTTTTTTTTCTCTGCCAAAAAGCACTGTGCACTGCATTGTTACCTCTTACAGGTAACAATGACTTACAGCTCCTGATCAATTTTAGCACATCGCCAACAAAGTTTTCCATCATCACAGTTTAACTTCATAAGCAGAATACAGATACCATAATTCCCAAGTAAGCATCAAAGGTCCTTGAGTATCTCTATTTAAATATTTACCAACAGAAAGTATGTGCTAAGTCAAAGTGTATATAAAGTCCTCTATCTCACTGTTTCTACCTTGGCTATTTCTTGCCTGGTGGAATTCAGCAGTATTTGAAAACAAGTCTTCCCTTAGAAATATGCAAGTTAAATAATTTTTCCCTAGTTCCCAAATTTTCAACTGAATTACTTGATTTCTGATTGGATTCTCACAAGAAAATGAAACAAATAAGCAAACAAAAAAATTCAAATGTTTGAATGTAGAGACATACAGCAGGCAATAACATTAAAATACATTTATTTTTGTAGATATAAAGGATGTCTTTGAAATTACTATAAATAATAAAAATCTTATTGCTTGTGTCTTCTCGTTCTCTCATCTTGGCATGTTCTTCCCTTAAATGGTTTGTACCTTTCAGAGTAGCTTTCAAAGTAAATATATGATAGATATCTTTGTCAAAAAAGCAGCTTGATTTCATGTTCCAGTTATATAGGTCAGCGTCTATGGTCCCTGGGTGCCTGGGACCATAAGGGCTCTCTCAGCAGTCCCAGGGAACAGATTGGCTATATAAACAGCACCAAAGCAACACACGCAGAAAAAGAGAAACCCCGCTGCTTCATTATTTTTCCTGCAGCTGTATGGGCTGTCTTGTGTCTCGCTTATAGTTTTGTAGGGAGTAATCATATTGAGAACACCTGGGGTGACATGTAATTACAGCATGATTGTGTGGAAAAATGTGGGTCTATTCAAATTTCTCAGGGGCTATAGACAGCTGGTTCCTTTTAATTCTTACAACAGCATGTGTTCTGTAACAGCTGGAGATGCGTTTTTCTATTCAGCCTCATTTGATGGATTGATCATGAGGCAGGTGATCAGCAATTTCTAAACTGTAATCCAAACTCTGCTACTAACTTGCTGTTAGCCTTGGGCAAATCACTTAGTGTCAGATTCAGATGAACTATTTAAACACCTAAAGAATAACCTAGGTAGAATATGGACATTTTTGTCCAGAACTGCAGTTTTGAAATCCATGTTAATCCTGACCAGCTTCAGAAGCATCCCTGTAAAGAAAATACAGGGGATTTCAGCTTTGTTGTAATACGGTCTTAAAGTTCTAGAGATTCTTAGTTTATCTGCAATCTTCAATTCATTCCTCATATTGAAGGATGACAGGAAAAAAAAAAAATTGCTGGACTTGCTGAGATATCAATCTCATTGAACTCTCATATTCTTACACTCTAAGAGAAAAAAAATTGGTTGAACAATGCAATGATACTATTGGTGACTTTTGAAATATGACTGCAGGAGAAAACTATTTGGAACCATTTTTTATCCACAATCGTCTGTCTTTTTTGCCTGGGGGAACTGAGTTGCATATCTTCCTTTCCCTTCTCTTCCCTTCTCTCCCACCTCAAATATAGCAGTCATGCCCTATCCATCAGATTATAGGCTTACTAAAGATAATTCCAGATTTTCCAACCCACAGAGCAAGAAAAATTGAATATGATTACAATGTAATAGTTTTTTCTTTTTTATGAGAATTCCAGATTATCTTCTTTGACATCAAAAATTGCATATTTATCTCATTCAATGACTATTTAATATCAAAAGCCTGGATACAGTCATCAAACCTAATATCTTTTCTTCCCAGTGCATGCTTGAATCACTTCAGCTATTAAATCCCATTATCTTAGGTGTAAAAAAATATTGATTTTTTTCTAATTTTTGCATGGTGAACAGATTTTATAGAAAGGGAAAATATTGTCCTCCTGTTCTTCTTCCATTAGGGAAAATGAGAGCTTGAACTTTTATTGAATAAGGAAGACAATGATTGGATATTTTTCACCACGTATTGTAAAGGAAGTCCAGGAGCACATAGCTGGTTTATAAACCTAGCAGTACAATCCAGAGACCTGTTTCATAGGATTAAATTTGCATATTGTATTCTTTATTTTCTAAAGAGCAAAGTCATTATTCTTCATAAGCATGCAAAGTACCATTCAGTTTACATTTACGTGCACATTGCAAAAAAAGAGTTCAGAAAATATTTAAGAAAACAAAGGGAAAAAATGAACAAAAGAAAAAAACAAAACCACTGAAGAGCAGATTCCTTCCAAGGGTCTAAATGTTTCAGAGAATCAGGCTGCTATATCTTTTTTATAATGCTATCCTACAAATGTGGACATTTCAGCAGGGCTCAATATGTTGATGTCTGTTTTATTCCTCAGTAAGTTAGGATTTAAAAAAAAATGAGTATTATTATGTTTATATTCTACCGAGACCATAATCCAGTTTGTGTGTTCATGGAATACAGTACACTTAAGTCACAGAAAGAAAGAAATCAATTGTTTATTATAATGCCAAAGACATGTTCTGCATACAATTCAGCTCCAGAGGAGCAAATGACACAGCTCCCAAAATGTCCTGTTTGCTTTAGTAACTGTTCCGACAGAAGGCTCCAGTTAAATGCTTATTTTAGTGGAAAAGATTTGAAATATAGGTGAGGGGAGCAAAGATGTGACTGAAATCTGACTGCTTCTTCCACTGAAGCAGTAGAAGATCTCAAAATCGTAAAGAAAGTTGAATCTTCCTGAAGGATCAGGGGGGTAAGGTCTGTGGAAAAGAGCGGCCTTTGTCCTTGCCACTGCACTGCTCTTTTACATTCCAAGTGGAGTATTTACTACTGCTAAGTGGTATGTGGTACATTACCAACTTAACCTGGTTTTTATTAAGGCCTTTTTTTTGCTTCCTGCACATCAAACATTTAAACACTTCAGCCTAATATGGCAAAGTCACAAAGTAAATGTTCTACCTTGAATCTCAAAGGTTTGTTAAATGTGAATTCTAATGATCAGGATGCTTATGAAGTTCTGTACCTACATGTATATCTTTGGATGTGATAAGCACAGTAGCATTTCAGAAAGCAAAATACCTACCTCTACCTATCTTCTTCTACTATAACATCATGGCTTTAGGATGGTCTATAGAGTTGACTTTTTGGTCTTTACATCTTTCCAGTTCTTTGATGACTACAGAAAGTTTTCCTTCATACACACTCTTTAGCATCTACGTTGATGTGCTTATGTGTGAACAGAATGCTCAAGTTGGTGAAAATTCAGTAATGACCATGGTATTTTCTTGAAGCAGTCTCCTAAAGGAAATGGTTTTGAGGCAGACTTCTAAAATAAACAAATAAAATGCAAAATATCCCCACTATCACCTCTTCAAATTAAGATGGGTCTTGATTCAGGTTTGTGTTTCTAGTTAAAGTATGCATGTCTTTCGAATAACAGAAAAAATATTCTTCTCTTAGATGCTAAGAATTTGTTCCCACAATGTTTTTATGTTGGACGTTTGAGTGGCTGACCATTTCTGCCAGCACATTATTCCCTATCACTTTACCATTTACCCCTTTACATAAAAAATAAATAAAACATATTGTATAACACTAAGCTTGCTCATTAAGATGTTGTACTTAATATTAAAAAAATAGAAAATAATAGCAATATTTATTGATCAGGTTTCAGCTTTGGGTCAAGTTCTACATCAGTTAGGATAATTCTATAATAGTTAGTAAAATTAATGATAACATAAATGCAAAGAGAAGAATTTTACTTGTAGCCTATTACCACTATTTGGAACATGAATTAATCTTGAAGACATCTCTATGAGGTACATCTACAGTCCCTGTCAAACTTTTAAAATATTGTTGTCTTAAGATGAAATAAATATTAGGAAAAAAAAATGCTTGAATGTCTTTTAACAAGAACAGTGTTCTATTAGGAGTTATATGTAGAATGCCATGTTAGGCATTCCTTTAGAGAAAATAGTGATCCATTCTAATATGGAGTAAATTCTATTTTGAAGTTAATTTAAATATTTTTTTTTTGTGTGAAAACTGTCTTGAACTCTTCAATCACATTTTTTCTGCTTTTCAGATAGATAGATACTACCATTTTACTGTATAAAAGTCAAAAGAAAAATTTGTCAAAATGGAGAAGCTGACTAAGCAGTTTAAATAGTGAAACCTTCTACATAGAAAATGTTACTGAAAAAACTGAATGAAAAAGTGAGAATTTTTTTCTCCTGAATTTCTGAAGTGCTTGCAATTCTATATTTTCTAGTTAACACCAGGGAGTGAGCAGAAATCAAAATTCTTGTTTTTTAAACATAATCTTGTATTTTAACATAATCTTAACATACACTTTATAACTCTGGCTTAAAATCATGAGCAGTCTTAAACAATATTTCCATTATTTTAATTTGATAAATATGTATATTGTAGCTACTTACAAATAAAAAAAACCATGATGAGGACATTGCAGGCAAGATAGAATAGTTGACAGCCCATAGTAGATTTAGATAATGGGGTGTATTTGAGAACCAACAGGATTAGAGCTTTGACCCCACTTACTTGCATTGCACATTTATTCAATAGACCACAGCACTGTGTTTATTATATCTCAGTTTCCCTTTCCTGCAGGAAGGCTGCTCAGTACAGTGCTACTGGTCACACTGGTCAAGGTCCCTGAGAACACCCTGACTTTCATATTCATACAGATCTCTGATTTCTGGGATCTTTCCTCAGTGTTTACTTCAGATTTTGGCCTCAAAAACCAGGTTTTTCTATTCCAAATAGTC
Organism: Vidua macroura; assembly: GCF_024509145.1. NCBI lineage: Eukaryota > Metazoa > Chordata > Aves > Passeriformes > Viduidae > Vidua > Vidua macroura. The sequence continues at coordinate 55,663,263 of NC_071572.1, read as the reverse complement.
AATGTGCAGAAGTATTATATGTGATCACCTCCCTAACTGGTGGTTCAGGACATAACATTATTGTTTAATCCAAGTGTACAGATAGTACAGCCAGCCTCTACCCAATTTAGCTAGCAAGTATAAGGTTTCTGCTTTAAAATTCAGAGTTTCAGTTCTGGACACTTACCCACTTAAATTCACCATTTAAGTTGCTTCCTTTTCTCCTAGAAGAGCTTCTGTCATGCCTTTAGTTATTGAATAAAAGCATCAAATGGAATACTCCTGAAGCAAAGGTTTGTATCTCATTCTTATGAATTTGCATTTCATTTTTATTAATATTTGCTTAATACATACTGTTCACTTTTTGACAACACTATACTAGTTTAAAACTTTTTTACATGAAAATATGCCACTTATAAAAGCAGAAACTGGACCTCTATAAAGTTATATTTGAAATTTAATGTTTGGGGATTTTTTTTTTTTAGATGAAACAGAAAGTCTAAGTCATACCCTACTCTATTGTCAAGTGTTTTCAAAGAAACAGCGGGAATCTTTCCTACTGCCAAGACAAAGAAAGGGGAAGATATTAAAATTTTTGAACAAATGTCTGATTTTTCAATGTCTATTCAAAGTAAACAGATTCACTAACTTCTTCACATTGCACATAGCCATAAATATTGTTTTGTGCAAGAATAATTGATATGTTTCTTTGGCTATTGATGAAGAAAAGAAACAAAATAATAGCTTTCTTTATCTAGCACCATTTTCTGTCAACATAAATTAGGTTACTTCTTGGGCTTGAAATCTTGAAGTAGTGTAATTCAGGTTTGGAAGCACATCTTTAGTGCAACTTTCTGCTCCAAAGCAGAGTCAGTTATGAAATCAGACTGGGTTACTCAGGGCTGTATCTAGTTAGGTCTTGAAAACTTCCTAAGATGGTTAATGCAAAACTTCACTAGTCTTGTAGTCTTTAGTGCTTGATTGCCCCTATAGCTAAAATGTTCTTTTTATATTTAGGTCTCGTCTTTATGTCTGTCATCAGTCAACCTCTCTTCCAGATCTGCTGTGGAAAGCCTGACTCTTCTTGAGAACATCTTCATGAGCAGCGGATACTTCACTATAATACCCTGCTGGTATTATTTCTGCAGCCTGAATTGGACCCAAACTCTCTGCTGCCAGAGCAAGTGCTCCAGCTCTGGTCATCTTGGTTGCTTCTGTTGAACCCACTGCAGCTTGTAGATGTCCATCTCGTATTGGGCAGCCCAAAACGAAGTCCAGCCTTTAGAATGGATCCAACAAGTGCTGAGTAGAAAGGTGGATGGCCACTTGCCTTGATCTGCTGGCTGTGTTCCAGTTCATACAGGCTAGGAGACTCCTGACCTTTGCTGCTGCCAGAGTACATTGGGAACACACATTCAGCCACTGTCTCACCAAGCCTTTTCTTCAGGGAGGTTCCCTAACTAAGCAGTCTCCTGCCTACTCTGCTGCAAGGACTTCCTTCCCTCAGACAGGACTTTGCTTTTGACTCAGTTGAAGTTTACAAGGTTCCTGGCAGTCCAAATGAGATCTGACTTCAGGGTATTGGTATCTAATTTTTCTTAAATCCATATATGCATAGACCTTATTTCTTTTATCTATCTTGGATTAAGGAGAATGAAATTAATATCATAAAGCCTTTCTAATGATTTTTGTGCTAATTATTGTTTACTTAATAAATTATCTGATTAAGTGTGGGCTCCCTTGTAGTATAATCCTTCTTACCATTTATTTAATTTCATTCAAAGAATCTAAAGCTTTTGGAAATATCTGTATAATCCAGTGATATATTATTTCTAACCTTAGGGAGGCAAAATTTGAATTTTCTATCATATATTTATTTTTGTCGTTAAAGCTTCTGTCTTGGACAGTATCATAATATTTTCTCTTCCTGGATATGTTTGCTCATGTTTGGATATAATCTAACACTCAAAGAGCTACTTACTGGTTCTCATTATTTCCATAGATAAGATGCTAAATTCATCAGTAGGACAGAAGAAATTTTCATGGGCCTGAAGTTGTATATATAAATAGTCACAACAGCACACTCAAGTGACTTTGTCTTTCAAATTCGCTGCAGGTAGTATTGCTATTATCTGATCTATAATCTGACTTCAGTTTCAAGTGTCCACAGAAGTTCAAGACTATATTTAGAAAATGCTCTTGAATACATGCAAGTAAAATGTAATGTAACCATGCTTAAAATTAAATACACATTTAAACTTGAAGTAACGGTAAGTTTTGCATGATTCCCTGGATATAACACAGTCTTATTATCTCAAAGTAAGAAAATTAAAATATAAGCTAGATACTAGCATAGCTCTACAAATCACTTTAACATTAATATTTTAATATCAACCATGGCAATATAACAGTTTTGTTTTTTTAAAAAAATCTATAATTATATATTTCCTGATTTTAGAATTATTTGAGTTTCATTATTCCCAGAAGGACATATTCCACGGAGATAAGGAAAGACATTTATATGATAATATAGAAATTATTAGTGATGGTATGCTTACCACAAACCCTGAAAAAAAAAATTAAGACGATTTAAATTAATCTTTCAGATTTTCTCAATGCTTCAATGATTAAAATTTTTAAAAATTAAAATACTTGAAAGATTTTCATAGTTTTGCACATTCCTATGATTTTAGTCATTCTTATTAATGGCATTTTTTTATAATTTTGTCTGCTGCAATTGAAGCTCTTTGTATGAATTTATTGATTTTTTAAGATACTTATGTTTCAGTGTGCAAGATTAAAAGGCCATAAAACAGAAACTGGAGTTGAAGAATAGAAATTACATTCTAATATATTAATATTAAAATGATTAAGAAAATAAAGATATAGAAGTATATTCTTTAAAAATAAATTGACCAAAATAATCACACTGCAAAAGTATTGGATTTTTAATCAGATTATCAATTGAGTTTCATTGTAGGTAACACTGAGATGGATTTATAGATGGAGATAAGGGTTAGCATGCATTTTGTCAAAAATTTATTTATATATAGTGTTTGTTTGCTTATATTTTAGCAGATAACTTTGAGTGTAAAAACTGGTCTGGTTTAATCTCTGACCCATAAACTCATAGAAATTTTTTTTTAAACATCTTATAAAAAATCTAGGAGCTACCTGGTGTCAAAATTTCAGACTCTTCTGAAGGTTAATTACTTTATCTGAAGTGCTTATTCTACTGAGTTAATTATTTCTTAGTTGTTTTGGGTGTTTAGTTTAAAATCAACAATTCTGAGTCCAGGAAACTAAAGATTCTCAGAAACAAACAGTGCAAACCAAAGAACCCCACCTCTTCTCTCTCGTCTGTTAATGCCCTATCTATTGTTTTCTGCCTTCAGACTGGACTGTTGCCATTTGCTATTCGTGTACTGAATTTTTTCTTTTTTTTTTTTTTCCAGCAGTTCTATTCCTATGAAATATCTCCATTATTTTCTGCTATTTCTGATCGTTGACTTTGAACCAATGCAAGTTAGTGTTAGAACAGATTAAAGGTTAAACTCTATCAGTGACCATGTTTAGAAAGCTTTCTTTGATCAATATATCCAAGGGAAGTCAAATCAAATGCAGATAAACTTTGTCAGCTGTGGCTCAGTTTTCCGGAGATACACAATGTAACAAAGCATCTTATGAATTTCAAGCACTCAGTGAGAGAACCCCAAATGTAGAAATCCTAAGTGTGTCTTTGTTTACATGCAAAATGTATACTCACATCTCTGTTTCAACTGATAAATGAAAAAAAACATATTTCAAGGATCAATAGTCCCCTATATATCCAACACATATTCACATAACAATATAATAATTATTTAAATAATAGAATAAAATCAAATAAAGTGAAATAATCTTTAATTGCAGACAAAAGACTATTACATCAGAATAAAAAATCATGTATCATTTAAATTTGCCAGGACGTGGTTAAACAACTCAATGAGGATATATTAAGCAATTCAGTAATATATTACACTAGAGGTCTGATAAGATTACCTTGAGAATAACATACAGATTCAGTAGCTATGTCATCATGGAGTTAGCAAAGTAAAGTTCTTATAGCTCATGGGTTGCTTTTGCTCAGTGGGTAATTTAAATCTCTAAACATTAAAATACACTCTTTCTTTTTCTTCAGAAAGAGTTAATGACACAAGTGCTTTATTTGCAATTGTAGAGGAGTTTGACATGGTTTAACATCAAGACAAAAATCAGGTTGGAATGAAGAATATATGTCATACAATCTGAAATATTTACAGCCACAGAGACAATTATTCTGATTTTAACCTCATTTTATCAGTAATGTTCTTCTAATCAGAAACAGACACACATTTGTCACAGTGAGACTCATAATTACATTTAGTGCTTCAAAAAGCTCAGTTTGAAAAGAAGAAACTAAAATGAGAGAAGACAGAAAAGAAGTAATGACCTGTGCAAAGTGCTGGTAGAAATACGACTTGAAATTGTAATCTGAAAAACCCAGTATATTTCAAGTGAATGTCCAGATGAGCTTCATTCATCTTTAGAAAGCAAAACAACACGGAAATCTCTGATCTCTTGAACAGCAGTTTTAGTTAGACTAACCTTTTTAATGTATTTTTTTTTTTTTAAGTCAAGAAATGTATCCAGTTCCACAGATATTCATCTTTGTAGTTTTCCACTCTATAAATCCACTTCTGATACTGAGGAATTCTTTTTAATTGTGCTCATTTTTAGAGGAATGTTTTTACTGCTAAAGAGTGTCTGGAAAAATTGATTCTTCAATTAAATTGTTTGCATAAAATGGAAGGTCAGCCAATAAAAGAAAAAATCCATCTCATACATATATATATATATTATATATATATAATAAAAATAAAAATATGTATTTATTATGGATTTTTTTGCAATACATTTTTCTGGAAATTTTAGATACAGTATTATGGTTTTTGATCATAAGACTGAAAGACCTTTGAGGATTCAGTGACCAGAGTAGAGCCAGTTCTGTCTGTGTCAGAGTGCACATACAGTCTGGCTTTCAGGTGTGTGTTGTGTTGCAAAAATCAGTTGGCCCCAGGATAAACTCAGTCAGTGGACAGTAACATAGGACTAGGGAAGGTGCTTCCACTTGGTAGCTACAAAATAGAGGCAATTATACTTTGTGCATGTCTTAGCATTTATCTAAAAGAACTTCACATATAGGATCATACAGAATCATTGGGATAGAAGAGGCTTCAAACATCATGGATTTCCAGACACCCTGGCATGGGCAGGGACACCATCCAGTAGTAAGTTGCTCAAAGCCCCATCCTCCCTGATCTTAAACAATTACAGGGATGGGACATCGACAATGGATATCTATAGGCAATCTGTTCCAGTGCTTCACTCCCCTAAAGAATTCTTCCTATTATCTAGACCTACCAGTTTTCAGTTTGAAGCCATTCCTCCTTGTCCTACAGAGTCTTGAACTTGTTGAACTTCATGGGGTTCACAGAGGCCCACTGGATGACAAGTTCTCTCTGGATGGCATCCCTTCTCTCCAGTGTGCTGATCATGCCACACGAGTTTTGTGTTGTTGGCAAACTTGCTGAGGGTGCACTCAATGCCACTCTCCATGTTGCTGACAAAGATGTTAAACATAACCAGTCCCAATACCAACCTCTGATGAACACCACTTGTCACCAGGCTGTTGATAACTCTTTGAGTGCAATCATCCAACCAGTTCTTTAAACGCTTACTGAGTGATCCATCTGTCAAACCCATGTTTTCAGCTTAGAGACAAAGATGTCTTGTGGGAGAGTGTAAAATTTTTTGTACAAGTTTAGGTAGATGACCTCAACTGCTTTTCCCTAATCCACCATTGCTGTAATCCCATTGTAGAAGGACACCAAATTTGTCAGGCACAGTTTGCCCTTAGTGACGCCATGTTTTTGTTAGCACAGTTTTCAGGGTAATCTGCTACATGATCTAATGAGACATGGAGGTGAAACTGACAGTCCTGGAGTTCCCTTTGTCTTCCTTCTACACTTTGTAAAAACGAGGGCTGTATTTCCCCTTCACCAGTCAGTGACAACTTCAGTGGACTACCATGATTTCTCAAATATGACAGATTGTGCTTTAGCCACATTATCCATCACATCCCTCAGGATCTGTCCATGAATCTCATCAGGTCTTAATCACTTGTGCCCCTTCAGGTTCCTAAGATGGTCTTGAATCTGATCTTCTTCTACATATGAATATCCTTTTGGTTGGATAGAATAAATAACATACAGAGTAGTTTTCTTCTAAAAAAAACAGTATAAGAATTTAAATTACCAAAATGGGCAAAACTTCACATGGACAGGATCTGCTTGGCATGCTGTGCCCTGATCATAAACCCATTTGATGCAACACAGCTCAGGGCTTCCAGCATCTTAAGGGTCATAAGATTATCTACACTATCCTCTCTTTCTTCATCATGTTAGCTCTGATACACCGCATTTTAAATGGTGCTTTACAGAGTCTGAGTGCTTTTCTTACCAGGATTATCGCAAATCAGCTCCTCCTGATAGAGAATAGCAATGCAGGTAAAGTTTAATAAATTCTCTTTAATAAAATCAAAGGTAGATAATGAGACTCTCAGCATAGACTGCCAATGGTTTCAGAATAAGACAGTTCATAGAGTTTATCGCAAGAGTAACTGTTTATATTTTTAAACCTACCAAAAACACATGATTTGATTCTGATTTACATACTACAGTAAATTTAAAATGATATAATTTCTTTACTTATTTCTGTTGCTGCTAAGTGCCTTTTTTTTTTTTAGGTTTTCAATTATGCACAAAACCTTTAAGTTATTTAGAGAACTCAAAGTTATGAAAACTATAAATCTGAAAATGTTACTTGCGAAAATAACATCTACACCTTCTTAGTAATATAAAAGTAGCAATTAGTAAAGGAATTACATTCAGAGAAAAACAATGAGAATGTTCGCTGAAAATGTCAGCATTTATCTAACAATTATTTTAAACACTTTTCTAGTAACATTTGGAACAACTGAATTATAGGACAGTCTTGCTGTTAGGTCTCTGAGTCTGTTTAGCCAGTGGCAGTTACACATGTACATAATATCCTCAAAGGGTCTCTCAGAAAATTAGTTTTCTCCAGCTGAAAATACCTTACCACAAACTGGATGTCAGGTACACATGGATGGTTTCCTGCCTAGTGACTTCCATTTGCAGCTTCTAAGGCTAAAAACCCACTTAATCTATGGAAATCTGTACCTGTGAGGACCTGCATGTAATTTAACTTTTTTCTGGTATGGAAAAATGTGTCATGGATCTGATACATTCGATTTTTCTTTCTGTCATACTCAGTATAATCTGCATGGGCAGATCATAAGTTAAGAAACTCCTTTATTTTCTTAATGGATATCACAACAATGCCTAGTAATGTGATTGAATGCATCTACAAGACTGCAGGTAGGCCTGAAATCACACCTTCCAACACTTACTCTATTTTTAAATGATATTGACATTCTATGATAGGATACTTTCTTAATTTCAAGATCAGCAAAATGAAAACAGCTCATTAGAACTAGTCCTGGAAATTCCTAATTCTCAAGGCACTGGTTCTGATCATTTGAGAGAGCAGTGTTTAGCATAGGTGAAAAGTATATTCTCAGAGTTGAACAACATAGAGGGTCACGTACCAGTGCCCAGAAACTGTCTGTGGTACTGCTGGTTTTTAGTGTTGGCATAGCCTAAGCAGCCACATGCAGATTAGCTTTGACCTAAAAGCCAAATAAAATAAGTGCATTCTAGTGGGACACTGTATTTCAAGTGTAGTCACTCCAGAAGTTAAGGAGCTGTTTGGTCACTTGTGTGAATCCTTTCTTTTTCAAGTCTGTTGTCTTTTTTGTTCTTTCTCAGCACATTCTTATTTATTTATCATATAACCTTACAGAGGCCTTTCTTTCCTTAAAACATTCCTATAGTAATAAAAGATATTTGGAATTTAACTTTAATATCAATGACTTTTTGATGCAAAGAGGTTAGACTTGTCTGCATTTCTTGCCACACATGCATGGCTGCTACCATGCTTTTCTTTACATCGCTGACTTTAAGCTTGGCTTTCCCAACATTCTCTTACATTTTTCCTAGTTTAGTACTAATTACTTTACTTTTTTTTTATTAGTTCACATTTTTAGTATGTACTGTTAATGAATATTCTGACATTTTGGTGTGGTTATATCCTATGTGGTTGTATGCATACCCATAGCTTTTAAACCTAGGAGACTGGAAGCAGGGGGTGATGTAAGGGAGCCCATTCATTTATTCGCTAACAATATTCCCTTCTATTCTTGAGTGATTAAGTGAAGACTCTTCTTTAGTTTTCAACAAAATTTACTAAAATATTGTCCTCCAGCAAAAGCAGCAGGGAGAAACAAAGGCAGAAAAAGGGAGCTCAACAGTTTGAAAAATCAAGAGCAAAGCACACTACGATACAGACAGCTGTTTCAACAGAACACAAACAAGCTGTGGTTTCCACAGTATTTAGATATTCAGAGGATTCTGTCACTTTGTAAAACACTTGAAAATCTACTAATGAGCACTGCTATATGTTTGACCTTACTGTATATTCTTATCCTATTGCTACCAATATTGACATGTGAAACTAGGGAAAACCTTCATATATGTTTTGATCTGACTATACTACAGGGTATAAAGGTATAAAAAATGCTTTGGTAGTCATAATTAACAGAAAAAGCAACAAAGAGATTTCTTAAAAATGTTAAGCAACTTCATAGCTTTTACTAACCTCAGTGGGAGTTGAACCTTTTGGAAAACAGGTCACATATTCAGGCACTTTATATTTAGGTCCTTTTTCGCTACCCCCTCAGGATAGTCTGTTTTGTACTTGTGTCTGTAGTATTTACTCTTTTGCAATCCCCATCTCAGTGACTTAGAGAAATGAAGCTGGTTTCATTTTTTTTTTCTTTTCCCCCTCATGTTCCCACTTGCTTGTGATGAGAGTAATTGCATTGTAGGAGGTTTGACTGTCTAAACTTATTTTTACCCTAGGTGACCTTCTACCAGTATTTCAGCCACAACACAATTGTTTCTTTTCAAATCTATATGGAGCTGATAGAAATGGAAATAGTTTCAACTCAATTCTACAGTAGAATAAGAAGCCAAGATAGGAGAACTGTATTACTCAGCAAATCTCGGTTCCATGAAAAAGCTTATTGAACAGCTAGTGAAGCAGGGACTAGGTAAAATAACTCACTGTCAGGTACCAGATGTCATAAAAGATTAGACACAGACATTGAGCACATAGAGCTATTAATTTGATTCAGCATTTGTATTCCTTTCTGGTATAAGACTCAAAGGTTTCCACTTCAGCTGTCAGTGAATGGACAGATTTCTCTCTGAGGCCCACTCTATAATCATTAGAAGGAGCAGAGTAATACAGACTATTGCCTTATATCAAAGGGGGAAAAGGGCTCCAAAAGGCTTCTTTTTGATTGAAGATACTAGTTATTTTGCTTGTTATGATAATATTTCCTACGTTATTGTACAAAATTCCAGTTTCATGTACAGGTAAGAATATGCTATAAACCTTCTATTATAAAGTCTCATACTATATTCAGAGGATTTTAGTGTAGGTGTTAATGGACTATAACTCAGAAGGTGATTATAGCTCATAAATCTTAAAGCCAAAAGCATTTATGCTAAGGAAATATGTTTTTTACATTTAAGGGCTTTTTTTTTTTTTTTTTTTTTTTTTTTTTTTTTTTTTGTTTTGTTTTGTTTTGTTTTCTTTGTTTTTTGTTTTGTTTTGTTTTGTTTTTTTTTTAATGTGTATGCTGTTGAAAGAACCTATTCAAATAGAATCATAGAATGGATAAAAATAAGGCTTTCTTGTGCATACTATAATTTCAGAGATCAGTGGGAATTCCTTGTCCCGCATTCAGTGGAATTGCTCAATACAATCAGTTTTCTAATGACTATTGGTTTGCAAAGTCACAGGTCCTATATGACAGAGGTAAATTTCAGGTACTTTTTACTCTATGGAACTATTTTAAGGGAAATGTGAGCAATATATGTATTTGGATCTTCCTTGTGAAGTAGAGCATCTCACAGAAGACAGATAACCTCCAGTATCTACCTTAGTGGTTTTACATACAAAATTATTTGTTTACTTATTTATGTTTTAGAAATGTATTTAAAATGTCTTAAAATAAATATTGATTTAATTGCTTCCAAATTAATCTTTAAAAAGGAAACCAGGGAAACACTTTTGAACCAGTCCCTTGTATCTCACTAGATATCCAATAATGGTAAAACTCCTATTTCTCAGAACTTGTTAAACTTAGGAGCTTTACTCTATTTCTTAGAGAAACTGAGACCAAAATATTACTCTTTTGCATTTGCAAGATGAAAACCATCTTATTTTTGTAACTTGCCTGTCAGATTATTCCTTTCATATGGCCATAATATATTCTTCATGAAAACAGAAGAAGACAAGAGAAGGCAAAAAAATTCTTATTTAAGCTTTAAAATGCTGTCACTAAACTGTTCCTTGTAATAGAATTAAAAGGTAATAGGAAAATTTAAACTACAAAGTGTATAGATCCAAGGAACTGAGATCTAGTCTATTTTTTCAGTGTAGAGGTATGAAATTATTTTATTGAGCTTTTCCTTAGGAAATTTTTTATGCTAATAAAGATACAACACATAAATGAAATGAACATGTTAGTTCAGTAATTGTATAACCTCAAATGAAATTGACCCTACTGTCAGAATGGCAGTGTTAACATGAATAACCCAATGTGAAATTATCAGTCTAGTGAAGGAAATAAAATTAAGTCAAAGATACACTAGAGGTATCAGTGAATCACAATGTTGCCATATCAGTAGACATTCTTCAGTAATACAGTTTCTATAGAGGCTGTGATAGATTACGAGCATTGCTGTTTGATCTGGAGCTTCTGTTTCCTGTAGAAGAATCATGGTAAAGTGAACATTCCATTGTTAGCTAATTGCAAAGATGTCAGTTGACCTGCCTCACCAGAAAACCAAATGTTTTCTCCATCTGTATGATGGTAAATAAAAATAATGCTCATGTCCTTTTAGATTAAAGAAAGGATACCTTTTCCATTCTTTGAATTTTAAAACAAAGAAATTAACAAAAATTGTTTTTGCATTTAATGAAACTGAAATCTGTAAAGATTTCTGTTGTTGCAGGGTAGTTCAGGTACTGGTTACCCACATGCCATCATAGTAGCATCTTTGAAGCTAACCTTTCATTTTCTTTGCTTAAAATTAATACAATTTTATTTAACTTTATGTAATTTTTCTTGTTACACACCTGCATCTAATTTTTGACAGCTCTTTTATGTCTTTCCCTTACATAATACATAGCCACATGAAGTCAGCTTTGCTTGTCCATAAGGTAGATTTATAGAATCTTTCTTTTATTTTACTTTTTTTTTGTTCCTTTTCACAATCCACGTTCTTCCAATATACACAGAGAAAAATCCTTCTCACAAATAGTTCTTGCTATTTTTTCTCCTCTGTTTGTTGTTTAAAGCGATGGGCTGAGGAGGATTAATATCATCCTCTAACTATAATGCAACTCAACCATATAATTTCCTAATTAAGCTAAACTTCTTAGAATTAAGGCAACACTACATTTTTTTGAGGTAGAGAAATTACAGTAGAAAAGGTTAGAGGATAAAAATAGAACACAATCTTTTACTGCTTTGAAATTCAATGGTATATTTTCTTTCAGATGTGCTGCATAGTGCTAAAAGTGGAGTCATCACTAATGATGTAATCATGTTGTACAACTCCTACAGTCCATTTTGACCAACACAATTCTTGATGTTTTAAGTACACCAAATGAGTGCATGGTCCTTAGTTACATGTCACATGCTCTTTTTTAAGACTTGCAACTGAAGCAAAGCAGTGTCAACAGCAATATCCTTTTGTATTAATGTTCTTTCCTCCTCTTTGAAATAGGAGGTGAAATTTCTCTCCCTTATTTCTCATTATATATGTATAGAAACTTGCTAACTTCTTTAGAGCCTTCAGTGAAGCAAAGTTGCATCTCAAATTTGTTCTTATCTTTTTCCTTGGCTTAATTATATTTATGATTATGTTTATCTTTCCAGAAACCATTTTTTGTGGGTATACAGAAAAATCCTTTTTAAAGTTCTGCCATAGTAGTCCTTCCCATCTGCAGGAACAGCAGAAAAACTTGGCTCGTGAAAATCTTGATATTTAAAAAAAGCTACCAAATAGAGGATTTTTTGCTGTTTCCAAAAGAACAAGTTGCAAACATGTTAAAAATGGAATTCTAGAATTAACTTTGTATTTAGTATCATGAAAAAATAAAATATCCAGGTCATAAGAAGAGGATGAGTAAGTCAGTACATCTTAATAGGTACTTTAGAAATTTGTGAATATTTCCAGATACATGCTGACTGCATCAGGCACTAATAAACTAGCTAGTTTAGAACTAGGCACATTAGAAATGTCATCACATTCCATAAGGTAATCAGAAAAATACTCTTTATAATTCATAAAGCTTTAAAAACTCCTTCTTTGTAAAGTATTCCTTCAGAATATTTGGTGGGCGATAGAGAGAGAGAAAAATGTGATTCTTGCAGATTCTGTATATTTTCATGCAGTCTAGAAATTCATGAGATTGTTTTTCCTGGCTTAAAAGGGGGTAGGAGTAAAAGGACATACCAGGACACAGGACTGACCATTATGTTAGTCCATTGTCAAGTCTTTCTTGTAGATAATTATTTTTTCAGGAAGAATTACAATTTCAAATATTTATTTTTTGTTTGTTTGTTTGTTTATATTTATCTGTATTTACCGATCTGACCAAATAGTCACTGAACTGAATCCATATATTACAATTTAGCTGAGTAAACTGAATTCTGGATCAGCAATTTAAATAACTTTTGCTATTTCTAATGCCCAAATGTTTATCTCACTAGGATAATATACCCTGAAATGTCCTATTTAGACCATAGTTTCAATGTAATCACAACACAAGGTAACCTCAGATTCAGTAGAACCTGAATAATCCTGCATGTACCCAATGAATGTCCAGCCACTTCCACATATTTTATTACTTAATTACTTTAATCATGTGAGAACAACTTCATGAATTAAGGCAGAGCTCCAAAATTAGAGTTGTCTCAGTCTCTCATCTCAATTTTAAGCATTTTCTTCTTCTTGAGAATCCCAAGGAAGCTGGCAGACAAAGGTTCAAAAGAAACAGGATCTCTCAGTTCTTTCTTCAACCAGAACCAATTACCTTAAGTTAGTGAGTGGAATACAGATGATTATGTACTCCAATATGCATAAATTATACTTTTCATATGAGCACAGCAATACCAACACCAACACAGCTTATGAATTTATTCAGGCATATTACTGCTCTGTAAGGAAGGATAGATTCATCATTTTTCATTACTCTGATACCTTAGAACTTGCTTTATTTGTTTAATAACACTTGTTTGACTGGAAAAAACAATTAAATTATATACAAATCATATTATGCCAGAAAGCATGTGATAAAATAAACAAGCACATTTTTTCAGAAATACCTTTGGTGAAAACTGCTTTGGAGAGTTAAGTGCTGTATTTTAATTTGAGGCTGCAGCCAATAACTGGCAATCTCTAATATTTACTTTTTATGGTATTGTTTTAATTTATGGCAATTTCAGCTAAATGATCCAGATAATACAAATGTTGGATTCCAAATGAATTTAGGCTATGAAAATCCCATTTGCAACATATTCCTCTGAATTTCAGAGAAACTGTCTTCATTCAAATATAATTACTGTCTTGCAATATATTATTTTGGCCAGCATCGTGATTTCAAAACTTTGCTTAAAAGATATTTGACCAACACCACTAACAGAGAAAAATCAGGATTTGAGACAGAGATTTTTTCAAAGCAGAGATGCTTTCTACATACCTGTTAAGTCTACAAGAAAGAATAATTAAAATGAATAAGTTTTCAGAAGTGTATATGTCATTTGTTCAATGCAAAATTTACTGTTAGTTACTTTGAAAAGGAAGAATAAGAACAATTGGACCTTCTCTTAATGCATATTTGTCATAGTAACTCAAATATAGGAAACTAGGGATAGTAAAAAGAAATGCAAACGTTTATCTAATATCTATACCAAAACAAAGCTTTGCAAAAGAAAAGAAAAGAAAAGAAAAGAAAAGAAAAGAAAAGAAAAGAAAAGAAAAGAAAAGAAAAGAAAAAGAAAATACTGAAGTTAGTTCATAAAACCCCAAATGTCTGGAAACCCTAGATATTTCATTAAGGCAATGTTGTCCCAAGTATAGAGCGAGTCAAATCTTTACAGATTTAAATAATCAGTGTAATCACAAAACCGACGCTTAGCACCAAAGTGTTTCTCCTTTCACCTGATTTCTTCAATTTTTGTTCTTTGTCTGTCCTTTATTGAAATTTTAAATTATCTCTGCCTTAGTATTCAATGCTCACTATCTTTAAATGATGGAATTAACCCACTACATAAAAATACACTTTCCCTAAATTTTCTTTATTTCATAATAAAAACTTGAATATCCAGTAAATTTTTTTACAAAATTGCTTCTGCCTTTCACTTTCTCACTTAATTCCATAGTATGATGAAAAATTATGTTGCTACTTTGCTGACATGGGGTTAATACATTAGCATTTTCACTTGATTTAATCAAGTACATTGTTACTTTAGAAAATGATTCTGTGAAAAGAAGTAAAGAGAAAAAACACCCTGGGAATACATTCATTGTCTTGAAAGTTTTTTTATGCCACATTTTCTCATTTAGGTAAACATGTGGATATTCTTCTCAGCCTTACAGACTCGGTCTGTAATTTGAGAATCAAGTTGGCTCCTTTCCATCTCCTTTATTATCACCAATAATACAAGTTTTGCAGGCCGAATTAGTCCCTTGTTTGCACCTGTGCCCCTTAATGCCGTCACTGGGTTTGCACAGCTGTAATTGCCTCGAATACAGTAAACAGCTTAGATGATGCACAAGCTGGAATTGGATCTGCATGTGAATCTCTTTGAGCTGTGAGGACTCTAAGGTCAAACTGAATAAGCAGCAAAACTTACCCTTATGACTAGAGTTGGTAGATGCAATTTTTTCAGGAGCAACTACTCTGCTTGGAAAAGGAGTGCATTTTGTTACATTGCTGGGATGGATAGAAAACAAAAGAAATATGATTTAGGCTTTCTGCAAAAATCAGATTTTGAATTTATTATCTGAGTAGTGGTTTCTAGTTAAAAAAGAAGGTAAGATTCATGTTCAGTTTTTCCAAATGTGGGGAGTTTAAAAATGTAATGAAGAGAAAGTTGTCAATGATTAGTCTAAGATTTCAAGATAATTCGTAACTTAAATGGGTTATAGTAAGGGGTAAATTTTACTCTTTAATCAATAGGATTAAAATAGGATTAAAAGTACTTTTAAACTCTTTAATCCACCAAATGTAAACTCTTACTCTTATGTATAATTTACTTCATTCTTTTTATTTTTAAATTGAAACCACAATCCCTACACTAAATCGAGCAATAGAAGGCCTAGGTAAAATATTAATTTTTAACTTCTGACTATTTGTTGTTGCATCCTGGGGTTCAGGTTTAGATTAGGGGTTTTTAATTTATGTTAAATAGCCAAATTCTGTAATCCCGCGCACACCCCGTGTTTCCCCTCCCTGCGGTTGTTCACTCCTAGCTGCGTGCTATTGGAGCTTACCCCAATCACTCCTGCAGACACTTCCCGTCCTTGCCAGAGACTTCCCTGCCAATCTCCCTGAACCCAGGAAGCGCCCCAGCGCCTCCTCGGTTGGTTGCTGTTGCTGACATCACCACCACGGCAGCTGCCCCTATTGGACGGGAGGCTGTGGATCCTCTCGCCCTGCCCCTCCATAAAATCCTACCCCTCTGGAACCCAGGCGCCATTTTCTCCCATGCGAGTGCCGGGAGCGGTTGCGTCTTTCCATCTAACCATGCCACATGACCAATAAACCATTCCAGCCCAGTACGGAGTAAATGGACAAATTCCTTACTTCTTTGCCGGATCCCTAGCGCATGGTAACAGCGGCTGGCCAGCCCATGCACCTGGGTCATGGTAGACGTGTCCCGGAACCCGCAGCAGAAAATCCCAGCAGCACGTGGAAGCTACGCCACAGCCAGGCTCCCAAGAGCTGCATGCAGCCAGGGAGAACAAGAGCAAACACCGCAATTTGTTAATTGTAAGAGGACTTTTTCTCTACTGTGATGATGGATAGAGTATGCAGAACATAGGATTATTCCTACTGTAAAACAGAAAGCATAAAAAGTAAGAAGCCCTTAATGTCTCAGGCAAACCTGTACTGTTTGCAGATAAGGACCTCTGAAATAGTTCTGAGGTACCAAAACACAGTTCTTTTCAATCTGGCAAACCAATATCTAAATTAGCTTTTATAATTGCATCACCTTCTGCGACAGGAAAAGTGGATTCTGATCCTTCAGCAGAAACAGATTCAAAAGTTTAAAGAACTGATGATATTTGAATGCCAGCTACATAAGTTATGTTTAAACAGTCTGATGTTTTCTTTCTCTCTGGGCAAAAAAATTACACTTTTTATAATGGACTTTTGTTCCTTTGAACCTGTTTTCCTTCGATATCAGGGTGCGAAGTGCTATCCACCAAGGCATCTCTTCAATCATTGAAGAAAGACCTTTTGTGATGTTTTTAATTAGTTTTAACCTTCTTCACATCTTCAAGCATGGTTATGGACACTCATTGATTTTAATTACCATACTGATAGCTTACTGCTTTGCACTTATTAAAATGACCCTCTAGCATTTCTTTTGAAAAAGTCCTCCATGTAGGATTTTTTTTTAACTGTTAAAAAATAATTTGAAATAGTTTAGATTTTCTGTGTTAAAATGTTGAGTATTGTGAGAAAATTCTGCATGTTATCAGTTGGTATAAACATAAGAGTTTTGAAGACAGAAAATATTATAAATATTTATTAAATATTTTATTTTGACTACTTAGAGAGTTTTTAGGAGGAGGAGAGTGTTTGCATGTTTGTCACATAATGTGAAGCTTGTAAATTCATTGCATCCATGAAAAGAAGTAGAAATCTGTTACCAACAGCAGTGTCCAATATTAAATCTCATTTGCTCAGCTTCTAGCTAATCTTACTAGGGTGTTTATCACCTAGAAACCAAATTTGTATACAGTAATACCCCATATAAAGCACTACTCATTAAAGAGGAAGGCACCTTCTCTTTCAAAGGGAAGGAGCCTTCCAGATGTCTGCCAGAGCTAAATCATATATTTCCTCAGTTTTCAAATACATGTATTTCAGCTTCACAAGCCCTCAGTCTCCTCTGCTAGTTTT
This sequence comes from Vidua macroura, assembly GCF_024509145.1. NCBI lineage: Eukaryota > Metazoa > Chordata > Aves > Passeriformes > Viduidae > Vidua > Vidua macroura. The sequence continues at coordinate 55,645,845 of NC_071572.1, read as the reverse complement.
TTTACATGAAGATGCATAGCATTTAGGCAGCATAACACATTTTAATACCAGTGTGTTATTTTTGCTTCTTATCTTTCTCTCTTTCATATCTAGGTCATACAAACTCTGTAAATTCCCTAGTTAATTATTTTTAAAACCTGTTGACGCAGAATCTTTCCCTACATGAGAGAAGAATTTGGAGAAAAATCATACAAACCTTTCTCTATTTGGGAATTAGTTTTAACAAAATCTTGTACACTCTAAGGATTATGAAAAAGTAACAAAATTAAAGGTGAAAGCCTTTCTAAAGAGAACAGAAACATTATAAGGTTTTTATGCTGTTTTTTTGGTTTTTTTTGGGGGTTTTTTGTGGTTTTTGGTGTTTTTTTTTTTGTTGTTGTTGGTTTTTGTTGTTGTTGTTGTTGTTGTTTTTTTTTTAGTTTATCTGTCAACAATTCTGAATGAAACATAAAGGAAGTTTGACATTGTCTCTTCTTTTTTATTTTTTTTCCCTGAAGTAGCACCACACAAATTGTTCCATCTCAAGTATGTGTTAAGAGTGTGTGTTCCTACTAAGGCCACCTGTACTACTACTACTGTAGATTTGTGGAGTAGCTTCCAATTCAGAACTCTAGGATATTTACATAATCTAAAAAGCTTCAGTTTTTCTCTAGCTAATAAGCTACAGGCATGCCTCTTTTACTTTGTCTTTGATTTAGTGAATATTTAATTTATTTGCGAACCATTTTAATTATAGATATGAGCCTCATTTTAGGTTATTATTTGGGTGTGACCTTCTTCACTGGACAGCTACTTAAATTTTATTACTGGTTTTATGTCTTCATTGATCTTTGTCTCATACACCAAACAGAAAAATTTATATAGAGAGCAAATACAATATAAATACAGGTATGTATTTACAAAACCAAAGCAAATCTTTCTAATTAGACTGGGAAGAACAGTTTTTAAGAAAAATAGCTAATAATGTAACAAGCACAGTGGCATCACAAAGTATCAGAATGTGATAATTGTCATTAGTAAAACTCTTGAAAACTTCCAAGGTCTAATAAAGAAAAAAACCTTGCCTTTTTTGCTTTCCAAGGATAGCTTTAAATATTTGTATTAATTTATGTATAGTTTTTAGAACTATTGTTCAATAGAAATGTGGCTGGACTGTGATTTATTGAGGACGTTATTTTTTATTGGCTTTTGTTAATTTGCATATAGTCATTGCGGCAAGCTGACTATGATGGAATATTTGAGCCAGGTTTTCCTATCATGCACTTGTCTTTATTCAATACAATTTTTTCATAGGAAGAATTTTGAATACTTGGTAATGATAAAGAGATAAAGGACTGATAAACTCTTTCAATTTCCATAAACACTGGTAAAGCAACTTTTGGCCACAGCTAGGGCATGACTTAGAGTTTCAAAACAGATAAGCATTTCATAGTTTCAGTCTTATTTCAGTGTACATTTTCTTCACCTAATGCCGCAGGTTTTGCTAATATCCTGAAAAATGTGACACACAGACAAGATTTTCTCCTCCTGCATTCTTTTATTTCCATGTTCTCTTTATAATACAGTATCCACCACTAGCATTTACTGTGACTCAAAATGCTGAACTAAGGAAGGCAACATGATATTTGTGCCAAGTGAAAAAGTGATTCCTGGAATGTCCTTCACTACAATGAAATAAACAAAGCCCTTTAAAGTTCATACTGAAATTTGAACTAGCACATAGCAAGAAAATAAATCTCTTTTATGCAAATGCAACTTTCATTAAAATGTGAAGCTCTGCATAAAGCTGAACAGCTGACTCTGCATTATTTGACATGGAAAAAAAAAAGAATAATTGAACCCAGACATTATTATTTTTGTAGAATAAGGAATATACAGCATGTATTCTAAATTGAAGTAATACAGACAATTCAACAGATGTCTGGATCTCAATACACCAAGCATTTGAACTACTTTACTAAACCATTTCCTTACTAAAAAGTCGATTAAAATTTCTAACTCCTCTCACAATGATGCTAAAGTTATGACATTAAATATTTTTAGGGCTAATTTTAAATGTTTATTGTCATTATATCTATGCCTGTCTATCCTGTGCTAATCTGCTTTTTATGCAAAATGTAAATGTGAATCTAAAACTTCAGTATTTGGTAAAGCCACAATGTTTTATGCTTTCTGATCTCTCTAGATGATTTTGGAATTACCCATTCTCATGTGTGAATATTTCCAGATACCTGCCAACTTCATCAGGCATAAATGAAGTGCAAATCATGTGCAATTTAGATTAAAAGAACTCATAAATAAATCATCTGAACATTGCAATATCTCTTTACTTCACTAATAGAAAAGCTCCAGGACACAGATATAGCCTCGTTTGATAACTTTCCAGCTTGTTCTGTTCATCAGATTGTCCAATATTACAGAGTTAAAGGAGTTCAAGGCCAGAAAAGACAGTGTTTAATTTTACTTCATATATATCTCAGTCAATTAGTTTCCATAAAAGAAACTTCTAGCTAGTGTAAAACACTTTGAGATACAAGCAACTGTTCTCTGTGCCTCAGATGAGAAGGGATAAGTAGAAGATGATACCCATCAGTCCTACAGTGTCAGAAAAATGATCAGGTAAGTCCAACAAAATACTTGTAGGACACAAATACCATCCCACATAGAAGAAAAGAAAAAAATATTTTTGCAGTTCCAGGAGAGTATCTCAGGGGGATTCACCACAGTAAAAACTTCAGTGGACACACAGAGACTCAGTAAAGTATTATACTCATCCCAATTTCTCCAGTTCAGAATTATTATAAAATACTTCCACTTCTAAATCAAATAAATGAATAGACTGTTTAATGAGTAGTTATGAACACTCCATTAAACAAACACAAATTAGAGTTAGCCCAACTAAGGTAAAATCTAGTAAAGTGTTATTCAGGTGTCAAACACTTAATACAGGCTAGGTGTGTTTGGAGCTTTTTAAGTTCAGAAGTAAATGTACAAATAATTCCAAGACTAAACCATTGTCATTTGCTGGTCTACACCCTCCACCAAGATTTCTCTTTCTTTCTGTGTCACTAGTATAATAAACAGGATCAGGAACATTTAAATTATGGTCCAGCTGGAGAAAGGAGTTGTTCAAGAACTTTGAACTGTTCCCAGATTGTTCCCCTATCTCATCTAAATTTACTTTATATAAGTGTAAGATTATGCTAAAGCAAAGAACTGTGTTTTCCAGATGAAGTTCTAAGTAATATTGTGTGTAGCTCAAATGAAAGTAATTAACCCTTAAATGTAGTGTATAATTAACATCTAATCTTCCAGTTCATCAGAAAACCAAACAATAAGAATAATTTGTTTTGCACATGAGTATATGCAGTAATTATCTCTATAGAGGCAATAATTACATCTATAGATTTACCTGCCCTTTCATCAAATCCCTATTTACTTTTACAATATAGCTAATAGATACTATACTAGATATCATAAGGCAATCAGGACAGTAGTTTAAGATACCAGAACACAGATATATTTTTACTTTACAAAAAATTCTACAATTCAGTACATTTCCTGTGCTATGTGTTATTGTAGAGTGGATGTTGTGCAATTATAATTGCTGGTAAATTGTGCCTTCTGTGAACAAAAATCAGTTAGTTCACAGATTAGCAAATCTTACTGAATGTTTTCTTTCCTTGGTCCTTCTCACTATCTTCTTTTGCTCTGTAACATCATGTCTCAAATCTATATGAAAACGGTAATAAAATCAAAGAGGAAGTAATACTTTCTTGATCCCAGATTAACAAATCCTACCATAAAAAATAGATTTTTACAGTGAAATCTCTGACCATAAGCAATACCTCAAGCAAACAGAAACTGGTCTTCTTGCCTGAGAGAAGTACTATTCAATTAAAGAGGGTTGAGGACTGATGCTAAATAAAAACAATATCAAAAAGTTTAAAGCATATTGATGGAAAAAATATTTATATTTGAGCAGTATTGTACCATAAATTAACCTCAGCTTACATGTTTAGAAAATCACAACTAGAAACAAAAGCTTTGTTGATATGTAGATGTGTAATTTGAGGTAAACAAATGTGAGATGCAGTGGTATTATTGAAGTGTTCACATATATAATATAAAATTAAATATTTCTAATGTCAAAGCTTATCTGTAAAAGTGGAATGAATCAAAATAGTCACATTATGCAAAAGGCAGAATCTTTACTACCTTCAACACAAGCCAGGTTCCTTGCTGATTGTAGCTACTGCACTGTATTCAATAGCTGCATTAACATAAAACTGTGAAGAATGGGGCCAATAATTAACACTTGGTGGAGAAACTCATTTACATTACTTAGCTCACAATTTTTCACCATATAAAAATGCTGGGATTCACTAATGGAAATATTTTTTTCATTGCAAGAGTTCAAAGTAAAGACACCGAATTAATGGAAAATAGTGAGTTTTCTTAACTTTTAGATTGTGCAGCACTGTGCAAAGACTGGAGCTATTTTAGATGCATACCAAACAGTTGTCCTTTTTTGTGCAAAAATGAAATATTTATGTGGAGTAGAAGTTTTCTGGTCTTCAGTGTATTCCATTGTTTCAATTAAAATTACAGTATAACATAGCCCTAGATGCTTAGTAAGGAAGTTTTACTAAAGCTGCAAAAAGGGATTAATCAGAAAGTAAAGCCTGCAGCGTAGACAATTATTCATGAAACAGCCACTATCATAAAGCCAAAATTTATAATTGTTCTTCTGAAGAAATTGTAGTTTCTTTGTTATACCCAACAAAATGCCCTTTACTTCATAGTACTAGTTAATGGGCTGCTTTGACTATATTTAATTTCTAATAATATGTTCAGAGGTATCTGGACAGTGTGGATCAATGAGACTGATTAAAGAAAAAAACACTTCAGTGACAAGTTATCCTTGAAGACTTATTTGGTCTTTGAGTATTTACTTGCTTGCTGTTTTGCTATATAAATTAAGAAACAATTGTTCTCTTCAAGCCCAATGAAAGTTTATTTTCATACTTTTCATAGCCCAATTTAAAAATAAAACCAAACCAAACCAAAACTGAAATAAAACAAAGCAAAACAAAACAAAAAACAAACAAAAAAAAACCCCAAAAACAAACAAACAACAACAAAAAAAAAAAACAAAAAAAACCCAAAAAAAAACAACAAAAAAACAACAAAACCCAAAAACAAACAAACAAACAAACAAACAAACCCCAAAAATACCACAAGAAAAGATAATTGTATACTGATTCATCTCTTTGTAAAATACTTCCGGATAACTTGTGGGGTTTTAAGTGCTTTTCTCAAACATGTATTTTTAACTTATTTTATGACAATTTCTGTTAAGAGATAAAAGTTTAAAGTAATATGGCAATAAAATAATAATAAAATATAATTCGTTTCCAAATGTGTCATTTGAATTTTAAGTTCTTTGAAACAGTTCCTTACTTGACGCAAATCAACATAGTTCCTTGTATGAGATTTTTGCAAATTAGCCCTTTGATACTGATAGAAAAAGAATACAAAATTTCAAGATCAGTTTCTTTCTGTGTTGACTAGATGTTTTTGTGTTTATGTGAATATCAAGTTTATAGGAATGATGTGACAGACTTATAAACATGGAAAAGTTTACCAACAATTATTTGTACTAAGTTGGCAAGTTTTACCAAATTATTTTCAACAGAGATTCAAAATAATCTGCAAAAGAGCAATTGATAATATTTGTCAAATTACATATTAAATTAATGATTGGCATTAGAAAGATTGGCAGATATTTGCCTTAGCAGCAAAGTTATATTAATGGTATTTGGTGCGAACTTTCTGAGTCTCTTACATTTATCTTTGGGGAAAAAAATTAGGCATATGTATGTTGTTAATTTTATCCATGTACTATCATTGTATTTCTTACAATTCCTCAGTCTGCCCAAGTAACCATACAGTAATAAAAATAAATAAGTGTCTGGCAGAGGTCTGCAGATACTATTCTAAATTACTGAATCAGACTGAAATTCTTCATATTGTCTAATGCTTAACAATGAAAGTAATTTGAGGACAGTTGCATTCTGCACAAGTTCTGCATCATTTCAACAGCTTAAAGCCACAAGGACAAATTTTAATTGTTTATGTGATGTATCATTTGATTGTCTCATTCACTCTGTACCAAACAAAGAACACAGTAAATTAATAATAAGCTCAGGCACAGCTGAAAAGTAACTGCTACAGGATAAGATTGATTTATATCTAAGGTGATGATGCCTGGACTCCAGATAACTAAATAGAGAATATAAATTTCCTGCAATATCTCAGATCATGATCGCAAGCTTGGTATTCCAAATTTCTGTTGATACAACAGACTTTGATATATGGCACTCTGGTATACGCTTGTGTGAATTAACTTTGAAAGTATAAGACTAGATAGGACTTGAATGACTTTCCAGAGTATATTCTTTAGCTCTGTCACGTATTTATATGGAGCAGCAGGTACTAAGCTTCTACACAAAAGTAATAATGAAAAGTAATGCAGACAGAAATAGCTTGCCTCTAGCAAGACTAATGGCAAGGTCAGATCACATCAATTAAATGAGAAAGCCTTCAAGATAAAGTTCATTCCACACATTATGAACACTTTCTCTCCTTCCAAACAAGTGCCTGGTTTTACAAGTATAAGGCTGCTTAACTGTAGGTTCAAAGATCTACACTAAAAAGCAGCTGTGAAAAAAAGGCTTCTAAACAGTATACAAGAATGCTAGACAATTTAAATTTAAAAACAAACAAACAAAACAAACCAACCAAAACACAATAAAAACCCCTGCAACTGGTAAAATACAGGAAGTATCTTCTTTTAAATATTCCAAAATACACCACAACTGCTGTCAATGAGTCCTTAACTACTAAACACTTTAAAAAGTTCAGCATTGCTATTCCTTTTATACTTTGTTAAAGATTCTAAACAATGGTCAACAAATAAAAATACATAGAACCATCAAGTATATTCATGTTTTCTCTCTTGAAGTATTATTACTTTGTAGTAATACTTTGTAGTAATGTACTTTTCTGTGAGAAAACTCTCCTTGCTGAATTTTGGTCTTCAAAGCTGATTAGAGGATCATTACACATCCCTCCCAGGCAAGAACTTGACATTTCAAGTCTCTGCTTGGTCATTTTAAGTTCCAGTCTTAGTTTCATCCCTTCTTAAGCACAAAATTAGAGGTAAATTAACTGCTATCTCACTAAACTCTAATGCGCAATTTGAACCAAACCAGTTTCATCTAATCCTGAACTCAGCCTAAGTGTGGTGCAGGGTAAAAATTACCCATAATTTTTTCTCCATTTTAAGCTGCTGCCTTATGGCTGATGCTTGACTGTGGATGAAAAAAAGCAGCCCTCAATATTTTGCAGAACTAGGTAAGACCATGATCAAAGAAATTACAGTTTGCAGAGAGCTCTGTGCAATACCATCACTTGAAAAAAATGTTGCTTTTTGGTACTGTTACTGAAAAGTAAATAAGACACGTGGATGAAAACATAAAAACTTTGAGGTTACTCAAAACAGAAAAAAGGAAAGGCTAAAACCACTAAAATGTCTTTAATCCAAAGCACTTTGATTAAATGTTTCATATTTTTTTGTTTATCATCTCAAAATAGAAAAAATAAATAGCTTTTTAATTGAAATAGTATAAATAAAACCAGGAGTAATAATAATAATAATAATAATAATAATAATAATAATAATAATAATACTTTGCATGAAGAGTGCCAACATTCTTTCAGAATAGTGAATCTTAGGAAAATTACACTATTTTGAGAGTCAATTTCAAAATCTCAGAAGGAATAAGACGAATATTGAAGCTTAATAATAACCATGACCTTAGAGGCCAGAAATACAGTACATCTGCAAAAACTGACCACAGCGGTCCAAAAGAACAGAGACTTTTTTTCCTATGAAAACATTTTTTTTTCTATGAATAAATTTAGGATTTAAACACAGAGAGAAATAAAACCTATTAAAATAGGATGAGAAATTATGTATAAAATATTGTTGATGGAACTAATTATTCTGATATGATGAAAGGAAGGTTCGTGCAGAGCTACATAGGACCTCTATTTATAGTATCAATGGAAAGAAAAATACAGAGAAAATTCCAGATAAGTTCTTCTCTGGCTACCTTGAGGCAATGATGCACTTATGTATTAAACAACAAAAAGTTTACAAAATTTAAAACCTTTTTTTTCTGCATCTGATAGGAAAGAAACAATTATTGGGATGATACTATTTTTTTTTTTTTTAACTGGCTTAAATGGGGACAGATTTTCCACCAAAGTATGTTGAATATATCTCTGTCCTAAACAAAAGACAGCATTAGATATCTGAATTTTAAAATTACAAAGAAAGTGAAGTTTTTTATTTAGATAATTAAAATATATCACCTCATTACTGAGAACACAAATTCAAGTTAATTGCTAAAAAACCCCAAATTCATTATTTATATGCATTACCTAAATGGGGGAATTTCAGAAAGTATGTTCCTTTTCTTTTAGCAGAGTTTGTGAGAATGGTGGTAAGAGTTCAGCTTAGTTAATGTGTGACAAACTCTGTTCAAACAAATAGTAACTCTCTAGTCTTGATTGAAAAACTCACTGTACAGAAATAATTTTTCAGAACTGGTTTTATGACTTGTATTTTTTCATTTCACAGTGAATAATTTTTTTATTGATAGTTTATTGCCTATGGATATCAAAGAGAACTAAGTATATCAGAAGCAAGTTATCTGTATTTGCATCTAGAATGAGGATAAATATACACAGATAACAACTACACATGCAAATGTGCTCTGTAAAGACAGGAGGTGTCTTTATCTAAGAATCCACATAATTCACATATAATTTTTAATGATAATAAAAAATGCCATGAGAAATAATGCCATAAGCTGCAAAGTATTTAATTGCATGTGAGCTAGGTTAGGAATTTCTCACAGCTTCTCATTGGAAAGCCTGAGCTTTAAACTTATTTAAGTCCTAGACAGAACACAGAGAATCCCGATTCCTTCTGTACATATGCTGGTGCTAAGGACTCCCACTTTTCTTGGTATTTCTTCTAGCTTTGCTTTTTAAGTGATAAACTGTATATAAATGGTAATGCTAGCCTAATTTAGCAGTAAAGACACAGATGCAAATTTAACTCCCCCCCCACCATCTGCAAGATTTAGAGTAAGGACTTCAGTGCAGGTTTTCGGATGCTTAGGAAGAATACATATGCATACATATACACATACACATACACATATACATATACATATACATATACATATACATATACATATACATATATACACACACACACATATACATACATATATATATTCTACATGCATATTCATATATATATGTCTGTGTGTGTACTAAAGACGTGCACAGCTCTGCTGTGAGTGGGTTGCAGAGCCAGTATGTTTTGAATCAATGATCATTCATTATAACTTGAAGAGGAGAAACTGAGTAAAAACTGTTAAAAAAGGCAATGAGTACAAATGCTCATTAGCTCTCAATTAGGTAAAAACAGTGGTTTGAATTTAGATGTTTTACTTCCGATTTACTAGCAAATCGGCTATTTCAAAAATCCCTCTCTCTTCCTTTCATCTTTAATTTTTTTTCTTTGTTTAAAACCTTGTATGAAGAAAAAATTGAATTATTGATCTACATAATTGAAATCTCAGCAAGTTTTATGGGGCAGTAAAAGAACTTCACATGCAGTTCTTCTTTTTTCCTTGTGATAAAAATAAGAGGAATTGAAGGATTTGTCTGCCTTTCAAAATAGAATGTAAATTATACTAATAGTTTTTCGTCCAAACAGCTAAGCTTTTCAAACACAATGGAAATACTGTCTACGTAAGAGGAGCCACTCCACCACTTTATAATAAATATTTGATTCCCTGTTTTATCTAAAGAAGTTTTAGAGAGAAAAAAGAATTTCTACATTTATACAATATGATTACACTCCAGGTTAAGCTATAAAAAAACCAAAATCTTTCTACTATTAAATTTAAATGGTGTTTTGACACATGACTGTGATGATACATTTATAATTTAAACAAAAAAGTCTGACGGCAAAAGGAGATTTAGAGCACATTGAGTGTTCAGAATAGAAGAGATAAGAGTGATGAATTACCAGTGATAACAAGTAAAGACTAGCAAGGCACAATTTTCTTCAAATATTCATTATTTTATTGTATATATTGAATTATTGAGTCTTCTGTAACATGACTATATTAATTTTCTTTAGGAAATCCTCAATGAGTTTAGAACAGAATAAATTCTAAGCTTTCAATCAATTGTCTTTGATGCATAGCAGTCAGGAAATGATTCTGTAATAGCTAGTGCATATCTCAGAAAGAAGTATGAATGGAAAGATCAAAATTAAATTTGATTTAGATTTCTTTTTAAGAGACTCAGTAAACACAAGACTCTTAGAAAAGAAAAAATCCCCCACATTATAAAGCCAAATTCTTGAAAATATTTCTGAATTATTAATCAAGTTGCTGCAGAATCATCCTAAAAAGAAAGTGAAATTATAAAGGCTTATTTGTCTTGCTGGGATGAAGAAGTGCTTCACTTATTCTTTCCTATTTTCTTACATTGCAGTTCTTATCTTCTAAAGATATTGTGATGGTATCATTTAATTTTCTTATTTATGAGAAAAAAAGGCCACCAGAAAACAGCACCAACCAATAAACCAATACATTTTTCATAAAAGTTAAGAATACTGAAATATATTCAAGGATACTGCTTAAGACTTTCTGTTTCTCTATGGTTTTGTTAACATCTATTCAATATTTCCTGCTAAAAATTGCCACAGGATTATTTTTTATTGATCTTATTTGATTTTCAGTTTCTTGTCCTTCTATTAATCTCATAATTTAACCTCTAGATTCTTTAGGATTTTAGGATTACTCTCCAATATACTAAAGTATATCAACTGAGATTTATTGTCCTTGAAGATACCTATGTTAACTTTTAGAATTTTGCCTTTTAGGATGTCAAAATGTAAATAGAAAGTTTTTTTGAATGCTACTAATATGTATAGGTATTTGTTAGAATCCACTATTTGTAAGGATTAAATGCAAGTATCTGAGGTATTTTTTAGCTCTTTCTTCATTTTCTCTCATTGAGAAAATTCAGAATGAAGATGTCTCTCTTGTCTTAAAGATAGACAAACCTTTCTTTTAAGGTAAATCTTCACTCTGGGAATTGTGCCACTAAAACACTTGGATAATCAATGGAATTAGATCTACATTTGAATTACAGAGATTAAAATTTTCCCATGGATCTGGGTGTGTGTAGATATATAGGTTGTTAAAAATATATGTGTGTGTATATATATATATATATATATATAAAACAAATCCTAAGGTAATTTCTTCAAAATGTGTTGTTTTTGACATATGTGAAATATTTATCCCTTTCACCAGTCACATGAGTGTAATAGGGATCAGAATTTAAAATACCATCTTGCTTGGCCTATAATGAGCTTAGAACTTGAATGGAAGCAGGAAGAGAGGAGTGAGAATATGTGAGAAACATCTGTGAGTGAAGGAGAGGCAGGAGGTGCTTCTGGTGCCAGAGCACAGACTCCCCTGCAGACAGCCTGTGCTGAACCTGGTTGCCACACTGCAGCCCATGGAGGTCGATAGTGGAGCAGATATCCCCCCTGCAGGGCATGCATGAGCAGATGGATATGCTCCGAGGGAAGCTCTAGTTCATGGAAAGCCCATGCTGGCAAGAGCTGTGGCCTGTGAAAAAGGAAGCCTATGGTGGAGCATGACTCCTGGCTGGCCTGTGATGCTGCAGGGAGCCCATGCTGGAGTAGTGTGTTCCTGTAGGACTCTACCTTGTAGGAAGGACCCACACTAGAGCAGTTTGTAAATGGGAGGGGCTCCATGCAGAAGCAGGAGTAACAACATGATGAAGAAGTAGCAGTCACAAAACATTATGATTTGATCACAACCCTCATTTGCCATCTGTACAGGGAGTAGGAGGTAGAAGAATTTGAGGTAAGTTGAGCCTCAGAAGAAAGACAGGAGGGTACTAGGGAGTTGGAGTTTTTTCTCGCTAGGTTACTCTATTTTTAATTGGCAATAACTTAATAAATCTTCCATAGATAGTCTGTTTTTCCTATGACTGTAGTTGGTAAGGGATCTCTGTGTCTTTTTCTCAACACAAGAGCTGCTTCAGTGCAAGAGCTGCTTCATTGTATTTCCTCCCCATGTTCTGCTGTGGACAGGCAGCGAAAGAGCCACATGATGGAGACTTTGCTGCCAGCCAAAGTTAAGCCATCACACCATGTTATAGTGAAAAACAGAAGATACCAATGGTTCTCTTTTGCCTAACAGAGAAGAAAAGTTCTCCCAAGCCTCATACCTAGGAGTTTGTTAGTATTATGAAGATTGAATGCTGAAAACTTTGTATCTCTGTACAGCTCCTATTATTCAGATTTGATCCCAAAATGTTTCCAATTGTTTACAAAAATAACATATTAATTTTAATTGAAACATCTCTCTATTACACATTCAACACCATTTTTCTTTCACTCAGTTCTTATGGATTTAAGTCACAACTTAATGACTTTTCCTGTAATGTTGTTTTCCATTCAAATGTTTTTCCTGAGACCCAATTTACCTAACCTCAATGATTTACTGGCTCTCAGTTGCCCGAGCTAACTTATCACTTGTGCTGAGCTGACCCTGAAGCAATCCAAGATAGGAAGTACACAACCAATAATAGATGAGATCGTTTAATGTCTTTTGTGAGCTAGGCATTCTCCTTCTCTTTCTCTCTTTTGAATGATTCCTCAACACTTTAATTGTGCTTAAAATTTTCTTCTATTGGTTCCCAGACTTCTGATTTGCAATTATTAAATTCCACTGCATTTAGTACATTATTTTTTACTTACTCATCATATATGTCTCTGTTGATTTAATAAAAATATAGAATGCTTTGTTGTGTTATGAAGATTGTACTGACATACATCTATAACTGCAATACTGTCATGTGGTGAAACTATGAATGTTTTTATGTTAACATAAAGATGTCAAAAACTTTTAAAAATTCCTAATATTATTTTCTCCTGCTTACTGAATAACTTAAAGGAGGAAACCAGCAAGCTCCTCTTTAAATAATTACCAATACAAAAGCCCTTTAAAGACATCTGTAAAAAAAAAAAAAAAAAAAAAAAAGAAAATGAGCTGATAGAAACCTCATGTAGTTAGGAAAAGAAAGTAAGTGCAAAGTCTTTCCTATGAGGAAAGACTGACAGAGCTGGGATTCTTTAGCCTGGAGAAGAGAAAGCTCATGAGGATCTCATCAATACCCAACAGGAGAGTGTAAAGTAGATCAAAATAACCTCTTTCCAGTGGCCTCCATTGATAAGACAGAAATTAATGGACAAAGACTGAAACACAGGAAGCTCTGCCTGAATATAAGGAAATACTTCTATCACTGTGAGAGTAAAAAAAGGTGTGGTGGATTCTCCATCCTTGGAGATACTCTAAAGCCTTCTGGGTATGGTGACTCTGCTTGAGCCAGTGGGTTGGACCAGATGAGCTCCAGAGGCCTTTTAACCTCAGCAATTCTGTGATTCTGTAATTTTACTTTGTGCTGTGAAATAAGTGCCATCTTTCCCTATGGAACACATAGAAACATTTTGCCTCACATGAAGATGCCAGATACTAAATCCACCATTACAGAACTTTATATTTTACCTGGATTTTTTTTATTAGTGTCTACAGTAAAAATGGCAAGTGAAGGATCGCATCTCTTGCAAGATGCTTAAAAAAAGGTGAAAAACATATGTATTTCTATAACCTCCTATTTGCTTTTAAATATAAATTATATAGATATGGACACATAAATTATGTATACACAAGTTATGGCATTTAAAAAATTTCACTGGAAGCATCTGAATTTAGATTCATATATATAGATATTTATATGTATATTTCTATATTTCTATTTCTATTTCTATTTCTATTTCTATTTCTATTTCTATTATTTCTATTTCTACTTCTGTCCTGAAGTTAGACTTCTAAATTCTCTGCACGTTTATTTAAGTACTGTCTTCAAACACATTTTCTTGAAGCATCTGCACACTGTGTAAGCTGCTGTAGAGAATGAGGAGAAAAAATAACAACAGTATTTGTAAACAACATTTTTTTCTTTTTTACACTCTGAGTACTGAATTTAGTCTCTGAATGTGACAAATATACCAATTTGAAAATTGAGGAAGATTGAGTTGCTTTTAATCATCCTAAATTTTGTGTGTATAATCGAGTCTTATTTCTCCATCAATTATAACCATAAATTTGATACTTCAAAATCAGTTCAGTTACTAATACGAGGGTCTCCAATACAATTTGGAGACTTTTAAGGTTTCTGAAATGTTGCCTCAGGGCTGGCAAATATTCATTACTATTATGCAGTGCTATTTCAGCTCACAGGATTTCCCACCTGGGATTCAGTTCCTACAAAAAAAATGTGATTCTCTAATAGATTCAGTGTCACATCTGAACCAGAAGATATTTTTGCAGCCATGTATAAATATTTGCATGCTCCATCACATAAACTACTATTGATTTGGTCAGTATTTCTTCTACTTATTGAACATATGTCTAAACTGCCTCTACATATGTGTAACCTAAGCTGATTTTGTAGGTTATGAAAAATTTCATGTTCCATGTTGCCATTTCATAGAATAAAATGAATTCTGGAATGTATGCTGGAAGACTTCACTGCATTACTGTAATAAGTTCTTTCTGGATTATTTTTTTTTTTTTTTCTTATGGGAACTCTAATTAAAATGAATGAAAGCCGGCATTTGCAATTACCATTGCAGAATAAGGGCTTTAGTTTCAGATCTAACAACTTGGTGCTTACTTTTCCCCAGCTGAGTCATCCTGTTGATAATAATTGGATGATATTTCTTTGAAGAGCAAAGGTATAAATTACCAAGTGTGTTGAATGCTGACAGAATTGAAGTAATTTAATATGAATGGAAACTAAAACATTCTCTTCATATGACCTAGCAAGAAAAAGATTACAAGGAAACTCTGAACTTGTTAATATCCAGAAATTATACTTGCAGGAGATGCATTAATTCTAATAATAAAGTTAATTCATTTTAATACCATAAATTAGTGATTCTTCTCACGAGGTATTTCAAAAATACTCTTTTAAATATACTGAGATTTATAGAACTCTCAACAGTTATTGTGTAGATTGTTCTCATAATAGCTCTCAAAACCCATTCTCTTTTAGCTGAGATCTTGCTCTTTTGAACAGACCGAATGTCAGTCATCAAGAAAAATATTCTCTCAGAGGCACAAGGGTGTCTGAGACTGCCAGCATAAATTGAATGAGTTGGCTGAAATTCAAAGAAGGGGTCTTATGTGTTAAAAAATTATGGAAAATCTTTACCAACTGTCATAGACTGATCCCTTTTCCTTTCAAGGCTCTCATTGACAGAAAAGTAGAGTGTAGATAAACACAAGCGTATTCTTCAAACATCACTTATTTGGCAGTTCATTCTACCCACATTCTATAATATCAAAAAACTCCATATTGATTTAAGCTCCAGTTGCTGAGAATGGTTAGATTCAAAGACATTTTAGACTTGAAAATAGAAAGCCTTTTTCTTACTATCAAAGCCCTTCCTATAACAACTTGAGACATCAAGTATTTAAAAGAGTTTCTGTGATATAATTGGTTGATCTATTGGCTTGACAAGAAATATTTTTTCCATTAAATTTGTCCCAATTGTCTGAACACTTCTGCAAACATAATTAAAATTATTTGTGGGGTTTCTGTTTTGTTTTTTTCTTTTATAAATACACTGGACTCCATCTGTAAATGTCTTCGAGAATTATTCAGTGTATTTACAAAACTGGTCTGAAAAAAATGCATGACATAATTTCTGTTAGCTGCTATGAAAGCTGAACAGTAAATCTGTAGGCAATAGAGATAATATAATAAGAAGAACTTGAGGAGAAAACTTAATAGGATAGAAGCAGTCTTAAACTATGCAGTATCCATCTATATATTTTTATTCGTATTTTCATCATGAAACAAACAACTTTCCAGACACCAATATGGTCAATGTTCCTTCATGATATTTTAAGAAGATGAGGGAGTTCTATTTTCCCCATTTTGCAAATAGAGAATTTTAGTACAAATTAAGTAAATCTTAGTGCAAGAAGGGTCTTGGTTACTAAAATGGGTATTGAGTGTGTAAATTTTAGCTAGGCCACAGCTATAAACCTGAAATAAAACTCTTGGTCATTATTGAACCTTGGAAACATTAAAAATTCATAGGTGGAATGGATTGGAATGAATGGAATAGTTTTATTTTTGAGATGCTTCTCTGGACCTGCTTTGAGGTTGTATTCAATATCTTGTACTGGGGACCCCAAAGCTGAACCCAGCATCCAGGTGAGGTCTCACAAGTACAGAGTAGAGAGGGAGAATCACTTAGCTCAATCTGCTGTCCATACTTTTTAAAATTAATCTCAGGATGTAATGAGCTTACTAGGCTGCATACACACATTGCTGTCTTGTGACCGTATTTTTTTCATCCCATGTTCCTCTCTGTAAGAATACTCTGAATCCATTTGTTCCTCAGTCTGTACTGATACTGGAGTTTTCCTCATTCCAGGTGCTTGGACTTGGCCTTATTGAACGTTATGACTTTCACTTGGGACCATTCCTGAAGCCTGTCAAGTGCCTTCTGGATGACATCCCTTCCCTCTGTTGTACCATGGTGCCATCTGAAAATTTGCTGAGGATTCACTGAATCCCTTCCATTGTCATTGATGAAGGTATTAAATAATATTGGTCCTTGAAGGAAATCTTGAGGGACACCACTCATTAATGGTTTTGACTTGGAAACTGAGGAATGACTAAGACTTTCTAGACATTAACATTCCTTATTCATTCAAAAGTCCACCTATCAGACTCAAATCTCTCTAATTCAGATGCCAGCTGTGTAGGACTGTGTCAAAAGCCTTATATAAGTCCAGGTAGATGACATCTGTAGCCCTTCCCTTGCCCAGTGATGCAGTCAGTTCATTATAGAGGATCACAAAATTAGTCAAGTACAGTTTGGGCTTGGTGAAACCAGCTTCTATGATTCCAAATATTCCAACACTATACTATTAGCTTTTTTATATAGGGTCTGCTTTTCCTCTGTCTATAAACAAGATTTTGAGTGTAGTTTTGCAGTAACTTGGAAACTATTTATTTTTTCTCTGCTGAGCAGTGTCAATGTGGCCTTAAAAAAATTCTTCAAAGATCCATAAGGCAATGACAGCCTGCAGATACTATAGATAAGGTCATCGGACTGGATGTTGCGAAGAAGAAACATATGGGTTTATTTCATAAGCACCAAACGTTCAAATCAATGTCAGATGTGTAAGGATCAGGAAGGCGAAGCATAAGACACAGTGGACTGGAAGTACATGCCTCCTCCAAGTACAAGATGATTTTTTTTTTTTTTTTGAAATAAAAGAATATGAAAAATAATAAATAAATAAATATTTTTTAAAATAAAATAATATTTAAAAGAGAGAGAGAGAGAAAACAGGTGAAATAGCAGAAAATCTGCTTCAAACTTCTATTCTGAATTAAATGAATTCAATTATCTGTTGCTGTTGCTGCTGTTGTTCTGGGCCCAGTCTGTGCCCAGCCATTAAAAATTCTCAGTTAAAGGCAGGCATTTTTCTGCATTCCCAAATACACATGCAAGTTTTAGCCATATACAGAGGAAAAATAAAAGTCACAAAAAACCAACCAACCAAACAAACAAACAAAAAAACAAAAAAAACCCCCAAACCACTCTATCACCTGTTTCGGGAAGCAAAATTGGTTGCATGAATTTCTGTGGTAAAGTGAAGGGAAACTATACATTAATTATTGGTTTTAAGGATGAGTGATCTAACAAAAATATTTGAAAATATATTTTCCTTTCTTTAGCTATGTTATTGCATTTTTCTCTTTCCAAGAGGTGAGGTGTTTGAGCAGTACCCATATATCCATAAAGATACAGACTACATTTATAAAATAGAATTTTTGAAAATTTCTCTAATTTTAAAGGTACTTAAATTTTCTGTAGTCAAGAAAAAAGAAAGCTCAACAAATATATCTCTAAGGAAATTGCAAAAGTTTATGAGAGGATTAATTTCTTAGTATTTAATCTCGTTATTTAAAATGTCCCTGTGTCAATCCAGTAATAAATAAATGTGAATTAATTGAGTAAAAATAATTATGTATTATTAGATTTTATCATAATGAAATAATACAGTTTTAAATTCTTGTCAACTTAGCACTGTGTTTGTTATAAACACCCTGAACTAATTTCCTGACCCACATGAAGTTGTGCAGCAACCTTAAAAGTTATAACAAAGTCTTCACATGGAAGTGTTTGTTATGCTGAATGGTTAACAAAAGTGAGAAGAATTTTATTTTTAAAGCCGCAGTGTTTAATTCGTTTTGATATTTGCAACTTTTTTGCTTTTTTTTCCTTAAGTGAGTTTCAGTGGAACAATACAAAGGAATCATCATTAAAAAACTAAACAGTGAAAACTTCCCTATCTGTTATGTCTTAACTTGATTATGTTTTATGTAAAAATGAATCAAAGTAAATTATACAAATTTTGGAATTTAGAAGTTCAAAACCTCTTGTTCATAAATTTATGTTTCCCATAGCCTATGCTTTATATTGCTGTGCACTCTTGTATATTTATGGTATTTATATAGCAAATCAAAATTCAGGATATTTACAGTTCACATTTAGGACTTTGTCATTTAAATCATGAAAGACTATCAGACTAAATCAAGAGGTTAAATTATGTAAATTGTATGTCTGCTATTTACCATACTACAATTGTCACAAAGTACCATCTCAAGTTAGAGAGAAGAGATACTTAACTGTCAAGAACCTGGTTAGATTGACAGGATAACTCCATAAAGACCTTCTGGAGGATGTTAATTTTTCTTGCTTACATAAAAACTGCAGATGTTTATCTTAATGGCCAGGTGATTCAGATTTGTGCCTGGTTTAGATATCTTCTGTAGTCACACTGAGTAAAGGATATCATATAAGCCATGAGTTAAACCTGATCATCCAGGAGTTTCCACCTAGTTCCAGCAATTCATAATCACCCACCTTTCCAGTGGGAAATACAGCATGAGTACTTTGGTTCTGTACTACTATTCTGGTACTTTGGTTTGACTCAGAAGTGCACTTCTGAGGCACATCTTGCAGTCATTCCCACTATCCATGTGTTTGTACACCGTGTGGGGTGGTCTTGGTGACTTAACTGGATTTTTTCCTAGAGTAAAAAGTAGTGCCAGATACTAAGAAGCAGTCAGCTCAGGAAACCATTCTGGAGCTAGTAAGAATAAACTCCCCTGAAAAACATACGCTGTCCATATCAGGTCCTCATCATTACCTGTTTCACCACAATTATCTTAATTTCACTTAATTATTTACTGGTATTCATATGGCTATGCTAGTGCAGTTTCTGTTGTTCTAAGGTTAGATAAATTATGCTTGTGTAAATTACTGTTTCTGATACTAATGTAGTTGCCTAAAAATTTAAAGACAAGTATAATTTCCATTCTTTGTGACTTTCATTATGGCTTTCCAGATAATGGGTTTGAGTAATGTGTCAGTACAGTATTACTGTCAGAGCTTGTGCCATTGTAAATTTTCATGAGTGTCCCACCCAAGCTGAAGGGGATACAGATCTTTTTCATTGTGCTAGACAGAGGAGCTGAGGCTCTCTACTGTGGACATCAAAGTTCTATAGGCAAATAAAGACTCGGAAGAGTGGCAAATAAGTGAGTAAATTCTAACTGAAAACTTTACAGTTGGAAAAATATCTGGATATCAGATATCCATATTTTCTAAATTTTAGCAAGAACTTATTATCCACCAAATCTTGCAACAACGGAACAGAAAGAAAACTAAGTAAATTAAGCAATCTTACTTAATAGTAAGTAGTCCTACTCCCATCTTCCCTACTCCTGAAAAAAACATTCTTCCCCATTCTTTGTGTGATTTAATAGAACTGCATAGATCCACTTCTTCCACATTGATTCATATGTCATTAATGTATGAATTCTTTTTCATGTGCTTTCAGCTTTTTTTCAACTAAATTTTTTTCCTCTTCTCAAACTACTTTTCTCAGTAGGATTTTTGTGCATGATATGCCAGTGCAAAGCAAAGCATCATAACAGGATAATGTTGTTATTACCCTTGAAGCACTGTAGGCCAATTAAAATATTTTACTTGTTATGATCAGACCATCTTATCTGGAATTTGAGAATAGGTGGTCAGTACCAGTTTTGTGGTTGCAAGCCTGAGGTCAGAGTCTATTGTATGCAATGTCAATAAACTCTCAAAAACCCTTCTGTGTTTACCTTATTGCAAGGTGAATGTGAAAACCATTGTGCTTAATTCTTGCTGACAAATGCCTTCACATGTATTGACAAACAGTCAGCTACAGTTGAATAGAACAAAGCAGCTGCTTGCAAAGCTCAGCTAAGAGCCAATAACTTTTAGTCTTCTTTCTCCTCTGCTGCTCTCTAAAGAATTGTATCAAAAAATCAGATGCATATTTCAGACACCCAAAAGAGATGTTCTTGCCTTACCATTCCTTTGTCTGTATAAGTTCATAGAGGAACATAAGTTAGCCCCCAGACACAGACTGATTATATGGTCTGCTCACTGAAGAGTCAAGGAAGGCCTGGTGGGATCCTGCTCTGAAACTTTTATACTCTGCATGATGATAATAAACTTGTTTTGGGGCCATTGACTTTGCTTCTGACAGTCAGAGATTGTCCTTCTCTCATCCTGACTATCTCTTGTGCCAAAAAACCTCTCAGCAGAGCTGTAATACACCAAATACAATAAATGCATCCTTTGCATAGGTTCCCTATCACTCCTCTGAGAAAAATCTAACCATGTGTACTCATGTAAAGAGCAAGTTTTAGAATTGGCCCTTAGCTGATTTTGTGAAATATAGCTAGCAAGCAAAAACCATGCTTGGAACTTCACAAAGCAATGAGAAACAAAGCTTTCCTTTAATTGCAGGTCAAGTGTGACATGCTGCTTAAGTTGCGAGTCTACATATGTTTATTGCTTTGAAAGCATGGAATTATAACATAATTCTCTGCTGAAAGGGACTAAAAATAAATCAAAATTATCTTAATTTTTGAAAATTACAATTATTAATAACTATTGTCTAAAGACTCTAAGAATTGGATTTGTATTCCTTTTTCAGAGGAAAAGGGAAAATATTCTTTGGCACAGATTCATGTATATTAAAGAAATGGAATTAGGTTTTGAAAAGTATTGTGAAAGTTCTTGTGATAAAAGTCTTTTCTCCAGCTAATGGCTCTTGATTGTGCCATTTAGGAAGTATCTCCTTGTAACTTTGGGGAGAAACACAGGTAGCAGATTCTAACCAAGAAATCATAGTTAGGGTGTTTTTTCCCATCAATGCTACCTATTCAGGTGGTGTTTATATAGAGATTGAAGTTGCCTCATCTGTAGAGCTGGGCTTATTTTCTTCATAGAAATTATTAGAGGACATAATTTTATATTGTTACATGAAGACAGAGAGCCTGGATCTCAAACATAAACAAGTGCTCGTAAAGCTCTTTCTTATATAGAGAAGAATTCAAATTCTGTCCAACTAATTTTATTTTCTGTTATTAAGAAATAAAATAAGGTAAATAATTTAAATACCTAGATCTCTTAGTAGAATGTCAACAAAATCACAACCATGTACTAAATATTCTTAGCTTTGAAATGATTGCCATGTGTATTAAAATGCATTAAACACTTGATAGTCACTCTTGGTGTTTTCTGAAAATCAGGTCTCAAAAGGAGGGGACAAAATCTTGAATCTCATCTTTCTTGCAAGCCACTCATCAACCTTTTCCTGCTTTCAGAAGTTTATCCTGAAGCATTGTTTCCTATCTTTTTTCAAAAGGCCTCAAGTTGTGTTCAGTTGATATGACTGAATCCAGTAATGTATCTTTATTCAGGTGCTGCCTTATCTCTCCATAGTCAGCTATGTTCTGTTTACCAACAAATGATAAACATTGTACTGGCAGATAAATTCTAGGTATTCTTTAGAAATAAGGCCACGGCAAGTTTCTCATGCAGGACTTGATTTCACTTAAACACACACATACAGAGTTTATTTCCTGACTTGAACTAGAGGAAAACTGAGTAAATATCCACTTCCATTTGACTTTCTATTTTAAATTTGACAGTTAATGGTTGTAGATTTCAGCGCACAGAAAGTCCATTAGGTTTAAACTAGGAAGGGAAGGCCAGGTAAGGAAAAGTGCTTCTAAGAATAAAAAAGATTACAAGATTAAAAAAAAAAAAAAAAAAACAAACCAAAAAAAACCCACAAAAAAACCCAAAAGAAACCCCACCCAAACCAACACAAAACTAAAGTAAAATTTCCCTGAGAAAACTGGCTTTTTAAGAATTATTCTAATGTTTCCCAATTTCCTTAATTATACCTTTTTTTTCCCATTCCAGACATCTTATTGCCCTTTCAGTAATAGCTTAAGATTCAGTGATCCATTTCACTTTCCTTCTGTATGACATTTATTTCTGAAAGGTATGCAACTCTTCAAATGGGGTGAATTTTAAAAGTTTCTAGAAAGTTAGCAAAAGCTAAGGGGGATATAATTTTGTCCTTCATCCTTTTTTTCAAGGTCAGTATTGGGCTTTGCTCAGATTTTCCTCTAACTGAAAAAAGTGACTTGAGATTCCTCATAGTCTTAAATAAAATCTCTATGATCAGTTAGTTTGAATCCACCTACCTCCTTTAGTTTCACCAAACATTAAAACTGGACTAGTAGCAGAGACAGATTCAGAGGAATGTTTACAGCTGTTAATAAATAAGGAAAATATTGCAATTTTTTATTTAAAATATTTTTGTTAGAATTGAAGTAATTTTTTTTTTAACAGGTTTGATGGTCTCGAAAACAGGAGTCAGAAGGAGAATGGCGTAAGAAGAACAAAATTACCTTGTTTCTGTGTTTAGATGTCAGCATACAATTATGCACCAGTCAGCTTAGACCACTGCAAATTGCTGTCCCAAAGCCTTTTTGATATTCACTGAACAAAGTCTAATTCATAAATTTTCTAACAGGCTAATTAATAATATTTTTAAAGCAATCATATGCTTTGCCTTTGTGATCAAAATACTTTGTCACATTGGCTTCTTTCAATTGTTAGCAATGTGTCGATATGGGATCTAATATCTGTTGTTTCTTTCTGTGTAAACTCAAAAGAAGCTGGTAGCAGACATTTCCCGATAGCTGTACGTGGATGACACACAGGGTGCGAGGTACACAGCCGGCAGGGGTCAGCGTGAGACCGTGCTGGCTTCTCCTCAGTCCCTTTGAAGTATCTCTGGAATTCAAACAGCCTCCTTCGACTGCACAAAACACATACAATTCACCCTCTTGTAAAACCCTGGAAGAAATTTTCCAGTTTGTTCCAGCTTTTGTTTTGGTGTTTTTTGTTTTGTTTTTGTTTTTGTTTGTTTTTTGTTTGTTTGTTTGGTTGGTTGGTTTTTTGTTGTGTTTTTTTTTTTTTTGTTTTTTGTTTTTTGTTTTGTTTTGTTTTGTTTTGTTTTTATACAAAAACACAAAAATAGATCACCTATGAAGAATACTCAGACTTCATTTTGAGAAAACCATGCAGTAAACTTCTCCCAATTCAGACTGGTAAGTCCATCAAAATTGAGAAACTTATTTCCAGTTTCCAAGTTCACCTTTCTTCACAAGCCTTAAAGGGACTCATTAATCAAAGGAGTAGCCTGAAATCCTTTACATAAGCTCTCACAACTATGCCAGTGGAATATTAAAACATGGTAAGCAATATAATCACAAATAACATCAGTTACAGAATAAAAGGAAGCTATTAATCCAAACTCATTTCCACTATATTAAAAACAAAGGCATAAAAAAAGGGCTTTTCATTACTTTTTACAAAATGGTTCTAAAGAAGGCACTGTAAAGAAGTGCCTAATCAAGACAAGGCTGTAATCAGACTAATAACTTCTTCAAAGAGGGATTGGACTAGGAAATCTAATGATAAAGTCCAAATAGGATGCTTTAAAGGTAATTGCTGTCTCCTCACATATACATAGAACTAGAGAGAGCAGATTTGATTTTCTATATCCTATGCTATCTAAATAAGCAGATCTGCTAAAGACATTGAGGAAAAGACTCTAAATCTCAGTGCTAAAACCCAACAAGCAGATTTGAAAAGCAAGTGTTTTTCACTGAAAGAAATATATCAGACAGAATTAAGTCCACTGCCCATTTGAAATGTGCTGCTGAGTTTGTCCTCCATTCTGAAAATTACTTGAAGAAAAACAGAGAAACAGCTTTAAAAATGAAAGCAAATGCATGTTATTTTCTTTGCATGGGTTTTTCTAATCAAAACCAAATCTTATCTGTAAGAGGAAAAAAACCTCAACAAAACAAGTAAAAAGGTAGATGGATTTGATCAAAAAATATTGCTGATTACAATAAGAAATATTTAGTGTTGGTGTTTTAACTTTCTGAGCTTTTTAACTTGTACATATTCCTAGAGTTAAATCCTGGAGGCACACCGAACAATATCCTTGAAGCACCTACAAGCCCAGTACTTTTTATATCTCAAGTCTTATGATTTTCTGATTATTTTTTCATGATTTTTCTAAAGAAATCTCCATGTCATGTTCTTTAAATTTAATGCACTGATTTTTCTTTGTTTAGAACATTAAGGATCCATTTAGGTTGTTGAAAGAAGATGAGAGAATAGGAGAAAGTAGCAGGAGAAGAATTTTTTTTTTAAATGTTATATCTTATTGAAGAAATTTGTGTAATCTAAGAATAGACATAAACACTTTTTAATGAAATAATCCCTTTTTCCTCTTTGAAATGATACAGATTTATGGGAACCCAATTTGAGAACAGGTCTGATTATTTCAAACTTTTTTTAACAATTTCTGGTTTTGTTTGTGTTTTCAATACTATAAAATGTAGGAAATCATTCCACCTATATTCTCTGACAGCACAACGTGAGAAGATGAATTCTGGAAAATATATTATGGAAAATCTACTTCCATTACTAAGCGACTTTTAATTTAAATTGTTACAGAAAATTATTTAAATTCCAGAGGAGGTGATTCAGGATAATTTACGAGGGATAAATTAATAAATAAATATAAGTATTTTGAATTATTTCAGTGAAAGGCAATTACATGTAAAGATTAGTGACCTCCTTTTTGATAGAATGCCTAAAGAAGCTTATAAAGTTTTAGTGCATGGCAACATTATTTTTCTCATATGTGATGATAAAGAATGACAGGACTTGATTTCACTTAAACATACACATACAGAGTTTATTTCCACTCAAAGTGCGTTGAGTGGAAGACTATATTTATATATCTCAAGATACAGAGATTTATAATTCTATTTAATCATTCTAATTTTGATGGTTTCAAAATACTGCCTGACCAGATGTGAGAGGGAATTTGGATGGTTGAGGTTTGCTTCTGTTGTTGTTTCCATTTCTCCTTTTTATGGGCTGATGCCAACATGGAAGCTCTAAATTAGGAAGCTTTAATAGGAATGTATATGACAGTACTTTGGTTAGCCAATCATACCAGTAAATATCATAAGTAGAAGAGAGCAGGATTATGTCACAGCTGGAGATATAATTACTGTATAAATTACTCTTTAATAGCTTCTGTGCTATGTATTAGGGAACATGTCTCTTAGTTTTACCAATTAACCTACTGAAAATACCTCCCAGTAAATTCAGCAGTGTAACTGAAGAGGAAAATATTGCTCATGTTATTTTTACGTTGTTCTATCTAAACACAGTTTTCATTAATTAAGTTCTATAAATTTCTAGTTGAATAAAAAAATGAATCTTGTATAAAATTTTCTGACACATAAAATGAGAACATTTTGTATTCTCTTGACCTTCTACCTTTCAAAATTTTTCAGCATGAAAAGAAAAGTTTATGTATCCCAAAATTCTCCTGGCTAACAGCTGTAGAGTCACCTTGCTGCTCAATGTTTAGGTCAGATTCTGAAAGCACGAGTGCCTTAAAAATGTTGGGCTGAATTTCAAGTCAGATGAAACCAAATGTCAGTCCATTAAATGCATCACTTTTTTTTTTCTTTCTTTTTTTCCTTAATTTGACAAAAAAAAAATTGAACAGTGTCCTTCTGTCCTTTCCCAGTGTCTATTTTTTTTTCTCCACTGTCTTTGATGAAATCCTGGTTTTAGTGTCTCTTGTAGCCTTAATCTTATAAGCCATTCAGTCTATTCATGATCTAGTAAATGTCCTCAAGCAATTGTTTAACTTAATTTAAATCATTATGAGCTTAAAAATTAGATACTTGTATACATGTTTTCTTGGTCTAATACTTAGCCCTTCAAAGGATCATCAAGACTTTGGTGCCAACTAAACAGCTCTTATCCAGGGGTGGGACTTACCTTACTGTAAAATGACATCTAAAATAGATCCCATGAGCTTTGACATAAAACTGGGGATTTCCTCCTCTGAGCATAAAGCTGGCTGGAGAGGACTAGCTTGCATATCTCAAGACAGTTCAGATCCTCAGCAATATATATATCAACTTCAGGGTCATCCTGGTAAATTCTAAATAACTGCTTGTGGACAATTTAACTAGGCTTTGGCCTCTCATTAAGAAAGTTCCCTGACTGCATTGACAGAAGACTTCTAGTTGACAAAGTCAACTATTAAGTTTTAGATACCTCTTTTGGACTACATTTTGAAATAGGTTTAGATATCTGAGATGAGAACATCCCAGTGTTCCATTTTTTATTGCTTATAGAAGAAGAATGGATGGTTTCTGGTGTAACCAGCTCCCTTACACGCATCTGTTTTGGCATTGAAATGCTTAGACATGTACATCTAGTGTTACCTCAGATGTTCTAGAGAATTTTAGCCAAGCTCTACCTGCCTCTCCAGAGATATAGTCACCCATAGATCCTAGGTTGTTACATCCTGGCGTTCGGGTTTAGATTAGGGGTTGTTAATTTATGGTAGATAGCCAAGTTCTGTAATCCCATGCACATCCCGTGTTTCCCCTCCCCGCGGTTGTTTGCCCCTAGCTGCGTGCTATTGGAGCTTACCCCAATCACTCCGTCAGAGGCTCCCCATCCTTGCCAGAGAGTTCCCTGCCAATCTCCCTGATGCCGTATCCCTACTAGCCCTGGGACCCAGGAACCACCCCAGCGCCGTCTTGGTTGGTCACTGATGCTGGTGTCACCACCACGGCAGCTGCCCCTATTGGCCGGGAGGCCATGGATCCTCTCACCCCACCCCTCCATAAAATCCTACCCTGCTGGCACCCAGGCGCCATTTTCTCCCATGTCAGTGCCAGGAGCGGTTGTGTCTTTCCATCTAACCGCGCCACGTGACCAATAAGCCGTTCCTGCCAAGCACGGAGTAAATGGACAAATTCCTTACCTCTTTACCAGATCCCTAGCGCATGGTAACAGCGGCTGGCCAGCCCATGCGCCCGAGACACGGAGCCGTGTCCGGGAACCCGCAGCAGAAAACCCTGGCAGCACGTGGAAGCTACGCCACAGCCGGGCTCCCAAGAGCTGCGTGCAGCTGGGGAGAACAAAAGCAAACGCTGCACTAGGTCATATGTGCTAATCACTCACAGATACATCAGATTCCATCCCAAGTAATCTCAAATTATAATGAGCACCTGTATTTCATTAACCACATTCCCATCCAAAAGGTAGGTGAGCAGGAGTCTACCACAGTGCCAAAAAGAGAACCACAGTAGTCATGTTTTTTTCTCTTTCTCTTTCTCTTTCTCTTTCTCTTTCTCTTTCTCTTTCTCTTTCTCTTTCTCTTTCTCTTTCTCTTTCTCTTTTTCTTTCTCTTTCTCTTTCTCTTTCTTTTTCATCTTTCTCTCTTCCTCCCTCCCTTCCTCCCTCCCTCCCTCCCTCCCTCCCTTCCTCCCTTCCTCCCTTCTTCCACAGCTTTCTTGAAATAGATAGAATTTGAATAAACGCAATCTAGATTACTAAATGTGATGAGTACGAAAATTAAATTGTCAGCATATCTATCTTTGCATTAGGTCAAAATCAATAAACTGAAACAAAGCAAACATTAAATACCTTTTCTTTTTGTGGCAGGGAGACATGGGGGATAAATAACCCTTTTTTATTCCTTTCTAAAACCAGTGTTTTCTTTGAGGAGTTTATGAATGGAATACTAATTATCATTATTGTTGCTAAGTTTTTGGGTTTTTTTTGGAAATGTAGATTACATTTAAACAATGCAATTAATGGATGGAATGCTGAAATCTATTTTTCACATATTGAAGCTGTTGTCTGGAGTATTCAGCTGCAGATTGACACCAAAAGTAGACTATAACATTAGCAGTCAGTGATAAAATCTGATCATTGTAATATAGAATAGTCATAGTAGAGCTAGTCATATGTAGAGATAAGGGTGCTATATTTTCTTCATTTCTTCCCTCTTTTTTCAATAACATGTTTAATGTTCTGTCAAAAACCACATTTCTTTACTTATAAAATGTCTAGATTTTTAGTATTTTTTTCTGAAAACATTAGTTTCATTACAAGGATGTGCAGTGCAATATCAGAATAAGTAATGTTTTCTAAATTCTATTAATACTTATTTCTATGTAGAACTTACCCAAGAAACAGTATCTTGAAAAGCTAAAAAAAAATACATAATTGGATACAGTTGTAATATTAACACTGTTATTAACATTGGTCTTCTATTTTAACAAATCTGCTTAGAAATACTAAATACTTTAAAAGTATAGTGTAATAATACAAAATTTGGGAAGGGTGATTTTTTTTTGTTTTTTCTGCTTCCTTCCCCCCCCTCAATGTTTGTAATTGAAGTGAGAAAAATTTCTGATTTGTGGAAAAAAACAACTAATTTTGTTTTGGGAAAGTTTACAACAGTTTTACATTTCCTGAAGTATTTAGTCCTCAAAATTTTTTCACTTTCTTTAGTCCTCAAAAAATTTTTTGCTTTGTTAAAGGTTTACATTACAGAAGGGAATTCATTGATATAGTTACTGTGTAAGGATCCCCTGATGGGTAGAATCATAGAGACATAGATAGATAGATGAGCACATACAGAAAAAAAAAAGTTCACACACAAACATATGAATACTATATTTATGTAGATATTATGCATTACACATATATATAAATCGAGGATGTCAAAAGGATGGAGCCAGGCTCTTCTCTGTGGTGAACAAGAGGCAATGGACAGAAACTGAAGTACATACAGGAAGTTCCACCTGAACATGAGGAAGCACTTCTTTACTGTGCAGATGACCACACAATGGAACAGATTGTCCAGAGAGAGTGTGGAGTCTCCCTCACTGTAGATATTCAAGAACCATCTGGAAACAGTCCTGTGCCATGTGCTCTGGGATGACTCTGCCTAAGCAGAAGGCTGGACCAGATGACCCACTGCTATTCCTTCCAACCTTACCCATTCTGTGATTCTGTGGTGTATACATGTATATATATATATGCACACAGAGAGATGATCTCCAAATATAAAGTTATTTATACAAAACCACACAGTTTATCTTGTGCTAACTTGTTTCAAACATGCAAACAAGACAATAAAAAAATCTTTACTGCAATTAGTGAGATTAGAGAAATGATCATTATTAATTTAGAAATGTCATGGAGAAAGAATTTAAATTATCACCACTTGTCTATGTAGCATCTGTGAAGATCAGTTTGGCTCAGTAGGAGACCATCTTATTTCAATACATTGATCTGTGTATTTTCTGCTCTCAGAGAATTCTTTCTTGCAGAAAAAATGATCATTTGGTTTATGATCAGCTTAAGTTTATAGAATAATCTTTTTTCCTCCTTCTCCTTGTACTAATTCAACATCTAACCTAAGTTGCAAAGTCAGTTTTATAAACAGTCATAATATTTCATTATTGTCCTTTGCTGTTCTTTCTAAGTATAAATGGTTTTAATCATAATCACAATTAACACAAGTGTTTGTGTAGTAATTTGGTTCTTGCCTGTGATAAGATTACAAGTGTGAGAAGGAATTACAAACACTCCTGAAACAGCTACATATTCATGTAACAGTTTAGGCTTAAAGAATGGACAAAGCCATAATTGATAACTACATTTGAAAACTGTGATTATGTGCAAGGACTCATCTGCCACCAAAACTAAAACATATGCTGATCCTATTAACCTAAAGTAATACACATGATCCCAGTAGCATATTTTAATGCACATCCATTCACCCTCTGAAAAAACCCAACAAAAATCTAAATAAAAGATTCTTTTCCTATAAGACACATATTTTCAAATTTGATTGTATTTTTCAAATTTTTCAACCTTTTAGTAATATTATCACAGACCTATGACCTTTATCTGTAGTATAAAAAGTAGTAATATGGTAATGTACTTGTCCTTGCTTGGACCAAATATGGTGGGTTTTGTATAATAATTAGATTTCATGTCACTGGAAGAGCAGAAGAGCCAGCAAATTTTGGCCTACCTTTCTGCACATCTAACTTCTTTATATTGACTTGAACAAGCTTTGATTCAGTCTCCTGAAAGTTTATTACAGGATTTTTCTTTATTCAGTCACTCATATATTCATATATTTCTTTCAAGTCAGCATTTCTTAGCTTCCTGGAATATTCACAGTCTTTCCTAGGTAACTAGGAAATTCCAGCGACTTTGAAGTTTTCAGAAATATTGATAATCTTGTGTTTAGGTCACAGAAATAAATAAATTAAAACCAAGTGGATGACTAAGGTAGAGGTAAGATTTCATTGCAAACCTTTTCAAATATTTTCAATTGTTTAGAGTTTTTTTTTTGTTTCTTTTTATAGAAAATGGATTAAAATCCTAGATATAAGTCACTTTGTAATAGAATGGGCAAACTTTAATCATAATAATCAGTAATTATAAATCAACCTCTGAAGATAATTTATGACATTTTCTTCCAAAAAAACACCATCAGAATTTGTCCATCTCACAAAAGATAAGGTCAGCTCAGAAGTTTTCAGACTTTTCTTTGCAGAGACTTAAATCTCTTGGTTTGCTTTTGTCTTCAAGGAAGGACAGGATAATATTTCTGGAATCACATAAATTGTTTCGGTTACTAAATTCCTACATCATATAGGTGATTTTTTTTTTTTTCTTGAGACAACAGTCACCAGATTCAGAGTAATTTATATCTATTTGAACATCTTCAATTAAGCTCTTACCGTTCACTACCAACCAGGAAATGTGAGCTTTAGTAATGGAATACATTGAAATCATTGCCTCCCTTT
The DNA here is from genome assembly GCF_024509145.1 of Vidua macroura. Taxonomy (NCBI): domain Eukaryota; kingdom Metazoa; phylum Chordata; class Aves; order Passeriformes; family Viduidae; genus Vidua; species Vidua macroura. The sequence continues at coordinate 55,614,399 of NC_071572.1, read as the reverse complement.
TTTGCCCTCCCTGGCAGTAAAAATGGCTTTAGGTAGTAAATTATGTATTTTTATTTTGTAAAATAACAGGTGGTGAAAATATGAATGAGAAATTTCGGTTACTTTGTAGTTTGTTGCACTGCAGAACACTTAAAAGATTACATCAGATTTGTCAGGTTTGTTTTCCCCAAAGGGTTTCCTGCAACAGAATTGTAACTTTCTCCTTGCCAAGAAAAGTCAAACTGAATATTAAAAAGGCAGCAGAGCATATACCTGAACAACTGCAAATGTGAGAGACAGAATGGAAACTCACCGTGCAAGTGATAAAGATTTAGCAGCCTTCCTTGACTTAAAGAAGACTATGATGTAGGTAAAAGTCAACACACACTCCCCTTCACTACTCACCTCCCTGAGGGAAGAAATCAACCCCAACAACCCATTATAGTAAGTGAACTCAGAGGTAACTATTGGAAAGGTAGTAATCTTTTTCAACATTCATCTACAAAGTCTTTTCTAGTAAAGATGTTTTACAAGTCTTTATGCATCCCTCTGCTAATACTTACAGAGAATGAATTCTGGTCCAGCAGAAATTATATTTCCGTACATAGGTAAACAGAGATTATAATTATAGATATTCAACATGTTTAATTTTTTGCATAAAATATATTTCCAAAACTAATCCATATTTCTGTGACTTTCTTCTGAAATTATGGAAGGAATTGAGGGCAATAGTGAGATCAATTTGAGCTGTGCTCCTGCATAATTTATATCCTGGTTCCAAGTGCAATAATTACACAGTTTGCAAAGAACATGGCATTGGTATGAGATATTGTTAAAGTAAAATAATTTTCTTTAACATTCTACAAATTGATTGCATGTAACATTTTCTTGAGATATTTCCTTTTCCAAATTGTTGTACTGCAATCCAAATAAGGTTTTCTTCCCCCAAAGGTATAATTATCACTTTCCACATGTCTGATCCAGTATTTTCCCCATTCACTCATTGCTTTTTTTCGCTTTCTATTAACATCTCATGGTTTTATTTCTAAGGCTTATAAACCTAAGTAGAAGCAGGAATCCAGATCTACAGAATTATTTGAGCACTAAAGTGGAAACTAAATGCCAAAACAGAAGTTAGTGGCAGCGCTGCAATCTTAATATTTTAAGGATATCAGATCCTTATGTATATGTAATATGTTTCATTTTGTAATGAATATGAATGTAATATTCATGATATGTAATATCATGATATTTAATTTGTTTCAGAATGTCTTTAATTTGTTTCAGAAAGTCTTGGGCACACACACAGGTTAAAAAAAAAAATATAGGAGCTCTTTCCATTTGAACACAATTTTTCCAGGAGTTAAAAATTATATAAGCATACATAAAATACTCTAAGGACAGGAAAAAAAACCCTGGGATTTATATTAGACAGAAGCGTTTCAAACGTATTCAAGTGTCTCAGGAGAGCTCAGCTGTTATCAAGATCAAAAATGTTATGATGTTTGTTCTGGCTTCTAGTGTCACATGAGTTGCAAATATGATATTTGTAGTGATTCAACAGCTACAGTCTGAGGTATAGCAACAGCCAAATAAGGCTACAAGGTTGGAAAAGGTAAAACTATTTCCAAACACAACAGCTTTGCCCAAAGTCACTTCAAATTCTACAAACTCTGTTTTTAAGTCAAAAATGCTCCTTTTCACCAATGCTCAATTCAATATTAGCTTGGAATTGGAAACAGAAAATCATCATTAGCAAAGAAGCCAAGCATCATTCCATCATATATTTCCAGTGAATGTGTGATTTATTGCATATAGCTGGAAAGGTGAATGAGATTAACTACAAAGGCTATGCACATCATTCAAATATACATAATAAATTTGATTTATATGTATATTTGTATATATTTGTATATATATTTTTATATTATTTATATATGTAAATAAGATAGTTCATCTATGACTAATGTGTAAATAGATTTAAAAAGTAACATAATTTTGAAATTGCTGCAATTTTCTGCTCAAGTGAGTGCATGCATGCATGATTTAATTCCTTTCCCTTGGAATTTTATAAATGCCTTTAAAAACTCTTTTAAAACAATATGTTTCCTCTGGGAAATGTTTAAGGCTTAATAACACAGTATATGCATATTGCTATTTTAGGTCTCCTAATCCCCTCTTTGTTCTTATAGTCTCACATTTCCTTGCATAATATGTGTGCTTTAGCCATTAAAACAGATAAATATTGAAAATAACAGTTTAGCCTTGCATATTATTGACTTTACTCATGTAAAATGAGCATGATATTGCTCTGTCATATTAGCAATTTAAATTACTCAGATTACAATTGTGTAAACAGAAAAATTTCCAAGCATTGATAGTAATGATACAATATAAATGTGATAATGAACAAATTTGACCCTTGAAAAGATCTCCTTTTAAAACACAATCAGTAGAAACAAGTTTTATCCTCTTAGTCTGTCTTACTCCATCCAACCACAATTTCTATTCAAATTGTTAGCCTGATTTAATTTTTTTTTTTTTTAACAAAGCTATAAATCACCTAATAAGAATTGGGATTATAGAAAGCCTCACTATTTCATGATTAGACTAAGGTTAAAAAAAAACAAACTAGTTTAATAAGGAAAATTGCAACATTTCCTTGTGTTTCACCATAAGCAGATTATACAAACAAACTTGTTTTCTAAGAGTTTTCTTAGCTTTATCTTTAAAGCACAACTTTTTTTTTTTTTCAGCGCCATGCAGATTTATAATACATCATGCCCATTTGTCTTGGTGTCAGCTGATATACTAAATAATTAACACATTTGCCTTTCTTCCTTTCTATTCATAACACCTTCCTTATTATCTCAGCTAACCTTTCATTTTGTGTTCATCAGTGAACCTACAGTAGCAGGTTCCTCTTGAACCTTAAGAAGCCTTCTGTGGCCTTGAGATGAACGGCCATACATTTCAAGAGTAGCTACGCAGTTTTCGGTGCATGATTAGTCTTTTAAACTCCTTTGTAATTCTGGCAATGAGCCCTTTGAACAGACTCTCTGTTATACAAATATTATTTAACTTTATAGAAGCATAAAGTTAAGTTTATACAATTATTATGGTAATTTATTAATATAACCATTGTATGTCATATGGCAGAACGTTAGACTGTTGTGTGATTGTAGACATTATGTTTTCATCAGAAAATAAAATCTGATAACGGCATCATCTAACAGTTAAAACAAAAAGCAAATTAAAAAAAAATGTTTTACCTAAATTCATTGGTATTTTCAAACTCTGTTCTGCAACACTCTGTTATTCACCCTAACACACTCATGTTATTCACCCTAACAGAGGAAGACTATGAATAGCACCAATAAAGCCAAAAATTAGTTCAAAACCTTATAATGTGTATACCATATTTCCACTCTGGATTATATACAATTAAAACACAATGACATCATCTTCTCTGTTTCATTTAGTACAATCATAAATATTCAAGCCTATTGAAAAATTATGGTGTTTTTCTAACATTTAGATCCATAGATTCATAGATGTGTGGTGGACCAGTCTGCTTTGTGGAATGGTCACTCTAATACAAAAACCAAAGAAAAATACAAAAGCTATGAATCATGAAGCTGCTAAACTATTACATGTGCAACATCTGACAAAAATGAGCTAGATGTTTAAAGCTAGGTATAAGTTTCCACTGAAGTGATAATAATTTAAGCTGAACATTTTTTAAACAATGAAGCAACATGTATATTTTATATGCATCAATGTCTTCATTTAGACTTTCTCTTTTGAATAAATTCCCTGAAATGTAGGCACTCTGACTACAAAATTTACCAAGCCACAGCTGACAGTAATGTTGTTAAGCAACAGAGAGAAAAATGCCATTATCTTCAGAGGAGCTAGTGTGAGAATATGAATGATATCCTACCCCTTTCAATGCTTAGACTTGGCTACTTTTGCTATGTGAACATATCTTAGCAACAGTTTATACTCAGCAGAATTTATAATTACTAAAACTGAGAAAAGCAATGAAGCATGCATTTTAATTGTGGAGAAATGTAACCTGTGAGAAAAATCATACATGAGAAAATGTAAGACAAATGGTTTAATTTTATAATGGGCAATTGCATGTTTTGGTCATACTCAGGAGACAGTGATTGAAAAACACAGAAATGAAAATTTTCATGAGGATAAAATCAAAACAATTAGTAAATACTGTCAGTAAATATGTATAAAAATACAGGACAACGGAGTCTAAAAGTGAAATACAGCCTATATGAATGCAAAGAAGGCAGGCTACTGAAATTAGTTCTAATTCTGCCTGTTTGGCATTAATTTTTTCATTAATTAATCAATTCATTTGTTCATTAATTTCATCTGCCTTCATCTCTCTTTCATCTCAATATTTAAAATTGAAGTCTAATAATTTATTTCATTATTTCACAGAGTACCATGGTGATTAACAAATTATCACCTTTAGAATTGTATGACATTTACAGCCTAGAAATATTGCACATTATGCTGATTATTGGTTGTGGCATTTGCAGAGATGTCATAGAAGACTTTTGGAGTTTCTGCTTAATATTTATCTTGTGCATATACTTAGAACAGAGATAAACTGTGCAAGAAACCCAGCCATAATGACTTTTCAGTTTTGAAGATCAAAGTCAAGAAGAAGATGAGAGTGCAAAAGCAAATATCTAATGCATATCTCTTTATGCAACAGGAAATTAGAATAAAATTTGGATTCTTGAGTTCCTGAATGGAAGATCATGGTTGTAAGGCTACTCATTTAACATATAGCTACCTCTGAGAAAAGGGCAACTGCATTAACGATATCTTCTTTTAAGGTAAGGTGCAGAATTTAATTTACAGAGGACTGACTTAATTTGAGCAAGCTCCCACTGACATGAACATATTATACAAGTAAACTTTGAAAGCTGAAAACATTGCCTGTTTACTCAGTCTGTTAGGCAGGATGTGATTTAAATATTGAACAAAATTAAAAATTCAGTTACAGACTTCAAGAGAAATAGAAATCCTGATAATGGTGACTAGTCAGAGGGGAATGTTACTTTTACTTTTTCAACTGTATTATCATTTAGAAAATGAAAAAATAAAAGGAGAAAAAAAGACAATACTAAGAAATGCTGTTAGTTAGCCAAAAGTTTCTACTAACATAGGTCTTCTCTAATGTCTTAGCACTGGCACCCAGCACAGTGGAGACCTGGAGCAGTCTGTCAGCTCACATCACACTTCCAGGCATCTTCTTTCATTTCATAGCTTATGAGCAACACAGTGTTTGTCTTCCTCTGTCTTTTAAATAATAACTTTTGACTTTTTTGAGGTCTGGACCCTATTGTCTTAACTAAGGTTAATCACACACTCATGTTTGAGTGCCGTTTATTAGTTCAGATATTTGTAATTTATTGGAATTAGGATTTTTTCTTTTGATTTCACATTTGTCACCTTTTTCAAACACACAAAATAAAATCATATAAAATAAATGCGCTTACTGATTCATTTAATGTAAGTATTCTTCTCTAAACTAGATACTTGCAGAAAGCTCATTTCCTGAGTTCCTTTGGAATCTTCTCTGCATTTTTGTACTGCAGGGCAATGGGTAGAGATGCAGAGTTGCTGGCTTTTCCTAATGCCAATCTCAGAAAGAAAGAAAATCTCAATCTCAAACAGAAAGAAAATAGCAATGTATATGGGCCTAATCTAGTCACCTCCATGAAAGCATCAAGAGGAAGAATATGGCTGTACTTCTGCCATATGACAGCAACTTTCACAGACTCTAGAACAGCTAAATAAGGTTAAGCTGTAGTGTGTTTTATCCGCATTACAATTAACCTCTCCACTGCAGATGCAGAGCTTTGTGAGGCTATTTGGATTCCTCTGCCATTAAAATCTATAAAAGTCAGTAAGTAAGTAAGGTTATCAACAGATCTATGTCATTGGAATAATTTTGTTGTTAGAAAACTCTGAAATACAAAACACCTAAGAAAAAATAAATAAAAATACCCATTCCTTCATTATCAGAATTCAGTCAAAAAAAGAACAGAAAGGATTGTAAACTATAACCTCTGTCTCTTTTGCTTAAAAAAAAAAAAAAAAAGAGAGAGAGAAATATTCTCAGCAGGTTAACAAGCAGCCTTTCTGGTGTTCTTTGCAGCTAAAAGCAGATTTACCTCTTGGCTTGCAGAATGCACTTTAACAGTGTTCTATTTGCACTGCAGGAGTAACTCCAGAAGCCCCAAAGGAAAAAAGACAAAGAACTTTTCTAGCAGTTTTCAAAAGCAACAGCAAGAATTGAGCTATATATGAGGCTTGGGATATTGTTAAAAGGGGTGAAAAGGGAAACTGGGGAAGAGGGCAGTAACTGGAGAGCAGAAGGTTAAAGGCTGGCTGCTCATTTGGGGGATTTGCATTGAGAAAGAGATGAGGCTTGTTTAGCTGGTTGACTGATTTCTTCTGGGAGATGTGATTTTCTGCCTGTACTGGGTAGAAGGAAAGGGAAAATCAGGAATAATTATTTTTGGCAGTGTTAGGTAATTCCCAGTCCCAGCCATCTTAATTTGGTCACCAGCTGTTACTGCTGAAAAGTATTTTGTGCTACACAGTATTAATTCTCCATTTGTGTTCGTCTTCCTGATTGCTGTTGCTTTCTCTGTTGCATTTATTCTAAATTTCTTAGGGTATTTTAGAAATCCTGCTTTTCAAACTACTGCTGCAGTTCTAGAATATTTACAGCCCTTAATTTATTGATATGTTTACTCACAGCTATAACTCTTTCTGAATATATTTTTGGTCTGAAAAATTTGGCCTTTTTCAGTTTATATAATTAATGTGTTGCATGTTGGACATATTGTTTGAAGTTCACCCTGTTGCTGAAAGCCAGTCTAAAGTACCTGAATAGGGACAATCAGTAAGAATGGTTTAAAAATGCATTATGTCCCTAATATAGTGGTCACACATTATATGGGAAACTAGCAAGAAAACCCAGAACCATAAAATATTCCAAATCTCCATTAAAAAAACCAAATTGTGCCCTTAAAAACTTTTATGCACTGAAAGATCTGACAGCCCAGTGACTAAGGTCATTTGATGAAATAAAAGAGAAATTAAGTCTTAGAGTCTACCAGACCAGGGCTAAACTATGCTTTTTATTCTGTTTTAAGTACATATTCAAGTTTGGCCATCAATTTTCCATATTGCCCACGTACTGGTTTGATTTCTTACTGAATGAGGTACACATGCATTGTTTCTCCAACTGGGAAAATTGTTTTGGAGCTGAGCAGTACAGAACAACAGAGACAGTCTTGCCAAAAGTACACTCAGCTCGTTTTTTTCAAGGGTTTCTCAGTAAAATCTCCCTATGTACTCAAATCCAGTATTTAGCCAGTTTAATAATGAAAAGATGCTTTGAGTCTTTGTGTCAAAATATCTGACACCAGACTGATACTTAATGGCTGGAGGGGGCACTCTGGTATCATAAAACCTCATAGTTTAGCCCTGAGGAGAAAAAAACTCAAACATACAGCAATGCAGGGCATCTTCTGGAACACCTTTTGGGTTGTTACAGAACAGTCTGCTGATTCAATGTTAAAATACAGGTATAGCCAAGTGTATCTGATTTTTAACATTATAGTGAAGGATTGCAGTGTTAGATGAGCTTTTAGAGTACAGTCACTGCACTTGTTTGTTTTTGCTTTGGCCTCAGCGCTTTCAGCCTGTAACAGTCCCCTAGAGATCAAGTGGCTATTGACAATCTGTTGTAGTTGAAATCCTGAGAATATTGTACAGAGTGAAGGTTTAACACCATTTGGCTGTCCTCAAACCATGCCCCTAGCTCTTTTTTTTTTTTCCAACTGAGGATTTCAAACTTTACAATTTTCAAAATTTATCTGGGAGCCAACAAGAAGAAAACAGTCTGATATAAAACATAGCAAAAGGCCTCTAAAAGGATTGAAGACTGAGAAGAAAAAACTCCTACTGTAAAAACGGAATCAGTCTTAGTGAGAACCTTGGGAAACTGCCCTTTTGTCATAATCCTTCATTTCCTCCCTTAGCTCTTGCTGTAGAAGGTGTGAGCTTCAAAGAAAAGCAAGGCAAGGCAAGGCAAAGCAAGGCAAGGCAAGGCAAGGCAAGGCAAGGAATATTTTCCAAAAGAGCATCAGCAGCTGATGGTGTTTAAAGAGAGGAAGTGAACATGTGAACTGCTTCTTTAAATCTAGGTGGGTTTTATCATTCCTGATATCTGAACTGGCAGAGCAAATCAGACACGTATCTTCCATTTCTTGTGCAGGATGCCTAAGGCAGATCTTACTGACAACCAAGAATGTAAGATACAGAAGAACCCAACACCAGTACAACATCTTCATTCAGTGTCTTCTTAAAAAGCAGGGGTATATGATATGGGATTTAAAGAGACCAAGCACTGGGTCCCACACTTTGGCCATGACAACCCCACAGAGCACTATGGGCTGGGAACAGAGTGGCTGGAGAGTGGCAAGAAAGAAAAGAACGTGGGGGTACTAACTGCAAGCTGAACACAAGCCAGCATATGCCCACATGCTCAAGAAGACCATTGGCAACTGGACCTGTATCAAGAATAATGTGGCCAGCAGGACTGCGGAAGTAATTCACTAGTACTTGGCACCAGTGAAGACACACCTTGAATACTATGCCCAGTTCTGGGCCCCCTCACTTTAGGAAAGATTCTGAGATGCTGGAGCATGTCCAAAGAAGGGCAACAAGGCTGGTGAAGTGTCTGGAACACAAAACCTATGAGAAGTTGCTGCGGGAGCTGGGGTTGTTTAGCCTGGAGAGAAGGAGGCTCTGGATAACTTTCTACAACTGCCTGAAAGGAGAGTGTAGCCAGGTGAGGGCCAGTCTCTTCTCCCAGGCAACCAGTGACAGGTAAGAGGAGACAGTCTCAAGCTGTGCCAGTGGAACTTTAGGTTGGACATTAGGAAGAAGCTCTTCACAGAAAAGGTGACTGGGCTTTGCAATGGGAGGAGTCACCATCCCTGGAGTAGTTTAAGAAAAGACTGGATGTGGAACTCAGTGCCATGGTGGTGTTGGCAAGGTGGTGCTAGGTTGGACTCAATTATCTCAAAATTCTTTTTCAATTTAGCTGATTCTGTTATTCTTTGATTCTGTAATATTCTTTATTAATATTGCTTCCTGCTTCATTAATTCCTTTACCAAAAAAAAAAAAAAAAAAAAAAAAAAAAAAAGTTAAGAACATAAGGAATCAGTGACAGGTTTGGCTTTGAGTATCTGAGGGAGAAGAGTCCTTAGGGAACACACTATCTCTGTTTCAAAAGGGAATGGACAAATAGAACCTACATAGTCACACAAAAATATTAGTCTATGGGTGGAGCAAAACTAAAAGATCCATGCATAGGGTTGCATGTAAATGCCTTTATTTGTGGAAGCTTTCATGTTAATGACTTTGGTAGATGGGATCTGCCTCCCTCCACAAACATAGTTATCCATTTCTGTTGTCCTCTCAGAATAAATTAAATAAATTGTATTGGGAGTTCTGTCTCTCTCTCTACATGCAATTTAAGCACATACTAAATGTTTATGCTGTCAATCTAAATTACCTCTGCACAAGGTTTATTTTGGGAGAGGAGGAATCAAAGGCAAAGGGTCATACCTAGGGCATTTGGAGAGAAACAAGCATGAGGAAATGGAGGGATAAAGGTAATAAAGGGGCACAGCTATCTATAAACAGTTGGGTGCTGGGTAAAACTGGATATGCCTTCATCTGATCAGCACAAGCTGCTGTATCCTCTTATTAAAATCCATTTCTAATAATTTTTTTTTTGGGGGGGGGGATTCTGTTTGGGGAGCATGAGCATGTATGGGGGTTTCAGTGCCAGCAGCAGGAGACCAGACCTGGGGGCAGAGCCATGCATAAGTGGTGTCAGTGACTGGAGCAGGAGGGGTTGTGCAAGTGAAGGTGAGCGCTCCTGCAGGGTAGCCCAGGCTAGCCAGAAAGAAGATAAACTGAGCTGGGAGATAGGGAGGGGAAAGTGGGCCTCTGAAGGTGAGGTCACAGAAAGAGCTGGTTATCAGAGGGACCAGGGAGTCTTGGGCAGTTGCTGGAATGATTATGGGTGTGAGAATTTCAAGGGACAAGTTGCTGCTGTGTGCATGAAAGTTAAAGTGACCAGCCTGTGCAATGTGAGCAACAAGGCCGTTGCCGGTTTAGGAGAACCATGTAAATAAAACAATAACTAGTGAAAAGAGAAACCTGCGTCTTTGTGTTTTCCCCAGTCCCAGGCAGCTCCGGAGAGCCCAGCAAAGGCGTTGCTTCTCGGCGGGACCAGGGCACCGCTTGTCCTGGGTGCTGCTGAGTTTCGCACACCGGGGTAGGGCTGGCCGCGCTCTGTTGCCAGCACGAGGGGTGAGACAAAGAGGCGAAGGAATATCCAGTCTATCTGCGTGGCTAGCTAGAGAGCTTTTATTATTGCATGGAGCTGCGACGGAGAAGTGCGGCTCGTTCCCTCGCGCCACGTGGACAAAATGGCGCTGGGACTGGGGGCGCATAGGATTTTCTAAGGGGCAGGTCGAGGAGGGCAGAAGCCCTCCTGCCCAATGGGGACAGGCACTGTGGCAGTGATGTGGACCACGGCGACCAATGGAGACGCGACAGGGGCGGACACAGGGCTCTGGGACGAACGGGGACATGGGGATGGGGTAACTGACAGGGAAGTTTCAGGAAAGAACAGGGGGTGGTTACTGGAGTGACGTGGGGAAGCTCCAACGGCAGGCAGCCTGGAGCGAACAATCGCAGGGGGAACAGGGGTGAACGAAGGGGTACACAGAACTGGCTAACTTAACATTATAAAACCCCTAATCTGAACGCAACCAGGGAGGCAACAAAAAGCCCCTTGGAAAAACAGTGATAAACAGAGGCCTGGCACTGTGGAGAAGTCAGGCCTGGGGTGGAACTGTTGCCTGTGGGTCTATGCTGAGTGCCAGTATTAGGGTACAGTGGGTGGGCTGGAATTGGTATCTCAGGTGGGAGAACAGTTAGACCGAACCTTGGAAGAGACCTCCACTGCTGTGAAAGTATCATGTTCAGAATGTGAAAGTATGACCTAAAATAGAACTTTAGGAATAGAAATTGCTTACCCCTTCTTAAACCCATCATGCCTGAGAAATATATTTAAAACACAGAGGAAATTAGTTCAGCATATGAACAAAGAAATATTTCTCTGTTCAAATGTTGTTAGTAAGGCTGACTATGCTGCTAAAAATATTTTAAACAACTTCTTTCAACAAATTCCCAGCCTTTTTTCACATCAATCACAGGAAGTTTGTATTTCACTTTGTATTCCTCGGTGACAAGACCAATGCAGATTAAGTATTCTCTTCTACCTCTTTAATATTTGAATCTGAGTACTGGCACATATAAAGATAGCAGTTTGATTGCTTTTTGGATAGTTTTCTACTGTCAGACACTGGGGAATTGCAATGCTGATTTGATTTTACAATCAAAGTCTGTGGATATGTTGAACAAATCAACTTCTAAAATACAGAGTACAGCTATAGTTTTGAATATGACATCAGGAAAAAAAAAATGAAGAAAAAAGTTTGACTTAAAGTCTTGCTGTAGTAGCTGTTTATGCACAGTGATTCTAATTGCATTGCAACCATGTGCTATCTGCCAAGCATTGACTTCCAGTTAAGACTGGAATCAATCACAAGACGAAAATTAATTTTAAAAAACTCCTGCTATGCAATGGATGTACTGCAATTGCTGCAGTTTTAGTCACCTAAAATCCTTTTCCTTACACAGTAACTTAAACTTTTAACACTTAAACTACAGTGAAGCTACAGTGACACCAAAATCAGATCATGATTTTGAAACCTGTCAACATTCCACATTTTTAGTAGAAAAGGAATAATGTTGTTCTGTGTGAAACATCTGTGACTGACCTTCTATTTTCTTTGTTTTTTAAGAACATTACAAAGCCTATTGCCATTTGTTTATGTTTTGTATAAAATAGTAAAAATCCTTTGATAATCTATTTAATATACTGTAGTAACAATAAGCAATAAAAGTGTCACCCAAATATTTTCCAGACAAAATGAGTACAGGGTAAACCTGAGACAAGTTGCATTTATGAGATGAGAGAAAAAAATTCTCAAAAATAATACTCTATACCCTTGGACTTTGTAGTTTCCAATATGGATATGATAGTTCAATGCAAGTAGCATGGAAATAAGTGTCCCTGAAACTAAAATAGAAAATGGATACCACTGTGCTTATTGGGGCATGCACCATGGACAAGATTTCAAAGTGTGTTGACTTACAAGTGAGCTGTCCCAACATAGTGCATCAGTCCAGCATGAAAAACAATCATTTAATCGGAGCATATACCTATCAGTTTGGGTGCAAGACAAATTATTCAAGCATTCCTGTTAATTGACAGTTTAATAATTTTAATTTGAAGTGTCCCTTGGTGGTAGATGAAATTAAGGATGAAATTAAAAAGTTATATTAAGTTGAATGATAAACCAGACTTTGCCACCCATCAGTGCCCACAATGGGAATTTTCTAAAGGGATTATTAGGAGAAGGTTAATTAGCATTACATCTGGGAAATGGTAACAGATGAGCTAAGGCAAACCTACATAACATATTGAAGCAATTAGAGAAAATGCTCTAACAGCCCCACCCCACCCCCCCCCCCAAAAAAAAAAAAAAAAAAAAAAAACAACAAAAAACAAAAAACCCACAAAAATATACATTTAGTAAGTAGGTAACATGGATAAAAAGTTATTTATATTACCATCCTATTATATGAAAAACGGGGGTTTTTTTTACATAATTCAAGCAAATATAATTTTGAGTTAGAGACTTTAGGGGCAGAAAAAAGCCATTTATATATATATTTCCAGGTGGAAAACGTGAAATTAAGCTATTGTGAAGTATACAAGAGGGAGGCCCCACAACCAATCCTCAGAGTTATAATTATAAAAAATGAGCTTAATTTTTCAATAAGTCTTAATATGTAATTATCAGTGTTTCATAAAACTAAATGCATTACTCATCTGTTTAAAATTAGAATTATTAGCAGAGATGTTAAAATGTAAGTGTTGAAACTGTGCATTTAAAAGATATGTGATTACATAAGAAAATAAGTCCTCATTTAAGAAAATAATGTATTTTTAGACTCAAAGTCTCATCCACTAAATAGTACCCAATCTACTTCTAGCAGATTGCTAAGATTAAAAGCAGTACAGCATAAATGTCTCAATAAGATTACTCAGAAGGATATCACAGAACAGAGTATGGCAGATCACCTAATGAGTAACCAAGGCAGCTAGAATATTACCCAATTCATTACAGATGAAACATCCTTTTAAAATATTTAATTACAGGCTATCACAGATCCTTTTTCTCCTTCCTTCCAAGTTTTGAAACTCAGGCTCCAAATATCTTTTGCAAAGTTCAAGGACCACTGTCTTGTCCTGGGTGTAGGGAATACTACCTATTCCCCACTGTAAACTCTGCTGAACCTTACCCATAAACTCAGGAGCAGTAAACAGCCTCCACTCTTATAGCACAGACACGAATCAACTGAAGTAGCAAACTCCCACAAATAAATACATACAGCAAGATCTTCAAACAGGAACAGCTGTTTCAAGCACTTTGGGAAAACAGCCAAGGGGAAAAGGCATTTCCAAGAGAATAAGTGCTGAAAGTAGTTTGTCAATGTCAATTTTTAAGAAGCAGGGTTGTCCCTTTCTTGCTGATCTCTTCCTGAAGAATGGAATAATGTTATGATATATAATTATTTCAAAATAAAGTAAGGAAAACAAAAAAAAGACAGGAAAAAAAGAACGAAACTGTAAAATGAGCAAGGACCTTCTAGGTCATAAAGTAGATTGAATGCTTTTCAGAACTTTGGTAAATAAAATAATTTGTAGGTTTCCAGGAATAATTTAAAATTCCATTGTACTATTCTCTCCATTTTTTTTTCTCTACTGTTTCCAAGTAGAGCTCTATGCAAGTCTTCTTTAAACCAATCTGCACAAAACTCTAAAGAATAAATTAACTTGCACACTTCACTGCTGCCTTGGCCTTTGTTGATTTAGGATTTTTTTTTCCTTTCTCTAGATATTCTTTTTCTTATTATGCATTCAGTATGTGACTAACGTGATGACGGACCATGTTGTGACCTCCAAGTGATATTAAAAATCAGTTAACATGAAGGAATGCTTATCAACTTTAAATCAAGTTTCCATTGCTTTAGGGTCTACCAGGAAAACAGTAAAATGTAGGTGTCTCAGGAATTTGCATGTGTGATACCTCTTTGTTGAGAAAACAATAACTCGATGCTAAAGGAATGAAAAACAGTATTCATTTTTGATGAGAAACATTTTTCATTTTCGATACAAGTGAAGAGATATTTTTACATTTGGAGAGTTCAGATAATCTACTCTCAAGAGACGGGGAGAAGCCAATTGCTCATCCCTGAACCTCCATCACCAATAAATTAATATTACAGTAAGAGAGTACATTCCCATGTGTGTGCCCTCTGCGTTTATTTATCAATACCAGAGAGTCAGTGGGAATGTATATAGCTGTTCTTGTATTAAGTTATTAGAACGGATATTAAATCTTATTCTTGTAGGTGATTTGGAATGAACGCTAATATGTTTAGCGTAATATCAGATGAGAGCTGATAGAGCATTTAGTTTAGAAAATATTATTTTAGGAAACAAATTCTGACTACAAGGCTCCTTTCCGCAGTGCTGCTTTCCAGCATCTCATTCCCCAGTTTGTCCATACAACCAGGATTGCTCCATCCCAGGTTCAGGATCTGGCACTTTCCCTTGTTGGACTTCATATGCCTGGCAATTGCCCAGCCCTGTAATTTGCTGAAGTCTCTCTGCAGGGCTTCACTGCCCTCAAGGGAATCAAGAGCTCTTCTCAGTTTTGTATTGTCTGTGGACTTGCTTAGTATCCCTAAACTGGAGCCCTGCAGACCCCACAAGTGACAAGTCACCAATTTGATGTCACCCCATTCAGTACAATCCTTTGTGCCCTGCCCATGAGCCAGCTGCTCATCCGTCTCATGATGTGTTTATCCAGCTAATGCCGGACATTTTGTCTGGAAGGATACTGTGAGAGACAGTATTGAAAGCTTTACTGAAATGCAAACAGATTGAATCAAGTGGGTGGGTTACCTTCTCATAAAAGCAAATTGGGTTTGATAAGCAGGACTTTCACCCCATGCTGGCTGTGGCTGATGATGTACTAATGCAGTACGTACTGTTGTTCACAGCACATCACACTAGGCCCCTGAAGGGAAATAGACTACAAAAGATATCAGCTCTTAGTTCTAGTATGGCATCCTAAAAGCTAAAAATCCTAGATAATATATTTGTTATATCAGCTTAGTCCATCTTGTCTATGCAAAGCCTTAACGTGCCTGATTTTCCACTGTATGGTTCATCTTCTGAACTATTCTACATCTGTATAGTAATATGTATATGGCATTTATTTCAGTTGAGTGTATGTGGCTTATTGTAATCTACTGATTGAGACTAAATTACTTAGTAGATACTATGAGGGAGTTCAAATTAGTTGGGTGTGACAAACTCCCTGTTTCAAACATTTTCTTTTTTCTTAAACTTACTGCATCAGCTAGTCAAAAGGGAGATAACAGAAGTTTGAAACCATATTCACTAGGAAAATGAGGCATTTTTATTGCAGGGAATTCCTACCTTTGAAGTTCTGAACTTTACAACAGGAGGGACTGAAAGCAGTCATTTTTAATAAAACCATAGTCTCCTCCCCTTAGCATTTAGACTCAGTGATCAGAGCACTCAGCTAGAATATAGGAGACCTTCTGCTACGTTTATTCACTATGTAAAGAGAATTAAACTGCAGATATGAGACAGACTAATTTCAGTGTACTGTACAATGACTTGATCTGTTCACTACCAGTTTCCTTGGAAAGGACTGTGATAAGGCAACAGAGTAGAACAGGGAATGCCTGCCTTTTCCCAGCTGCTGCAGTCTGCTAGGACTTTCTGGAGGAGGGAAGACTGGCTCCTTTTGCAAACACAGCTGAATATGGCCATCTGGGAAAAAAGAGTGATGTAACAATTGGGAACAGGAAGGAAATGAGAAAAACACCAAACACAGAGCTAGGAGTAGAAATGAAAAATGGAAGGCTCCTATGAGGTAAGGAGCATTATTCACCTGAAACAGAAAACTGACTCAAAGCTGAGCTGCTGAAGTGTCAGCAAAAGGATCAACAGAGATTTTGGGCTGGCCAAGGAAGTTATTTAAATCCCCATCTGTAAAGCAAGACTGAGAGAAAGCTTTTATGGCTGCTTAATATTTCTACTACAGATATGCTGGAAGCTGTTGCTAAGTGTTTTCTGATGAAATTTCAAAGTTCTTTTCTAAAGATTATAGTAAAGGTCTTTCCTTTTCCCCATCAGAATCAGCATATATTAAAGTTCTTAAACCTGCGTCTGATGATATGCCATAGCTATGTGCCTTTAAAAGTTTTGCTGATAAATATATTAATCTCAAATCATTCCTTCTGTAGGTACTCTAAGATTGTTTCATTTCATTGTATTTAATCACTGAATTTGTGGTGTCATAATGTTCTATAAAGAGGTTTATGCTGTGAATCTAGGAGAGCTGTACCCCACTTTTGTTTTTCAGAACTAAGGTGATTTTTTCCTTTTTTGAAATGTAGTTTTTTAAAGAATATTCAATTTTGTAAGACTATTGAAGTTCTTAAACTATTTGTAAAAGCATCCTTTCTTAACTTTGACTAAATAGACAAACTATGGATAAACTATAGACAAACTGTAAGGAGATCTGAGCTATGAAAAACATGACTACTTTTTTTCTGCTCACATATCCTGGTGTTATGCTACTTTTAAGATCAGATAACTTTCTGATTAATCATATACACTGTAACATATGCTGACACTTAGTTTTGACCTAGCACAAGACAGTTCAAACTAAATTAATTTCTTATTAATCTCTCCTTGCAAATGCTTAAACATTGCTTATAAACATTTTATGTAACAGCCATTGTAAAGAAGGTAGGGAATTTTTTGTAATGTAAAGGAAACAGTGAAAAAACTGGACCTTATTTTGCTTTCTTTGTAAAAATATTAGTCTTGCTTCATGGTTGAAAGACAACCATTAATGACATTGGTTTTTATTTTTTTTTCTTCAGCTCTTCACTTATCTTCTACAATTCTGAAAGAAACAAAAAAATCAGTCCCTGAGGAACAAATAATCTTTTGTCTTCCCACCCTACCCCTCCTCCTAAATAGTCCACACCAAAATTATAGCTGAAATTCTATCATTCAGCTATAGCAATTTCCTATTTTTAACCCATTCATCCTATTCCATTCATCCATCTCCTAACCATGGTGGATTAGAGGAATGCTGTTTGTTGTATGCCTAGGCCTTAACATGATATTTGACACACTCTCCCATAGTCTTTTCATCAAATTGGTGAGATATGGGAAATAAAATGACTCTATCATCCTCTGTTTGCAACAAGTTAAATATAATTTCAATAAAACTTTAATGTGCCTTTCATGGGGCTGTCAATTCAGTGGACTATGGAAACTGTTCAAGCTTACTGCTGTCCACTGTTGTCTACAGTCTCAGATCTTTATTACACTTACCAGAATAGTATAAAACCTTTATTTCATTACCCAACAGCTTTTGTACTGCTTCATTAAGTGAAACTGCATACCAGAACATATTATATAAATAACAAAAGTTAAACAATCTGCTTCCTCTCTTGAAATTTTAATTAGACCTAATCAAAACAAGTAATTTTGCATGATAAACTGAACAAATGATGGGAAAACAAATTACAATGATCACTGATAAAATACCTCCATTATTATCAACTATTTCACTTTGATAGTATACCCATGAATATGTAATTGACTGTTCTAAATTGTTTTAGAGAGTTCATTATTATTTTGTCTAGTGGGTGTTATTTTGTGCTAGTACTTTGAGTGTGGGCCTATTTTTTGCACACAAAGAAATGCATTAGATTTGTCATTTATATTACATCATCTACAAAACACAAGCAGCTTACTAAGTTTTAATCATGCACTTCAGTGTTCTAAAACGGCAGTGATTTTATGTGTTCTTGTATTTTAATTAACTAGATTCAGTAATAGAAGTTCAAATTATCCTATTTTCAAACTTAATTAGGTTTAAAATTTCATTCCCAAAAGTCTTCCATTTGCCAACGTCAGAAATATCATTCCTTAGATACTGTCCCAAGGTATGTAGGTAAATATAATGAAAGATGTTGTTAAGTTAGTTCAGAAGCGTGTATTATCTTTTACTTATTAAAGGTTGTAATTTGTGATAAATCTCAATAATTTCATCTCCAAAATGAGAAGATTTTTAAATGAGCAAAATAGATGGAAACAGAAAAATATATTTTTGTCCTGGAATCTGCTAAGTACAGCTGTGTTGGCAGGTATATTCAGCTCAAAAACATAATAGATTCCCATGGGCTGAATTCAAAACAGTTCAGAGACCTTAACTTACTCTTCTGAAATTAGCTTTGAGAGATGTAAAGGAAGAGGGGGGAAACTTCCAAAAAAAGTATCAACATCTCAGAATTAGGACTTCTAAAGTCCTAGCCATGTGTTCATTTCTTTCAAAGTTGGGTGATATAAGAAGTTGGAACTTGTAGGTCTGAGAACACTTTTCTCTCTGAATTTTGCCTTACTATGTAGTGCTTGATTTAATTTATTTAATTAAAAATGTAAAAACATGATAAGAAAGGGTGCCAAGAACAGTGATTAAAATAATAATACCAAATTTTGATGAAACTTGATTCTAGATTAATAGCCAGTGTCAAAATATTTATTTCAATGCAGAAATCATTAAGTAGCAGTAGTAGGTGTGTATTCAAAAATATCCATTTTTCTTGAATCTCTCTTTCCCAGAAGATCTAGGTTTTCCTGGTTGAAATTGTAGCATACATTACCAGTGGAAGTTAAACTTTAAAGATTAGGTGTATTCAGAATTCCTTTTTCTGTTCATACAAGAAGTCAGTCCATCAAAGAGAATTGTATTGAGACATTTAAGAATTATCTATTAAACCTATACATCACCTGTCTCTTGTAAAGTCCAAATCCTAATGTTTCTAGGCAGTGTAGCAGAATACCTTTGTATTTTGAAAGCTTTTATAAAAGCAGCTTTAAACAGTAAATCATAAACATTTAAAAAAAAATTAAAATCCTTCTTTTAAAAGTGAAAGCTTATAATATTGCTTAAACTTCAATAAGATAGGAATCTAAAAACGATTTTATATATCCAGGATCTCTTCAGGAGTATTAGAACTCTTAGGAAAGATCATTATTGTTTAATTAAATCTACAGGTCTATTCAATCTTCATTTTATTACTTACAACAAATAAGTCAGAAAGTTTGACTCTCAAAAAGCAAAATATTTTTTTTAACCTTCCTTGCATAACTCAATGAGAGGTGTGAAATAAAAATGTGATAGCTATCAGATTTTTGCAAGTGGTCTCTACTTGACTAGATAATTATACGGCATGGCTAATATTACTTTATTACAAGATACAATAAAATACACATTTTTTACTGTTTCTAGTTGTCAAATCCCACTATTCTAGCAAATATTTTTCAATAGTATTTCTTAGATCTAGTCTCCTAATGTTTTCCTGTTTTTCTTGTGTATTGAGTAGAATTGTAATTTCTATATCTTTTCTCTACCACCAGTATAGAGTGAGGCATCTCTAGACAGTTACTCAGTTGATTGAGTTCACAAGATGCCAGGTTGCAGGTGAAACAGACTAAAATATTTATTAAACCTGCAGTCAAAGTTGAGTCTCCAGAGCTGGAACAAATCTGAGCATTGAGGCAGGAAGACCTTTGGAATTCAGTGCTGAATGAATGATCTGTATTACATAAGCAAGTGGAGAATCCTTGTTTCTTGTATGATATTGCATGCATACATATGGTGTTCATACAGCAGGTAACTGCTAGTTGATTAATAGTTACAATATTTGAAGGAGATTTAAAAGATATCTGTTGCTTAATTCATAGGTTTACAGCCAGATGCAACTGTTAGAATCTGCTATTCCATTATTTTTATAACACGGGTGAACCAGTAAATAAAATCTCTGAAATTAATCATTATTTCTACTTCATCTGAAGCATTTTTATAGATATGTAATCTTGATTCTAAATTAATAGCTACCATTTCCTTAGTTTTGATAACTGATGCACATTTTCAGACTTCAAAAAACTCAAATTGCTTGTGAATAATTTCTAGTTTTTAAGAACTCTTTTTGTGAAACCATCAGATTTTATAAATGTCCTGCTAATATTATAAATTAAATAATAAATTATAAAAGGAAAAGGATGACACCATTTTCCTGCCCTTACTTGCTATAGCTTTTCATTTGAGAGCATTATTTTTACAGATCTTTGTCACTGAAAAATGCTCTTTTTGTCACTGAAAAATGACACATTGTAAGTCTGTCTTTTGTAATGAACTATAGGAAAACAATACAAATGTTGTGCCTATAAATTATATAATCTAAAGTTTAAAAAAGTAAAAACCCCCACGGAGCAGATTCAGGAAGGAAATTGAAGGAAGCACTGCAATACCATGTAGTGATAGAGAAGTTCAGTAGTGATTTGTTTCCTGAGTTGATGGTTTAAATAGAGTATTTTTAGCTATGAGCCAAGTGTGAATGTATCAATATTTATTCATAATTTCTCTCTAGATCTTGAAATAACATTTTTATTGCTCTGTTGGAAAATATTTTTCACTATGTAGGAGCAAATGCAGAGTCAGCTGTAATATTATATGGTATGGACATACAAGATATTGGGTCTGGAAGAAATGTATTTAATTTAAATATTCAAATTGAAGAAGAATAATTGTGGGGGAATGATTTTAGTGAAATTAAATATCTAATTCTGATAAATATTTGAAATTATTTTTTCTTACATTTGGTTTTTGGGTGGGGTTTATCAGGGAAAGAGGGGAAGAAAGGGAAATGTCAGAAATACAAAGCAGGGGAGAGAATAGTGTCTAGGCTGAGGTAACATTATTAGATTTTTAAAATTACCTCTTGAAAAAAAACTTACACTCACCAGGAGATTAAATTCTTGTAGTCAGCTGCTTTCATTAATTGAAGATATTTGTAACCATACATTTTGTTTCATGGGCATTTGGTAGCAGCAGATATTTCCTAGATTTTTTTTTTTTTTTGTTAATAACCGCTCTGTTTAAATAGAAACAAAGGCTAAACTCAGCTCATCTGTGGCGGCTTCCTGCTACGACCTCAAGCAGTCAAGCGCCGGCTAGTGCTACCTTTGTGAGGCCGAATGGCCACCATGTGAGCGGGCACTTCAGGGTTATGTTGTCTGCTTCCCTGATGGTGCTGAGCATTGCAGTGTGGGTAATGCAGCTTGAGTATCTTCACACTGAGAGGAAGTGAAGGGACGAGAGAAGGACACTTGTTTGCTGGTCCAAAGAACTTTTTATTTATTATTATCCAAATAAACTTATTATTTGCAGTGCAAATGTCGCCGGACAAAGAACTTGCAACAGATTAAGTAGGGTGTGGGCGGACAGGGGTGGAAACCTGCCTCATCCTATAGGGACAAACAACAGGGGAGTGACATGGATTATGACAACCTGTGGGAACATAACAGAGGTGGGTACAGTGTTCTGGGACAAATAGAATTGCCAAGGTGGGGTGATTGATGCAGAACTTTCATGAAGAAGCAGGGAGTGGTTACAAGACTGACACCCCGACAAGGAATGACCACCCCCTGACTGACAGAACCATGTAAGGTGAAAACTATGAGAAGTGAGAAGATTGACAGGTTGGAGTGGCAGGAACTTTCAGGTAAACAACTTGGAGCAAACCACTGTGAGGGAAAATAGGGGTACCCAAGGAACAAGCTAACTAACATTAATAAAATCTCTGACTAAATTAACCCAACCTACAACACTCTTCCAGATCCTGAATATACTGCAGTGTTCCGTGTTGCATTACAAGGAGTGTATTTTAAACCTAAAGAAAATTTCCTAAGGAAAAAACACAATGGCCACTCTTACAATAACTACTCCCTCTGATACTTTGTCATGTGCTGATCTGAGGCAGTTGTAGAACAGTTCTGAGTTACTGAACAAAAAGTGTGCCACTTTCATTAGGGTAAAGTTAACTTTCTTCACAGTGGCTGGTATGGGGCTGTGTTTTAGATTTGTGCTGAACATGGGGTTGATAATATAGAGATGTTTTTGTTACTGCTAACAGGGCTTGCACAGAGCCAAGGCCTTTTCTGTTTTTTGAACTGCCACGCTGGCAAGGAACCTGGGTGTGTGGGAGCTTGGGAAGGGACACAGCCAGGACAGGTGATCCAAACTGACCTATTTCAGACCTATTTCATATGGTGTGATGCTCATTATATAGAGAAGAAGAAGGAGGTAAAAGGGTGTATTTGGAATGATCATGCTTGTCTTCCTAAGTCATTGCTACACACAATGGACCTTGCTCTCTTAGAGATGGATGAACCCCTGCCTGGCCATGGGAAGTAGTGAATTAATTCCTTGTGTTGCTTTGCTTGTGCACACAATTTTTGATTTCCCGATTGAGCTGACATTACCTCAACCCATGTGTTTTCTGGCTTTTACTCTCCTGGTTCTCCCCTCAAACCCCCATGTGGGGCTGTGTGGCTCTTGGTTGCTGGTTGGAGTTAAACCAGGACAGATGTCCAGACATTAGACTACGGTATTCTCTTTAGTTTCTTCATTTCCAAAACCAGCATCCACACATAGCTTTTCTTGCCTTTGTTTTTCAAAATGAGAGGTCACGTATTTATCTTAGCAGTAGATTTAGCTTGAGGTGATAAAATTGATCATGTTAAATGTTTCCCTATACTTTTTTTGTTCTTTCTCTATGGCAATCATTTTCTCCTTGATCCAGCTGATGAAAGAATGAGTGAGCAGATCACATCTGGATTCCAATTCTGTTACAGGAATATGCAGATTTTCTGTAGGTCTGGTGTCTTGTTGGTAAGCCCTGTGAAGATAACCTAAGACATCTGGCATTATATACTTCTAATTAGAAAACTAAATTCTGTAAAAAGAAATTATGAAATTATTTTAGCAAGGACTGATATTCAGTTGAAATATTTTCTTCCCCCTTTGATAAATTTCAATCCAAAATAATAATTGACAAGAGAAGTGAAGCAGTATTCCATTTTTTATGTGAAATGAAAAAATGCAATTTTTTTTTTAAGACAATACTATGCATCATGACTTACATCAAGCAATGTTAACACTCAGGAAATTTTTAAAAAACATCCCATTTGCACTGTGACAATACAGCTGTAAATCTTCCTTATATGAGCTAGCAATTTCTGATCTTAAAAGCTGCAAATAATTCAGTATAATTTTGAATTGTGTTGATTAGCTAAAGTCTCAATTATGTTTAAATACATTTATTACTCATAACTCTATTTGTCAAAGGGTCTTTTTTAAAAATCTTGCACTGAACTGCTGAACTTTAGTTTTTATTTATGTCAATCTCAATGTGACGACACACACAAAAATATCACACCAAGAAAGCCTTAAGCTGCAAAGATATTTCTTTATCTGATGAATTAAAGGTTTGATTTTGATTCCTATTAAACTATTTATTTAGTTTTATTTATTTTATTTGTTTCTTACATTATAAATATGCACGTGAAAGTTTTAGCGAGTAGACTTTCTGTTGAACCCTAAACTTTTCTCTTGGGTCAAAGATTGTTAGAAGAGAGAATAAATAACATCTTTATGATAATTAGGCCAGTTTCACCACATATATACATAAAAGGAAAAAAATACAGCAGACACAGTGGAGAGTTTCTACTACTAAATAGTATACTTTAATACTCTTTAATACTATATGATGGGTTTTTTAGAAGTAGCTACTATTTTTTTTAAAGAAGTAGAACTGTTTAGACGTAAAAAAAGATCCAAATAGCTTCTAAATATTTTCTGTGAGTCTACAAATTTGATTTTGACATAGTATAAGGTGTTGAATTCCCACTCTCGTAAACTAGGCTGATTCATTGCAAAATATACATGTTCTACAAAAGCAAAAATTACAAGAAAATAATTCAAGCACTTCCGTCTTGACCATCCTCACAGTTTAGATATTACTGAATCCCAGAGCTGGGGTTCGTGTGGCTTATGATGGCTTTGTCTAAAACAAATCTGGTTTGTATACAATTCCTTAGGTACAACTAATGTCTAGGTGAGGTAGGGCAGGTCATAACCTCAACTTTGTCACAAGAGGTGTACACAGAAGACTATTTACATACCCTGGTCTCAGGGACAAGAACTAGTGTCTGACTTTCTTTCACATAGCAACATAGTCTTAACTTCCCTTATCTGTGATAAACATACAGAGTATACCTGACACAGAAGATCAGGATGAAGTGATTTAGAAAATGCAGTTTCTCTATTTTCTAATGCTCAGTTTTGGTAGAGCCTTCATATTTAATACAGTAGAATCTGTGTTCCAGATGAATTCTGCACTTTCCAATAAAAAAATCATTGCATGAATAAAAATATGTAATGCTGGGAATGAAGGAGAGAAGCCAGAACTCCCTCATTCCTATCTGACTTTGGTAAATTCTAAGACTGTTTTTTGGTTTTCCTTTTTTTTTTCAGGTCAAGGCCCCATGAATCTTGCATACTTTTTTGTCCAGTACACTGCAGCAGATTTAACATGAGGGATGAGGATACCTCAGACATACACTTTTTAACCACAGAAGCCCCTTGAAAATGACTTACCTTCACTGTTCAAAATGTCAATTATCTTTCAATTCTCTAACAAAAAGGACTACCTCAACAATTATTAATAATTAATTTTGACATAATAGTTGCTAAAACTCTAATAAAAGACTGAAATGACAAATAAAGGCTCAGCTAGAATGATATCCCATATGTTTTACTGATTTGACAGTGCTGAGGCTCACTTTACATTTTTGGTCTTTCCCTGGACAAAGCTGGTTTAAGCTTGTGGGAAGTCCCTAATGAGCAATTGTCTAATGCTTGACTATTGTATATGAAGCCTTGGGAAAATGAGACATGGGAAATATCTGATGCCCCCAGGCAGTCACTTCATAACAAACAGTAGCCCTTTCTGTCAACTAAGGCTGGGGAGGCTGTTATGCAGCTGTAAGACTTTAGCAGGTAACCAAAAAGGAGGGAGCAGATTGGTAAAAGAAAACATAATTAATTTAACAATGTGTGATAAAACCTGACATAACCAAAATAATCCTCCTCTATGAGCATGATATACTTCTAGCAAAAAAAACCCCACAGGATGGTGCTAATTAGTTGCAACCTGGCACCCCCAATCATGCTTAAGGGAAAATAAGTCTTTGGGATTCAGATGAACTTTCATTGGGTGAGAATGGGACCATTGGGAAGGGAGACACACTAGGATGTCTCATATAGCAGCTGTAACCATACTGTTAGTGGAGCTTTCCCACATTAATCAGATAATATTGACTATTACGCTGTTCAAATATTAGCTGCATGACCAAGGAGGGATGGGGGTCTTGTTTTCATGTTTCTAATAAGTTCCCTTTTGCCTATAAAAAGGCTTGGAGTTCAACTCCAGAACATGTTTACACCAGCTCCCTCATGTGCATATAGATTTATTTTCAGTTTCTGGATCCCATTGTGGGTTAATAAGACTTGGCCCCCACATCATTCATATATATCAGTTTCTACAAAAGCAAACCATAAGCGTAGATATGAAGCAATTTATATTTTGATAATGGAGGCATCTTCTACCATTAGGCACATCTGAAGGATATATTCACTGTGTGAGCTCTTTTGTGCTGCAATTTTTTTCTTACTTTTGTCCGAGTCCTGAGCTTTAATCTCACTTTTATTTCATTTCATTAACACTATATAATTGATGGAGGAAGGAAGCTTTCAGAGCTGATGCTGAGAGTGGTTTAAAATTTGGATTTTACAGCCTGGATAATGTTCAAGTTCAGTTTTGGGACTGGTCCCAAGCTATGACCTTACTCAGAAGTTGTTTGGGAGAGTTCTATCTTGCTTATGCATATACTGCCCTAGGGCCACTCTCTACAATTTGACTGTATAAACAAGCAGATATTTGGAATGCTCCTTTATACAGACTGGTTCACTCTGGTGGATGTAACCCCTCTGTATTACCATTTGTCACTAAGGAATAAGACAGGGGGCTCAGAAAGAAATTAGGGAACACAGATTCAGTATTTTTCTCTCACAAGGGAATGTAATATTCATTACATGAAAAAAATGCTTTCATATTTGTTTTCCTTCTGATCAAATGGATATAAACATTTGATTATAAGATACCTAGCCTTCAGCAAGACATGTAATATAGATTAACTTAGAACCTGTGCCCCATCAATTTTATGTAATTAGCATTCTTAGTAATAGTCTGTGACAATGCAGCAAATTCGTCCTACACTGATGATTTTAACTGGACCCAGTAAAATATGAGCACATTAGGATAGTGTGAGCAGACCTCTGGGAATTTAATTACATATTGAGGAGGACATAGGGGAACTCAGGAGGTCATCTAGTCCATCCCACTCCCCTACGGCAGGACTATTTACACTAATGTAATGCCTGACAGATATGAGCCAAACTGGTTCTCGAAGACTTTGAGTGACAGAAATTGCACAGGTTGTCCAGGCAATCTATTTCAACTTTCCAAAGTTCTTTATTACTAAAAGCTGTGTCATTTCGGTGTGGTTTTGCTATTTTTTTAATGTCTGCATACTTCTCCTGAATTGTAACTTAAACCATTATTTATGGTTTATTTACCATTAATAAATAATATGCCAACATATTTGAATATTCAAATACAATACAGAGAGGTTTCCTCTCTAGAAATTATGTAATGTCAGGTCCCTTACTATTTCCTACAGCAAATACTACCTTATATCTTTTGGTCCCTGAAGAATTTTTATTAAAACCTTAAGAAAGAATTAATCTGCTTTGTTGTAGATCTAACATGTAACCTAAGTACCTAAGGTTTTTTCACAGACAGGAAGACAGAAAACAGCTGTACAGTGGTGCAGATTTCCAGGACACAAAAAAATATGTGTAGAAGAAACAGAAAAAATAACAATGAGCTATAAAGTGTAGCTTTCAAACTTCTTAGGTACTCGTATGCACAGGCTGGCGATTATTTTAATACCTATACATTAACCATTTATTTTGTTAAACATGCACAGTTTTCTGTATTCATTCACATCCCCCCCCAGGTATATTTTACAGTCTGATTATGAAAATTCTATCAGAAAAGATTAGCAAGATATCAGAAAACAGTTTGGAGAAAAAACAAGCAGAGAACAGTATTGATTGAACCAAATGAAAGAAAGAGAGAGAGAGGACATAGGGGAAATATGAGGTGTTAAAAACAAAATTAATATCATGCTGACAGTTATATGTGTCCTCTTTCTATAAATATATTGTGAGCAAGAAATAAATGAGAAAACTAACAAACAATGTGTTGTGTGAATAAGGAAGAAAATGCCAGAAGTAAGCCATTGTGAGCCATTCAGGAGCAGGAGGTGGAGCTTCCTTTGTTCCCGAGTGACTCATTATAAGAGACCTCTGGGGAGCGCGGTGACCTGGAGCACAGCGACCAGGAGCAGGCAAATAGGGTCACAGCAGTTTGCGCAGCAGTTCACTCAGGCAGGGCAAGCAGGCAAGGTTGCAGGTCCCTGTTAGTCAGGTGAGGTGTTTTCATTGATTGCTTGATTTCAGGCTTTCTCCTAGTAATGGTTTTAACCCGGTCAAAATCTGTGGTTGGTACAAATGTATGTGACCCAGTGGAGCCCTTCAAAAAGGATGCATCTGTACAGACCCAATCCTGTGTGGAGTGTTTGGCTTCAGGGGGTGTTGTGGAGGAGGCCTGCCTACGGTGTGAACATGTGAACAACCTCCTTTCACTAGTGGAGGTGGAAGGAGGAGGAAGTTGAAAGATTAAGGAGTATCAGGGATAGTGAAAGGGAAATAGACTGGTGGAGTTCAGCCCTCACATCTTTAAGGGAGGCCCACCAAGAGTCAGAGGACTCATATGCCTCTCACTCTCAGGCAATAGAGGGGCACCTGGTAGATGAAGGGGAGTGGAAATGGGTCCCTGCTCAGGGTGGTAATAACAAAAATCCCTCCTGCCCCCCATCCCCTAGCCAGGTGCCACTTCAGAATAGGTATGAGGCCCTGGACCTAAAGAGCCAGACAGATGATTTAGAAAAAAATTATCTGTCCAGTGAGCCTCCCAATTATGACTTATCTAAAAAACGGATTACCACCTCTAACATCAAGAAGAAAAGAAGGGTAATCGTAGTGGGTGATTCCCTTCTGAGGGGAACAGAGGGTCCCCTATGTCGACTGGACCCATTCCACAGGGAAGTCTGCTGCCTCCCTGGGGCTCGGGTATGAAATATCACTGAGAGACTTCCCAAGCTGATTCAGTCCTCTGATTATTACCCACTGCTAATACTCCAGGGTGGCAGTGATGAAATTGAAAGGAGGAGTGTCAAGGCACTTAAAAGGGAGTTTAGGACACTGGGTCAAGTGGTTGATAGGGCAGGAGCACAGGTAGTGGTCTGCTCAGTCCCTTTGGTGGCAGAAAAAAAACAATGAAAGAAATAGGAGAATGCACATCATTAACAAGTGGCTCAAGGGTTGGTGTCATCAGCAAAATTTTGGATTCTTTGAGGCAACCTTTACAGCACCTGCTCTACTGGAATCAGACAGGATACATTTCTCTGTTAAGGGCAGAAGGTTTTTAGCTCATGACCTGGCAGACCTTGTTGAGAGGGCTTTAAACTAGGTCTGAAGGGGGAAGGGGAGGCATCTGGGCTGTCTGGAAGCAGGCCCAAGGATGGCAAGACAGTGTTAGGGGAGAAATCAGTGGTCCAGCTGAGGTGCATGTACACCAACGCACATAGCATGGGCAACAAACAGGGAGAGCTGGAGGCCATGGTGCAACAGCAGAACTATGATATAGTTGCCATCACAGAAACATGGTGGGATGACTCACATAGTTGGAGCACTGCACTAGATGGCTACAAGCTCTTTAGAAGAGACAGAAAAGGGAGAAGAGGTGGAGAGGTGGCCCTTTATATTAGGGAAGCTTTGGATGTCATAGGTATTGAAACTAATGACAACAAAGTTGAGTCCCTATGGGTAAGAATTAAGGGGGAGGCCAACAAGGCTGACATCCTACTGGGAGTCTGCTATCGTCCACCCAACCAGGAAGAAGAGGAGAACAGCTTATTCTATAAGCAACTGAACAATGTTTCAGGATCATCAGCCCTGGTTCTTGTAGGTGACTTCAACCTACTAGACATCTGCTGGGAACTTAATACAGCAGAAAAACAGCAGTCTAGAAAGTTTTTAGAGTGAGTGGAGAATAACTTTTTGTCACAACTGGTGGGCAAGCCCACCAGGGGAGGGACTATGTTGGACCTGTTGTTCACAAAGAGAGATGGACTGGTGGGTGATGTGGAGGTTGGAGGCTGCTTGGGGCACAGTGATCATGAAATTATAAAATTCTCAATAATTGGTGAAATAAACAGGAATATCAATAAGATCTCCACATTGGACTTCTGGAGGGCAGACTTTGGCCTATTTAAGAGATTATTCAGAGAGTTCCTTGGGAAACAGCCCTTGAAAACAAAGGAGTCCAGGAGAGATGGGCAAGCTTCAAAGCAGAGATCTTGAGGGTGCAAGAACAGACTGCCCCTGTGTGCCGAAAGATGAGTCGACGAGGCAAACGGCCAGTCTGGATGAGCGATGGGATTTTGAAAGAACTTAGAAATAAAAAAAAGATGTATCATCTTTTTAAGCAGGGACTGATTTCTCAGGAAGTATTTAAGGGAGCTGCTAGGGCACGTAGAAAAAAAATAGGGAAGCTCAGTTTGAACTTGGCAACTTCTGTTAAAAATAATAATAAAAAAAGTTTTTACAAATATATTAATAGTAAAAGGAAGTGTATAACCAACCTATGTTCCTTATTGGATGAGGCAGGCAACCTAGTAACTAAAGATGAGGAAAAGGCAGAAATGCTTAATGCCTTCTTCGCCTCAGTCTTTAGTGGTAAGACAGCTTGTCCTCAAGACAACTGTCCTCAGGGGTTGGTAGATGGTGCCAGGGAGCAGAATGGTCCTCTTGTTATCCGAGAAGAGGCAGTCAGAGAACTGCTGGGGCACCTGGATGTTTATAAATCAATGGGACTGCGGCGGTTACCTGCTACGACCTCAAGCAGTCAAAAAATCCCAGCTAGCGCTGCCTTGAGAGGCCGTAGCTGCCATGTGAGTGGGCACTTCAGGGTTGCGGAGTGCCCTGGCGTGGGTAATGCAACTTTGGTAGCTTCATGCTGAGGGGAAGTGAAGGGACGAGAGAAGGACACTTTGCTTGCGAGCCTGAGAACTTTTATTCCCCCATGCATGGTCGGAGTGAACTGCCCTCAGCACAATGCAAGGCAAAATGGTGACAGGACAAAAGAATGCATTAGATTAAGTAGAGGGTGGGCAGACAGGGGTGGAAACCTGCCTCGCCCTATAGGGACAAACAACAGGGGAGTGACATGGATTATAATAACCTATGGTAACATGACAGAGGTGGGTACAGTGTTCTGGGACAAACAGAAGTGCAAAGGTAGGGTGATTGATGCAGAACTTTCATAAAGAAGAAGGGAGTGGTTACAAGACTGACATGCCAACAAGGAGTGACAACCCCTGACTGACAGAACCTTGTAAGGACAAAGCTGTGTAAGGTGAGAAGATTGACATGTCTGAGTGACAAGAGCTCCTGTCATAAACAACTTGAAACAAACAACTGTGAGGGAGAAATAACAAACACTAATAAAATCCCTGACTAAACCAACCCAACCTACAACATGGGACCAGATGGGATCCACCCTAGGGTGATGAGGGAGCTGGCAGACGAGCTTGTGAAGCCGCTCTCCATCATTTATCAGGAGTCGTGGCTCACTGGCGAGGTTCCAGATGACTGGAAACTGGCCAATGTGACACCCATTTACAAAAAAAGGTAGGAAGGAGGATCCTGGTAATTACAGGCCAGTTAGCCTGACCTCAGTACGAGGTAAGATAATAGAACAGTTCATACTGAGTGCTATCACATAGCACTTACAGGATGGCCAGGGTATCAGACCCAGTCAGCATGGGTTTACGAAGGGTCGGTCATGTCTGACTAACCTGGTCTCCTTCTATGACCAGGTGACCCATCTGGTGGATGCAGGAAAGGCTGTGGATGTTGTCTATTTAGACTTCAGCAAGGCCTTTGATACTGTCTCCCACAGCATACTCCTGGAGAAGCTGGCAGCCCATGGCTTGGACAGGAGCACTCTTCGCTGAGTTAGGAACTGACTGGATGGCCGGGCCCAGAGAGTGGTGGTGAACAGTGCAGCATCCAGCTGGCGGCCAGTCACCAGTGGTGTCCCTCAGGGGTCTGTACTGGGACCAGTTTTATTTAATATTTTTATAGATGACATGGATGAGGGCATTGAGTCCTTCATTAGTAAATTTGCAGACGACAGTAAGCTGGGAGCTTGTGTTGATCTGTTGGACGGAAGGAGGGCTCCGGAGAGAGACAGATCGGTTGGATGGATGGGCAGAGTCCAACAGCATGAAGTTTAATATGTCTAAGTGCCGAGTTCTACATTTTGGCCACAAAAATCCCCTACAGTGTTACAAGCTGGGGACAATGTGGCTGGATGGCGTTCAGGCGGAAAGGGACCTGGGAGTGCTGGTCGACAGCCGGTTGAATATGAGCCAGCAGTGTGCCTTGATGGCCAAGAAGGCCAATGGCATCCTGGCCTGCATTAGGAGTTGCAGGAGCAGGGAGGTCATTCTTCCCCTGTACTCGGTGCTGATGAGACCACATCTTGAGTACTGTGTCCAGTTCTGGGCCCCTCAGTTTAGGAAGGACATTGAGATGCTTGAGTGCATCCACAGGAGGGCAACAAGGCTGGTGAGGGGCTTGGAATACAAGCCCTATGAGCAACATTTGAAGTAACTGGGGTTGTTTAGCCTGGAGAAGAGGAGGCTTAGAGGTGACCTTATTGCTCTTTACAACTTCCTGAAGGGAGATTGTAGACAGGTGGGGGTCGGTCTCTTTCACCAGGCAGTAACTGACAGAACAAGAGGACACAGTCTCAAGCTACGTCAGGGAAGATATAGGTTGGATATTAGGAAAAAAAATTTCCCTGAAAGAATAATAAAGTACTGGAATTGTCCTCCCAGGGTGGTGGTAGAATCACCATCTCTGGATGTGT
Source organism: Vidua macroura (assembly GCF_024509145.1). Taxonomy (NCBI): domain Eukaryota; kingdom Metazoa; phylum Chordata; class Aves; order Passeriformes; family Viduidae; genus Vidua; species Vidua macroura. Next base: position 55,582,001 of record NC_071572.1, on the reverse strand, counting down.
TTAAAAAAAGACTGGACATGTCACTTGGTGCTATAGTCTAGTTGAGGTGTTAGGGCATAGGTTGGACTTGATGATCTTAGAGGTCTCTTCCAACTTCATTATTCTATGATTCTGTGATTCTGTGATAATTAAGAGAATGAAAGAAATAATTTCAATGCATTAAATATAAAGGAAAAGGAAGAGTTACAATGGCTTTACAATAATGAGAAAAAAAGGAATACAATAAAAATAGAATAGAATAACCTTAAAAATAAGATAAACAAAAAAGAAGAAATATTCTGTGGAAAAAAAAATAGAAACTTCAACAAAGGCTGAGAAAAAAATAAAAATATTTCAAAAAGGAACTTTTTTTTTTCAGGAAGAAAGGAGATGACAGGGACTGCAAAGTGAGTTAGAAGCAGCCAATTCATTTGCCTTGTATAACATCCTTGAGGTACAACTAATCTGTAGGTGAGCTAGGGCAAGGCTCAATAATTTTCAGGCAAAATTTCCAAACAGTTAAAGGTATTGCATTTCAAAGAGTAATGCTGATTTTCACACATCTTTCCACCCAGATTCCGTGTGGTAAATAACACTTTTGAACAGCATTTCTCATCTACTTTTTTTTAAACATGAAATAACTTGAAGATAGAAGGATTTGTTCCCTCAGATGTTCCTTTTGGTATCTTCAGATTTTTTTTCCCTCTGACATTCTCTGCTAGTGCTTCACATTAAGCACAGACAAACTTTTTGAAACTTATAGGAGAGGTGCATGAAAATAAACTAAACTATGATAGAAAATTTATACCCAGATATAATTTCTTGATGAAATGGAATAATTGTATCTGTTATTTTCATGGTGTTTTCATTTTAATATTAATTCATTAGTGTTAGAATTCATTGTTACATTTTGAAAACATAGATACAGAATTATATGTCCAGATATTTCTAGGTATTACTGTAATAGATAAAGTTGATCCTTTATCAGTGTATGTAGGTAAGTCATTTAAATCATATCATCATAAAATAGCCATCTATTTATGGAAGAAAAAATAGTAAAGAAACACTCTCTTATCCCATTTTTAGATTTGCAACATGATTGTTCAATAATGGGAAATTCCCGTTTCTATTTTTATCACTCACAAATATCCAAATTCTCCATAGCTTTTTCAAACCCATCAGAAGTAGCTACAATGTATTACCTAAAACAAACTGTACAAGTCAGAAGGAGAGCTTCTATGAGAAGTATTGCAATGGCTAAGATGGCAGTGCAAGACCAAGAGAGAGAAATAAAATACCTTATTTAATTCTGGTTTGTATTGATTTTGTTTTTTGGTTGGTTTTTTTTTTTTTTTTTTTTTTTTGTTTGGTTTTTTAGGTTTTTTGGTTGGTTGGTTGGTTGGTTGGTTGTTGTTGTTTTAATCCCTAGGTTTTCCTGAATTATGTTCTAGAATGATCAAGCATTTGAGAACTAGCAAGGTTTTGGGCACTTCTAATTTTAACAGACTGGTTTAGAAAGAAGAAATGAGTGCTTTAAATATGTTAAAAGCAAACAAACAAACAATCCCAAGAAAACCCACACAGAACTAAACATAATCCTCCTTCCCTAAGTGACTCATTTCAATGGATAGAACAATTAGATTTGATTTGTTATAATACAATACTTCCTTTGTTGATAATCCCAGACATTGCACATTTCAGTTTTCAAAGTTTTTTTGACAACAAAATACTTACTATATCAGAATGTTTTTGTACAAGTGTAAGTAACCCATTGGATAAGTATTAAATAGGGAAAATCATGTTACTGGTCATGTTGTTTGACCAGCTTCATTGGATTATTTGCTTATTTACATCAGGTATTTACTTTCATGTGTAGTATAACATCTTGAATCCATAAAAATAAAGACAAATATTGTCTTTTTTTATCCTGTGTTTTCTTGGGTTATATGCCCATTAGATTAGTTTTGGAAGCAAAAATCCTGGAGTGGAAAATTAGCTCCTGCAGTCATAGGAACTAGTTGTTCATGAAGCTCATGCACTGTAAAATCACCTGCACAGACATCTGCTCACTTTTGACTCCCATAGTTTGGAATCTAAGAAATCTTTTTGGGTTTGTTTGTGGCTTTTATTAGGTGCAAAATATTTGCACATGCACATATACTTGTATATATTTATTAACTCAGTATTATACTTCCTTTCATGACTTCTTTTTCTTATTTCCTAATCGTGGCACTAAGAAATATTTCATTTTTAGTTTCAAACTTAATTGGTGGCTTTTAGAGTAATTTTCCCACCTCTGTGCGCCCAAATCTCTAGTCATTCAAATAACTTCAAATCCTAGGAATATTTTGTGCAGAGGAAGTTGAGAAACCATTTTATTTCTAAGAAAAGAAAAACAACACAAGAAGAGGGGGGGAAAGAGCTTAGTAAAAGAGTAAAAATTAAAACTTTGATAGATGTCAGGATGTACCCAGAACAAGTTTCAACTCTGTTCTTACATAGCAAAGGTGAACCAGAACAGCAACATATATATTGAACAAAGGTAAAGTAAGCATAAATTTTAATGGAAATTATTTATTGAAATTGATTTTTTAGAAGTTCTTCAAAGGTCAATCAATTAACTACATATAATAGAATTATTCTTCTCCAGCAAAGAAAGTGCAAAACATTTACCTTCAGACAATGATTGCATTTAAAAAAAAGGTTATTCTTTGTCTGGATTTAAAGAATGAGCAGATTTCAGTAAAACCAAATTTGACAGGGTGTTTTAGTTTTATTCCACTACAAGAAATATCTATTGTGGTATGTTGGTTGCACACAGACCTTGTTAAGCAGCTTTTTAATGCCATTTTAGTCTAAGAGGGAACAAAGTGGGTACATAAATAAACTGTTTTAAAAAATTCAGCATTGACAGTGCATTATTCATCTGTATGTCATTTTGCATACCTATATTAATAAAATTTAAAATATATTTATAATCCAGTCAATCATTCTTATTAATACAATTTATAAAATACAATCTTCACCTTCACTCTCTGTAAAGAAAATGTTAAATTTAAACTATAATTATTAAAATCCTGCAGTTGTTGTCTGCCTCTCAGACTGCATGGTATTTTACCATAGCAGTGCCTTGATGCTATTAGTCAAGTGACAAATTAAGATAGATTGTGCTGAGCAGATGGGGTGATTTTTAAGATGGTATACTAGATTGTAGAGATTGTTGCGGAGACAGACTTCCTTTGAGAATTCTTTCTTACCTGTATTCTTATAGTCATTTTTGTCTTAGCTGTTGAAATATATTATATGATGGCAGTGAACATAGAAACATCTGATGTTAAAGCCTCTAAGTTACCATGACTGATATTTTCCACACTAGTGAAATACTCCTCTTGGAAGTCCAAAAAATTACACTAGCTAGGTGCACTGTCATCATCAAGGAAAGTAATGAAAAAGGAAAAGACAGCAACCCACAAAAAACAACTAACCTTTTGTACAGAAAAGACACACAGAGCAATTTGTGCTGGTTGGGGCTGGGGCAGTGTTAACCTGGTGTGGGGATATGTTTTGGATTTGTGCTCTTAAAAGTGTTGGTAGCACAGAGGTGTTCCAGCTGTTGCTGAGCAGCACTTACACAGCCTCAAGGCTTTTTCTGCTTCTCACCCCACCCCACAAAGGAGGCTTGGCATGCACAAGGAGCTGGGAGGGGACACAGCTGGCACAGCTGCTCCTAACTGACCGAAGGGATATTCCAGACCAAAAGGACCCCTGTGAGCAAACTCCCAAGAATTGTTTCTTGATTACTGGATTAAAGCAATAATAACTAAAACATAATTTATGAATCTTAACATTCTTTGATCAATGGTTGCCATTTTTCTTCCTAAAAATAAAATTTAAAAAAACTATCTTGATTTACAGATCAGGCGAACCAGTTAAGAAAAATTGAAGAGAGAAAATATTTAGCAATAAAATATTTAGAAAAGCTTGTCATTTGCAGAACTTTTACAATCTCTGAATTGAATAATACAGATAGTAGGCATGTGATGAAATAAGCTATTATTATATACTGATGCAATTATAATCAGTAATTTATTCATACTGTTAACTTTTTTGTATATTTCACCTATCAGTAATTGTAAAGTAATAGATATAAAAAATTACATATTGTTTCTCATTTATTACCTTTGAAATTCCAATTTTAAATTATTTACTTCAGGGATTTTTTGAGATATAACTAGATTGTAAAAACAGAGTTAACAAAATTTTGTAAGAACTAAGCAGTAGTTAATCAGAAGGCCTTGGTATTCAAAGTTATTGCAGTGGTGAATAATAATGGTCCTTGGAGTTCCAAAACTCTAATAAATATTTATATACACACATTTAAAACTTTCTTTTTGTTTTACTTCTGATGTAGTAACTCCTGATAAAAAGTCAAGTTCTGGTATGAGGTGCCTGGAAGTAATCCTCTAAAGTTTATTTTACAGTTTAAACAATCTACCTCAATCTCATTTGATAATCTTTCTTTACTTCTGGCAAACTGTGTGGATTGTCTTTAGTTAAAGTACAGTATTTACTGTGAGTCAGAATTAAATCACCAAATTCATTATCTATGTGACCTGAGGCTATATTTGAATGTGCATCTCCAGAGGACAAAACTCACTGATACAATGGACCTTAGACATTGATGGTATCTCACTTGTGTAGTTCTGTCATTATGCTGAAGGACTTTTATAAGTAAGAAAAATTTTCTTTCCCTCAGAACATATGGCTACTTGGTGTATTTTAAGGAGTATATTTTAATTAATTAATATTTAGTTAATATGAGTAGTTGCATTGGAAAAGAACAATATTTATTTCCTTCTGATTTTCAGTTAACTGATTGTGAAATATTATATTCATTGTACACAATTATTAGAATTTCTATCCTTTTGAAGAGTCCTCTCACAAGCAAAGGAAAAGATAATTTTCCCGGCATAAATTTTTTATTTCTGCCAGGTTTTATGAAATAATAAAAGCTGAGAAAAAGAGTATTCCTTGATTCAGTCATCAGTATTCAGTTAAGGGTTTTAACTCCATCATTTTCTCAAATGTTTCCACTACTAGATGACAAAATAGAAAAAAAAAGAAAGAGAACCATTACCACAAAACAATATTGTAGTACAACTATTAATAAAGATGACATAAAATTTTTCATTATTTAAAAAATATTTTGCATATATTCTACATTGAGATAAACATATTTGCAATTCAACCTAAGTTTGTCGTATGATATAATAATTTATTACCATTATATGGTTCATGAAGATTGAATATGGTAGTTATTTCAAATAAGTCCCCTGTCCCTGCCCCCATCCCACTCCATTTGCCTCTCCCTTCTCTTTACTACCCTTCTTTTCCCTGCCTTTCACATTGTTCTTACTCTGAGCTGTGGGTGAATATATGTACTTGTACATGTGCAATTCAGAATAGTCAAATCTATCTGCATATCAGTAATCCTGGAGAGCAAAAGAGGTTTTGCTCTAAGATTGAGAAGTGTTAGAATTAGCTGCTTCTCTCTATCATATATACTTCCTTAGAATAAGAGCAACAAAGAAGAACATAAAATATTTCATTAAAATATTTAATAGCAGGATGAGTTTTAATATCTGGAGGAAACACTGTCTACCCTGCAATGAAGGCAAATATATTGTATACACAAAGCATAAGTTTTTTTCTTATAATATCATATATCATAAAGTTTTGAAAAAAATATAAACTTCTTGGTTTAATTTTTTATTTTTTCAACAGTTTAAAACTCCACTGGTCACTATTCTGGCTCAGAAAATTAAGAAAAGATGCAGTTTAATGTTATTGGGAATGATAGTTTAGTGAAGTTTGAAGTGGCTCACAAGATCTGCTGGACTTCCAGATTCTCTTTTTCCTGACTTTAAAGGTTCATAAAGTTGAAATTTAATAATCAGTAGGCCATTTGACATTTACAAAAGTTTTGTGAACTAATACCTTGTTGAAACATTTTAGTTCTTCTGGGGAGGGAAAGAGGGGCTGGAGAGACAAAACAAGCTCAATTTATAGAACTTCACTAATCTTTTATTTTAGTATGAATCCATTCTAGTTATCAAACTTTCATTTTGTTGAGCATGTCATTAGAGGGGAGAAAAATAGAAAATTGCATGTAGATTAATTCTGTCAACAGTGCCATCCTTTCAGTCTTCTACATATTCAGCTGAGAAATATTTTGAAAAAACTAAATAGCTGGTGAAATTTAGATGCCAAAAATAACCAGTTACATACAAGTATCCTCATAATATACATGTGAATACTGGTGGCAGGGGCTCATGGTATCTGATGGTTGATAGGTTTTCTTTCAGGGATTTTTCTTGGAGTATTTGTTTGTTTTGTCCTCTTTAAGTTTGGTCATGTAACTTCAAAGCTGCCCATTCTAGTAAAAGTGGAAGTGAAATTTTCAGTCCAGTTATCTGAAGTACCTTCTTAACAATATTTTTCCCTCCTGCTGAAAATTCTTCGGTACTATGCTTTATACAGTGGTAAAATATAAACACACAATTATGTCTACAATATAAGATAGAGAGGCTGTTTTGCAGTAATTAGCTTTCAGATTTCTTTAGCACAAATTTCAGGGACTAAATATGTTGTCTTTAGCTCCTCCTCCTAGTAAAGCAAAAATAATAGGAGAAAAAAAATCAGTATTGTCAGAATAAAGTCATCTCTACCAAATCATAGGGGGATCCCTATCAGAGAAGAAAGTTACTTCCCATAGTTTTTGAAATAAGACAGTATAATAAAACAAATACTATGGAATTATTTTATCATAGTAATTAGAATTTGCATATGCAGATTTACCTTGTTTCCATTCAAATGCCTACATTAGAGTAACAGTATTTTCTAGAAATTCTTTACCGAACCTGGAAAGAAAAACATGTTATATTTTTTTTTCAGATCACTTTCTTTTTAAATTATTAACACTGCCTATGTGTTCATGAGGAAATAAATTTTAAAAGGTAGATTTAGTACAAATTTCTTGTGATAGTGAATTTATATATGATCCCCTGAAATCAGTAATATACAGATGGATTCTCTTCTGATCTTTTATGAAAAAGGAGAGGAAAATTCTCAAGAGAATTGTACATCTGATAGAGGGTTTAAGAAAACAGGTTTGGGTAGAATACAGAGTATGATCACATCAACTACACATTTAAATTGAACATGAATTGTTTGTGCATGAAAAAGATGAAAGCAACAGCAATAATACCTCAGTGGAAATAACCAGAAAAGGATAGCCTGAGTCTTTGTCATACTTACAGATTACTAGAAGGGAATTACGATATAATTGCTTTGTTTCTTTTGGTTTGCAGTCTTGTATATAGTACATGTTCTTGCCTCTCAGGACTTGAAGAACTATCCTTTACTTGAAAACATAGGAATAGCCACACTGGTTACCAAGCCACCCAATTACTCATATCTTTGCTTCTTATGTCCAAGTGTGACAATTAACATTCACTTAGGAAAAGAACATAACGGCAATGGATTGAATGAAAGGCTCCTTTCCTTGTTACACTTTCACAGTTTCTAGCAAGTAAGTGGTACATAATTTTTGTGAGGGTTAGAAGAGTTGGGAGCAGCTTATGCACATGAATCAGAAGAGTCACTTGGCTGAACATGTATGGGAGTGAGGAAATGAAAGGACATTAGATGCAATAAATTGTGACACAAAGTTTATACTTAATTGTTAGTTTAATATGCCATTGTGTTCTCATGATCTGAAGAGCAATTAAAGACATTAAGTAGTCAAACCTCAAAAGACTAATTTTCTTGGGGTGTGGGAGCATCTCTCTGTCACTCATATGCTGAAAAGGGCCTGAAATCTGGATCTCCCACTTTCTGTGCAAGTCCTCTAAACAGTAGGCTACTCGATACAAAGTGTGTGCTGTTGACAACACAAGTGACTTGCTTTAGACAGGAATTTGATATTTTGGTATCCTGCACTGATGGAAGTACTTACTGAAACTCCTGTTCACGAACTTGTGCCTAGGCTTTTTATTAAGTGCCTAGGGTGGAATTCATTGTATGGTCAGTGGGGATCAGTAAGTGATTCTGAGATTCTTACTCAATTAGGCAGATAGGATCTCCCCTTGAAAGTCTCAACACTCTTACCTGTCTTCTATGGCTATATAACAAACATATGCACCTAAATTACTGTTGTGTTTTGGGGGTTTTTTGTTTTGTTTTGGGGTTTTTTGTTTTTTTTTTTTTTTTTTTAATCTGAATATGAAGAAATGGGAAGTCAACAAAAAGTTTATGTGACTTCCCTGTTTTTAACAACACAAAAGCAACAACCAAATTCAGTATTAAACACCTCCCTCACTGCTTCTAAGTAGGTGAAACAGGAATAATACATTTTCTAAGCTCCTCCTGAGTTAGCATTTTCCTTTATAAGGGTGCATACCACAAAATATATTAAGTGTGCCTTTATAACACTTAAGTTTTGGTTCCCTGTCCTGTTCATATACAGAAGCACACCAAGTGTACATCTAAGTACTAGAAAGACCTAGAAGAGGTAGCCCCCTGAGTAACCCTAAAAATGAAGAGATTTTTAACCAGATTTAATCAATGGACTCAAATTATTGAATGTCAGTAAAATTGCTCTAGCTGAATTGCTTAATGCTCATATCAGAATCTCCTGACAGCTGCAGTGCTGTGTTTTCAGTACTCGTAGTTCTATTGCTATATTAATCAAAGGACCGTGAGTTTGAAGATTTGTGAGTGAGAGACACGGGCTTCATTTTGATGGTATTGAAGCCCAAAGGTAAAAACTGAATTTATGTCTCAAGTACAGTATAACCAGAACTCTTTTTCTTTGGTATATACTATTGTTTTAATACTAGATCTGTCAAATCCATAAATCCAATAGCATTTCCAAGACTTGGGTTTTTCTATTTTTTTTTTTTAATTTCTATAATCTCACTTAAAAATGTTTCACTTTTTAAAACTAGTTATGAAACTTCTGAGATACTTATAATGATTCCACACAATGGAATATGTATCAGCCTTTTATGTTTTAATGATGCCAATTCAGATTGAACAGGCAGTTTGCCTCCCCAAGAGGCTACAGATCTTCTCAGCAGTCATTTTTTTAAATTTTACTTTTGGTGAAAGTTTTATCTTCTTACATTCTCATCCATATTGAATGATGTTATTGAAAGATAAACATCTGGATTCCTTCTGTGGCATTTATACCTTATTCAAATAAATGTTGTTTTTGGTTTTTTTGTTTTGTGAATCAAAAAATAGGAGCAACAAGAAAAATCAGGAAAAATATATACTTGATTGCAACTTGTCAAACTGTGAACAACTGAGCAACCATCCCCAATATGACTTTGTACTTCAGCCCTAAAGTTCTGTCAGCTGTACCAGTAGAAGTCTGGACATGGTCCAAGCAAAAAACTGTATCATGCTGCATATCAATAACACTTCCTTTCCATATGGTTATATTGACTCCTGGGGCTTAATTTTCATCACTTTTCCAGAGATCTTCTATTGCTTCATTGATGTCAGTAGTTTTAGCAGAATTTAGAAAATATTGCTGTCCCTCAAAGTACATATGAAGAGAGAAACTGCCTTTTAGAGTTTGATTAATCTACCATTGCTTTGAAATACACATGTTCACTAGGTATTCCTGTAATACATAAATTTTAATTTTTGAAAGTTAATTTTCAACACTAATAATGCTTGAAACTAATAATTTGAAGTCTCTCAGTGTAAATTAGATATTTTAGATGTAATCAGAACTTCCCCAAATCTAACTACTATCAATTTGGTATTTTTTAAGAATCATGTATAATTTTCTGTGTATCCCCATCATGTGAGTTTTCATGCTGAAATCTGCACCTATTGTGAATATAATATCATGGGTGTGTCAGTAGAGGGACAGGAAAACTTAAATCTAAACATAACATGAATAAATAGAAAAACAGTATGAGTTTGAACAAATTCTTCCGCTATATAATTTCCTAAAAATGGACTTCAGACTACCAAAGTGTTCAGATATGAGGAGAAATATTTAGGAATCTTACCCTTATCTTCCCCTTAATAAATCCAGTCAAGGACTGTTCAGTTCCTATGAATTGTTTTTCAGAATGGGAATAAACAGTCAGACATCACATGTGCAAAACATTCATATATATTTCTTTAGGCACAATAATGAGAAATATTGTATGATGAACTAGCTAAAACCAGTAGTGTAGGAGACTATTGCCTAGAGGCATCCCACAGTGATTTATGCATTCACTATATGTACAGCCAAATTGTGAGAGGCTAATACTACCCCAAATAGATAGTGTATCCAAATTCTTTGTGTGCACAGAGAAGCTGAGTGGCACTGGGTGTTTCTTACGGAAAATCCTTCAGGCTTCATCTTCTTTCTTAGGCAGTCATGGGCTACTTATAGGCAACACACACACACACACATATATATATGTGTATTTGTGTTTGTCTCCTTATGAGGGTCTTCCAGAACCTCTGCAAACACCACTAGGCATTTTTCCATATATAATTGAAATGAGCACATTGAACTTGGATATAAGAGCAGAAAAGGGCAATGTCATGATAAAATGAACTTTGTTCCTCTCTTTTAAACAAAATAAAAAGAAAAATACACCTGTGTTTCGGAAAATGTGATGTGGAAAATTGCAATGCTGACATGGTATCATCACAGTACCAGATGGGTAGCATCAGGAGTTTCATGACATTTTCAAAAAACTTGCAAATTACCTTCCAACAGACATCAGAAGCTAAAATCCAAACTCTCTTCAACTGCCTTTGTGGAAAAAAAGCTACAATCCAAACTAAGCATATTCATAATAGCATGAGGACCAAAAATGTCATAAATATGTGTTCTGAATTCTTTTGAAAATATTAGAACTACCTAAACTAAGAAAATCAAGTTCATGTACTTCGATTTCTTATTTTAAAGACTTAAGAAAGCCTGGTTGTGTTTTGCTGATTCTGAAGATTAAGAGCAAGCAAAAAGAAAACATTTTCTTTTAAATTTTATTTTAATGAGAGAAGTTAAATTCATACCAAAGAGACAGAAAAATAGAGAGCAAGGATAAGGGACAGAGAAAATTGATTATCAGAAAGTGGCCAAGGAGGCTATCAACTTATGCTATAATAGTAGCACAAATATAAAGGATTGATTCAGCTGAAGTCTTCTTTCCAGTGACCATTATGCAATTACCTTAGAACAGTAATTGCCTTTCATATGGCATTTGTGGAGGATGATAAGGTAAATAACCACAGCCGTGTTCAATAATGTGAAGCAGATCGTCATCACTAGGACAAACATGAGAACTTCTATTTTTGTACCATTTCATTTTAAACTAAAGGACATCCCATACTTATTGAATACATGAGTTAAATGCTGGTCATCTATTTATCTGTCTATCTATCTAGTTGCACATTGATATATAAATGTACAGATATATAGATATATACACACGATAATTTTTAACATTCCATTCATATAAAAATCTGGGACATGATATTATGATCTGTTTTCACTGGAGCTAAGCAGCAGAGAACTAAGATGACTCTAGAATAGAATATAATAGAATAGAATAGAACCTTTTCTTTTGGAAGGGACCTACAGCAATCATCTAGTTTAACTGTCTATCCACTTCAGGGCTGACTAACAACTAAAGCATGTTAAAGACATTATCCAAATGCCTTGTAAACACTCACAGGCTTGGGGCATTGCCCACCTCTCTAGGAAGTCTGTTCCAGTGTTTGACCACCCTGCTGGTAAAGAAATACTTCCTAATATTCAGTCTGAATCTTCCCTGACAGATTTGTTCTCAAAAAACTGTGCTACTAATTTCTTTCATTTATGGGTAGACTGCAAGTAGGTGAGGTATACACCCTTATGCTGGCATGAACAGATCCTTCTCCAGTTCCTTACATTGCACTTGATCATGCCTAAGACAAATTTTCTCTCACACCTATTATTGGAAATAAATGGTGAGCCTGCATAAATATATCAGTCATTAAATTAATTTCTTTTTTGACTTGCTCTTAGGCAGTCCTATTGCCTATAAAATCTTGTCTGCTGATGTAGCTTAACAGCTAAAGAAGATCAGATAAGCATAATAGCCCAGTTCATTCAAACTCAAGAAGATACTTGATAAACATAGTATGCCTCATTAGCCAGTTTTCTACTTTTGTTGCATTCCAGTCAATTTTCCAGACTAACTGGTCTGCTCAGTCAATGCTCTTCCGCCTTTCTTTTTCTGACCATTTAACAGAAACTTGCCATTTTTTCAGTGTTTCAAGTTAGCCTTGGCTAATACTTAAACACACCCTTAGGTGATCACTCATCAGCAAGACAAATGGAGTAAATAGGGTTAAAAAGCTTCTGGGTCAAGATACAGACAGAGAAGTCACTAATCAATCACTGTTGCAAGCAAAACACACTTGACTTTGGGGAAAATCAATGTAACTCTGGCAATCCAATAGATATGGATAGCAAGAAATGAGACAACTATCATAGAATCATAGAATTATTTGGGTTGGAAGTGAACTCTAAAGACCTAACTCCCCCTGCCATGGGCGAGGACACCTTCCTCTAGACCAGCTTGCTCAAATCCTCATCCAGCCTGGCCTTGAACTTCCAGGGATGGGGCTTCCACAACTTGTCTCAGCAACCCATTCTAGTGCCTCACCACCCTCACAGTAAAGAATTTCTTCCCAATAGCTAATTAAAATCTATACTCTATTAATGTTAAGCCATTTCCTCTTATCATTATCCACTCATGTAAAAACTCTCTCCATCATTCTTGTAGGTTCCCTTTAGATACTGGAAGGCTGCAATTAAGTCTTTCCGGAGACTTCTCTTCTCCAGGCTGAATAATCCCAACTTTCTCAGCCTGCCTTCGTGGAGAGGTGCTCCAGCCCTCTGATCATCTTTATAGCCTTTCTCTGGAGTTGCTCTAACAGGTCCATATCCTTCATGTATTGGGAGCCCTGGAGCTGGATGCAGCACTCCAGATAGAATTTCACAAGTGTGGAGTAGAGAGGCAGAACCACCTCCCTCAACCTGCTGGTCACACTGCTTAGGATGTAGCCCAGGACAAAAATATTAAAACAATGTCTTGAACCTCTTTCCCAGGTTCAACTTCCTTTTTTTTATTCCTGATTCTTCTTCACACTTCCAGTCCTCCTCAAGTACACAGGAGGGTTGGAGTTGAGGGGTTATGGTTAATACATGGCAGTTCTTTCTCTGCCTCTCCTTCCTTCCCACACTTTTCTCTGGCTCCAATAGGGTGTCTCCATGGGGTGCAGTTCCTTCAGAATATATCCTTCTGCTTTGTCAAGCACCAATAAGATCTCTGCCATGGAGGATCTCCTTCTCTCCCTCCTCTTCTAACTCAGGTGTCTACACTTCTCAGTCATTTTGTTTCTCCTCTTCTCCTATGCCATGTTTTGTCCTTTCCCATTAACTTTTATCCAGATTCTCTACCAGCTTGGTTGCTGGGCTCAGCTCTGTGCTGTGTGGGTTTGATGGAACTGTCTGAAGTCATTTGTTATGGGGCAGCCTCATTCTCTCCTCACAGAGAGGTCACCCCTGTAGCCTCCCACTGCCAACACCCGGAGAACCTGAACCCGGAACGCAAAAGCATTCATGCTGTCCGTAGCATTACCTTTAAATTCACAGCAACACGGAGGAAGAGGAACTGATAATCACGGGTGTATCCACAGAACTAGATCATAGCCCAGGTGTTCCAATATGACCATTCCTTTACCAGCTCACTTCCCCCTCAATTCAGTTTTTCCAACCTCAGTTGCTACACAGGAAAGCTACAGCAAAAGTTAGGCCCTATTCAACTAACTCAATAAGATTCCGAGTTTAATTTTATTTTGGTAGATAGTCTTAAAGAATGCTGTAAAAGCTTAATCGTTGTATATGATCTGTATGAATAACATGTGGTATGGTCTGATTGAGTGATGGGTCTGGGCATTGAAATCTATATAGATCCAGAAGAAACTGCAGGAAGTCTATGAATTTAAAAAAGTATCATACCTATATACTGCATTTTTAAAATGAGATTTGGTGGCAAAATAAAACAAAAAGTAGCAAAACAAGTTTATGTCTATTTCTTAGTTTATATACTTTTGAATTTTTGTGTCCTTTATTTTTTACCTTTGGTCTAAGGATCTAGAAGTGTAAATCATATGAGAGGTGGATGAGGGAGCTGAGACTGTTTAGCCTGGAGAAAAGGAGGCTCAAGAGAGACCTTATCATTCTCTAAGACTACATGGAAGGAGGTGGTAGCCAGGTGGATGTTGGCTTCTTTTTCCAGGCAACCAGTGACAGGATGAGAAGACATAACCTCCAAAAGAAGTTCAGGTTGGACATCAGGAAGAAATTCATCATGAAAAGGGTTGTCAAGTGATGGAATGGACTACCCAGGTACGTGGTAGTCACTATCTGCATGGAATCACTATCCATGCAGATGTTCAAGGAACATGGCACTTAGTGCTATGGTTTAGTCAACAAGGTGGTGATTGGTCAAAGGTTGGACTCAATGACCTTGGAGGTCTTTTCCAATCTTAATGATTTTGTGATACTGTATGTACTGTCAATCCATTTTTGATTAGTATTCCTGATCACAGTTTGTATACTTGTTGTAGATATATACACACATATATGTGCATCTTTTTGTATGTTTAAAATATTTCATTAAAAAAAAACCAGAACAACAAAATAGTTAAATTATATTCATGGTTTAAAATATTCCTACAAAAAAATTTAAAACATTTAAACTTTAATCCTTAACATTAAAGAGATATATTTAGTATGCTTCCATTATGGCAGAAGAAGAGGTTTTTCATTTTCTCTGGAATCACATTATCAGATTGACAGCATGGAGTTTGGCTCAGAGATTGGAAATAATTAAATTTTTTATTACATATGCTTTTAAACTATCCTCAATATTCACAGCTATGTATAGTAAGATAAGAATTCTAGTTCATTTTTCAAGTAGCACAGAGCTAAAATACTTTAAGCTAGCATTGCTCAGATGAGCCTCATGTGCCTAATTGCCAGAGCACTGTAATGTACTCACCTTGAGATTATTCCAGGGTGAACATCAAAGCTCTTTCTGATCTCAGATAAGTTTGTATCCTTAACTGATTATTACCGTAAGCTCTTAAGCTTGGAAATAGTGCTGAAATCTCAGGGCAACAGACCTGATAAAGCATATATTTGTTTTTAACTTTGGCCAGCTGGGAAACCTTTCCACTATGACACTGCCTTAGCATTTTTTTTTAAATTCTATTTCTAACAGAGAAATATGTAAAACTGAGAAAAAATATAATAGCACATAAGAAGTATTTTGGTCCTTGACACAGGAGAGAAAAGTGAAATGAGGAGCAGAGGGGAGGTATGTTGTGAGCAATTGGTAGAAACAAGTGATTGGCATTCTTACGCATAAATTGTATGCAACAGATTCAGAATAATGGCACTCCTATTTCAGATTCACCCAAATGTAGTACTAGAAGACACTCTTACATGGTATTTTAATATTCAAGTATAAAACTCATGAAGCCTTCCACTAAACCTGAACTGGGCTGGTGGAGTTGTTCAAGACTGATTTGTGCTATCGTAGTAACTTTATTAATATAACACAGCATTGTAGAGAAAACTAAGTCACAGTTTCAGTCTATCAGCATAGAAACTAGCCATTTAATGTACTGTCAGGTTGAAAAACACTGCACTTACTTCAAAATTCAAAGTATTTTTTCCAGAGAGTTAATATTCTTGCCTTTGTATTTTTGTGCCTTAAGAACTCCAAACTTAAGGTCAATCCAAGAAAGTCATGTCTCTTTAAAAGTGTAAAACTATGTTTTACTTAAGGAAATTTAACTTTGGTGTAACAGTGATGAAACACTAACCAAAACGTTAATTTTTTTTTTTTTTTTTATTTAAGGAAAATTAACTTTGGTCTAACACTGATGAAGCACAAAGCAGCTGTCTGTATTACCAATCTGTCTTGTAGAATTATGCTGTTCCTTACTTCTCAATCTTGCTTTGTTTTCAAATATGTTTTTGAGCATGCTATTTTGGAGCATTCTTAAGAGCTGTTCAATATGCAGGAAATATTAATAATAAGCATGATACAACAGATGAAAAAGGTCTCCCAACTAATTTGGCCACTCACCTGGAGCACTGGATAAGCAGCAGAATATTCTCGTCGTCCTACTCTCCTACAGTGAGTGGGCAGACAGCAGCCTTCTGACAGTAACCAAATTAGGTAAATGTGCATGTGCAGAAGTCTAAGGTTAGGTTAAGCACATACAAATAAATTCCAGGGTTCTATTTTTGTTGTACTCCCAGGAGCAGAGGTTACTTGCATTTTTCAACCAACTGGACAGTTAGGTCCCTAGCAGTGCTCTTTATAACTCACATCTCATTTTAATTCTTCTGACACAAAAGTTGGTGTTGTGTCATGCCAATTAGTGACACAAACTATGCATATGTATGGGATTTTATTTTTTTTTCAAATTAAAAAAAATCAGAGGAGTCTTTTAAGAGTTAACTATTAAAAAGAAATTATCAGAGACACCATCATACAAGCATGTTTTAAAGTGCAATAAGATATTAAGGCCTGTGTCCAATTTGCAATATTGAGTTTAAACTAATAATAATTTTCTTAATTTTAAGTCAAAGAACTTCTGAATAATTGCACTTTTCATGTTTTTTTTTACTGATAGTATTTTGAATAATATTTATCTTCATAGCAATATCATGTTTGTAGAATTTTTTTCATTCTTTGTTTGACATTCCATAGCTATGTCATTTCCTGATTTCAGTATCACAGAAGCATTTAATTTTATTAATAATGAGAACTCCTGCATCGCCAGCAATTCTTGTCATTATTGTGCTTTAATTTGTGCCTTTATTATGAAATTACTTTTATTTTATCAATTAAATTAAATTGAAACAGTTATTTTTTAATTCTCCTAAAAATGAGCCTCATAATTTCATCTTCAAGTCTCATAGGGCCCTGGAAGAAGACATCCTACTGCTAATGATCATCAGCGAAGATATGAGACCCTAATTCGTGTAGGTGCTTCAAAAATAATTTCATTTTAAGATGCTTTATATAATTGCATTCTTTCACACTTATGATTTACTTTGCTGAGAAGAATATGTAACTTATAGGTGTGGAAATGTACAGAACTAAATGACAAGATATATATCACTCATAAGAACCCTGAGATGCAAAATTTAATGCTTGTTAAACACCACAAAATGTAAAAGGTTTTTAAATTTTAGACTTAAGAATTCCATATATTTTAATATTTTATCTTCTGTGCCACAGAACTTTTTTCTACCAACCAGCCTACAGTTACAATGACTACGTGCTGCTCCATACTTTGGCTTTTTTCCATACAGCATGAATCCTGTGGGAAGCATCAGAGAAAGCAGTTAGTGCACTCACTGGTGTAAAACTTGCATGATGCCATAAATCTTTTAGCAAGTGGATTTGGAAGATGTTTTTGTGAAGGTTATATGTGTAAGGTAAGCTACATTACATGAGCCTTCGATGTGAGCCTTCAACATTACACTTTCTGACATTTAATAAAATAGTGATTGCAGAGAGCTGCATCCTCAGAGGCCTTGTTATATCAGCAAAAGTGCAAAGGAAGTACCCTCAGACCTTCTTCTGTGTTTTAGTTACAAAAAAAGTTTTTTATTTCCTGAGATATCTAATAAAACCTGATTCTTTAGAAGATTTTGCTTTTTATCCTTGCAAGTTATAATAAAGTTGCACTTTACTACCCACATACAAACAAGGGTTTGAGAAAATTGCATATAAATGCACAGATATTTCAAAATAAAATGAAATGTATATAGATAATTAATAGTATAAGGATTTCATTGTTCTGCTCTTGTCAGTCTATACAATTTTCATCAATTATGAAAGTCTGATTTGGATTTTTGAAGAGTAGAAGAATATGTTTTTATATCTAGTGAAGTCTTCCTTATTTTGTAACTGAACAAACTATGCCAGGGTAAAATGAAATTATGTCAATTCTTTTTAATTAACATCATGGTTTATAAGTCTGGAGATAAAACTGTGGGGTGAAGACTTTATTAATTGCCAGCTCAGGGGAATTGAACTGCAATGTTAATATAATGTCCACTGGAAGTTTGTGGATATTGGTAGCACTCCACAGTTTTCAGAGTGTCCACCTCATACCTCAGGTCTTGCTTTCATTTCTTCCTTTCCACCTCAGCAAAGTAAAACTAGGAAAGCAAGGTGGTTTTCCATCTAGATATATTAGGCACCTATTTCTGTTCTAATTTACATTACTGTTCTTGTTTGGTTCAAGATATGTTTCTGAAGCAAGTCTCCCAATCACTTTCATGTACTGAGCCCTCACTGACTTCACAGTGCTGTTTCAGAGCAGTAAAAATTCCTGTTGTAGAAAACTAAAGAGGAAGCTGTACTTCCCAAACACAGCTATGGTGCTCCATCTGCTGATGGGTGTTCAGTCCACTGTCCCCAACTCAGACTGTTTCCTGGTGAAATCCCTGAAAGCCATGTCTTGTGGACATCTGGGGCTCAGAGTCAACTCTTTCACTCAGCAGATCTGTTGCTATTCTGTTACCCCACCTGCTGACATTACCTTGGTCTCAAGGGACTGGAGGATGTCACTAATTTCAAGCTGCACTTCCACTGTCAGGGCATGAGCTACACCCCGTGAACCCATCTCTGGGTTTATTAAGCTGATATAACTTATTTAACTGACTATAAAAAAAGGAGGTGGTTAGTTGGCTTAGACTATTCACCTAGTGATGCCAAGAGATGGGTGAGATAGAAACAGACCAGAACATTAAACCAATTTAAACTTAACAACTACTTTACTTTGCAATAAAGTATATGTTTAAACCATGTTTTAAACTGGTGCTGTCCTTAAATCAGGTCTCCAACATATCCAAAATAACATTTTACTTCTTCAGGCAGAGTCATGTGGCAAGACACCTGTACACTCTTGTAACATATATTAAAATTAAGGGAGAAGGATGTTTCTTGTAAAGTATTAGTTAAAAATTGTATCAGCTACAGTTTGAGACCACCATCTGTACATTTCAATTACATAAATATTTTTCAATCTTTCTTCACAAACTCACTTCTTGGAGGATACTGATCCTTTTAGACACCAAGAAACTGTATCATATACCATATAGATATAATTATTTAATTAAAGGTTATAAGGTTACTAGGTTTGTGGATCATTGTGAGTATTTATCTTCAAGTTTATCTTCAAGCATGTTTGCTGGATGAAAAAAAAAATAAAGGATATTTTAGGGCAATTTCATGATTTTAAATGAAGAAAAAAAATCAATAACATTTCTAAGGGCCAGCTGAAGAGATTATTTTAAGAGGATTAACTGTCAGCATATATAAATTAGCATTTCAGTGTTAAACTTCTGAAAGTTTTAACTTCAGAGATCAGAAGAAAAACCAACCCAAGCAAACAAAACCAAAAAAGAAATATACAGTGATTTAGAGGAAGTATTACTGTGATCAGTTTAAAGATCTGATCTTTATCATTATTACCATCATTAATGGGTTAATAGAAAATGTCTTCCAACATCTAAAAAAGCTGTGATATGATGGCATCGGTAGAAGTCATTCTGGAAGGATTTATAAAAATACTTCCAGCTTTTCTTTCTAAAAGTATATTGTAAATAATAATAAAATAATAATATTGTAAAAAGAATAAGCACTATTAATTGGTTAGAAGATAATGATCTTCTGTCTTGACATAACAAATAGACTATTTGATTTTAATATCAAACATTGCTCAAGCTGATTACAGTTAAATATTATATCATACCTTTAGTAACATATTAAGTGTTCATAAATTTGAGGATGTTGTGATTAAGATGAGGCAATTAATTTAAAAGACTCATCAGGGTCCTGAATGACTGCTGCTGGTGAATATTCCAAATCAAAAATCATAAAACCCACACTTCTGAGCTGCAGCTTTCAATTTAAAAAAATGCAGGTGTTTTAAACAAAATTGATAGTGGTCATAGAAACAGTGATATGCTAACATTTCTTTTTCAGCAATGAAGACACTGTTCCTTGATTTCTTGACCTGCTTTGATATTTACTTTGAGATTCTCACTGAAAATTGCTAAATATTATACTAGTAGGTATAGTTTCATTTAAATCACATTCATTTCACTGACTTATCAAGATGTAATTAAAAATCTTTCTGTGTTTGCTTTGTAGAGGAACAGGGCAATGATGACATTTTCTAATTGTTTCTTTTATGCCTCTTTTAGCTAGGAAATGTATGTTCCCTGTCTTCTCTGTTCAGACTGACATTTTATCTCCTAACCAAATATTTGTTTTTAATACTTGCAGGATCACTTCTGCTCAAAAAAAAAAAAAAAAAAAAAAAAAGGAGAACTTTCTTTTGCCTTCTATTATATAGCAATTTTATCCGAGAGCCTTTTGCTGACTTCCATATTGTAAAAATATAAATCTGTAATGATTTTCACTTCCGGTCCAGTTCTTTTCTTGTGGTAACTGTATCATGAAAATTCTTCACCTGCATGTGTTTGCTTAAAGATAACTTTCTGCTGTTGCACATATTTCTAAAAATATTTTATCATACTTAATAAATGTGTTAACCAGCAAATAGTCAAAGTTGCTCCTGTAGCTGTTCTACTTATTAATTCAGAATTCATCTACCAAATCAGCTAATATTACAGAAATAAAAACTACTCTTTCAGATTTCTCAGTTTTATTTGAGAACAGATTATGCATTCACAAACAAAATAATATGCATAAAAAATATTATCTTTGGATAATTGATTGACTTGATAGAAAAATATCAAGGCCTGTGGTCTTAGTCATGCAATTTTATTTTAGATGGTCCTGCAAGTATCAGGGAGGTGGACTCACTGATCCCTATGAGTTTATTACAACTTGATTGTATGATTTTTTGATTATATAATAATCAAAAGACAATTATTTACGCTCTCTTTATGTAATTACGTCTCATATAATACCTTTAAGAATGAAAAGAAGTTGCTAGTTGTATGGGAACTGCAAATTACTCCTGTAGGACATTTTGGATACAAAAAAATATATTTTTCCTTTTTTTTTTTTTTTTTTTTTTTTGAGACTATAGAAGCATTGCCAATTAATTCCTCAGACATAACTCCAGCTTGAGAGAAAGAGAGAGAAAAAGAAGTTGCGGAAGGAAGGGAGGGAGGAAGGGAGGGAGGGAGGGAGGGAGGGAGGGAGGGAGGAAGGGAGGGAGGGAGAAAGGGAGGGAGGGAGGAAGGGAGGGAGGGAGGAAGGGAGGAAGGGAGGAAGGGAGGGAGGAAGGGAGGAAGGGAGGAAGGGAGGAAGGGAGGAAGGGAGGAAGGGAGGAAGGGAGGAAGGGAGGAAGGGAGGAAGGGAGGAAGGGAGGAAGGGAGGAAGGAAGGAAGGAAGGAAGGAAGGAAGGAAGGAAGGAAGGAAGGAAGGAAGGAAGGAAGGAAGGAAGGAAGGAAGGAAGGAAGGAAGGAAGGAAGGAAGGAAGGAAGGAAGGAAGGAAGGAAGGAAGGAAGGAAGGAAGGAAGGAAGGAAGGAAGGAAGGAAGGAAGGAAGGAAGGAAGGAAGGAAGGAAGGAAGGAAGGAAGGAAGGAAGGAAGGAAGGAAGGAAGGAAGGAAGGAAGGAAGGAAGAAGGAAGAAAGGAAGAAAGGAAGAAAGAAAGAAAGAAAGAAAGAAAGAAAGAAAGAAAGAAAGAAAGAAAGAAAGAAAGAAAGAAAGAAAGAAAGAAAGAAAGAAAGAAAGAAAGAAAGAAAGAAAGAAAGAAAGAAAGAAAGAAAGAAAGAAAGAAAAGATAAGATAAGATGCTTTTAATTCACCAGCTCAAGCAGTGGAGCCTTTTAAATATGCTCTGAAGAAAAAAACGTAGAATCTAGCTTTACCTCTCTTCTTCTCTTTTTTCCTGCATTCTCTTAACTTCTCAGTGATTTCTTGGAATTCTTTCCATGCTGTGTATTTACAGACTATGAACGCACATGTAGATATACAAAGATATCAATACATGATTAAAAAAAAAAAAAAAAAAAAAACCTGAACTGAAATCTAAAATGGCAAAATATGAAAATTACAGAGTAAAGCAGTGACAACTGAATAAGTGTCCCTATCACAAATTCCTTTGCAATCTTAATATTATGAACTTATTTTCATCTGGTGAAGGGCTTTTGTTAACCAGAGATCTCTTGTAGGAACTGAATGGATTTATATATCTATGTGCAAAAAATGCATAAAGATGGGGAAAAAAAATCTTGTGCCATCTCATACTACAGACAAACAACTAGACTGGAATGGTCTGAGGATGTTCATTTCATTACAGCTTAATAAAATCTGAGCAATCATCTAAATAATGAAACATCTTGTTTCTTATTTTAGCCAATATTGAATAACTCACAAAAGGTCAAAAAAAATCCAAACCCAACCATGGGTTACTTGCATGGACAAGCAGTCCAATCAATATTCTTGGCAATGCAAGAAGCAAAAAATACAGAACAATGGTATAGAATTAATCAGTTACTGCATATACTTATATTAGAAGTACTTGGTGCATATTAAGTATTTATCTTTTCACCTCTACTGATATATCCCCTTACAAGTGCATTATTAGTGAATTTAAATAAGAGTTTCCAAATATATTGACTTTAATAGATATCTACCTAGAGATAAACTAAAACTGGCCAGATTATTATGATACGGTGCAATATAGCATGGCAACTGCTTATTCCCACACTGATCATTACTTTTTTGCTCTATAGCTAGGAAGGAGATCTTTTCCATTAATGGGACTTAATCCTCCCTCATATGATCCAAGGTCTCCCTGCTTAGACATTTGGGATGTGATGATAGTTCAAATTGCTCATCTAAACAAAGTCAATCTGAAGTTCTGGACACATACTTTTTATCCAAGTGACTGGCATAGATTTCTGTGTTTACGTGGGTCCCTGTATTTCTGTACCTGAATATGTATTACATTGCAGGTTATGGGCACGTATGTGGAAGGGGAGAGGGAGGCAGAGGAATGAAGATTTATAACTTGCATAAATTGCTCCAACAAAGTCTAACTCCTAAAACCTTAACAGCGATCCTTGCATTTTTCTTATTAAGATGAAATGACCACCTTTTCTTGTGCTGTTCTTTATACCAACCATCTTTTCAAAATGTTTTTCTGATAGTTTTAGGTTGCTTTTCACTGCATCCTTTGAACCATATTGTGAGATGCATATCTCTTCTGTATCCTGTTAGGCATGCCTATGGTCTTGATTCCTCTAGCAATTATGTGAAGGTGAAGTAATTTTGTAGGGTAGAGTTTATTAGAGGGAACAATTATTTGGGAACAATTATTTGTGGTGAGGTTTCTTTTACTTGGCATGGTATCTTTCCTCTATCATCTTGAATACTGCTTTTTAATTGTTTAAGATGCTAAGCATAGACGTGTATAGATTTGCATTATATAAGCTTATTTTTCTTCTTTCCTGACCTTCTTTGAAAAGTTATCCCTTGCAGTATATTTGTCAGTGTCTTCCCTGACTTACTTGTCTGGCAATCTGTCCCTTGGCATCCTTATAACATCTGTCATGAATGTCTATCTGCACCATTCTCCAAGTCTTTCATTTGTTGCCTTGTCTGTTCACAGTAATTGCCACATTCATCATAGGTACTTCTTTTGAAGTAGAAACAATTTCATTCTCTGATATTGCATTTAATGTCTTCTTTGTAGTTCTTTGTGTTTTATTTCTTTTCTGTATTGTGAAATCTCTGCACTCAGCAAACAAGTATACAAATAGTGCCAAAATCAAATTTTTATCACTTCCTTCTTATGCTGAGGTAGTCATCATTACATAAATAAAGAGCTCACATATCTCATCACAATTTGCACATGTGCAAGAGGTGCTGCCTTGAACCTGCTTCAAAACACCATGGACTGGAAATGGAAGCTGTAATTAACTGCAATGAAAAATATAACTTCGTACTGTACAAAAGTATAACAGAAAGAACAAAAGGTGCATTCATTTGAAAGTACAAATCATGGTGGTATTTCAGTCCCCTTCTCATCTTGAGTCTTATGGATGCCAGTGTCCCTGTCTGTAAGAGAACAATTGTTGTGATGCACTAAATAGGTTATTTAGTTGTTGTTTTGCACTGGGTGATTGGGAATTTGCACTGAGTAATATTTATATTGCACTATGTCACATTTATATTGCACTATGTCACAAGGTGTGTGTCTATTCCACACACCTTTCCCCTCCCCCACTAAGCCTCACGTGTGATGGTCTCTCCCTGACCTGCTCCCCCTCCCCTTCTCCTCACCTGTGTCCCATTGGATGTGGCTTCCCGGTTCCGCCCCACCCCACTTTTCCGTGGGCTCAAAAGACCCTGGGACTAGATGCTCTCTCGCTCTCTCTCTCTCCTGGACGCCACCAGATGCCTCGGCCTCTGTTACCCCCTGTCGCCTGGATCTAAGGTGGCTCCTTTAGAATAAACAGGATTTAGTCACAAGGAGGAGAGCACCTTTCGTCTTTTATCTGTGTCCATGTAAGATTCCCACCCCGTGCTCAGAGGGGACCAAAGGGAATTCCTACAAACAATGGGGAATAATATGCTCAGGGCAGGGATAATTGTTCTGGAATTACATGATTTTAAAAGAATATTTGCCAAATACTGAGCAACAAAATTGACTTTTCCCAATATTTCTTACAAGAGAAAAAATATTTTTCTTAAATATGTGACCTTTGTTTACAGCACCCTCTCAGGCACACTTAACTGCCAGGCAGATAAACCTGCCACACTGTTCTGCCTTGAGATATCTTATTTCCTGCTAATAGTAACAGATTCAAGAATCATGAAAAATACCAACATATAAAAGGATGAGCTTATTCCAGTCTGATTCCTTCATAACTTTCCTAGTACATCTGACATTGACAGTTGTATAGATGGATGAAACTAATAGGTAGAGAAACTAGTAGATACAGAAAGGTACATACCTAGGAATATATTACCATTTAAAAAGATAACTCCTTACTGTTAGCATAATGCAATGTTAGACTACGATTATGCATAGACATGATATCATTATATAATGTTATAGCATTATCTCTGATAATTCTGTTGTCAGAATGGCCACATAATACTTAAATAATGTCAGGATTTGTCAAATGCCAACTGTTCTTGGGAATTTTTACCCTATTTTTGAATACTTTTTGTGTATTATTATACAAAGTTTCTTTTTTTTTTTTTTGATTCATGTTGAGTTTCTATGGATTGAAAAATAAGAACAGAATACAGAGACTAAACTGTATTGATTAATTTTAAGTTTTTTTCCCTAAATATGTAAATTATGTTATTTATTATTTATCCAGATTTTAATTAGCAATAATCTTTTGAATGTGAAGAGCCTTACTAATACTCAGAACACAAGTTTGAATTAGAGTTCACCAATATGTGCAAAGGCTTTCCGTCTAACACAAATGTAACACTGAGAGACTTCCCACACTGAAATGTATACATGTATGTACTTCATAATTCTTACCCTTAGGACCACAGAATATATTTTTTGTAGGGACAAAATTTTTATTTTCAATTTTATGTTTCCATCTGAAAATAAATTTAAAAAAATAGCTCTCCATCATATATATTTATATTTTCAGTAATATACACTGGTTCACTTACACATTATACACATTTACCTCCTTTATAGAAATCTGAACTAGGACCAGAAACTGAATCTGTGAGCAAGTCATTCAGACACTACTCGTTCAAATATTGTAATTAAGGAGTTGGAGATGGAAAGACGTTCACTACAGACCAGATTCACTTTTCTGTTTTCAGTTTTTATTATTGCTAACTAGTTCCCAAAGTGCTGTGGCGTTGCACTAATAATGTTCCAGGATTTCTTTAGAGTTTTGACATTTCTCATCCTTAGCCCTCTTAGCCCTCTTATGTCTTTACCTAATTGAATTCTTCTGTAATGTCCATGTGCCTGTAGTCTATTTTAACTGATAGTTCTGGACACACAAAATCCTGGTTTTTAAACAGAGATTGCTATAAACAAAACATATTGCCTTGACTGTATAAAGTTTTCTTGTAGCTTTAGAAGGTTTAGCTGCAGAGATCACCTTTTCATGTCACAGTATAATTCAGTGGGTGATGTGCCACTATTTTCTTACTCTTTCAATCACAAATTAAAGTAATACCAAACGCACACTAACTCTTCGAGTTGTGGCCATTTGCCTGAGACCATCAATTCATTTTACAAAGTCTGCTGAACAGCAATCAGATAATAATGACTTTTTGGTAAGTAGTTAATGATGCAGAGGTTTAGAGGACCTATACCTGATTAAGTGTGCAGGGTGGATGGTGTGCAGTTAATGTAATGTAAAGTAATGATAAAGTAGAATAAGAATAAATAGCTTAGTTGCCACATTCTCTGCACATTGAATGGGAAAGGCAACTGGCATGTAGAGGCCCTCTATAACAATCAGTTAAACCTCCATATTATGGTTTATGTAGGATGAACTACATCCTTTATTAATTTGATGTACTGGTATTCATCTAGGAAGTGAGTTATTCAAATAAATTGTACTACAAGGTAGCATGGATGAAATGAACTATTTTTAATATTTTTATATAATGCTGGGATTGGGGTTGTACATTATTGCTTTCTTCACCCCATGTTGGGCCCCTCCCTGGGGGTTCCCCAGTCAGGGGGAAACCATCCTGGAGTGGTTCTGTGTCAGGAAAAGGAGACACACAGGATTTTTTTGGTCTTCAGCCTCTTGTTTATTGTTATCTTGTCTAAAGTTTTGCACGCTGTCTATACTAGACTCTGCATGCTGGAAAAGCACTGCAAAAATGTCCTAACAATCTCTTGTTAAAAGGTCTTTTAAGACCAAGCTATCCAATTAAGAAATTACACCTAGATTATTTTCCCTTTTAACCCAATAACTGATCATTCGAAGCCTGCAGTGCAGACTTTTCTGCCCAATTACAAGACGTCACCCAAACCCATGAATGTGGGAGGGGCCCCTGCACTCCCATGGGAAGTGACAGAAATCTAAGGGGACCTGTTCATCAACTGTTGTACTTCCTTTGTTAATGTCAATCGGTGTTTAATCTACTCCCCTGTTCTAGCAAGTTCTCAGTTTCTGTTACCTTCATTGGCTTCTTCTGTAAGACCACTCCTTCCCCGTGCCCTCCTTGGTTTTATGTATGTCACCCCATCCCTGCTCCTCCCCTTAGCCCTTTCCCAATTGGACTGTTTGTACCCTAACCACTCCCACTCCTCTCCAGTTATATACCCAGCCTCGCCTTCCCTCGGAGCTCTCGGAGCTTGCTCCCTTCCCGAGTGGTTGTCTCCCTGCACCTTTTCTTCTCCCTCATCCTCTGCCTTACCCTCAATAAACCCTCGAGGAACATAGCAGCCTGAGTGACCTCTCGTCCTTCTGGTGGAGCTATCCGTACCCCATCGGCGCCCCCCACAGACTGGCCAGTTGAGGGTCTCCCTGCCTGACCGGGCACGCGGGTAAGGCGACAAAATACAATTGGCGCCCGAACACACTGACCACTGCCCTGGCCAGCGAGAACATCTCCTCGAAGTTCCCGGATCTGTGACCCGGATCGTCAGGACTTCAAGCGTCATTCGGATCCAATTCCAGGAACAGTTCCACTTCTATTCTGAGAAGACCTCTGTTTCCTGGCTCTGCTGACACCTCGTAGACATCCTACTTTGTAGCTTCGGGGGCAGCTTTGGATTCTATGAGACCAGCAGAACTCCATCACCCTGCCAAGGCTCCCTTCTTTTCGCCTGCGTCCTTCTTCTGTGTGGTGAGTCTTAGCTGCTCTGTGCTAGCAGCCGACGCAGGCCCTTTACTTTTCTTTTCTTCCTTTGCTTTGGCTGGGATTTTTATCTGCAGTGGGAAACATGGGCAATCGCCTTTCCCCTGCGAGACAGGAGTTTTATTCCCAAGTTAAATCCTCCCTTGTACTGGGAAATATTCCTTTCAATAAGAGGGTTCTTAAATCTTTTGTTAATTTTATTTTTGAGCATTTTCCTGATGTTTCAAAGGAAGATACTTTATCCGTTTCCTTTTGGGGAAAAGTTGGGAGGCACATTTATGATATTCAAGTTTTGGGGAATTTTAAAGTGGGATATTTCTTTCCTATTTATGATTCTATTTTTAATTTAGTAAAATCAAAAGGGGAGAGTTGGGCCCCCAGTTCTCCTACCCCTCATTCCTCCTCCCTCATTCCTAATCCCATTTCCCATAAGGGTGGGTCGGGAGACAAATCCTGCAATAAAGAGGCACAGGGTTGCTGCCGTCTCCCTGCTGCTTCCCGTCCCACTCTGTCCTTTTCTTGTGCTGGGACTGGCCACCCCAGCATGAGCCCTACTCACTCCCTCACTCCAAAATCCCCTGATCCCAGTTCTATTCCCAGTTGTTCTAATAGTTCTAACACAGTTACACTGACTCAAAATGGCGATGGCCACATGGCTGATTGCCATGGCCCACAAAATGGTGCCTATACCTCCTCGTCACTCCCTCAGGTTCCCGCCACTCTAGTGGCACCTCCCTCCTCGTCGGTTGCCGCCCCTGCGTCAGGCCTCTCCCTCACCCTCGCGTCGACTTCCGTGTCGTCGGGACCCTCCCATCCTACCTCCCTGACCATACCCCTGGGTGGGCCCCTGGTGGGTGGGACAGGCCTACCAGAAGGCCACGCCCCAGTGGGTGGGTCAGGCCACACCCTCTCTCCTGCCACTTCTGATTCCCATGCTACCGGAACCGGAAGTAGGCCTAGCCAGAAGCAGGCCATCTTGGCCTGCAGGGTCTCCTGTCACCGGGACCGGGTCAAGGAGAGGCTCCGCGCCCTAGCCCACCCTGCTTCATCCTCAGAAGAGGATGAGGAGAGTGACAGCCCCCGACCTACCACCAAGTCGGGGGGAGTCTGGGCTCGGATACGGGCTGAGGCCATCAAAGATGGGGACCTAGATTTCACAAGGGATCTAGGATCGTTTGCAGCACCGGTCACCCATAGGAGGGGAAAAGAGCCGAGGTGGTAACAATTACCATATGCTGAGGTAAAAGAGTTGAGGAAGGCGGCCAAGGACTATGGGCGTAATTCGCCTTTTTTCAAAAATGTTCTGGACTTGACTTTTGCCGGACATACCTTAGTTCAACATGATTTGAAATACATTGCCAAGGCCTTGTTTTCTCCCATGGAATTTCTTCTGTGGGAGATGCATTGGAAAAAATTAATAAAGCCACTCCTCCAAAAATATGACTTGAAAGAAGTATTAGGAGATGACACCGAGGAACTTGAAGCTCTCGCTGGAGAGGGGGAGTTCAGCAAACAGGAAGATCAAATTTTGCTGCCAGAGAACTTATTAAATTAAATCCGTGATGCTGGAAAGGAGGCATTGCTAAAAATACCAGACGGCATGACCCCTCTCCAGAACATTTCATCTGTTCTTCAAGGCCCAGAGGAAACGTTTATAAAATTTGTTGACAGACTTAAGGAGGCCATTGATAGATAGATAATGTCGAGGCCAGGGAAGAACTTCTTAGGAAAATGGCCTTGACCAATGCAAACTCGGAGACGAAAAAGATCTTACGGGCATTGCCTCAAGACCCCGAGCCCACCATTTCCAAGATGGTCAAGGCGTGCTCAAGGGCAACCTCCATGGAGTAGACAGTGGCATTTGCGGTCAGCAAAGGGGTAGGGGAGGCAATGGTGGACCTAATGAACACCCGCTGTTTTGGATGCAGTCAGTTGGGCCACCTACAAGTGAACTGCCCACACTGACTGCCAGAACATATTCACCATCAGTGCACCCCCTCCCCAAGACCTTTTTACAGGAATCCCCACCAGCAACAGCCATTTTGGTTGGGAAATGGATGGCGGAGCGCGATGAGGGGCTGCACGATGACATCAAATGTTCCGTCCCAATGTCCTGCACTTCCAACCCTCCTGGAAAACCACTGCCCCGGTGGTACATTTCTTTGGACATCCGCAGCCATGAGGACAGACTCCGGCTCCTCCGCAGGACAAAACAGCTAAGTCACACCTGCCGCCAAGTCCTCCACAGCAACATCCATGTCCTTTTCCCCGATGAGGACTTGGTCTGTGTCCCTGCGGGATTCCTCCCATCACCCTATTGCCACCAATCTACCACTGTTCTCCTCCTTGGTGACACCACCCATATGCCAGACGACATCACTGTCATTCCAGAGGTTGTTTGCTTTGAACCAGGCACCGAGATCACTGTCTCCGTAGTTTGCACCAATCCACCATTCACCTTTTGCAAGTGGTCTCCGTTCGCGTCATGTTATATCCTCGATGCGCAAGAGGACGATTGGACTGATAAGGACATAAACGTTTTCTTCACCCAGAATGTATGCTGAGAAAGGCCTTTAATAACATCTACAATTTCTTTTCAGGGGAAATCCATCAACTTGAACCTGATGGCAGACACCGGAGTGGACGTTACCATCCTCCCTCAGACAGAGTGGCCCCGTGACTGGGAGTTGGTGTCCCCTTGCGGCACGATCTCCGGAGTGGGAGGAGCTGTCAATTCCCGTCAAAGTAAACACCTGGTATGTGTGGAAGGACCGGAGGGACAGATAGCAACGATTAGGCCTTTTGTTGTTTCATCCAACATCAGGTTGCTGGGAAGGGACGTTTTGTCCCAGTGGGGCGCCAGACTTGACATCCCTAATCCTGCATGGGATTTTTAGTGTGGGCCACTGTGGAGTGCACCTCCCCGCCCTTAAATTGGAAAACAGATACACTGGTGTGGGTGGACCAGTGGCCCCTGCCGGTAGAAAAATTACATGCGCTCAATGAATTAGTAGAGGAGCAGGTACGCCTGGGACATTTAATACTTTCCACCAGCCCCTGGAACATGCCTGTCTTTGTTATTAAAAAACCCGGCAAAGACAGGTGGCGCCTGCTTCAGGATCTCCGCAGGGTTAATGAAGTCATCGAAGATATGGGCCCCCTTCAACCAGGCCTTCCCTCCCCCTCCATGCTTCCCTGGGATTGGCAGCTTGCAGTCCTTGACATCAGAGACTGTTTTTTCAACATCCCACTGTATCCCAGAGATGCTCCCAGGTTCGCCTTCTCTGTTCCATCAATTAATCGAAGGGAACCTTACAAGAGATATCAATGGACCACTCTGCCCCAGGGAATGAAGAATTCCCCAGTGCTCTGCCAGACATTCGTAGCCCAGGTTCTTTCACCTATACGTAAACTCTTCCCCAAGGCCATCTTTCTACATTACATGGATGACATCTGCGCTGCTAGTAGCACCTATCTGAAAGCAGCTCTGGACAAGACCATCAGGACAGTCAAAGCTGCAGGGTTCCAAATTGCTGATGAGAAGATCCAGCTGTCATCCCCCTGGAGGTACTTAGGTTTTCTAATAACTGGAAGGACCATCGCGCCCCAAACCCTTACCATCAAGGAGAATCCACGGATATTGCGGGACATTCAACAACTTTGCAGCACCATCACTTGGATTCAACCTCTCCTGGGACTCACCACGGAGGAGCTGTCGCCTCTGTTCAATCTTCTTAAAGGCGACGGCGACTTGGCATCTCCTCGCGAGTTGACATCTGACACCCGTGGAGCCCTGGAGAGAGTCGCAGACGCCCTCAAGTCCAGCCAGGCGCATCGTGTGGTACGGTCCCTCCCACTTACATGTGCCATCTTGGGTAAGTGCCCCAATTTGCACGGCCTTATCTTCCAGTGGGATGCCAGCCAAAAGGACCCACTCACTATCATCGAGTGGTTGTTCCTACCTCATCAGCCAGTGAAAACAATCACAAACCCTGCAGAGCTTATGTCTAAACTTATCATGAAAGCCCGCCAACGCCTCCAGACCCTTGCTGGGTGTGATCCGGCATGCATTTTTCTTCCCCTAAATTTGGAACAATTGGAATCCTTAATGCAAACAAATGAAAACTTACAGATTGCATTGGACAGCTATCCAGGCCAAATTTCCATACATTATCCCAAGCAAAAATTGTTTAAAGACACTCTACATTTGGCTCTAAAATCCTTTAAAAGCAAGGTTCCAATAAAAATTGCTCTCACAGTGTTCACCGATGGTTCAGGTAAATCCCATAAATCGGTGATCACTTGGAAGGACCCAGACAGCCAGAAGTGGGAGTCTGATGTCCAGTTGGTTCAGGGTTCCCCCCAGACCGCAGAACTTGCTGCGGTTGTGAGAGCATTCAGAAAATTCCAACAACCTTTTAATTTGGTTACTGATTCGGCATATGTGGCCGGGATAGCAGAGCGGGCAGAGCATGCCCTGCTCAAAGAAATCCAAAATAAAACCTTATATGACTTGCTCTCCAAATTAATCTGGCTAATCTCCCACTGAGAGCAACTCTACCATATAATGCACATCCGCTCACACACAGATTTACCAGGAGAGATCACAGAGAGTAACCGGAAGGCAGATATGTTGGCGATGATGGCCCATACAATAAATTCCACAATACTGAAGCCTACCCTGCCAGATATCCATACCCAAGCAAACCTCAGCCATGCGTTTTTCCACCAAATTACTCCGGCGCTTAGTCGCCAATTTAAAATCTCCAGAGAGCAGGCTAGAGCTATAATAGCTACGTGTCCCAGTTGTCAATCCTATGCACTTCCAACACGTGCTACCAGGGTTAATCCCTGAGGATTGGGGGCATTAGAAATCTGGCAGACAGACGTTACACATTTCAATTCTTTTGGAGGACTCAAATATATTCATGTTTTGGTTGACACATTCTCGGGAGCAGTTTTTGCTTCCTTACATATGGGGGAAAAAACAAAAGACATTGTCAAACACCTCTATATGGCTTTCTCCACTTTGGGTGTCCCAAAATCACTAAAAACAGATAATGGACCAGGGTTCATGTCCAAGCAGTTCAACAACTTTCTGCAGCAGTGGGGTATTGCCCATAACACTGGCATTCCCCACAACCCTACAGGGCAATCCATTGTTGAAAGAACCCACAAAGAAATTAAAAGACTATTAGAACAGCAACATAATTTGGCAATGACAATGAGCCCTGTAGAGAGGTTATGTAAGGCCCTTTATGTTCTAAATTTCATGAACTGCTCGGACAAAGAGCCAAATCCTCCCATCTTGCGCCATTTCCATAATAACACCAGAGTGCTGCTTAAGGAAAGACCCCTGTGCTCTTTAGAGACCCTGAGTCCAAAGCCATCAAAGGTCCATATCCTCTTGTAACCTGGGGGAGAGGGTATGGATGTGTTTCCACAGAACAGGGCCCCAAGTGGATCCCAGGAAAATACATCAAGCCGTATTTGGACACCACCTCCAATGGAGACAACCCCCCAGACCACTGCCCTGAGACATCCGTTCCAGCAGAAGACACCGTAGCCTGGAGCCGCAGGAAAAAGAAGAAAGGCGTGCCGGCCAATGCCGCCATGCAGGCAATCCTTACATACAGACACTTCCCACCGGCTGTTCCCGTACACCCTCTTACCCCATCCCCTACTGTTCCCTATCCTTTTCCCTCTTACCACTTCCCTTGACCTTCTACCCCTCACCCTTAGCCCAAAGTTCTTATTTATTTTATAACCTTTAATGAAACGGGGGAGAAGAGAGCGAAGGAAAAGACATTCTTATTAATGCATGTTTTGCTTTATCAGAATCACTGGAATAACAACCACCCTGATGTCACCAGCTGGAACACCCCACCACAACCAGATTGCCGCAACCACCATCGCTTTTATCATATGGATTCAAGCGGCAAGAAGCTGGATTGTACCACAGCCCGAAGAAAACATGTGGATCACGCTGGCGAAATCCATCGGCCAAGACCACTTTTGTATGGCCATGGGCAACGTAGACAACCCATTGTCTACGTGTCTCGTGGGAGTCCCTCTGTCCAAAAACGAATACCCTTACGCAGGGATGAAACCTAACCCGGCGAACTCCTGGCTGGGGTGGGTAAGGACCCTTCCACAGGCACCACAGGAACCCCAGGAACTGGACTTACTGGGGTCCACAAGAGCCCATGTTTGTATTTGATTTTATTACAAGGCTCCACAAATAAACCCACGTAACACCATTAGGGACATTTCCCCAATAGATCAGAAATACAAAGATGATTGGTGCAATTATACCAGCATTATATGGTCCAAGTCCTACCCATATCCTAAGGAGCTCTCCAGGGGAGCGTTTCTGATCTGCGGGGACAGAGTGTGGGCTGGGATCCCCTCCAAGATCAAAGGGGGTCCCTGTAGCCTTGGCAAACTTACTACACTGACACCCAACAAAACCCAAATTCTAGACTGGAAAAAAGAAAGTCAATTGGCTTGCCAAAAACGGTCTTATGGAGAATTTGATCCAAATTGTGACTCCAAAATTTACGACTGGGGCAAGAGCAAGAGGCTCGCTGCATCCATTTTTCTACCGTGGTATGTGGCAGCAAAGGCCCTCAGTGAGATTTCTCACCTGGGGTGTTGGCTAAGTAAGCAAGCCAACGCTACGTCCGCTGCCCTATCAGACTTGCTGGCGGACGAAGAAACTAACAGACACGCCACCCTGCAAAACAGAGCAGTCATAGACTTTTTACTGCTCGCCCATGGCCACAGCTGTGAGGATTTAGAGGGGATGTGCTGCTTCAATTTGTCATCTAGAAGCACATCCATCCAGGCAAACATCCAGCGGATCCAAGCGCAAGTCAACGACCTAAAGACAGAAACTCGGGCTGTGGACGCGGTGAATAAACTGTTTACTCAATGGGGTGTTCCTGGGTGGGTGGTTCCAATTTTAAAAGGAATCATTTGGATTCTATTCATTATCTTTATTATTTCACTAGCTTTGACCATTTTTAAGAAGACTCTGACCAAAACTTTAGGGAATGTTTATTTAATTAACAAAAAGAGGGGAGATGTGGGAGGGGCCCCTGCACTCCCATGGGAGGTGACAGAAATCTAAGGGGACCTGTTCATCAACTGTTGTACTTCCTTTGTTAATGTCAATTGGTGTTTAATCTACTCCCCTGTTCTAGCAAGTTCTCAGTTTCTGTTACCTTCATTGGCTTCTTCTGTAAGACCACTCCTTCCCCGTGCCCTCCTTGGTTTTATGTATGTCACCCCATCCCTGCTCCTCCCCTTAGCCCTTTCCCAATTGGACTGTTTGTACCCTAACCACTCCCACTCCTCTCCAGTTATATACCCAGCCCCGCCTTCCCTCGGAGCTCTCGGAGCTTGCTCCCTTCCCGAGTGGTTGTCTCCCTGCACCTTCTCTTCTCCCTCATCCTCTGCCTTACCCTCAATAAACCCTCGAGGAACATAGCAGCCTGAGTGACCGCTCGTCCTTCTGGTGGAGCTATCCATACCCCATCGGCGCCCCCCGCGGACCAGCCAGTCGAGGGTCTCCCTGCCTGACCGGGCACGCGGGTAAGGCGACAAAATACACATGAAGAAGAAGGAAGAAGAAGGCAAAGAAGAACAACCTGCCTCTGCCCTAAAACCTCCATCTGGTTCCCATCTACAACATACTAAAAATCCCAAAACCTAAATTTCTTACCCAAGTGACATGCTATACTACTCTCTATAATCTATTTCACACTTTTGTGGACTCTAGTCTATCTTGAAGTCTTGGAAGCTTTCTCCATGAATTAGGGTCAAAGTCAGTGCTTCTCTGGGGGCCAGGTCCCCTCAGAGCAGACAGAGAAATATTCCCTGTGCCCTGGGTTCCCACAGTACATGACTGATAGCACCTGAGTGATTAATTTTTCAATCTGTGAATTTTTTCAATCTGTGCTTTAAATTATCATGTTAGACTGTGTGAAGCGTAAGAAAATTGACTACATAGCAATATTGCTTAAGTCCTCCTTTTGAAATCAGATCTATTACAGTTAATTTAAGAGGAATATATGAGCATCGATAGATACAAAGTTATTTTCTAGAATTTGTTCATCTTAAGATCTTCGTTACTTATCAATGCAAAGAATAATGCATATTTTTTAATCAAATTTTTTACTATCACAAAGGTAAATCTGGCAGCCTTAATGTCCGGGCATAACTAGTATAAAGTATCATTAGCTATATTTTTCTTCTGCTGAAGACTCACAAAATAATGAGTACTTGTATTTTTATTACTCTGGGAAAAGATCAGCAACTATATACATATACAAATATAATACTTAGAGTCCATAGCAGAATGCATATAATGCTAACCTATGAGAATTTCTTTTCTATTCTAATCTAAGTCAAGCTTCCACTTTTACATTCATTTTTACCTTTGTAAAATGGGATACCTGTTTTCTAGTCCAGTTCCCAAAGATGGTCTCATTCTTAAAATGCATATATCAATTGTTTGGGGTTGTTTATTTCTTTCCTGCTATTGCTCAGGTTTCTGGAATTAGGTTAGACAAGACTATCATTTCTACTCAACCAGTTTAGTCTGAAATCTGAAAGGAAAGTGGATACAACAAACCCTCTTTCTGGGAAAAGGGTTCTGCTTTAAGGGTAACAAGTATTCTAACTATCTGTTTCAAAATATAATGTAAGTAAAGTACAGAGACAATACATTCAAAACTGATTTTCCCACAGCCGTATAAATGAACACAAAAGAAACTCCATTGTTGCATCCCGGAGTTTGGGTTTAGATTAGGGTTTTTAATTTATGTTAAAATAAGTCAAGTTCTGTAATCCCGCGTTTCCCCCGCGTTGTTCCCCCCCGCGGTTTCTGCCCCCATGTTGCCTGCTGCCGGCTCTTACCCCTGTGCTGCTCCTGTAACCACCCTGCCGTCCGGCCCCGGGAAACCCCGTGCTAGCCACACGATCCCGCTCAGCCCGCGGCTCGGTGCCCGCCCCTGCGGGGTTCTCTGGTTGGTCGCGATTGCTGACATCATCGCCACGGCAGCCGCCCCTATTGGGTGGCAGGCCATGGATCCTCTCGCCCCGCCCCTCTATAAAGCCCTATCCTGCCGGCAGTCAGACGCCATTTTCTCCCATGCGAGTGCCGGGAGCGGTCGCGTCTTTCCATCGAACCGCGCCACGTGACCAATAAACCGTTCCTGCCAAGCACGGAGTAAATGGACAAATTCCTTCCTCTTTGCCGGGTCCCTAGCGCACGGTAACAGCGGTTGGCCAGCCCACGCACCCGAGACACGGAGCCGTGTCCGGGAACCCGCGGCAGCAAACCCCGGCAGCACGTGGAAGCTACGCCACAGCCGGGCTCCCAAGAGCCGCGTGCAGTCGGGGAGAGCAAAAACCCACGCCGCACTCCATTATTAAATGAAATTAAACAAAGCCTTTCATTTCAGTAACTGAGAAAGCAATGAGAAGAAAACACTATTCTCAGAAGAGTTAAAGCACTCAAAATAAATTAAACCTACCTACCTCTTAGAGGAATTACGGAGATCTACTAAGAATTGTTTTAACCTTTCTTTTTCTGATTGCTCTGCTCTTGTTTGTAGTTAAACATTTGCTTCAAAAAAGCTTGTCTGAGTCACTGCAGCCTTCAAGTGATCACAGATTTCAAAGGAAAGAAGCTCTGTAACACTAGAGTCTTGTGCTCTGGTGTGCAGTGAAGTGGGGAACAGGAGGTACTTCAGTCCCACTTAAAAAAAGAAGATATTTCAGTCTGAGAAAAATACAAACATTTGGCATTTGAAAGAAGTAGCCAAAAGAGTTCAGGGTCCAACTAATTTTTTATTGAAAACAAATCTTTAATATCACTTCATACATAGCAACTATATTAACCTGGTCATGCACATCAAGGCTATAAAAGCCTCACACACATTCTAAGTCTTTTGATGGTCACAGGAAAGGATCACACAATTTTAATCACAACCAAGCATAGCAGAAAAAGACTTGAAATTATTGTATCATGACATCCTTCTACCACCCCCGGTCTTTTCCCCTCTATTCAATTATTAAAGAATGCCAACGAATACTACCACATTGAATTTTGTTTACAGAGAAATTGTTTAAATGATAAAGGGGTTATCACAGGGGTCTTGTTTTAAAGTAGTGAATGATTTTCTTTTTGTTTCTTTCTGTTTTAAAGTAGTGAGTGCAGATGTAGTATGGATACACATTAATAAAATCAATCAAACAAAAATCACCTTCCATGTAAATTATGCAAGAAAATATAAAAGCATGGAAAAGTCTATATTTTCACAATTAACAAATAGAGACATGGAGATAGAATCCTTTCCTTCTCTAAGGAATCACTTAGCAAATCCATACTTTACCCTATTGATGAGCAAAACAAAATAAAATTTAATTTTTTCATGCTCTTGAGAGTATCAAAGAAATCTGACATCCAGAAAGATAAAGAAACACAGCAGCATTTTACCAAGCCTGCAGACAGCTGAACAGATGTCACAGCAGCCAGCAGCAGAACCAATCAAGGAGTCAAAGAGAGGAATATACCAAGGGATGAGACCTAGGCCCAGATGCCAATACTAGTAGAATTCATCTCTTAACATCTGGTTGTACCAAGCATTCCCCATATGTGAGTGTATGTATTGGCTTTGGGCCTAGTAGACACAGAAAAAAAAAATGAAAGAATGAGAATACTTTCAAAACTGCCAGGAATAAGCAAAAAATCTCCCAAGTTCGTACTGAAATTCTGTGAATCTGACAGTTGTGGTTTTTATTTGTAAATGCACAATGTATCCCTGTTGTTGTTCTGCATGTGTATGATTTAGACCATGAAATAGGTTCCAACCTGTAAAAAAAAAAAAACAAAAAAAACTTAAACATCTTTCTGAAATTGACCCAGTCTGGAAATGAACTCTGACCTTCCCCCCACAAAAAAACACAAATCATAAAACAACAAAAACAAAACCAGACAAAATCAAGCAAACAAAAACCTAACAAAACCCCCACAAACACAAAACCAACACAACCCACCTCTAAAAACACAACAAAAATACAACAAAACATTAACCAAAGTAACCTTAGATAGATTGGAGCTTGCTGGATGTTTCACTCATTGTAATTGTGATTGACATACCAATAACTTGCACCTCCTCTTAACATCCATAAGCAACACAAATTAATAATCTTTAAAGAACTTGAAGAAATTGAATAGAAATAGCACTAAGCAAAAAAGTGACAGGGACCTAGATACTGCAGATTATGAACCTAATGATTCCGTCTTTGCTTTCTATGTTTTTACTTAAATATTTTGTTGTATAACAGTCTATACCAAAAAGAAAAAATACCCACAAAAATCAAAAGGCTTGCATATGTAACTACAAATTAAGCAAACTGGTGTTTTGTTACTGGAAAACCTACTGAAAACTTAAAATCACATCATTTGGGACATATGAACTGCCAAAAGTTAGATAAATAATCATCCAGATAATGAAAAATTGGCAGCTGGGAGCTCTCATTTAGACCTGGATATCAAGGCAGGTTATTACTTTAATTTTTTTTTTTTTTTTTAAATACATACTGATATTTTTTTCTGAAATAACAGGTGGTTTTGACAAGCAATCTGAGAACAGGCCACTGGAATGGGCTTGCAGAAAAGACTGCAGAGAAAGTCTTTAAGGACAGGTTCCAGACAGATTAAAACTAAAACACTATCTATTGTGAATTATATAATTTGCCAAACTTTGCTATACAATAGTCAGCCAGGATCTTCTATTACCTGGCTACCAAACAGCCTCACAACTGTTCAATTAAGTTATTTTGGATATCACTTATGTCTATAGAAAGGTGAATCTGTCTTATTACATTTTATTACAATGTCAAAGACGTGTCAAGGATCAGATTCTAATGGTGAGTTGCAACTACAATGAACAAGGATTTTACAGGCAAAACTGTTAGTGTTGAGGTTCTGAAATCTGCATTTCCATAGGTATTGTTTCATTCAAAATCTTACTATGGTAAAAAGGGGAAATATTCTGTATATGACAACAGAAATTTATTGCTTGTCTAGTTAACTGTCTAATAGTCCACATCTAATTAATAAAAACCCTCTAGTAATAGTTATAATAATAATCATGGAGTTCAAATTGCCTCTGTTCTGTGATGCAATGCTCACTCTTTTGATGTTTGCCTGGACCCCAATCTTAATGGATACAGTTTGGGTCATGGCTTACAGTGAATGAGCTGTATCTTGACATCATAGCTAGGAGCAAGGCTCCTTAATTGACAGGCCTGGGGGGCACTTGGAGCTATTTTTATAGGATTTTTATCTTTGCTCTTTCACATCATGTCCCACTTTAAGCTGGAAAATTGCATGAAGCCTAGCACAAAGGGTGTGAGTTACTCTGTGACAGATAAGGAGTTTAAGTCCTTCGCTGCATGGCACTCTCAAGGCTCCACCTACATCAGGCAGGGATCAATTGGTTGAGCTCTAGGACTGTTGCAACAAGCTACAGCTGGCCCAGGCCAAGGCAAGCCTTGCCCTATTAACTACTGCAGTGTGTGGGTCCTTGGAGTCCTGAGCAGGTGAGTTCATGCTTGGTAATGTGAAAGATCGCAAGGGACAGGGAGATTCAGGTTGGCAGTAATGGCAACTGGGAGATGTACTTCAATGTGCATTCCTGGTTTGAACTGAAATGCTGATGCAGAGGCATTCTAAGTGGGTTGGGAGTTTGTGTGATTTGAAAAGTGGTTTTGACACTCAGAGTTCAGTCATATAAATGCTTAGGTCACTTCTGAAAAATAGTATCTTGGAATTCTTACTGTAAGCCTCTACTTCACCTGCGTGTCAGACTACACCCTCTGCACAATTTTTAGAATATTGTCCCAAAGGCACTACTTCTCACCAGCACACCCAAGATATTTGCAATTCTCAAGCTGCAAACCTTGGCTGAATGGCAAAATCCTATTGCTGAGCTGAGTTTTTGTAATTTTTTAATAGCTTTTATGGCTGTAGGCAGATATCTGCTCTCAAGCGTTTCTGAAGCAGAAAACGAGAATCCAAGGGCCAGAAACATACACATCACCTCTTCCCCTCCTCATAATGAGATGAGAAAGAGAAGATTGAATCTTCAGTTATCTCTTGCATGTGCAGCACCAAAAGAAAAGCTATATGCCTGCTATAATCACCAGTTCACCCATCCCTGTGGGAATGTTTTACAGCATTATTCTAGCAGTCAACATAAAGTTATGTGGTTTAGTTTAGAGAATGAAATAGTACACAG
This sequence comes from Vidua macroura, assembly GCF_024509145.1. NCBI lineage: Eukaryota > Metazoa > Chordata > Aves > Passeriformes > Viduidae > Vidua > Vidua macroura. The sequence goes on along the minus strand of NC_071572.1, from coordinate 55,540,746 downwards.
AGCTCAGATTACTGTATATTGATTACTTATATTGAAGCAAATACTGTATTTGCTATCAATATAAATATGAGGCACTATGGTAATTGCAGTGTTCACTACTGCACTATTTTTTAAAATTAGTTTAGGCTGCTATATCACATTCAGCATGTGCCAAACACTGTAATCGGCACCAAAATTATAATAAAGATCCATGACAAAGATCTTAGGTAAAATGAATTGAAAATCACTCTAAAGCAGCAGACTATCATTGGTGCTTTCAGCAATTTGTGACTAATAACAAATAATTTCAATAGTGAAAATTAAATTTCTCTTCAATTCTGCATATCAGTATTACTCATAACAATATATTCCTTTTAATATGTACATTTTTTGTAATTAGGGATGACACTGAATGTGTATTCCTTTACATTTTTTATTTGGTTAGTTGTTTTCCCATCTGACACAGACAAAGACTCTAATTTCAGGACCAGCAGTTTTAAAGGCAGTGCATTTCAGCAGTCATCTTACTGGACTGAACCTGAGAATCACTTTTATTTTTAATTCTGTCACTATATTCTGTGTGTAAGATAATGGAAGTTACTTTTCACTTTTTACCTTACCTGCACTTTTTTCACTCGGTCCATTAAGTTCAGAGTCCTTTAGGAAACAGACATTTTTATATATGTTTAGAAAGCTGCAGGCACAATCTAAAGTCCATGTTCTACCTCGTAGACAAATGCTCAACTGCTTTTAATTCAGTTCACACTATGTGCTGCCTGGTGCTCTTTTATAGTTATCCTGATTTCATGATCCATCACCTCCCTTCAGCCAAATGATACCAAAAGTTATGTTCTTCCTGTCAGTCAACTTTTCATATATATTTGCTTTAAAAAATCCTTTGAACCTTACATTCCTTGAAAAAGAAACCTTTGGCCATGATCAATGTCTAAGGCCTCTGTAAGGGTTTTTATTATCTAACAGCAGCTATTCTTGCTTATCTAAGCACACGACAAAGTTAAGGAATTATCTTTCTTCTTAAATAATTTAAAATGTGTTTTGAAACATGAACGAAAAAGAAATTCACTTTTCTCTCTAATTTAAGAGAAAAATTAGTATCTATTAACTCAGTTTTTGTTCTCTTAGACTGTATTAATTCATGACCCATAAGACACTCAGCCAGGGCAGCAACATTTTAATCATATGTAATTTTGACACTCTAGACATGCAATGTAAAGTTATAAAAATTTTCACTGATAAGTCCCTTAAGTAACAAGTTTCATTATCCACTTTAGCTCTAAGAGATAAAAGAACATTCAACTAACACACAAAAGTTGGACTCTTTAGGTTTTATTGGTTTCATTTAAACTGCTGCTCAGACTAAGAAGTAATTTTCCTTATTATCGCTTGCTTTCAAAGAATTGAAAAGTGCCAAAGCATGAAATTTAATCATAAAGCACCCAGTGCTTCTTCTCTTTAGAAACAGTTATTTTTCCTTCAAGGGTTTCTATTATCGTCTCTTTCTTTTTGTGTCAAACATTCACATTTTTAATGGTTTTTCCTTATGTCATTTTAATAACATCAAATCTTAAACTAAGTAAAACTGCATCTCAACAGAGATTACATAAAAGGTATGATAGCAGAAATTTAGAGTCTCTGAAAAGTGTTAAGGATGGTTTGATTGTTCTCTTATGTCTGATACTTTAAAATCCTTTGTGGAGTCATTTTCTGTCTTCTGAATCCTACAAAATTGTAAAAGGAGCTGAAGACTAAACAAAACAACCAACCAAACAATCAAAAAAAAATCACTGATATGGGACATGAGAGGAAAAGTTTTTGAGTGGGATCTTCTAGAATAATAAAATACTATTAAATAAAACTTTTTTAATAACAAAGGAGAAAGAATCTCACGGAGAGTCTGAATAATATATAGGTGATTAAAAAAAACTCGTGAAACAAAATTGTTTGCATCGCTGCCACTATGGAAGAACAAAAGAAAAGAAGTTCACATAAAAAAGAGAAGAATCAGATACTTACAGGAGAATATTGGCAGAAGATATTTCAAATAATTAAGTGGATTAATACTATGCAACCCATCTCTTTCGGTTTATTACCATTTGTTCTCATTTTGGGAGCAACAGGTATTATATGCCTATGAATTCTGGAGGAACTTAACTAGAAAACTCTTAATTGGAATGAAAAAGTTACAAAAGCCAACATCCAGCTTTTTTGAATTAAAGTGATAACTTAACAAGGACTCTAGGGAAATACAGAGAATCACAAACAACCAGTTTTGGTTTCTCTACTTTGAAAATATTGCAGCCCAGAATAGAATAAGTGGAGATGATGGTAAATATAATGATAAGAGTCAACAAAGCTTATAGAAAGGAATGTCTTAAAAAGAATTAGAGAAATATATAAGAAGAAATATATAAGCATATAAACAAGTAATCCACAATGTAAATGTGTTTCTATTTAAAAATTTCTTGACAGTTATTCTTGAAAGGAATGGAGAAGGTAGTCACTTCAAGAGGGTGTCACAGGCAAGACAAAATAAGTGACATTCCCTGTATCAACAGGCTGAAGTCTGTCTAATCAACAGAGTCTTTGCTGAGCTTCTGACAGAAAAGTGTAATATTTGAGGGGTAGAAGTCAAAATTCTGAGAGGTCACAGCTGTTGCAAACTGTCCTGCTGCAAATCTTAATCCCAGCAGTGCAGAAAACAAGTAAGAACCCCACAAGCATTATTAATAGCCAAAGTATATATAAAATACTGGTGGATCTGGATAAGGGCTAGCTGTATGGTGATTGAGATGGTGATCTGGATAACAATAAATGAGACAGCAGTATTTAGACTGCTTGACTAGCTCACAAGCTTGCTCATGTGTCTACTCATTTACCTGCCCACAGCATTACAATTCCCAGCACAAAGGTCCCTCCTGCTTTGGGAAGGCTGGGCAAAATGTTTTATTGTCCATGATGTGCTGCTGTTCACACTTGCCACTCTTGGGCATCACTGGCAGAGGTCCCTCCATAGCCAGGACTGTTGTCTCCTCTCCGGTATCCCTTCTTTTCTCCAAAATCCTTTATTCTTTACAGAAACCAGATTTGAGCACCATTTCTTTTCTGTGGGTCATGTTCTCTGGCTTCCCCATTCTAAGCAGTGCATATGCAGAAACAATACGTAATCAGACTATCAGCTGCTGCTTCTGTCCCATGTCATTTTTTTTATTAAGTGGAGGATTCGGGGCATGACTATGCTGTTTAAGTGTTGCAAAATTTACAACCAACCAGTATGCGCTCGTGCTAGCTAGTGGGAGTCTTGTGTTTAAGAGTTCAGATGCTCAGTTCTGGACATTCAACCTTCTATTTACCCCTGCCCACCCCCAATTATCTGTAGGCTGTTAATATACATAATCCAATACTCTCTAAAATCAGTAAAATGGTGCACCTTCTAGTGATGTCTTTAGCTATCCATTTGCTATTAAAAGGGTCCTAGTGGTCTAGATAAAACTCATTAATTAAATATTAGATGACTAAACTACTGATGGCAATATTTGCAATATTTTTTCACTAACTATGAAACCATACACAGTGTGGGTTGAGAAAGTCATTCACATTACTAAGCACCCCTTTTAATGATTATATAATTTCCTAATTGTCACACAATTTTGAAAATCTTATCATTTCTTTCTTTTTTTTTAAATCTGATTTTATGTTTAGATTTTTAATAGGAAGATCAAAAGAGTGCATGACATGCCAGATTCAAATTCTAAGATTATCTTTGATGTGATTCTTGATTGCTACTTAAAGCTGTACAAATATGGTTTCAGTTAACTTCCAAATGGTTCCACAAATGCAATTATTGATACAATATTTATTTTTTAGAAAAGTTTAAGTCCATATCTTTTACATATTATATAAATATTTATGTTCTCATATTTTAATGAAATGCTTGACAGCAATTAATTTATTTGTATAGGAACTGGAAGATAATATGACTGGCAAAAAGGTCCTCAAATCTCTTTGTATGTAATGCTCTTCCTACACATCTTCACAGATTCATATAACAAAGGAATTGCTTCAAAAGTACCTATTGAAAATAATTCCTAGAAATATATTCTTTGTGTTATTTATGCTATGGTTATATCTTTGCCCTCAAGATTTATATGTGCTTACTTTTGTACAATCATAAAAGCAATGAATGTCACTATCTCAATAGGTTTGTAATTGTATAATCGTACCACAAATGACAGGAGGAGAGGGATCTCAGCTAACTCTCTAGATTACCTATAGCATAATTAGTTTCATTTTGATGTATGCATTACAAAGTGAAAAAATGCCATCTCATGGATCCCATCCCAAGGGTTGGATTGCAGACATCTAAATGTAGACATCTATCTACATTCATTTTATGGTTTTTAAAAGTGAATAAAAATTTTCTGCTAGTGGAATTTCAAAAACTCTCATGGATTTGAGGAGTGGATTCTAAACTCTTTGCGTGTGTATGTGTCTTTAGACCCCACTTCTGTACTTGTGACAACACATTGCATCGTTTCTTCTCCTCAGTCAGTTCTCTACTTAGCAATGAAAACTAATCCCAAAGCTGGCTAAGCATTTTAGGACATCAGTGTAACCAAAGTATCCAACATAAAGAAACCAGTAAAATGAATTCCTCAGAATCTCCTGTATATGAAGAGCCAGGATATTCTATGATAGTATACTGTAATCTCTCATAGAAGTTCTGAGATAAGATATTAGGGGAATGTCAGATTGATCAGTATATAAAAGGGTCTTGTAAGAAAGACACACCATTTTTACTGGGTCTATAGGGACACAAGGGGCAACAGTTTTAATCCGTTCATAGAGGATAGACTTAGATTAGAAATAATGAGTATAGTGAGATGCAGGAACAGGTTGCCCAGAGAAGTTGTGGGTTCCCCACCACTGGAAGTATTCAAGATCGGGTTGGATGAGGCTTTGAGCAATTTGATGTAGTGGAAGGTGTCCCTGTCCATGGCAGGGGAGGAGGACTAGATGATCTTTAAAGGTCCCTTCAAATTCAAAGCATTCCATATTTCTAGGTTTTTTTCCTGCTTTTCATTTCAAAATCTGCAATTTTCATCACCTATTAAGACTAGTTTAATTTATGCTTGTAGGTTTATAGTTTGTCTTTTTAAAAGGAATCAAGTGTTTGCTGCTCTCATAATGAAGATAAATGAGTACATGACCTAATGATCTGATTTCTTAAGCTTGCCTGTATTTCTCTAAAGGAATATCATTAATATTCATGTAGTACAACACTTAAATTGAAGTAAAACAATTTTTTTTTTGTATGGAAGAATACATTTAAATTGTAAATCATAATTCTACAAGAAGTCTTCCTAAAACTGTTCCTACTACTTTAAAGATTTTTGTGGTTGACACAGTTATTGTAATGCTAAACTTTTGCAAACTGCTAATTTACATGTCTTTGTCACACACTTTGTAACTTACCTTTGCTGCTGTTAGATAAGATAAAGTAAGATTGATCTGCCTTTTCCATATAAAGAACTTCACAGTCTTTATGCAGTTTGAAAGCATATGGATTTATCCCCCTTGTTCCTTTAATATTCTATTTATTTATGAATTTGTTAGACTGACAGTCTGAAATATTAATGGTATGAGCATTAATTTTAAAAAAATCAAAAACAGTTTTTTTGGAAATGCCCTAAGTTCCTTTGGAAATTATAATACTGGTAGAAAAATGGGGGGAAGGGAAAGGGAAGTATTAATTTTGAAAGGTACTTCCTTCAGAAAGGAAGATGCACTTGCTGTGGCTATCCTCCATAGACACCAGTTATTTTTGTTCTAGTCTTTAATCTCCATTATAGACAGAGGAAATTTCTAATAATAAATTTTGCTTTTATGTGACAGTGGAAAATACAGCTATGTAAAATATGTCAGATTAGTCATCAGGATATCGTAGCCTTTTTACTGGTGTAAATTCAAAAGGGAATTTTCATTAAAACTTTGAGACATAATTGACAATTTAAAATATTATTAAAATGACATTTGAAGAATTTTATAGACTGTGTATTTACAAAAATTAAATTGAACTATTCTGCACTTGGATTTCTTACTCTCACTATCTCTCTCTACCTGGCTTTATTCTTGTCTTGACATATTGAAAGTCACAAGGATGACTTATTACTCAGTGAAGTGACAGAAAATCTTGAACTCTACTTTCCAGTAAAAGCATACATGAAGCAGAGAAATCTAATGAAAGAAAGCAAAACACATATGCCAGTTCCCCAGAAACATAAATTTTACATGTAAAAGAAGTGGTAAGCTTCCTAAGCTTGTGAGACTTCCTTCTCACACACTGGAAATCAGTTTACCTTGAAATTGATTTTTTAGTAAACCTCATTAAAAAAATGGGAGACCAGCAGCTATTCTGTATTTAAAGACATTTAAGAAGAGATAAAAAATACTTTAGAATTTCCCAAAACCTTAAATGAAAATAACAAATAATGTTAGCTAAAGAAAAGAATATAGATTTTTGATAAAAGGGATATACAGCATCAGATATTAGAAATATGATCTTTTATATATATGGTCGATAAAAGCCTGCATAACAAACAAAAACCTCTCTAAGGAGAACTTATCTTCTTTCCTGAGAAACCAATACACAACAAGCTAGGTATGAAGATGAAGATGTATTGTTGAGCCAAATTACACTGAGGGGAAACATAAATAAACTCTGTAAGACTGTCAGATTCAGAGCCTTTCAGGCTGGAGGCAACACAAACACAATGGGAATGACATCGTAGTGCCAGTTGTTATACAACAAGAAATTTAAAATAAAAGCACATCCCAAATTCCATTTGTGCTTTATTTTTTTATCTTCACTTTGTTTTCACATTTTGTGACTAGCTGAGCTCATAGAATTGGAATACTAGGGAATTATTCAGATATTATTGAAATTAAGAGTTATTCCAGTACCTTAGGTAAATAATACATTAAGTATACTGGTGAGCATGAATATTCTTTCTTTCATGTGCATTCTGCATTTACATTTACTTCAACAGGATATTTAAGAATGTCAATCTAAAATATATATTACTCTCATGCAAAGTGTCTACAATCTTCCAACACAAAATGCTTACAATGAGTTTTCATAATTAAAAGCAAGGCAAAAATAAAATTATATTTGATTTAGCCAGCTAAAATGCAAGGGAAAATGTGGTTTTTTTTTCCTTTTTCCAAAATTATTGCTGGGTTTTTTCATCTCCTTAGACTGAGAGGAAGACTAATGAAATATTAGAGATTATTCACAACCATGTTTTTTTTTCAATTTTAAGTACATTAATCTCAAGTTTAGGAGTAAAATTGCTGATATTCAAAGAAACTAGGAAGGAAGCATTATCCTATATAGATTGATTAGAGCACATTTCTGTGACGTCAAATTTAAAAGCCTTCTTATAAATATGCAGTTTTCTGTTTTAGATCACAGAGTTTAAATTGGGCCCACACCATCACCAAAATACTGTGATGTTTGGTATCTAGAAGTAAAATTTGAAACTAATCAGTAGTTGATTGTAATGCAGTGTATCTCTGTACCATATCCAAAGCATTTAATCTGAACTCTTTTATTACGATCCAATTTTTAAACACTCTTACAAGATGCTATCTTCTCAGTACTATCTAATCACATGAAGAATTGCAGTATAGTAGCTTTTGGATAGTTTCTTTCAAAACTGCACTTTTAATTGATTCTATTATTTTCCAGGAAGAAAAGGAGCACATAGAGTCTTAACGATTATCTCACACAAAAAGGACATTCAATTAGTGTTTCATTATGTAGTGGTGTTTAATGTCACTAACATCAGTGAATATTACCATTTTCTTTCAGTTTGGAAGAGAGATACTCATGCAGTAGTACTCCTTTAGGCACTCTATCCATACACGTGCACATGTATACTGAGAACTATTATAGAAAGTTAAACCAGAGAAGCACTGGCACTGGATCAGAGCTTGAATAGATCCACTCTCCTGCAATTCATTTGGAAGGAAAGGTACAAGTAGAGGAACTCTTTACTTGAAACTTAGCTACAGTTTCCTGCCCTCCAAATTTGTGGTGTCTGCAAAGTGACAGACTTCTGAGTTGTTCACCCCAGGTAATATCTGTGTCACTTCAACTTTCAGGCCATAGAAAATTGTATTCTCAATTCAGGAAGGCTGAACTTCCAGAGAAATAAAGACTTCCAGCATCAGAGCTGATATTCCACACAGTATATTTCTGAAGAAAAAAACCTAAAAACACCAAACAAACATTTTCCCCCTTAGATTTTTGATAGCGATCATGCAAAGTGTTCATACTGCACAAATTTTTTTCCAAGAGACCCCCTCTCTTCAATGTCATATTGTAAGAGAAAAGAAAAATAATGCTCTGAAATTTCAAGGATTGTGAGGAAAAAAAAAAGGAAAAAATCCTCAAACACCTCTGCAACTGATATTACAATTCTTCCAGCAACTGCTTTGTTTGTAGTCTAATATTCTACCTATGTGAATCTGTGGCAAATTCACACCATCCTCTAATAAAAAAGGTCAAGCCTGAAGGTCCTGTCCACCATGACCCTTAGGCAAAAAAATAAGTGAGAAGTCATATTAAAATTTCTACTCATAAAATGAACAAGTAAGAAGATCTGCTCATTATCCCCTTACTCCTGACATTCCATTGACTTTTGCCTGAATTTTCCATTCTCTACACATTTTCTACTTCAATTATAACCTTATGTATTTGACACCACCTATTTTCTTATGTTCAAGTAAAAATGAACATTAGGTAAGAAAGCATGGGGTTTTTGTTTTAAAAATATTTCCAGAATTACCTTTTTGTTAGATTAGTAAAAATGATCAGAGGGATGGAAAACAGCGCTCCTATAAGGAAATGCTGGGTGAGTTGGGCTTGTTGAGCCTGGAGAAGGGTCCAGGTAAAGCCTTCCAGTACTTAGAGGGAGATTACAAATAAAGATGGGGACAGACTGTTTAGCAAGCCCCTTCTCAGTAAGAGAAGGGATAATGGTTTAAACTAAAGGAGAGTCGATTCAAAGTAGGTATAAGGAAGACATTTTTTACAATGAGAGTGGTGAAACACTGGAACAGGGCTGGCCACAGAGATGGGGGTTGCTTCATCCATGCAACATTCAAGGACAGGTTAGATGGGGCTCTGAGCAACCTGATCTAGTAAAAGATGTCCTTGCTTATTGCAGGACTAAATGACTTTTAAATGTCTCTTCCAAACCAAACTAGTCTATGATTCTATTTTTCTATGAATTGTTGATCATCTTTAGATTTTTCAGCTAGAAAATTTATTTTATATAATTTAATAATAAATACTGCCAGCATCCCATTTACCAATCTTAATTGTTAAATCCTCTTTCACCTATGATTTTCTAAGTATTTGACATAAAACCAGCTTCAAATATAATAAAACAGAAACACAGGAAAAACAAGTAAAATTATTTTGCAGTCAAAGGCTTTCACAAAAAAATCAAAACAGTGTTAGTTAAAAAAGAATTAGTGCTGAAGCATAGAACTGCATTAGAAAAACCTACATCTGAGAACTAAACATAAATTAAAGTATACAATTGCCAGGTAAAGTTAGAAATAATCCTCTCCCACATAAACCTATTCTAAAAATTTAAATAAACTAATTAAAAGTACAGCTAATATAGTTTTAGTTATTTGCTCCCAAAGGATTAAGTATAACAAATGTTTTCAGAAAAAAATCAGTTGTATTTGGGACAGGTCAGTGAACCTAAAGAATAATTTGCTTTCCAACATTGCTTTTGCAGCTCAAAAGGTCTTTTCCTACAAACTGGAACGTGAAAGGTAATGTTGAAGGAGATGTGAAAATGAAACCCTTAACTGAGTTCACATGTAGAGTGATATCTGTGTACAGTGGGAAAACATTACAAAATATATGTCAAAAAATGCACAACAACCCCTTTAAAATCCTTTCTTAGAATCATATTTCCTGTTGTTTCTTGTTATATGATTTTGAGTACCATCATTTTAACACACTCTGCTAAAGTATATAAGACTAGTAAACCAGCCTCATATCACTAAGCAAATAGTATACTTGCCATGCCAATATCACCCTTGTAATACTCCTCATTTTTTCTCCTTACATTATTTTCATCATTCATATCCATTTTGAAGATTATTAGTTTCTTGTAATCTATGGAATAGAAATTATTTAATATTTCAGTTATTTGTAAACCTGTTTGAATTGCATTTAAATGCAATGTATCTAATCATTATATCTTATAGGATACCCTATAAAGAGCTAATAAAAATAATTCCACAATGTTATATCTAGTACACACATTTGTTCATGTGTGTGTCTGGTTCTTTTTTTCCTTTTTTCCTTTTGTGTCTTTTTTTCCTTTTTTCTTTAAATAGGACAGCTAATCTATGTATAATCCTTTCTTTAAGTCAAATTCTGGCATTTTGTGACAGGATCATTTGGAATTAATGTAAATCTGAGTAAAGACAATCCAAATAATTACTGCAGTCTTCTGATCCATCTTAATGTTCACACTTTTTAACAAAGATTTAGGCATAAAGACACCACTACCATTCATTTGATGGGGATTAATTCACCAAAGGTAACACAAAGCAGTGTCAGTGGATTGACATTGCTAAGTTTTTAAGATACAGTTCTGCTAACTATTTAAAGGCAGTCTTCCCTATATACCTGCCATCTGAAGATAAATTTAATGAAGTTAGAAATTAACATATGAGTCATGAAATATATGTACATGTTATGAGCATCTTGACTCAGTTATCTTTAATATTTAGTAATATCAAGATGTTGAAAGTAGAAGATATGGTCTTGAATTTTGAAGTTAATTTATGAGGAAAAATATAGTCTATGTCTATATTAAAAGCAGCTTTGTCTTTACATAACAATCTTATCAGAAACATAAAAATCATGATGAGTTTGGCACCTTTTTCAGGTAGGAAAAGAAAAATTACTTTCCTGAGGACACTTTGAAATTGTAGATTATCAACAATTTTTGTAGGGAGCTGTCTAGAATAAAAAGTTCTGGTTTATCCTAATGAAGAACTATGGAAAAATAAACATAGACTTCAAAGGATGGGATGGGTCAGAAATTAGAATACTTAAATCTCAGAAACATAATTTTAAGGTGTGCTTTATTGCTGATTTCTTGAGATTATAGATTATCTGAGATTAAAAAATAAAATTATTCTGCATAGGATAAAAATAAATAAATAAGGATTTTATTTCATTCCATATATTTTTCTCCATCTGAATGAAAAATAAAATAATAACTCATTAACATGTTCTTCAATATTAGCAAAAAGGAAATGTCACAATTTCTCTCATAAAAATATGTGACTCTTTCAGGTAGGTAGTGGACTATACTTGGATGATCCTCTTTGTAAATTAACTTTTTTATTGCCTGTGTCTTTTTTCCCCCCTTAAGCACTTACCCGCAATCACACAGATATATGTATTTATGATTTTCCACTATATGGATGTGGAATCATAAATCTTTAGCCTTTTCAGGCAAGAAATTGGTTAAATTTTCAAATTATTTAAACAAAATGTTTTCATTGCATCATAGTATATACAATCCAGATGCTGAATTTTGCATTTGTCCTTTCAAAATGTTCTGTTAATTCATTTTGACACCCTTTTTATAATCCTCTGGGTGGCTCTACCCTTCAATATATTGACTTACAACCTGCAGCTGTGTACCTGCAAGCTTGATGCCAGTGCACTCCATTGCCTTCTGCAGGTGTTTCATAGGAATATTAATGAGGACAGATACCAGCATAGAGCCCTTTGATGTTCCACTTGATTTGGAGATCATTATTATTGTATTTCTGTTCCTACTCTGAGCTAAACATTTCATGTAAATTACACCTGTTTTACCCTTAGCCTTTTGGCAAACTGAATTATTTGCTTGGGAAAAATTAATTGGGAAAACATGTAGATGCATAATCACAAAATAATAAACATTTTCTTTTTTTTTCTTATTTAAATGTATGAGCTTTCTTCTGTTGTGATATTTTAGCCACAGAAACCCACAGCAGAAAATGGTTATGGTGGGCAATGAGCTTCTGAAAATGCAAAACATATACATAATTATCTGAATAATTCTGTTTCCTCTTTGGATTCAAATTTGTAACTGTCTTGGGGGAAAAATGGAAAACGAAACCAATGTTTTCTCCTTCCTTGCAACTTCTCCATATTTATTAAATGCAATCATCACTTCTGTGTTATTTTCTGTGGTTCAAATAGCAGAATTGTTAAGTGTGCTTATTTCTAAATTGAATTGCAAAGAAATAAATTGTTTCTATTCCTCTTTTTAATACAATGTTGGACTATTCTTGTTCAATATCATGCAGATGTTTATATATATATATAAATACAAATATGTATAAGAATGTATGTATTCAGATTAAATACACATCACATAATTTGCTTTCGATGCCATAATGAGATGTAATCCTTATTTATATTGAATTTCCCTGTAACTGTGATGTTGTAATTGTAGGGAATAAAATAAAACCCTGTTGTGGTGCAGATGTTACCTGGTTTTATGCTTTTATTATAAGCAAATTAAATAGTATGATTCTGGATTTATCTAAACCACACTTGGACTTCCTCTGTTTTATCTATATTCATTTCACAGGGAATACTCTGCATGCTCAATTACTCATGGTTGTACAAAAATTTTGAGCAAGTATATTTATATGTAGAATTTTTGAAGTTTGTGGTTCAGATGACAGGTATGATGTCACTGGGTGCTGGTAGTGCTTATCAATAAATTACGAAGTTAAGGAAAATGTCAAAGTCTTAAAATGTTTCTTTTTCTGGATCACAGATCACTTTGCATCTTGTTTAACTAGGGCTTCCTGATATAATAGGTATCATAGCAATGATAAGATTTTATCTTTCCAATTGCAACCTTTTGATCATAAAAATTTATATTACAGATATTTAAAAAATATCTTATAGGAATAGAAAACAAACTGAAAAATTTTGAAACATTAAATATTTCCAGTAAAGAAACAAACAGGTCTGTAAAAAAATTTCCTATTGGACTATTCTGGAGAAAGACCTAGGTGTCCTGGTGGACAACAAACTGTCCATAAGTAAGCATTGTCCTTGTGTTCAACAGTGTCAATGGCATCCCAGGCTGCACTGGGGAGAGCATTTCCCCAGCAGGTCAAGGGAGGAGATCCTGCTCCTGTGCTCATCCCTGGTGAGGCCATATCTGGAGTGCTGTGTCCAGTTCTTGGCTCTTCAGTACAGTAGAGACATGGAACTCCTGGAACAGGTTCAGTGGATGTCCAGGAACAAATGATTAGGGGATTGAAGCACCTGATTTACGAGGAAAGGCTGAGGGAGCTGAGCCTGTTCAGCCTTGAGAAGAGGCAACTTGAGAGGGGACCTCAGCAATGTATATCAGTATCTGAAAGGAGGGAGCCGGAATCTCTTTGGTGATGCCAAGGAACAAGGCAAGAAGCAACAGGCAGAAACTGGAACACAGGAAATTCCCCTTGAACATGAGGAAGAACTTTGTTCTGTGGGTGACCTAGCACTGGAGCAAATTGGCCAGACGCAAATCTGTGACAGGTGCTCTAGGGTGACCCTGCCTAAGCAGGCTGGTTGGACCAGATAGACCCCAGTGGTTCCTTCCAATCTTATCCATTCTGTGATTCTGTGATTAGACAGAAATTAATAATATCATGTTAGTTCTAGCAATGGTCCAGCTAGATGAACAATGGATTGACTAGCAAAGAATCCAAGGACACAGGAATCATGCCTTTCTAGTGCTTATCACTAAGACTAGAAATTGATTTGGAACAATAAGGGTGCTACAAATTTTAAACTATAACTTTTGGTTAACAGATGAGAACTCCTCTTTATTCCAAAGAGTTTAGGTAAACTGTTTTACTACAAGAAATCCAAATACGTTTTAATGTGATTTTATATATATACCTTTATTAAATAAATCTAAATCTAAATCTAAATCTAAATCTAAATCTAAATCTAAATCTATAAACTCTATAATTCTGGTTTTTTTTTTAATTGAAGTTATGGAGTATATAATTATATTCAATTAGATAAATATTTTGAATTTTTGAATATTTTCAAAGCCATTTTGATGAGGTAAAAACTTTGGTCAAATATTGTGTTAGGTGAATAATTGCTATGTTCAGAAAGTTCACCTTTCTGTTCTTGAGGTGTCTGAAATTGCTCTTGTGATCAGAAGAATATTTGTGGGAAAATTTATCATTGTAGAGTTACTAAGAATAGTTATTACACTTCCAGTAGGAGGGAAGGTGGGATCCATTTTGATCCATTCTGACTGTAGAATTTAGTTGTCTGAAATAATCAGCATGAAAGTACAAGGGATGCTTTACCCTTCATGGCTGCATTACAAGATTCAATTCTGACTCTGTAGGGTCATTTATCCTTTCTTCAATATTATTTCTGCCCTATCTGTTCTTGATATGCCAAGGAAGCCATAAGAAACTGAATTATTTAGATTAAAGCAGGCATTCAAATCCTTATTTATTACCTTAAAGTTATGATGTTTTACTGCTATTGAATTATAATATATTCTTGTCCATGATAAACTACCAGTATTGAAACATATCATGTGAAATGGAATAGTGGGTAGGAAAAAGTAATTTTTTTTCCTCCTCTCAGATCTTGATTCTTGCTGTTTTGAAACTCCTGACTACATGAACTTAACAGGGAAGATATCTTATCTAGAAAATAATTTTGTTAGCTAAGAAATCATGAACAGACAAAAATTGCTGTCGCACATTAGTTTAGGAGAAGGCATTACTAATCTAAGGACAACAACACAAAGGATGTCCCAGGTGCTTATCAGCAAATTCAATTACACTAACAAGAAATGGCTTCTAAATGCAAAGCTAGGAAGGCATTTATATCACTCAGGTAGGTTGTTTTTTTTTTTTCATTGTTGCCTTTTCATGGGTCCTTACCAGAATTTGATGAGATAGAAGTAAAATGAAACATCAAGTATTCATAGGCAGACCACATATATTAAAAATAATGAAATTGCTCTGCATATAGTAGCTTACCCAGCAGATTGTCACAGCATGCACCCTCATTAGGATGTCTGCTTGAAACTTAGATTCCTGGCATAAGGTAAAAATGGAATATCCAGGTGATGGAGGCTAGACACAGGTATTTATAATTTACAAAACTGTTTTTCAAGGAACTGTGAAGTCTATAGATCTTTTGTAATATATATGTACTGGCAGTTATTTTAGGCTGTTTTCAGGCACAATTTATGAATCTTCTTTAAACTAACCATTGTTTTTCACCCTGTGAAAATCAGTTTTGGGAATAGCAGAAAAAAGCAGTGAAAGCTGAACATTTCAAGAATTGTTGTGATACCAATTTGTATGCATTTAATTTCTAGCTTGCTGGGGCAACGTGGCTCTTCATATGATTTCCTTTTTGTTCCTGGGAAAACCCATTTCTAAAACTATACCAGAATTACGCAGTGTGTGGAAAAGAATAAACCTGCTGTATAGGGATGAAACTGATAGCTGTGAGAGAAAGGAAGGAAAGGAGAAGGAGAAGGTAGGAAGATAGGAAGAGATGAGTGGAGGAAGAAGGAGGAAGAGAGAAAGACAGAAAGAAAAAGAGAGAGAGAAAGAGAGAAAAGATGACTAAAAGAGCCTGACTTTCTCAGGCTGAAGCCTAACACACTATGAATTTTGCCTTACACAGAACCCATTTTATATAGCAAGATGACACTTCTGTTTTTAGATGCCTTCTACCATTACTCCCAAGAAGCCTCTCCCTGCATCCACTGAAAATGTATTACTATGTGCAGCCTGATCTTCACCATGGCAAGCAACAAACATCTTGACAGCAGCAGTAGCTTAGAGAACCCATCAAGAACATCACTGAGAAAAAAGGGATTAAAAAACAATGGCAAAAAAAGCCTGCCAAAACAAGCAAACAAAAAAACCTCTAAAACAATGACCAGAAGATGTTAAAAAGAATAAACAAACAAAGAAAGCAAAGGCACTTTTTTTTTTCCCCAGGACGATTCAATGCAAATGCAAGAATATCTCTGGATAAGTGAGTTTAAAATGTCGCCTATCAATACATAATTGTAATGGAAGCCATCGGCGTTTTGGACAAGATAAGCAGATTTATCTCTTTCTGGGAGCTTGTGACTTATTTTTGCTTTGAATAGTAAAATGGATTCCATTCTTTTCTAATAGCTTGTTCACAATAAAGGTGTGTTCTGTATGTATGTTTTTAAAGGATGTGGATGGACAAAAGAGAGGAAGGTGCCCTGTTTGTCTTCTGTTATTTTCCAGGTCAGGTAGAAGTGCATGCAAATAACAGAACATCATGCCTTCACTGAAAGTGAAGAAGTATTTTGAGCTTGGTACAGAGAGACATATTAGGAATTTATAGAAGTTTTACTACTAGAGGAGATCAGAGGAAATACAGACAAATCCCCTCCTGAAGGAAATTTGATTGCACTGTGCAAAGTATATTGAAAACCACAAAGCCAGTAAAAATTGTTTTAGATCAAGGCACGAAAAAAACATTCCACATGGAAGGACAAATTAGGCAGAGCAAAGACTTGTTAATAAAGTCTTTGATCTTCATAATGTCTTATTATTTGGGTCTGAATTTTCTCCTTACTATAGTTTGTGTTCAAATAAAACCTGGCATTAGGAGGTTAAAGGTCTTTCTGATCCTTTTGTAGTACATATTTATTAGCTTTTTAGTTCAAATCATAGGTTGCCTGTTGCATCCCGGAGTTTGGGTTTAGATTAGGGTTTTTAATTTATGTTAAAAATAAGTCAAGTTCTGTAATCCCGCGTTTCCCCCGTGTTGTTCCCCCCCGCGGTTTCTGGCCCCATGCTGCCTGCTGCCGGATCTTACCCCTGTGCCGCTCCTGTAACCACCCTGCCGTCCGGCCCCGGGAAACCCCGTGCTGGCCACCCCAATCCACACGATCCCGCTCAGCCCAAGGCTCGGTGCCCGCCCCTGCAGGGTTCTCTGGTTGGTCGCTGTTGCTGGCGTCACCGCCACGGCAACCGCCCCTATTGGGCGGCAGGCCGTGGATCCTCTCGTCCCGCCCCTCCATAAAACCCTATCCCGCCGGCAGCCAGGCGCCATTTTCTCCCATGCGAGTGCCGGGAGCGGTCGCGTCTTTCCATCGAACCGCGCCATGTGTGACCAATAAACCGTTCCTGCCAAGCACGGAGTAAATGGACAAATTCCTTACCTCTTTGCCGGATCCCTAGTGCACGGTAACAGAGGCTGGCCAGCCCATGCGCCCGAGACACGGAGCCGTGTCTGGGAACCCGCGGCAGCAAACCCCGGCAGCACGTGGAAGCTACGCCACAGCCGGGCTCCCAAGAGCCGCGTGCAGCCGGGAAGAGCGAAAACCCACGCCGCAATTGGCGCCCCAACGTGGTGCCGAGGCCAGCGCTCAGCTGATCGCGTGGACGGAAGTTCACCGCGGAACTCCAGGAACAGCGCCAGGAGCCGCCGCCGCCGGCCAGGGGCCACGCCGCCGCCAAGGGGGGAGCGCCGCCGCCAAGCCAGAGCGGGCAGCGGTCCGCGCCGGATCACAGCTCCGTGCCAGACGGAAACCGAGAGCAGGGGCTCTCCAAAGTACGTCAGTGAAGTCTCCGTCGCCCACGGGGGACCAGACAGTGTGTCCTGCGTGGGACAGGAAGTGCAAAATTTTGCAGCCAAGAGGGCAGCAGAAAGAACACTTCTTGGGACTCCCGGACCCTGGTGGCAGCTTTTCTTTGCAGAGACTTCAGTCCGGTAAGTATTAGTCGTGGAATCGTGTCCATCTAATACGGGGAGGGCTGGCCGTGTTCCCGAGGTTGGGACGTGCAGCGCGCAGCACGAACAGCAGCCGCTGGAGTTGCCTGTGTTTTTTTGCCTTTTTTTCTTTTTTACTGTCCCAGGGGTGAGGTGGTTTGGGTGGAAGAAGCATGGGGACCGTGCTATCTGCCCAACAAAAGGAATTTTATTCCCAAGTTAAGGAAATCCTTGCGGTGAAGGGCCCCTACCCAAAAAATTTAGTGAAGAAATTTGTCCGGTGGTTGATCTTTGCTTTCCCCCATCTGTCTACCGAGGACACGTGCAAAACAGAATTTTGGGAGCAAGTGGGAAAAAGGCTAGCAGAGGGGATCGGTAGGGATCCCTCCATAGACGACTGCTTCCCTAAATTCCATTTGTTGATCTCAGATGTAGTAAAATCAGACCCCACGCGAAACTCGGTTGGGGAAAGGAAAGAACCATCCAGAAAATCTGTTACTCCCTCTGAATCTGTTTCCCCATCCCCTTCTCCTACCCCTTCTTCCCCTAACCCGGGTGGGCGAGGGGGGGCACCCCGTCAGTCTGAGACACAGGGCAGCTCCACAAACTTGGACCATGCTCCTGGCTCCCCCAAGCCACCCCAGCGTCCCTGCCTTAGCGAGATCGGTCGATTCGCTGAGGCCACAACCCTAAACCCCTTTTCCAATCCCTTTTTCCCAGTTGAAAATCCCAGTTTCGGCGCTACCCCACGTAGTTCTGTTTCTTTAAACCCCTTTCTTTGTTCCTCTGAGGAGGCTGAGGCCACGTGGTTGATCCCTTTGTCTTCCCAAGATGGAGGGCGGCCACATGGAAGGGTCTCTTCTTCCCACAACCCCTTTCTGTTCTTTGTTCCTGGTGTCCCCGCCTTTGACCCAGCCCCAACCTGCCTCCCTGTGGGCGTGGGCGCTGCCCCCTCGGGAGTTCAGGTTACTCCCTCACCCATTGTTCTCCCTCGAATGGGTGTTCCCTCGAGTCCTTTGCATGTCGTCCCTGCTCAGTCATCGACTCCGCCCTCCCCCACCGGGGAGAGCTCTGCCATCTCCACCCTGCTGCCTGAGGGAGGCAGCCCCCGTCCTGTTGCCCGCACCCTGTCCCCATCTTCCCATGGGTCCTGGAGATCCGGGTGGGAGGGAAGAGGGGGGGGGGACGGGAACCCCTACCTCCAAGTTCCCATGGGCCCCGGAGAGACGTCTGGGTGGGAGGGAAAAGGAGAGGGGGGGGAATCGGAGCCCCTGCCTCCACATTCCCATGGTTCCTGGAGACCCGGGAGGGAGGGAAGAGGAGGGAGGGGGGAACAAGAGCCCCCGACTCTGCAGTCCCATGGTTCCCGGAGACCCGGGAGGGAGGGAAGCAGGGGGATGTGGGTCTCTGAGCATTTTCCAGATGCCGTGGAACGGGTCGAGCCGACAGATGAGAGGCATGTAGAGGGATCGGAGGTTCAGGACAAGTTTGTCCTGGAAGTGGCATCCATGAACACTGCTGCGTTGGATGCCGTGCCTCCAAAGAACGCTGGTCCGAAGCAGCCTCCAACAAGACGCCAGTGCTTCCACTGCAATCAGAGAGGACATGTTGTTGTTCAGTGTCCATTTCTGGGCAGGGCACCCCCAGGGACAGTGGGAGGGGGGAGAGGGGGGGAGGGAGACCCCATTCCCCCAAAAAACTGAAAAAGCAACGCACACCTGCCTTGCGTGAAGATAAAAGTAAGGCAGGCCACAGCACCTTAAGGGGAGCTGTGATTTATCAAGTAACTGTGCAGGTGGTAGTTCAGAACATCAGGGTGCCTTTGAGCGTGGCAGATGACCCCACCAATCGGGGGCTTGCATCAAACCGCAGGCGACACAAAAAGAAAAAGGACCCTATGATCTCCTCAAAAAATGTTTTTCCCCAAAGCCCCAGGAAAACTTTCCAGCCGCCCCAGTCTGCGTGTGTCCCAAATCCCCATGTTTGTAATAAAGTTGTCCCAGTTTCCCTATCCCTAAACACCCTGAGAAGAACCAGCCCCAGCACCATCTCCAGGCCCTCTCCACCTGCGTAGCAGGCACCGCAGTTGCATCAGCAGCAGAAGCTGGGAGAAGAGGTCACCGCTTGAGAGACTGAATCAACACCACTGCTTTCTTTTTATATTTTATTAAGCAGGGAGATGTTGCATCCTGGAGTTTGGGTTTAGATTAGGGTTTTTAATTTATGTTAAAAATAAGTCAAGTTCTGTAATCCTGCGTTTCCCCCGTGTTGTTCCCCCCCCCGCGGTTTCTGGCCCCATGCTGCCTGCTGCCGGATTCTTCCCCCTCTGCCGCTCCTGTAACCACCCTGCCGTCCGGCCCCGGGAAACCCCGTGCTGGCCACCCCAATCCACACGATCTTGCTCAGCCCAAGGCTCGGTGCCTGCCCCTGTGGGGTTCTCTGGTTGGTCGCTGTTGCTGGCGTCACCGCCACGGCAACCGCCCCTATTGGGCGGCAGGCCGTGGATCCTCTCGCCCCGCCCCTCTATAAAGCCCTATCCTGCCGGCAGCCAGGCGCCATTTTCTCCCATGCGAGTGCCGGGAGCGGTCACGTCTTTCCATCGAACCGTGCCATGTGTGACCAATAAACCGTTCCTGCCAAGCACGGAGTAAATGGACAAATTCCTTACCTCTTTGCCGGATCCCTAGTGCACGGTAACAGAGGCTGGCCAGCCCACGCGCCCGAGACATGGAGCCGTGTCCGGGAACCCGTGGCAGCAAACCCCGGCAGCACGTGGAAGCTACGCCACAGCCGGGCTCCCAAGAGCCGCGTGCAGCTGGGGAGAGCGAAAACCCACGCCGCAGTTGCCTTTGAAGCAAACCTACCACTATTTCCCCTTCCTATATTTGATTAACATTATAAATCAGTCTTAGAGAACATAAGGATGATTACTTTTGGATGAAACATAAGCAAAAGAATCTCTCTTGGAGACTTCTTAATATGCTGTAATTGTAATGTTAATGGCCAGTTGCTCTGTGGTATTCACCTGGAATTACTCTATTACAAAAAAGCATGTTTAACGTGGACATAGGATCATCAAAATCAATACTTTCTCCTTATATATCTGGTCCTATTGGCACATGCTTAGTTTAAGAAAGTAATTTAGGAAGAATACTTACTTTAAGAAAGGTTGTACAAGCTAAAAGTTCTCCAAGTTAGGTTCCCATATTTTCAAGTCCTTGTATTCAGAAAATCAGGTTGAAAAAAAAAAAAAGGAAGAGAAAGTGATTGCTAAAATTTAATCTGTTTCAGTTCAAAGTCCTATGTCTTGGCTGCAATCCTCCCTCAAACACATTTTTAGCTACAGTGCTCTATTTGTCACTAAAGTGGTAAAACTTTAATTATGCATTTATGATTCCATACTCCCTGGGAATAGAATGGCTAAAGTAACTAACTAAGTTGTAACATACTGCAGCATGCTTAAGCAAATTATCAAAGACTTGAATTGGGTACCTGGATCATTTGTAAAATAATTACATACACTGATTTCATGAGCTAGTCTTTAT
Source organism: Vidua macroura (assembly GCF_024509145.1). Taxonomy (NCBI): domain Eukaryota; kingdom Metazoa; phylum Chordata; class Aves; order Passeriformes; family Viduidae; genus Vidua; species Vidua macroura. Next base: position 55,519,350 of record NC_071572.1, on the reverse strand, counting down.
GGTTACATTGTTAAATAGAAAAAGGCAGGGAATGATTTCTGGCCTCAGTTCCCAGTGGCTCTGGATGCTGAGAGGTAGCTCCACCCATGTTGCTCTGGAGAGATCTAACTTGAGTGCTCTGAGTCAGAGCCATGGGATGAGCAACCATGAAGCAGCAGTTCATTGGGACTTTGTGACTACATTCATCCTCAGTTCTGGTTCCTCAGTACAAAAGAGATATGAACATACTGCAAGTACTCCAGTTAGAGACTACCAGAGATGATGAAGGGGATGGACTATCACTCCCACCCTGAGGGGAGGGTGCAAGGCCCTTTTCAGTGGTGTCCTGTGACAGGACCAGAGGGAAAACCAGAAGCTTCCACATTGTTCTAACGTTGGCTTGGATAGAGAGAAGGATGGGACAGGATGGTGTGGGGTGAGGTGGGGTAGGGTAGGGCAGGGTGTGAAGGGAAGGGAACAAAAATTATTAGAAATAGTGAAACTCCTTTACTAATTTACATTTTCACTTGCATATTAGGTATGTTGCATTTTTCATCATTCAGCAGGTATCTTTACTAGTGATAAAACAGGTTCGAACAGTTTCAGATTCTACAACATATTAATCTATTTTCCATCAGCTATACACCCTAAGCTGTGATATAAAGACAATTGTGACTTTTTGGATTATATATAATGGGAATGATTTTCCTAATTATTTCCAGACATATCTACACATACATTTGTATGAGCAGTGCAGCACGATTGACAAGGGATCAGCTGGAATGGAAAAAAGGACAGAAACTAGTTATACCAAATTTTCTGTCATAAGATAGACTAGTTCAGAAATAATGTTGAAATTGAAGAAAATATTGAGCTATTAAAAAACCAAAGTATCTAGAAATTCTTATAAATTCACTCCTATAATGCTGTCCACACAAAAAATTTACTCTGTATTTTTTCTTGTTGGTTTTATTTTTATCTGCCAGAAAAAATAGTTTTCAGAACTTCAGTCCAGTCTTTCTTCTGAAACCTCTATTTAATATTACACATGTAAAATCTTCAAGCTATGATTTAAATAAGAATTTATGCTTCTGTCTGGGGGGTATTTTTTGAAAAAAAAAAAAAAAGATGCCACATACATCTAATACACTCTATTAAACTACCATGGACATATATAGTACCAAGGTCTGATGAAGTAAATAAGGATTTTATACTAGACTGTGTAAACTAACTTACTTTTTTTGTCAATATCATTCCATACAAAAAACCTAACCATGAAGTACGAAATTTTGATTCAAGAAAATCTGTCACAAGAATTTATAGTGCTGCTACGTTTCAATCAGCTCAGGAGTTAGCAATTTACAATCTTTTGATCTACTGTAACCAGCCTGGCACAGATCAAAACAACTAAAGAAGAAATGCAGGGTACAAAAAACTTCTTGTAGGAATTAATTTAATAATGAATGATACATCATAGAGCTTTATTAAATATTGTAATAAGATCTTTGGATAGGTGAAAGACAAATCCCAAGGGTAGTACAACCTGCAATAGTAGAAAACAAACCAAAACAGGTTGTGTTTTATGTTTCCAGCTCAAAACTTTTGCATTTACATAAAGGAAAAGTATTTTATATATTTATATTATTATTATATTTATTATATTATAATAGTATATTATTATATTATAATAATATATTTTATATATTTATATTATTATATTTAAATTATAATCTCTGCTAATATAAAAAGCTATTATTTATTCTTGAACTATTTATGTACCGTAAGGTTCTATAGCTGCATTTCTGAGGGTACATCTGCATTATACCCAAAGATGTATATCTACCTTGCTCACAGCCTCTCTTGATCAGACAGACTGTGTTTTACTACTTGAGATACCCCATAAATTGTTTAATTTACTGCATAAATTAAGGTATTTCTTCTTTTTGTGGGATAAAATGGTAATTTCAAGCTTCATGGTGCTATCAGGGAAACAGGAAAACACATTGTGTCATAAAGGATATTTGAATACACCAAGAATGTTTCAACACTACTTAAGCCCTGAAAAATTGGAAGGAGATAAATTATTTGCAGTTTTTACTCATGCTGCTTAATGAGTGCTTGTATAAAGATGGGTGGGGGTAAAATTAGAGGAAAAAAATTGGATAGTTGTATTCCCATCTTAACAGAAGTTATAACAGCATGGAAATTACAGGATTAAATGCAGTTACTACTCCCTGGAAAGAATGTAGTTGACATACCTGAAACTTACGCTACAATGATTCCCCACACACCCAATCTGCATTTGTAAGTATTATGCTAAGGGGAAGAAACAGAGGGTGGAGTGGAGTCCAGGCTCTGGTGGAATCATTGAAGGACGGGGAACTTGATGGTACTTTTCAGCTGAAAAATCTAGTGGCAGACTTCAGCTGAGGGAGAGTGATGTCTTGCTGCTGAACCAGCAGCTGTGGTGAAAACACTCTCCTCGCATGAACTCAAATTGAATATTGTTTTTATTGAGGGTTTTTAACTCCCCACATTCACATTTATCAAGGACTGTGAAAACCTGTCATAACTCTATTTAACACAGTAATTAATATTTTTATTTTATGGTCCAGAATGATAAAATTTAAAAATTGTATTTTAAAAAAAATATTTTGATAACAAGCTTATAAAAAGGTTTCATTGAGGAATAATTCCCTTAACTTAATGCATAACTATATTTGTACACACTATAATTTTCAACATTAATCCATTATCCCTGGAGGGAAGATGAGCCTGGGTATTTTTAAAATATTTATATTCACTGCATCAAACACTTCTGCAACAACCTGGCAATTCAATTAATATTCAATAGATTAATTTTTATTTAAAATGATAGCATAAATCTCATCTAGGATAAAAAATTATTAGAAATCAGAAAGGAATAAATTATACACAATTTTTTAAAAAAATATCATTGCAATGTATCCTGGGTGGGAATTTAGAAAATATTTGTTTCCCTGAGTAGTCTGTTTTTGATAAGGCAACTAATATTACACTGCAGCTATCAACTCAACAGAGTCTCTCAGATATATGTTAAAATATACATATATTTCTGTTTGACTACAATTTAAATCACCGTCTATACAAGAAACAATCAGCGGCAGTGCAATACTTTTCCCGGCCCCGGTCGGCTCCCGAGCACCCAGCTTGGGCACCTTGGCTTCTCATCGGGGTCGGTACTGGCTGCTACTTCCGGGCACTTCTGCTGCCACGCTCCAGGGGGTGGGCTGGCCACGCATTGCCGTCGGCGTGAGGGAAGAAACAAAGAGGCAGGGAATTGTCCAAATCCGTCCGTGTGGTGGCTGGATGCCTTATTGGTCACAAGAGCCACGATGGGGAAATGGCAGCCCGCTCCCAACCTCGCTTGGATGAATCTGGCAGTGAGGCTGGGGGGGAGCGGGATGATATAGGGGTGGGACAGGGAGGACAGGAGCCCTCCGCCCTGTTGTAGTGTACAGCTACGCAAATGGAGCAAAAAGGCTTTGTGAATTTGAAATGGGAGTTTCTGTTTCCTAAACCTAAAGCTGGAGTTTCTATTCTGTATTTTTACGTGTATTCATCCTTCCCCCTGAAGCTATTCCCATTGGATTTTACCTATAATGTATTCATACTGGGCATTGTTCTATTGGTTTCACCTTATCTCTTATTTTCCCCTATAAAACCTGTGTCTCGACCCCTGATCATTGTCACTTGTACGTGCGGCATTGGAGCAAATACAACTTACTTTGGACTGCACACAAGTGTCCAGTCTCTTAAGTCTCTTTATCCCGGTCTTGATCGCGCTCTCTAAACAGCTCTGTCCGTATCAAACGAACCACAAAGGTGTTTGTTGCTTCTCTCCGGCTGCTCCCGGAAGCGCCTGGCCAGCACCCCGGGAAAGAGGAGCCAGGCGAAAACAAGGAAGTCGGAGAGAAAAAAACAAAGCAACACCGCCCAATGAATACAGACGCCGTGGCGGTGACGTGTGCCACAGCGACCAACAGGAACATGGCGGGGGTGGACACGGGGCTTCGGAGTGAGTGGGACTGCGGGAATGGGGTGATGAGCACGGAAGCCTCAGGAGTTGGCAGGGAGTGGTTACAAGAGTGACAGGGGGAAATTACAATGGCAGGCAGACTGGAGCTAGCTACCGTGGGGGGGGAAAAACATGGGGGATGCACGAGGATACACAGCACCGGCAAACTAACAAAGATCAGAACCCCTAATCTGAACCCAAACCCAGGATGCAACAACAATCTACCTCTGAAAGTAAACACCACTTCCAGATAAAGACATTGTGCTGGAAGGCCCAATATCATTTGGCATTTTGAAGCACAAAACTCTAGGCTTCCTGATGCTCTGGATTCTATACAAGTTTTCATGGTATTCTGTGAAAAGGAAAGATTTAGTTATTTTAAGAGCCTGAAATGCAGTATTTTTTTTTTTTTTCATTTTAAAATAAGGTTTTCTGCCTAATCTATCAGAAGCATTATCGATAAGCTTCACAAATTTTACTAAAGACTCTTGCTGCTCTTCTTGAAAGTATATGTCAGAGGGTGCATCTCTTCATGACATCTTGTTGACAATAACTATGATGAAGACCAAATGAAGAAATATCTGAGGACAAATTTCAAGACGAATTAAAGTCATCTGATAATGATAATGTCATGGTTTGACCCTGGTGCAATGTCAGTGTCCCCATGAAAATGCACCTTCCCCAAATAAATGCTGTGAGATGCGATCAGGAACAGAGCAGAGCAGGCCCAAAGGGAAAGACTTTATTAAGCTACTACTACTATAATAAAAGACACACAGAATTCAGAATAAAAACCCTCCAAAACACTCCTCCTCCCCCCACCCAGTTTCCAACAAACCACAGTGAGACAAAACCCTGGATTCCTGATCATGTTACCACCCTTCATATAATGAATTCTTAGTTCATCAAGACAGACAGGAGTCTCTCCTGCCCAGGAAACACAATTGCAACCCTTCTGTGTTTCCATGTCACACATGGCAACTGCCCGGAGAAAATCTGCCAGTGTGACACCCTCCTGTCCATGTCACAGTGCTCTCACCACCGTGCATGGACAGACTGCTCATACGGCTCCTTTAAGGAGCTTTAAGGCTTTGCCAAGGACCAAAAGAAACAACAGTTCAGCTTTTCATTTTGGGACCACAGTCCCCCCCCCCATTTTCCTCCTCCCCTGGGGCAGAGGGTGCAACAGTTTCTCATCTTTGGGACAACAGTCCCCCCATTTTCTCCTCCCCTGGGGCCAAGGGTCCCAAGAATAGAGATCTTCTTCTTCCTGAAGACAGAGGGCACCACCACACCCTCCTCAACTCTTCTCTGTTCATTCCATTCCTGTGCTGGCAGTCGCTGAAGCATATCTCTTGGTTCACAATCGCATGCCCCTAAAAATGCAGTCTCTGTTGCAGAAGAAATTGGTTCAGTCTATGGCTATACAAGAAAAGTCCGGCCAAAAGCCACTCCATCATCTCCTCCCACCTAGGGTTCTTTTCCCCATCTTCTTCTGACATCTCAGGTCCCAGACTGTCTCTTTTCTCTTCCAAATCGAGGAGGAGTAGTGTTTTGCAAAGCCTTCTCATCCCAGGAGAGGGTTAAAAGCCTCAGACTCCCAGGATGGCTGAAATCTCGGCCTAGAACTCCAACTCCCACAGCTGGGCACCTTCCCCCCTCCTCTTTCTCCTCTGCCTGTGTACTGCCGGCACAGTCTCTGTCTCTTTCACTCTCTCTCCCTCTGGTGGGGGGAACAAAGACATCTCAGATTTTCTCCACTCTTCCGTCACAGGGGCCGGCCTGGTTCCAGTCCCTTCACACCCTGGCCTATGTCTCCCAGGCTGCATGGCTTCCCCTCCCCCATCCAGCCTGTGGCTGGGCGGGGGAGGTCTGCACTGCACTCTGACTGGAACCAAAGAGATTGTTCCCCGAGACTCTCTGCTTTTAACCCCCTGTGTTCTCAGAGGCATGTCCAATGCCTTCAGTGGTCACTTCAAGTGCCAATATCCAAACCTGACCACTGATTGGTTTGACCCCAACTTCCTGAGAAAATTCACTTCTGTGTCAAACCACAACAGTTCATGAAGTCTAAGCAAATTACATAAAGGATAAAAGTTACTTTTAAATAGCAAATGCACAGTTTCCAGTTAACTATTCCTGTCTGTAGACAAATAATCTGGTTCATTCTATGGACTGATTTTTTAAAAAAAAAAATTAAAAAATCTGAAGAGGTGCATCCTTCCCAGACATTTTTTTTTTTTTTTTTTAACAATTCCACAATCCTGGTCTTGAAGGATATAGTGTTCCATTTTTAAATAGTTAAGCGAGTCATGCTCAGTCCTGTATCCACAAAAGTGATTTTCTCTTATAAAAGTATTTTTTCCTCATGTGCATAACCAGGTCAGGTAAATTCTACAGTGTAGGGCCAATTCCTGACTTAAATATTCTAGTATGACTCCAGTTGATATAATTGAGAGTGGCACACATATCATTCAGCATGGGAGAAATTTCCTTACTTTTTAAATCTGCAATTAGGAGAATCAAAATTGTAATATCTAGTGATGTGTTCAGACAAACACATTCAATAGAAAATATTTGCTTTATTTAAAAGGAAGGTTTTGTCTTTTGTTGTTGTTGATGCTGCTGCTGCTGCTGTGGCATGATTATTTGACTTGAATCCCTGGTATATCATTCTTCCTCACTGCTTTAGAGGCTAACTTCACACATCACAATTTGTATAAATGTTACATTTTTGCAGCATAAGTAGTAAATGATATTTTTTGAATTACAGTAATGTATCATATTAACTAATGTGTTTTATTTCTTGTTAACAGAATGGAAACAAGAAAAAATGCGGCGGCTACCTGCCACGACTCCAAGCAGTCGAGAAGCGCCGTCTAGCACTGCCTGTGTAAGGCTGGGTGGCCGCCATGTGTGTGCGGGCACTCCAGGGTAATGGTGTCTGCCTCCCTGGTAACGCTGAGTGCTGCAGCGTGGGTTACACAGCTTTGGTAGCTTCACACGCTGAGATGAGACAAAGGGATGAGAGAAGGACACTTTGTTTGCGAGCCCTAAGAACTTTTATTCCCCCATGCGTGGTTGGAACAAAATGCTCTCAGAGCAATGAAATGCAAAATGCTGGAAAACAAAGAATGACAACAGATTAAGTAGGGGGTGGGCGGACAGGGGTGGAAACCTGCCTCGCCCTATAGGGACAAACAACAGGGGAGTGACATGGATTATAACAACCAATGGTAACATAACAGAGGTGGGTACAGCGTCCTGGGATGAATAGAAGGGCTAAGGTGGGGTGATTGATACAGAACTTTCATGAAGAAGCTGGGGGTGGTTACAAGATTGACACTCAACAGGGAGTGACAACATCTGACTGACAGAACCAAATAAGGAGAAAGCAGTGAGGTGAGGAGATTGACAGGTAACTGTGGATCTGAGTGGCAGGAACTTTCGGGGTAAACAACTTGGAGCAAACCACTGTGAGGGAAAAATAGGGAAGTACAAGGAACAAACCTAACATTAATAAAATCCCTGACTAGATCAACCCAACCTACAACAAAAAAAAGATAATTGACTGATTTTTTGCTTTCCTCATTATAGCAACTAATGTACATATGAAATATCTCATTTAATTTATTCTGAGATTTTTTTATTATACATCTAAAATTATATCCAGATTTGATGGTTTGGATATCAGTTGATGCAAAGTATCAGAACCAGATCACAAATTAATTTATCTTTAGATCCCAAAATGTGCTAAAGTAATTATTAGGCGGAGAAGAGATTCACAGACTTAATTATTCAAAGGCATACTCTTCTTCCATAGGTTTACATTTGCTGTGAAAGGGCAGAGCAGTGGCTTTAATTTAAAACCAAATTTTGATCCAACTCTAATGAAGACAATCTTCTTTCCTTTGTTGCTTTTAATGTTTGCTGTACGAGTACAATACTTTTTCATATTCATTTACAGAAAAAGAATCAAAAAACTTTAAGATTCAGAAACTGACACTAGTGGGTGCTCTTAATCCATGGTACTTTGGAAAACAATTATTCTGGGGAAAAAAAAAAGTAAAAAGAGACAAATTAATATCACAGGAAAAAATACTATGGGTAAATACTAAAGAGTGATACATTGTTTTATGTTAAAACACAGGAGTTTGAGCAAGTGAAATGTTATTTTATCTCCACTTTCTTCATAATGGTTCATTATGCACATGCCAATATGAATATTTTTGTCTGTATATCACTATTAGAAGAAGACTAAGTTGAGAGAAGGGAGCAACTTTTGAGACAGGAAATAAAGGAGAGAAAACACATTGTAACCTGTTATGCCAGGACCTTCTGCTACTTGGTGATGTCCTTACATGGGGTAGGATAAGAAAACATTCTGTGGCTTTGTGACACACAATATTGATATTTGAGACTGCCAGTGATGACTTCTTCATCCTTAATTATCTTTAAAACCTTCAAAAGTAACTTTCAGTCAGCTGTCTGTGATTCTAATAGGGCTTTTTTTTATTTTCAGGATATTTATCTGTTACAGGAAGATTATTCTCAATGTAATAAGCAAAGCAAATAGAATATTTTTTACCTTATGCTTATCTTTCTGGACTTCCAGTAAGTGCAAGGCTGTAATATTAAACAGTTACGCAGATATTTGGGATTATGTCTTGTATTTATCTACTATAGATAGAAGGTTGAAAGCACTAAGACTCAAAGAACTGGCTTAAAAGTAAATGTGACGAATAAATGGGACATGTATGACATTACCATAAAGTCACAAAAATGGATCTAAGAGTATCAAGAGAAGAAAATTTCTCTATTCCTTGTCTGAGCTCCAGATAACAATGAATTAATTACCTGTGTAAGAGAGAAGTTAAGGAAAGAAGTGGGTCCACAGCCCCCACTGATGGGAAAGATTTGAAAGATGGTCTCCTTCTGTAGAGGAGAGCAGATAGTGGGACCCAGAAAGAACTTAGAGGTGATGGGGTGAGCTGATGGAGTGACTCTATGCTTTCCAAAAAGGAATATCTTGCTCTTCCCCAAGGCTCCTACTCAGTTCCCCTCTGTCTTCTAGCCTGACCAGACACTACATCATTCCAATTTATTAGTTTGGTAGAATGTTAATCCAACAAGTGAAACCGAAAAGCATTTTCTGACAGTCTAGTGAACTTGCAACATCATTAACCAAAAAGGAAGGAGGGGAACAAGTTTTCCATGAATGGCAAGGGTTATGAAGAAATAGAGGTTTGGAGATCATTCCTTTGCAGTGACAAAGTATATTAGCTTGATTTGAGCACCTTGATAAAAGCAATAGTATGAGAGCAAGGGGAAGAACCTCAAAAAGACTCCACTTCCCATTTTAATATCCCTCCCAAAATCTTGAATAATCATAGTTTAAAATTAAGAAATTTGTCTACAGAATTCCTTCACTATATTTGTGCTTTTTGCCTTCACAGGATGTAAAGTTTCTTTAATTTCTTCTCCAAGACAGCCTCAGATACTGTTTCTCGATTTGGGAGAGGAATCTAATCTCTATCCTGAAGAATGCTGAAATTCAGCCCTTATCTGTCATCTCATTTGGACTTTACTTAAGCTTATGAGATTGTATCTTCCTTTAACAAAATATTTTACTTATTCTGAATAGCAAGAGAGATATGAATCCACTGGACAACAATAGGCCACTGAGATTAATAAGGAAGTGGAGCACCTCAAATATAAGGAAAGGCTTAGAGAAGTGGGACTGCTTATCCTGGAGAAGAGCAGTCCTAAAGGGATGGTGTGCAAGTATGGAAATATCTGGTGGTAGTGCATAAAGAAGACAGGGCCAGATTCTTTCCAGTGGTGCCCAGTGACAGGACGAGAGGCAATAGGTACAAACTGAAAAAGAGAGGCTCTGCCTCTGAAATGCAAGAAACACATTTTTACTGTGAGGATGACTGAGAAGTGAGGCAATTTGCCCAGAGGTATTGTGGAGTTTTCATCCTTGGAGATATTCAAAAGATGCCTGCAGATGATCCTTGAAAAACAGCTCTAGGTGACCTCATTTGAGTCAGGATGTTGAACAAGATGACGTCCAGAGGTACCTTCCAACCTCAACCCTTCTGTAATTCTGTGATTCTCAGAATTATTCAGCTATATTTATATAGTGGAGATGACCATCAAATTCATGTTTTGCTACAAGAGTGACTTTGAAAGGATTCACTGCTGCTGTTAATGAGAAGCATACATTACATAGAACACTTTGAATGAAGTTTAATACTGTAAAAGAGCATGCCAGCATATATAACTATTATTGCTATTGTTGTAGAAAATGCTAATTCCACTGAATTTTTACAACTTGAAAAAAAATTGCAGTAGAAAATTAGTTTTGCATGGGTGTTTTCTTGCTTTCTTGTATCTAGAACATTGCCTTGACTAACTGATCAAAAGTACCATAATAAAAATAAGAATTCTCTGATTTGCTTTATACCAAGGGAATTTGAACTGGTATAAAATAGATTACATTATGTAAATGAACTGCTGTGCAAGTAATGCTGCTTAATTAAATTTGTAACTATAAAATATAATTGTTTAAATAAACACATCTGCCTATTTCTAAGTGTTGATTATAAAATAACACCAATAAAAATTCACCTCTAAAAATTTGAACACTTTATTCTTTGATAAATTGTAGCATTTTTCTCTTTTAGCTATTTTTTTCATAGAGTAGAAATTTCTTTGATGGTTATGTGGAAAGGCTTTGCTGAAGTTTTACTTATGTTACACTTTGAGGGGAAGGCAATTGGTTAGATTTGAATGAGGTAGGTGCATGCACAGTTAAACTGCTGCGAAGACCTATGGACTCTCTCACCTAAAGAGAGAGATGTCACCTAAAGAAATAGAAATTTATTGAATAAATATTGAAAGGTTATTCTGTATATCAGAAAAAAAAATTAGAATTGATGAATTCTGCATTGTTTCTCATAAAGAACTTCTTTTGTACTACCCTGAAATTCCAATTTTTTTCCTTATTGAAGAAGTAGACAAGAAAATTACACATTAATTAAGATATTCCCTTGTTGGCTTTCTTGTACTATTGCAGTCTTTTTATAGGCTGCTTCTTCAATTACCTTCTGGGACGTTTCTTATTTAGATGGGATCCTGCAGGGCTCACTGCTGAGATTGTTTGGCTCTGCAGAAATTCACATCATCTTTAAAAACCAACTATTTAGATTCACTTTTTCTAGCAAACAAGGGAAGTAGAAGATGAGGGCTTGTACCTAGCTGGGTCCCAACACAGTATGCTTGAACTCTAGTTTCTCTAGACTAGACACAGCATTAAATGAGTCTCTAAGTGAAATGCTGTTGTCTGCTATTCTTGGTATAGGGGTTCAAAAATCTGGCTTCAAAGAGTTTCCAGGAAGCTCTATCAAATGTCAGGAGGAATTAACTTCCTTTCTATTGATTCAGGTTTGACATTATCCCAATTTGTGAAAGAATGCTATTTAACTAGTTATTTAAAATGGTCTGCCTGCTGCAATCTGTATCACAAGTTTTAATTACTTTTAACACTGACTTGACTTTCTGGATATTTTTTTTTTTCTGGGAGAAACAAAGCCTTAAGTATTAAAAATTCTTTATCATTGTTATTCATGCTGTGCAATTCAGATCTGAACCAATTATCACTGTCCATTAAATAGTTACAAATATCTGTATAAAATATAATCAATATTTACATCCATAAAAATTTTTACTTCTATCTTTCTTTAAAATATTAAAACTGCTTTTAAGCGGTCATATTATTTTGTGATTTATATTTTTAGGTAAGCCTCAGTGTCAGTACAAAAGATTGTTTTTCAGTACTTCAATTCCTTTTGTTTCACTTGCTGCTTGATTTATCAGAATGTCCTAAATTTATATTAGTTTCTAACATAGCTTTCTAAGTCTGTATCCCTTTGGAATACAATTGATTTATCCCTTGCAATGTATCATACAGAGGTTTCAGTCCACTTTGCCATCATATATTTTGTGCGATTATGTGGGTGGTTTGGTTTATTTGGTTAATACACCTTAGTATTTAAAAAAATATATTAATCAGCTTACCTTTACCACATATTTTTGCAATATATTACTTGGGTTATTTTTCCAAATATTCTCAAAAATGCTGTGTTAGCTTTTGGGTTTGTTCTAAACTAAGCTTTACAATGCATCTATGAATAGCTAATTTCACATGATGAATTCAAGGAGAGCCAGCTACAAAAATAATTTCAGAAAATTCTGAGCATAAACCTTGGACCTATTAAAATTAACCTAAATTTTATCCTTTTACTTTTGATTTTTAAATTTAAATGATTTTTGAATTTAAATTTAAATTCAAAGGCATTATGTTCTGGGTGTTTGCCGTTGTCTTGATGTCATAGTGCATTGCATCACTAAGAAAATTATGGCCCCATAAACCAAACCAAAAGACTAAATGCACCCCCTCCCCAAAAAACCTGTTAATGTAATTTGCATAAGTATGAAGAAAAATAATCAAATCAACGTCTAGAATTCAATTCAGGCTTGCTTTCCCAAAACATATCAACACATCATCAATTTTTCCTTACTTTGATTATCACTGAACTCCAGGACACTAGGGAATTGACTTGCAAATATTTGCACACAGGCATTGATTAACTTAACTAATGCCCACACTGAGCATTACTGAAGTGTCTAAGCAAGCCATTAGAACTTTTTGCCATTTTCTGAAATTATAGATTTGTTTGCTTAAAAATAACAAAAAACTACTCCCAGTCCTCACCAGTAAAACTATTCTAATTGATTTACAGGACAATTTCGATATGAGGAATCATTACACTGCCATCTAAACAATTTTTTTCCTTTTTTTTTCTTTTCATGAGACTGTCTCGGCTTTGTCCTGTGAAAGTTGTTAAGATATATTTCTTAGTTTGCCTTTAAGATGCAAATTTAAGAGAATAATCCAGTATAGTGAAAAGGTTTAAGTATTTGCTATTTATTACTTAAAATAGAGACATAATTCATTCTTTGAGGAAATCAATTACCTTATCAGATTAGAAATTTATTACTTAGCCAATTAAATCTTATATTAAAATAGCTACAGGTTTTACTTGTCATATTTTCAATCTATAACATATGTTTCACTTCAGTATACTTGGTTATTTGAGAAGGGTTGGTTTGTTGGGGTTTTTTTGTTTGTTTATTTGGGGGGTTTTGTGTGGGCTTTTTATTTGTTTGGGGGTTTTTATAGTTTGGAAATTTTTTTTAAGCTTGCCATACTCATCTATGAAGATTTTTGACTGATTTTATTTGGAAATTGAAGGGGCTTTAGGGGAATAATCAGGAAACAGAGGGAATTTTCTGTGATCTGTCTTCTATAGTTAATTGATTCTGAGGTAAAATCCTGTTCTTAAGCTTATATAGAAAAAATTATGTGATACAATAAATTCCATACGATGAAATGTGCTGAGCAAGCTAAAGCAAGTCTGAAGTAAATATCTTCATTTCTGTGATACAGTTCAGAATAAGCATTTTATATTCTTCCTGTGCTTAAAAGATCTACAGTGAAAAAGTCCTAATAAAAGACATTAGTAGTCACCAAGCTGCATGTATGTTAGTTAACATGGTATTCACTGGATACACTGTATCCATTTGATTCAATGGAACGTCTGGTGATGAGGTGGATGATTATGTTGGCTTCTGCAGTTTTAGTAGGTATGTGAAAAATAAGTGTCTTGCATACAAAAAGAAAAAAAAATTGTCAATAATTTAAGAATAAAACTCCATGAATACACAGGAGATCCAATTCTACTCCTGATTCCAGTGAAGTCAGAACAGAGAATATCTGACAAGTATGTAAAATAAAATATAATTTTTTTAATATCCAATCAAAGATGATATTAAAGTGTAAAAGATGTAAAATTTTAAAAAAATGGATGAAATTTATTTCTAATTGTGTGTCATCATTTTCATTGTATCAACATTAGATCCAATTCCATTTTAGTAGTGTCAGTTGACCATTCTCAGATAATTTACTATCCTTTAAGTTTCATGCTCTGTGCCCAAATTTCTGTAACTAAGTATTTTTCTTCCTATTAATTGGGGCTATCTTTCTCATTGCTACTTAGACTTCACAAAAATCTATGAGTTGAGTCTGTAATTTCAATTTTTTTTCTTTTTTGCTTATCCAATGTAACATATTGCTAAGAATAGCTACAGTTTCATAATTGTTCTCTATAGCCACGGAAGCAGTGAATTTTGTGAAGAAGACATGGTGCAGTATCTTTTTCCTTTAAAAAAAAAAAAATCTTTGGAAAGCTATTGCTTTCAATTTTATCGTAGTTACATGTGTCTATGAGGATGGGAGCAAACAGTCTCCAACCTCATTTCCTCATGTTTTTAACTAGCTAATTTCGATCACTATTGTGTTAACTGATGAGAAACAAGTATATTAGCTCAGACATTTCCTTCTGCCTTTATATCTGAAAAGTGCTCTTCACTTTTTCTGCAGCGTTGCATTCTTCTCACCCCGGTCCGGACGGCTCAGGAGCCCGGCTAGGCTCCGTGTTTTGTCTGGGACACTGGGGCTGCTGGGTGTGTGCGAAGCCCTGGGGTTGAGCTGCCGTGTGGGCTAGCCGCGTTCTGTGGCCGACGCTGAGAGGAGACAAAGGGGCGAAGGATGGCACACCTTGTCCTGCGTGGCTGGAGAAAATTTATTCCTACGTGTCCACCACGGTGGAGGGCGGCATCTGCTCCCAGCGCCCGTGTGGTCAAGATGGCGGCGAGACAAAGGAAGCATGGGATTATATAGGGGGTGGGCAGACAGGGGTGGAAGCCCCCTCGCCCAATGCGGACAGGCAACAGGGGAGTGACGTGGACCACGGCAGCCAACGGGAACATAACAGGGGTGGATACAGGGTTCTGGGACAAATGGGAATACAGGGATGGGGTAACTGACACAGAACTCTCAGGAATGAACAGGGGGTGGCTACAAGACTGACATGGGAAAGCTCCAATGGCAGACAACCTGGAGCAAACCACTGTGAGGGGAGAATGGGGGTACATAGAACTGGCTAACTAACATTATTAGAACCCCTAACTGAACCAGCCCAGGATGCAACATTTTTCCTCATTATTTCTTTGAAAGACAAGGCAAAAAAATTCTCCAGTTCTAGCATCTAAAATGTAGAGGGAAACTGTTGATAATTTTTGTGAAGTATTCGTAGTATTAAGAAAGAAGAAAAATTGTTTCAGGGCAGGCAGTTTTAAACAAAGATTAGTTAAGTATGGTCACAAGAAATTGCCACTATAATTTTTGTTATGTAGCTAAATGTGTCCTGTCCCAAGCAGATGACATGAAGCTGAGTGCTGCAGTTCATGTGCTTAAGGGATGAGACACAATCCAGATGGAACTTCATAAGCCTCAGGAGTGCACCCTTGTGAACTTCATGCAGTTCAACAAGGCCAAGTGCAAGATCTTTCACCTGGTCATGGTAACACCCAAATATCAACACAGTCTGGGTCATTTATGGATTGAAAGCAGCCTTGCTGATAAAAACATGAAAGTGCTGGGGGATGAAAAACTGAATATGAGCCAGCAATGAGCTTGCAGCTAAGAAAACCAATTTTATTCTGAGCTGCGTGAAAAGATGTGTGACCAGAAGGCCAAAGGAAATGATTCTCCCTCTCTGCTCCCATGACACCCCCTCTTAAATACGGTGTTGAGCTCTGGGATCCCCAGCAGAAAGACATGGACATGTTGGAGCAGGACCAGGGGACAGCTGCAAAGACAGACAAAGGAATCAAACACCTCTCCTATGAGAAAAAGGCTAAGAAATTTGGTGTTCTTTAGCCTGGGGAAGAGAAGGCTCTGTCTTTTGCAGCCTTTCAATAATTTCAAGTGGGCTTGTAAAAACAGTGGGGAGAGATATTTTACCAAGAATGCAGTCATAGGACAAAGGGAAACAGTTTTGAACTGAAAGAGGCTGTGTCCTGGTTTCAGCTGGGATAGATTTGACATAAGAAAATAATTCTTTGTAGTTAGGTTGGTAAGACAATCAAACAGGTTGCCCAGAGAAGTTGTGGGCATCTCATGAAGAAGTGTTGAAAGACAGGTTGGAGGGTGCTTTGAGCAGCCTTAGGTAGTGCAAGATGCTGTGGACAGGGGGGCTGAAGTAGATGTTTTGGAGCTTCCTTTCTAATCAAAGTATTTTATGATTCTATAATCCTATAGGGAGAAGGGCAAGGTTGTAACTGAATTAAAAAAAAAAAACACTTACAAACAATTGAACCAACCCACCCCTATTCAATACTTCAGATGTTATCTAAAATCTTTGAGCACTGATATTCAAAATGGTAGAAACAACTATGTATTTGTGTCTGCTTACTATTCATAGTGAATGAAACCCGTCGGCAATAAGGAATGTTCATGCATTTTCTTCTCACATACAAGTCATTAATCACCTAATTGTTGATGGTATGCCTTCTCAAAGTTTCATGCCACAAATCTGTGAAATCTCTCATGTACTAGCCTAGACAAACAAATTTATTTCTGTTTTAACTCTCTTATTTCTTGGCTCCTTCCTGGTTTTAAAGCCTACCGAATCTGTCAGCTTAGTTCTACTCTAGTGTTTAGGTTACGTTTTCATTTTACAGACATGAAGAGACAGTAATTCAATACCTAGATCTTCTGACAGAAAGAAAAGAACTACAGTCCACAGTATCTTACTAAAACAACCAGACTAACTTTTGATATTATTAAGAGCTATACTTATTTATTTGTTGGAAGAGGAATTAAAGCTACAATACAACAAACAAAGTAATGAATGTAAAGTCAACAAGCAATAATGTGAAGAACATTTGCATACATTTTACCTTTGCTTGGTTATTTTTTGTTAGGAAAGTATCTTACAATAAAAGCAAACCGTGTAATGCACACATTGCTGAAAAGAGGCAATTCTCTATTCCTAATTGGTTATCCAGGCACATATACTCACACACACATACATAGGCCAACTTCAGAAAATGCTTTATCTGCTCAACAGGGCTGGATAAAGGCTAACCTACAATATGAGTCTAGAAGCATGAGTCTGAGGAACTTGAATGTCAGTCCTGCGCCCATAGATGGGCATCACAGGTGAGGGTCATTGTAGACACACATTGCAGAGGACAAACAAATAGGTTTTGCTGAATGTCATGTCACCTCTGTACAGCAAACTATAACAATTAAGAATGGAAGCAGTCAGAAGTTGCCAGAGGGGTTGGACTTTATATCCAAGGTAATATTTGATGCCTCACAAAGTAGGGTGTGCTCAGCAGGTTGTACAAAATTACTTTGCAGCTCTAATGATGCAGCGACTAACCCTGAACTTTGATGCTGAATTACTTTGTTCTGTTTTCACTGCTTTGAGCTTTTTCTTCCTGATGCAAACAACCTCAACTACTACTACTTTTTATATTCACTGTTATGATGAACAAGAGAAAAATAAAATGAGAGGAATTTGGAAAGGCTGCAGTGGAATCAGGTTTGCAAATAAAAATTTGAAATTTTCTTAAGTTTCATGTCTCTAACTCCGTTCATGCCTACTACTTCACAGTATTGTGTAAAGTGTTCTACCAAGTAACCACCTGAGGATACCCAGTTTTAAGGCTTAGCCCACTTTAAAGATTTTCTTTTTTTCTTAATATATTACAAAATTGCTCACACCTCTGTCATGGGGGCATTTTTTTCTGCAAAACAACAACAAAAAATGGTATCCTACTGTGGTGCTGAAGAGAGGGTACATCAAAAAGTAATTGTCTAAATGATCTTTCTTTCCTTTAAGGGATTTGATCACAGTGCAATTCAGGTGGGAAAAAAAAAATCTGACCATATAAAAGATACAGTTATGAAAACACTTTTAGTCTCACTGCATAAATTTTTTGAAGCCTCTGTAAGCAAAAAACAGAGTGGGACTTAGCTGTCCAGAGCAGATGAACAGACATTTGCAGCAGGATCATACAGTGGCCATTTTTAGCTGGACAATCTCAAATACAAAACACTATAAGCATGTGAACATTTTTGCTGCTGAAGAACTTTGCAACAATTGCCTGAACACTCTTACACTGAGCACTTCTCTTCAGAAACATTTTAAAAAAATAATCCTTCTCTTAAAAAAAAAGTCAAGTTATCAGTAATTGGCAAATATGAACCTTTAGCAATAATTACAGAATCCCACTGAAAGGTGACTGTGTGAGCCAGGGCAGGCCTCTGAGATGGTTTCTGCAGCAATTACTCAGTGCTCAATAAAGAAGAGCAATTACTGATAAAAGTCCTTCTTCCTAATACCATACACACATATTGTTCTTGCTGATTTACAGAATTAACAGCCTTTCACAAGTCTCTCAACTAGCTGGCTTTATCTTGTGCATGTATTTAACTACAGGCAATCATGAGAATGCAGCAAATAAGTGTGTAAAGGATGCTTGTCATCATGTATTTCTTCCTATACTTCATGTATTCCTTAGTCAGCTCATGTTATTCTTACAGGTCTTAAAGGGTTTTCATTAAAATAGAGAGACAACAGTTTATTTTTCTGAAGTGTTTGTTAATTTTTTCTATTAAACAGGTAGGAAAGATGGAGTTAATATGATGCATGTAATTATTAAATGTTGAAATTGTTATGTGTGACTTTTGCATAAGATCATGGAATCATAGAATGGCTTGGTTTGGAAGGGACATTACAGGTCATCTGATTCTAACCCCTAGGCAGTGGGCAGGGATGCCTCTCACTAGACCAGATTACTCTGAACTCCATCCAACCTGGTCTTGAACACTGCCAGAAATGGACCATCCTCAGTGTCCCCAGGCAATTTTTGCCACCACCCTCACAATTAAGAATGTTTTCCTAATCAAATCTATACCTACTCTTTCAGTTTAAACCCATCCTGCCTTGTGCTGTCACTTCACGCTCTTGTAAATAGTCTCTCTCCATCTTTCCTGTAAGGAAAGGTAATAGAAGGCTGCAATTAGATCACCCAAAGCCTTTTTTCAAGGCTGAGAAATGCCAAGTCTTTCCTCATAGGAGATGTTCTCCATCTCTCTGATCAACTTGGAGGCCCTCATCTGGATCTGCTCCAACAGCTTCATGTCCTTCCTGTACTGGGGACCCTGGAGTTTTGTGCAGCACTGCAGGTGGGGTCTCACCAGATGGGAGCAGAGGGGCAGAATTCCCTCCCTGGCCCTGCTGCCCATGCTGCTTTGGATGCAGCCCAGGACAAGTTTGACTTTCTGGACTGTGAGTGCATATGGCTGGGTCATGTCCAGCCTCTCATCCAGCAGCACCCCCAAGTCCTTCTCAGCAGAGCTGCTCTCCATCTGTGCATCCCCCAGCCTGTGTTGATACTGGTGCTTGCCCTGACACAGGTGCAGCACTTGCACTTGGTCCTGTTAAGCCTCAAGAGATTCCCAGGCACCCACTTCTCAAGCTTGTCCAGGTCCCTCTGAATGGCATCCTGTCCTTCAGGTGTGTCAACTTCACTGCTCAACTTGGTGTCATCTGCAAATTTGCTGAGGGTGCACTCAATGACACTGCCCTTGTCACCGATGAAGATGTTAAAAGTGCCAGTCCCAATAGCAACCCCTGCAAAACATCACTTGTTACTGATGTTCATTGGGATTCTGAACTATTGACCACTACCCTCTGGATGTGACTGTCCAACCAATTCTTAGCCTACCGAACAGTCTACCCATTAAATCCCTCTCTCTCCAGGTCTGCAGCTTATGAATAGTGGCTGTAGCATTCTAGAAGTTATTTTTTTGACCCAGAACCACATTGCAAATCTGACATTTTAATTCCCAGATATAAGGAAACACTAATATATATTTAACAGAAGGAAAACATTGTCACTTTCTTGTTTTCTTGAGGAAGTAATCTTTATAGGGTTAGAGATTTTTGAGGGGAAAAAAAAAAAAAAAACCAAAACAAACCCATGCTGTAGATTACTAGTGCATGCCACAGGCGCCTAATTCTTCTTTCTGCCATTTGTGCATCTCTGATAGTGCCTGACAATGGATTGATGACACTTCTTCTCATCTATGTAGAAAAGTCTCTAATCTTGCAGTAAAATGTATTATATCAGTTATAATCAACAGTAGGAGTCAGGGATTTTCCCCTGCCTTGTATTATTATTATTTGTTTACCTAATATATAAATTAATGGTCTGTGAGAAACAAGCTCTCTCTGGGAGTATTGCATGAAGCTAAACCAGATTTCTGAACAGCATGGACACAACTAGAAATAAAGAGACAATACTATTTATCACAAGGTGCAATACAAAGATTATATAAGGCCAAATTGGATTTATAAATTGTGGAATGCATTACAGAATTTTTGCCATATTTTCTGAATACTAGAAAAAACTTTAAAGAACACATCAAATAAAAAATGTAGAAAATAACAAGAGTTGTCACAGCATATTATAAAAAGGGAAATCAAGAAGCATATATGGGAGGATATCTATTTCAACGAGACTATAATATTGTATGATGCTTAGGAACAATTATAATTTTAATAATTAGACTCTATGGGGAAGAACTGGCTCCTTTTTATCACAGTGAATTAAGATAATAACAAATATCCAAAACATTTTTTTCAAAATTAAACATGTAGAACATAAAAATATCACATTTTTGAAAAAGAAAAGAAAATCTGCATAATTAACAGAGAATTCTGACATAATTATTCAGACTATCTCAGTAGACATTTTAGAGTTTCACCAGCCATGAGGGAGATATTCAAGAGATGTAACAAAAGTTTGCACTTCTCATAAAATCTCTGTTCTATCTTGAGCCAGAATCCAGAATGTCAGATTAGCATAAAATCACCTTAACAATCCTAATTCTGAGAGATGTTATGATTAAAATATCCTTATAAATATTTGTGATGGCTTTGTCTATTTACAAGTTGGAAAGCTTTCAATGTGTTTATTTTTCAGGCTTCTCAGTCCTAGTAATGGGACAAATGTTAATAAATAAGCCTCTTTAACCTAGCAACTTTTCAGTCAGCTCTATAAAGCCATGGAAACAAATTTTTCCTTCCCTTAAGTATTCAAATTGGGATTTTAATGTACTTGTGCTACATATGCTGCAAGAGCCAATATTGACAGGGATGTGTGTTGATTTATACTAGAGAGCAGCTATTTTTTTCTTTATTTTTTTCTACAGGAAAAATCCTCAGGCATCTGTCATTTCATCTTGAAAGCTGTATTCATCTAAATACTATTTAAAATATGCTACCATCCATTAATTTCTTTTGGAATACTATTTATTCTGCGAAAAATAGCATAGTAAACAAATTTTTTTCTCCACAAATAAATTTTGCAATCAAATATAAAGAAAATATAAAATATAAAGAAAATGCTTATTTTTTTTCTGCATCTTGTTTTGATAATTATTTTTTTAATGCTAGTAAACACAGGGAAAGGTAAGAAGTGGGTTGAGTATAAAGTCAAATGGCTTCTATGAAGCAGAGTTCATTAGTTACAGTTAGTTCTTCAGAAATAGCAATAAAATCTAATTTAAACTTTAACAAAAATTTGTAGTTGAATCTTTCTAAATACTTTAATAATAAAAAAAAACTTTTTAATTAAAAAATCTTTTTAATTATAAAAACTGTTAATCATGACATAAGTACAAAAACAAAATGGGGTTATTAATTTCAGTCTTTAAAGATGTGAAGAACTGCAGCAAAAACACTGGGTAATTTTGCCTTTTCTTATGTGAATACACATAATTTTTCTACACATTTTTCTATCATAATTTTTCTTCACATAATTTTTCACTCATTTTTCTACTGCATGCAACTTTTGGTGCTACATGCATCTAACCCCAACTTTCCTAGGAGCTGTTTATTCAGGTTTTATCTCAATTTGCTGTGGATAGAGAGAGAAAAAGAGAATGCAAAGATTATCCTGATCCAGGTGAAATCTGTTTTCGAAGCCTTCTACATGATCATTTAGGCTGTGTTTATATCTTGGTTAAGGTTCCATTTATACTAATTATATCTTCCTGGCTTTATAAAGTATGCTTCCTCTTTTCTCATCAAAAATTTTTGAGTACAACTCTATTTATTTCAACCTTAGTTTAAATTAAACATAAAAATAGAGGCAAAGATATCACAGGTAACAGATAAAAAATTCATCACTGCTTGAGAATACAGGAAGGGTACATTTAGATTTTCTTTATGAGGAATATGTTCCCTATCTTTAAACCTCATTTTCAGAGTGTTTAGGTATGGTTTACAGTTTATGTTCCCTTATATCATCCCAATATTTCTTCTGCTATTTCAGATCTCCTGAAGATCTATAAAATCTAATAGGGATCTAAGATATCTGGAGGAAACAAAAATTTGGATAGTAGAAGACATGTGAAAATTACACAAAAATGAAATGAACATAATAAAAAGGGAGGAAAAAAAACCCACCAAAAAACCTCTACTTTTCTTCACAGAACCATTTATATTATTCAGCTACATGCAATCCAAAGGCAATCAGATGACACACTGCCCCAGCATAATTATTTAGAATCTGGGATTTAAAGGAGAGATATTCACAGGAAATTCAGAGTTTCTCTACTCACACAACAATTTATTTTACTTTTTCTTTAAAGAATTTATCCTTCTCTGATAAACAGTTTGCCTGCCTTCCCTTTCATCCAACAGGAATTTTGTACAATTTTACTGTTATTATTATTATTAATAATAGTAATAATGTCTTTTAGCTGAGGAGATTTTAGAAATGCACTCAGTCTGAAAACAAAATTGACATCATGAACACCTTTTCAACCTTGGGAAATCCAGATCTACAGATCCTTTTAACTTTTACATTTGGTTTGCACTATCTGCACTACTGTTACATTTTTGTGCTACAGTGAGATCCATTGTCATTACTACACAGCTTAGATACTAAACTTGCACTACAACTGCTGCAGCTTAAAACTAGAAGTGTTCTTCCACAGAGCTTAAACACTCTTTAACACTCCCTTAAAGACGTGCTGCTTAAATTAGACCAGGATGAAACAAACAAAACAGAGGAAAACAAATATGGAATTTTAGCAGAAATTAATTTTGGAATAGTTGGAGGGGGTAGGAACCCTTCTCCCAGTGACAAAATGATATCTCACAGAAAGTTTTGTAACAGGCATCACGGGGGCCTTTTCAGTTCTGTGCACCTGGCACCTTTTGAACCTTAGGGGAAAAAAAAAAGGCCAAAATTGCTGTATGCTGTCTGCTTCTACACCATCCTTTGGGACCTGCCAGCACCTTATATTATGACAGCAGCTTGAAATCAATGCATAGATTTCTATACCGCTGAAGAAGCATAATTTCCAGAGGATTAGTAAAATATGTAAAATAAAAATGGACAAGATGAGCTACTACTTGAACTGAGTTCATTTTTACACTGTTTCTCTATTGTATGATCTGTGGCTTGCACATCAGAAAGATAAAAAGTCTTTCTGATTGCTCCTCAAGCATCAGAACAAATTGAAAATGGAAAGAAGTGGATGTGTTATTGATTCTTTAAAGAGGAATTTTAACTAGGTCAAAGACAGAGAAGAGACTGAAAGCACTGAAAGAAGGCATATAAGTATTTTTAAGGATCTTCTTTTCTCCTTGATGCTGTAGGTGTTAATTTCCTGTTATTAAATTGGGCATTAACCTTTATTCCCCCATATGCAGTTATTTACCTGAGAGATTTTAGTAAAATTTATCTATATGGGTTTTCAGTTCAATGATGCAAACTGACTGAGCCAAATTTTCTCATGAAACACTGTCATAAATCTGCAGTAATTTTAGAGTGTTCCAACCAGTACTTGTAGTTCTATAATGGAAATTCTCTTAAAATTGCCTCAATTAATTTTTTGTGTGTAATGAATTAGGACCTTAAAAGGTGTAAGATTTTTTAAAATAGATTTTACCTTAAATATCTTCATTTCTTAAATATCTTCATTTCAAGTACTTTAAGTCAAACAATTTGAAACTACGAAATATGTCTAAATTTTAGATCCATTACATACATTTACATCTGGTATGATTCTCCACATGTCCAACTGAAAGATCTCAGTAGTCTGCAGGAAAGGAGATAGAAAATTTACGGAGATTATGAGACCACGTGTGAGAATGGTCAGTCCTGTCACTGCGCACCAGTGGAAAGAACATAGTTCTCTCTTCATTGCAACATCCCCTCAAGCATTTATGTACATTGAGAACATCTCCCCTGACCTTTCTCTTCTTTGGGCTTCACCGTCCCTGCCCTTTAACCTTTCCCCATAGAAGAATGCTCTAGTCCCTTCATCATCTTGGAGGCTCATTGTTGATGTCCACGTCTCTCTTGCACTGAGGAGCCAGAAGTGGACATAACACCCAAATGCAACCTCAAGAGTGCTGAGGGTAGGGGAAGGATCACCTCACATGCCCTGCTGGCAGGAATTTCTTAAAGCAATGCCATTAACTTTATTTTCACCAAGGGCATATTGCTGGCTCTTGTTCAAGTTGCTGTCCAGTGTGGTCCCCAGGTCCTTTTCTGCCAAGATACTTTCCTGCTGGGTGGTCGTAGTTTGTACCAATACATGAGGTTATTCCTCTGCACATGAAGGACTTTACACTTGCCCTTGTTTAATTCCATGAGATTCCTGTCTGCCTATTTTTTCAGCCTGTGGAGGTCATTCTGAGTAATAGCACAATTCCCTGCATATCAGCCATGTCTCCCAGTTTCCTGTCATCAGAAAACTTCCTGACGGTGCACTCTACCCCATGATTCAGACCATTAATGAAGATCATAAAATCTTAAAATCATTAAGATTGGAAAAGACCCCTACAACAAAGGAATGGAGTCCATAAACCTAATACTGCCAAGTCCACCACTAAAGTGTGTTCCCAAACACCACATTCACAAGCTTCCAGGGATGGTGATTCCACTACTTCCCCATACAGCCTGTTCCCATGAATGACCATCATTTCAGTGAAGAATTTTTTTTTCTAATATCCAATTTCAACCTTCACAAGTGCAACCTGAAGCCATTTCCACTTGTTCTGCCCCTTGTTATGAATGAGAAGATATTCACTACAACCTCCTTTCAGACAGATGCAGAAACCAAGAAGCTGAACTTCCTTAAACTTTCTTTTCTTCAAGCTAAACTACTCCAGCTCCCTCAGCCAATTCCTCACCAGACTTGTGTTCCAGACCCTCCATCAATTTCATTGCCCTTCTCTGGACATGCTCCAGCACCTCTAAATCTGGCTTTTTGTAAGGGGCCCAAAACAACACAGGACTTGAGGTGCAGCCTCACCAGAGCTGAGTACAGAGGGATGATCACTGGCCTCGTGCTGCTGGCCATGCTATTGCTGATACGGGCTAGAATGCCACTGGCATGTTAAAGAGGATCAGACTCCATACTGACACCTTGGCTACACCTCTATTTACCAGCCTCAACTAGACTATGTGTCACTGATCAGCAGCTCCTGGGCCCATGCTAGGTCACCATGTTAGGTTTTGTGTATAACAGGCAATCCAGTCTATTATTACAGCTATTTATGTAGATAAATTTATGCAAAATCTTCACATTCATTCTGAACTTATGTAATGGAATGGATAATATAGGTATAATTAAAACCATGGATAATAATTTTCTATTCCTAAAAAACTTAATGAGTTTCATCCGTTTTATTTTACTGACAGTTGATTATAGTGGGACCATGTACTTTCCTTAGTTTTCATGAGATTATTTGTGAACCTACACATGCACAGTTATTATTAATCTGTAAGTTACCAAGATCTAGATTAGATAGCATTTGTTTATAATATTTAGCTAGACTTGGTTGGATTTTTTTCAGAGCTATTCATCATCAGTACCTTGCATCCACCAAAGCCAATATGATTAAATGCTTTTTTTTTTTGCATTAAGCAGCACAACGCCTGTTTCACTTAAAATTTGAGGCCCTGCTATTTCTTGGGGGATTAATGCATTCACAAATTTGCTTCTCTGACACAGCAGGAATGTTCATTTCTGATGTTTCTGTTTTATGTTAACAGAGCATGAAATAAACAAACAACCAAACAAAAAAAAATCCCCATGATTCATATCACTAATTAACTAGATGTGCTGAAATACCACAGATTTCATTTACATCATTTATGCCAAAACAAAAAAGACTATATTTTGTAAGAACAGTTCTTTTTTTTTTTTTATCTACCTGAGTAATATGTAACCAGGGAACAAAGAAGAAGGGGAAAGAAAAAGAACATTTATAAGTAATTATATAAAAATTTTGTGCTACATAGAAATTGTAGTTAGTTAGACACAAACACAATGAAAATAATAAATTATATTGATCATATGAAGACACATGCAACTCTCCTTCTAGCTATCAATCCAACAGCTATGCAAGTATTTATTTGTACAAGTATTTATTAATTCGCACTTGCAATCATGGCAACTTGGTGACTCAAAAAAACCTTTAATTCATCCCGAAATGATAGACATAAATTTTCCTTTCCTTTCTTTCCCTACTGAAAAGCTTTAATAATTTGTGAGTGAATAATTGAGATAGGTGGGCATTTCTGTGCTAGATATTCCCACAAAACCCATCATCTCACATGGTGATACTATAAAAAGCTGTAATTTTGTGATTTTTTTTTTTATCACATTGCTTTAAGAAATTTTGAGTCATCTGTTGGTCTGATAAATTTAAGGAGAAAATTATAATGCTTAATGGGAATTTTTTTTTATTTGATCATAGTTTTGTTCTCTGCAGTATAATGTTGAAGAGGGTTCTACTTTGTGTTTCATCTACTTTGTGTTTCTCTTGGTTTCAGACAGTATTTTTCAAAATATTTTTCTTTTTATTTTGAGACTAGTTAGATCTCTTGAGACCAGTTTTACAGATATTATGGGTCAAGATGAATTACATATTCTGTGGAATCTCTTCAGATTTAAGACTGAAACCACCTCTGACAAAATTAACTATGTAATCTCAGCAAATATATAGCTAATCATAGTTATAGAAAACTTCAGGGTAGAAAACATCTTTTAAGATCAAAAAGTCCAAGCATTAACCTTGCACTTCCAAGTCCACAACTAAATCAAATCCTTAGGGACTATATCTGTTCATCTTTTAAATACCTCTGGGGATGGTAACAACTAGTTTGTGGTCTTCAGCTGTGAAACACAGCCTGCCTATATTAAGCATCATAACCCTAAGAAAAATTGTACCATTTTATTTTATATTGTACCAGATAAACTCTAGGAATAGGGTCAAAAATTCTAAGAGAAACCATTATTGAGAAGAAAGCTTACTTCCTCTCACAGTCTTGGACCTAAGTGGTACAGTTAGACAGAGTGAAAGTACCTAGCATAGCATTTAGCAACTTAGGTTGCTTAGAATTTAGGAGTTAGGATTGTTCTAAGCAACCTGGGAAAAGTCTAGGACTCTGATATCCTATTCCTCAAGAAACTCAATTTCTAATAAAACAAGGTCTGGTTTCATTCACTATTGAAAGAATCCTGAAGATGTAAGCCAAATTTCACAAGTCATAACTTCTCAGATCTGAGACTGGCTGTTTTGGATATTCTTGATATATATCTGAATAACAATAAACTTCAGGAAGAATTTAGATTGCTGCCTGCTATTTCTACTCAAAACATGACCTAGACCATGTACATTTCAACTTACAGTTTAGTTATGTCAAATTTTAATCCAGGAAGACATAGTGTTTATGCACTTACCCTCCAGTACCATCTGAAATCCATCACATGTGATATGATTAGATTATATTACTATGATGTGATTGTCACATTTGAGTTTTAGGTGGTACTGAGGTAATTTTTCTGACTAATTATTTGAGATTTTTTAATGCAATTTAAGCATTCAGACTTTATAGGTAGAATACATGTTCTTATTGTTGTTTCTTTGCATGTCTAATTTGGATATTATCATCAAGATTCACAATGTCCTGTGTTATTTTGTAAAATTAATAGTTTAATATCTGTTGAATGAAAACAAACTTTGAATGTAACATATTTCAGACTCTGTGTTAATGTGTCTAGTAAAAATGTCAGTCTGTGCTGCTACTGCAATACAACCTATGTTTAAAAACAGAACAGTACTTACTAATTTGTTAACTACATTACTATATATGAGACTTCATTATAAAATATGAACAAAAAATTGGTGAAATTTTTAATTGAAAATTACTTAAATCGATTGAGAAAAACATCAAAATGAAGGTTGTTTCTATAGACATCATTATTTTACCTACTAAATAGGCTTTTCTAGATTGAAAACTGTTTGCATACCTTGTTTAAAAAGCACCTCTACAACTGTGGTTGAACTAATCTGAGCAACTCAACCATTGCCATCTAGCTTAATATGCCTAAATAGCACCTGAAAGAAACTAAAAGGAAGTAACCTTCGCCTTAGCCTTTTATTTATGATGTTTCATACAATACTTCTTGGCCAAAGAATGGAAACAACACAAAAGGCCATGTCTTAAATGCATGTTCCTGGGAATAAATGTGAAGGACTTCTCTGTAGGGATTAGAGATTTAATTGTGCTGTACAAGGTGAAAATGAAGTCTATCTTTCACTGAGGTATTTCTCATCTTTCTTTCTTTGAAGAGTGTGCACTACGTCCATGTTTTCAAGCAATTTCAAATAACAGACATGCTGGTAGGAGCAATAAATGTGTTTTGACCAATTTTTGACTTAAAACCTGGCTAATGCAACAAATTGCCATAATGAACTGCTTTATCCACAACTAAACTTCTTGACTAGAAAGTGCACAGGAGCTGGAAAAAGCTGAATGGTCAAAAATAATAAAGAACATAACGTGCTGTGCATTTAGTTATCTTTCTAAGGCTGTTCGTATTCCCTTTATTGAACAGAAAGGTTCAACTGGTCAAGGTATTTAAGAATTTTTAAGCTCTCCATATTGATTTTTTGTTTGATGTAGAATTGAGTGTTAGCCTAGATATTCTCTTCATTGATAGATAACAAGGAAAAAATGTTCTCTTTAAATATGGTACTTTTTTTCATTTGGCTGTTAGTGGTTGGAGAAACAGACATACACATGCACAAATAGTAAAATATTTAGTTACATGCAGTGCACATAGTACACAGTTTAAAGGTACTTCAGAGACAAGTGTAATTTTTATGGGTTCCCCCCCCCACCGCCCCGCCTTTATGGAACATTTAAAGAATAAAGAGTTTAGCAATTGCTGGATTTGTTGCAACAAAAAAAGCTGCATTGAAGCTGGGACACAGAGGGAAGGATAGTGAAATTGGCCAATGAATGAAAACATGTATTTTGAATTTTTTAAAGTAAAGCAAAACAAAACAAAGAATCTAGAGGTTTTTCATGCTTGTAGATATTCTATGGAAAGCCTTCCAAGCAGGTTATAAAGATCAAATATCTAAATACCAGTAGCCTTTTATGGTAATCTGTGAATATTTTTTTGTTATTCTCATAGGAAATTCTAGTTGTTTTAGTTTAGTTGGTTTTTTTCTTGCCTCAGATGAGAGGTGAGCAAACATATCAATGGTTGTCCAGCATTTGCAAATTGATAAATATAGTGAGTGTTTTTCTGGAGGGGAATTGATCTGGACGAAGGCAGAAAGGAGAGGTAGGCAGGATGAGATCGGTATAATGAAGTTGTGATGTTAATGCCAAAAAGTTAAAGGTAAAATGTAACAGTTTGTCACAATTATGTTTCATATTGGCAGGTGTTCTGAACTTTCTGTTTGATAACTAGACATATAAATTTCAGTTCTTAAAGCTTTGCAGCCAATTTAAGGGCTCATTTATTTCCCTGACAACAAGATATATATGCTGCCTGGTGTAGTAGATGTCTGGGGCCAAATCCACCACTTTGCTGCTTGTGTGTCTTGTGGGAAGTAAATAGTAGCAATTTTTCAGCACAGGCGTACCAGCACAAGGTGTTTAGCAAATAAATGAGCATAAGATGACCTGTGGTGTCCTGAAATTACTAAAATTCATGAATAATAAAATTATCTATAGATTGTTAGCAGAGGGCTATAGCAAAGGCTAATTTGCAGTCACCAAAGCTTTACAGGATAATTTGTAATTTTTGAAAATTTAATGACTTCATCAGTTTTTTACCTATTTTTTTACCAATATAATTGTCTGAAAGCTACCTTCAGCAGAGATTTTCTATCTAAATAAAATCACAATCACTTATATCATCATGTTATGAGTACAGAACTGATTTTATCTATGCAAATTTTCTTTCTTTCCTACAGTAGGGCAACTACCAAAAATATCTGTTTATCTTACAAACACATATTTTTCATTTTTAAAAATCTTATTAACATATGAAACAATTGTTAACAAACAAACAAAAAAGCAAACAACCAACAATGTAGCAATATAAAGGGAATAGGAACTTGGGAAAAAAAAGAAATCTAGTGAGGAAAATACAGCTTTTTCAAAATCAACATCAAAAAACCCCAAAATAAATAAATAAAAATATATTAAAAAATAAAAAATATTAAAAAAAAAAAAACAAAATTTAGAAAGAAAATTAAAAATATTAGCACGTAATGTTGTTTAAATTCTGTGACAGCTTTGAAAAGAAAAGAAGTGACCCATGAGTTTGGGTCCTTGATTATATTAAATTTTATTTATTTGCATTATTCACTGACACATCCGTACTGAAATAACCAAGAAAACAGAGACTGAAACCACAGTTATTCTCTTCTTTACCTAAATGGCTGATCACTTACTCTATATGTTTTGTTCTCTCAATTTAAAATATTTTTATTCAGTGTATTTCTATTCATCTTCACACTTGACTGTCTCCAACATACTCTTCTGTTGGAGATAGATTTGCATTATCTTTGATGCTATTACAGAAAAATTGGATGCAAGGCTTGATTTTTTTTTTAAATTATGTTAATTTTATGGTTATTTGAATTCTCCATTTTACCTGTCTCATATAAATATATGTAAATTTAGAAAAACGTACAATTTTTGCTATATTGTTTTATGTCCCCCTTTCTACACATTGATGCTTAGCCCTCAGTTGAATAAAGGTAAGTATAGGTTGATGGCTTTTTGCCTAATGCATTTTTAAGAGAAAAAGATCCACACATATTACTTTTGAAGAAATAGTCCCACACTAGGAATTAGTGGGGAGTAACAGTTTTAATAACAAATGTAAGTATCAAAAGAATGTTCTGTTTGCAGTAATATACATTTCTTTCAGGAAATATTTGGACCATGGTCTAGAAAAGCAAAAGCAGAAATGGGAGCATTGTCTCTGTAATCGTCTCTGCTTTCTCTAAATCACATTCTTAATTAGGAAGTTACATTTTGAAACAATTTAAAAAGGAAAGATAATTAACATAATTCTGTCAGTGTAGAGAAATAGTGACATTTGGCAGATACTTGAGAAGTACTTTAGGGAGATATTTACAGTGACAATATTAAAGAAAGAGAAAGTACAAATGAAATACGGCAATATCTGGAAATTACCATTTAAAGAAAAAAAATATTCAAAGGAGGAAAGGGAAAGATAAAATAAATGAAATGAGCAGTTAATCTGCTTATTTTTCAATTTTAATTGCTTTTTAACCTTTAGAATACTTTTGAAGGAAAAAAAAATTAAATAAATGCATTTATAAAGTTTTCTTTGGTTTTATTTTTTAAAGTAGCTATTCTCTGACAATGCAGAACAAATTTCTCATTTTAAAATGTTCTTGAATTATGATTGAAAATTTATGACTTAATAAGTACCATTCCATAAAATATTTATATTGCTCTTGAAGTGGTATTTTTGAAGAAAAAGAAAAGAGAAGAGAATTATTAGCTTGCAGCAATAAGTTTCTCTAGACAATGGACTTCCTGGATGAATCTTCACATAGGTAATCACAGTGACCTTGTTCTTTGCAAAAGTTGTGTATAATGTTTATTGTAATCAGAACATATGGGCCATCTAATTAGTCCCAGAGCTTCAGAGCTGGTGTTTAAAACACAGTAAGTGGGAATTGTTCCTTAAAAAGGTCAGCACAAATGGAATGTCTTCAACCTTTTTGCTTTTGGCTTTATTCACCTATTCACCTTCCCAGTCAGTAAGGAAATGTACCCTTCTGAGGTTTCTTGAGCAGTGTCTAGAAGGAGAAAAAATAAAGAATTAAGTACATACTAGGATTTATGATCATGCCATTTTTACTGGTTTGGTACTAAACTCTTTTCATCTTATCTTGATCTTGTTTCCCCAGAAAATAAAATTG
Organism: Vidua macroura; assembly: GCF_024509145.1. Taxonomy (NCBI): domain Eukaryota; kingdom Metazoa; phylum Chordata; class Aves; order Passeriformes; family Viduidae; genus Vidua; species Vidua macroura. The sequence goes on along the minus strand of NC_071572.1, from coordinate 55,487,031 downwards.
ACTGAACTGAAAGTAGTACAAAAATGAAGCAGAATTTTAATATTGCTTTTACTTTCTGCTATTGCTGACCTTTTGGTCTATAACCCTTTTTTATTCTTTCATGCTATGAATAGGCTGAGTTTTACATTGTCTTTTTAGTAGTAAAATGATTAATAATTTCTAATAGCATTCTAATTATTTCACAGGTTGAATGTAGGGGTGAATGCCCCAGAAAATGTTTGTCTTCTTGCAGGTACTGTAAGCCTGGCAGGGTGATATCAGGCCCAAAGAACCTGCAAACTGGAGCATAGCACTGACACATAGTTCTGCCTCTGCCTGTTTGGCACTCAAGAGGCTGAAACTCAATAAACCTGTGAGTCTACAGAGATTGCTTTTTTCAGATCATACTAAGCTCTAACATTGCTCTACTTCTCTGGTTGCATTAAGGGTTTTCTGAATTTGTAAGGTTGCTGGCTAACTACATTCAATCTAAAATTGCATAGCAAAGCTCTTGCTCTGTAGGTAGAGAAAAAGAAATTAATATTATCTACTAGGTTGAAGGAGAGTCTTCTGCATCACTGGGGCTGTAGAATAAAGACATTAATTTTTTAATCATCTTAACACTCTGTGAAGTTCACCTGTTCATTCAGACTCCAGACTCGTCTAAAATGAAATAATCAGCTTAATTGTGAAAGGACAATGTAGCACAGACTTGACTAAGTGACATATATGAGATCTAAACCATTAAATCCATTTAGAAACTCCCTGAATTTAACTTCAGAGTGTGATTTGGAGTGATTTTTCTATTGGGTATGATGGAATGTGTCTCCACCAGAATTTTTCCAGGGGTTGCCTCTACACAGGTTGTCCTTAATTACTTTCTTTGCTCTAAGCACACTTTGCACAAACACAGCACTTTCTCTGCGCTACAGAAACAGTATGCATGCCAGCAGCACAGCTACCCAAGAAGAAATACACTGTGCCTGCTCAATAACCTTTGGGTAGGGAGATGTGTGAACCTCACCAAGCAGATGCATTAGACCTATTAAATCTCTGGTCTGATAATTCTAATAGCCAGCATTCAAGCAAGTTAATTTAATGAGCTTAGTGCAGTAAGAGCAATTTCAGCTATTTTCATGTATTTGAGTGCTATATTTCTTTGCTTCACCTTTTTAGTAAATCTCATTAAAACCACACAGACTCAGTTAACTCTTTCAAATAGCCACTCTTTACACAACTAGAGGAATAAGTGAAATTAGTGTAGTGTTCTGAGAATGCTTTACACTGTCCTTGAACTTAAACTTTAATAACTTTTATGTATCTGAGTTGGGCTCACTGGATCAGACCTTGAATAATATTGTTGCCATGCTTAAAACTATTATATATGTGCTTTATGCACAGGTTAATTCAAAAAGTCTTTTTTTTTACCTGAATTTTTTAATGCAGATATTTACTGAAAAGGTAATGTAGTTTCTTGAATATCTGAATGCTGGTGGGGTTTTTACTCTGACAACTAAAAGTTAAAGATATAAATTTTATGAACAGAACCACGAAGTCTGATTAAACTTTGCAAATGAAAATTTCCAGCATAACTCTAGGTCTTTGGAGGATTATTCATTTTAACAAGCTAAACTGAATTGTACAGATGAAATGGACACTTTGAAGGGGCAGCATTTTGAGCAAGCTTCCATATGCAGTGACTATCAAAACCTGTCTTGTTCAGTATGTACAAGTACTTCTGAGTCACAACCTTTGTCTGAGGAATTATAAAGAGTTATAAAACAGAAGAACTGTATGGTTGCAATAATTACCTGATGCAACAAGATACACACGCAGATTAAAACAAAATCAGATATAGATTTTTAAATCTATGAGAAATATTTTTTCAACAAATTGTTTTCTATTTTGATCCTCTATCACACACTTTACAAAAAACAATAATCCACTAAAGCCTACACCTCAAAAAAATAATTAAACTGTTCTGGCAAGAAAGAGAAATATTGCCTGGCTGGTCCTAAGGGTCATTCATGTACTGATGATTTTGCCAGCACTTCCCATATACAGAATCTGAGGACATATCTTTCCATCTTATGATTTCAGTCTCAGTCTGTGAGATCTAACAAAAACAAACCAGGTGCATAAGGTGGAAGAAAGAGTGGTGACTTAACAGCTGTTGCTATTACATATTGCCAAAATTCAGTCAAGGATGCTTGGGGAAGGGGGAAAAAAGAGAATTTCCTGTTTATTCTCCTTGATGAAATGGAAATAGCAATATAAATATGGAAAAAACCACTTATGGGAAACACTAAGTTATTTTTTTTCTTTTATCTTCTTTTTTCAGACATTACATTCATTACCTCCTTGTTTAATCTGAAATGCCGTCATTTGTTTTCTCTTTTACTAATAATCTGTGTACCTGTACACTGTAGACTTTGAAAGCACTGCATTAATATTGCTGAATAACATTTTGTAAATTAACCAATATGACAGCCATGGTAGCTTCCTTAGGCTGCAAGTCTTCCAAGAATCAGGATAGATACTTTGATGATTAGTCCAAACTCAACTCCATGATGTTTTGTGTAACATCCTACTATTATCACAGTGCAATTGGAAAATGTAAACAAGGCATACTTCAATAATCACGAGATTTGAATGGCTAAAAGATTGTCCAACAGATTACAATCAAATATATATTACTTTGAATTTTTTTCAGAACTGTGAAAGGATTCTGAGCAATCCCTTGGATTAAAAAAACCCACAGTATCTACTGTGCTTCAGGATTACAGGTTTGCATTTTGAGTCATGAAGTACATCTTCTGGTTCCATTCATGGACTGCAGTTCATTGTACTATGCAGTTTGCACAATACGTTTGAATCAAACAGACCAAGAAACAAGGAGAAATGACAAAAGAAAAAGTCAGTTTTTAATTCTATCAAGAGGCAGCCAGTTTGGCATCATGATATTGCAATAAGAACTATGGTGAAAATCAGAGTCTATTTTTGCTCTGATGCTGACAGACTCCTCCAATGATTTCAGGTAAATTAATCAGGGCCTAATTCTTTCAACTTTAGCCACAGTGATTAATTCTTTACTCAGTGAGTAATCCCATATATATCAGAAAATTGGAAAGTATGCAGAACCTTTCACAAATAACAGAAGGCTGAATCCACTCAAAAACTGATCCCTCTCAGTCTGAAATATATATCAGTGATTTCCCTCTAATCACCAAAATTTCTCTGTGTTACAGATCTGCAATGGCAGTTGAAAGAACCAGGTTTGTTTTTTTTTTTTCAGGGTGGCTTAATTTTTTTTTTTACATCTGCCTAATAATGCTGCTATTGTGCTTGGACTTCAGATATTTATAAATAATATTATTCTACAGCTTGCATAACTGCAGAACAACTTATGTCAAGTTCTGCAGTTATCAAATCCAGTAGCTTGATAGAGGCTAATCTACTGCAGCAGTCCCATGCCTCCATGTCCAGTCAGTAGTGAGGCTGGGCATGTATTCCCAGTAGGCACATATGCATAGAACACAGATATACAGCACATTATACATGCAGCTGGCCACACAGATCAATGCAGATGAAAACATTCATCACTCACACAGGCACAAAGAGCACCAAAAGCATCACTTTGTTCCCATTTCTCATTATATATCTGCATGTGTGGGTGTGTATACATATGTCCATTTGTACCTGGGGGGTCCCTCCAGCAGCTGAGCTCATCCAGTCTGCCCTTGAATCCCAGTCTCTCCATTTACATCTCAACATACAATCCCTCAAGGGTTGCAATCACATCCAGGTGCTGGTACAGACCATTACACACACACACAAAGACACGGATGCAAGCAGATTCTCTAATCGACTCCCAGATCACGTGATCCCTCCAGCAGTCCTCTGGAACTCCCTGGATGTTCTGAAAACCAGCTTCTGCTGAGGTCTCCCCCTCAGAGACACACAGACTGACTCCCAGGTCACTTCACCTACTCAACTGGCTCATCTGGCTTATCTTCAAAACAAATCACACCCTCACAACTGTACTTGTCCCAGTTGCTACCTCTGGCCCCTGGTCTGATTCCATTTGCTGGAACTCAAGCCCTCTTAAACACATGGATATTGAAGAGAGATACTCTTTAGCAGAAAAGAGTTAGAAAGGCATTCAATAAGAAGTTGAGACAGACTAAATTGATCAGGTGCAAAGCATGGCTGAAAACTATACACACCGACAAACTATTAACATGCAAATGTCCCTATTTATCCTCTTATTTCTTTATTTTCTCATTCTTGTTCCTCACCAAATCACCCAGATATATCCCTCTATCATTTTCCTTGCCTTTTGTTCCTCCTCTAAACATTCTGTAATAATTACTTTGTAATTCCAAATGCTTTTCTCTTGCATCCCATAATGTGTTGCAAATTCTCTAAGTAGTGACTCACACTTATTCAGTAAAATGATCTTACAAGCATTCTCTTTGTATCATTTGGTAGCTGTGACATCTGAACCATGGGCCTGAGGTTCTCTTGGGATAGCCCTGGGAATGGCCTGGACAAGACTGTCTCTTTGAGTCTTTAATTTGGGTTCCCACTTGACATTGTACTCATGTTATCCTCTGAGCTGCTGGACAGGGTTGTGATGGGCTGATGAATCCTGTGGTGTGTCTGGGCATAGCCCAGCAGTTATGCCTCTTATCTTTCTTCCTCTAGGCTCATCTTTGTCTTTGAAAATGAACATTTTTTAGCAGATAAGCTAAAAATGCGTTCTTGAATGTGATGTTCTTCCCTCCATAACAGTGACACCTTTAACATTTAGGATTTACAGACTGAAACTACTGTTAAAGAAAGAAACAGGACAAAAAGATAGAAATGGCATAAATGAATGAGGGATGTAAACTCTAAATGGAACTGAGGAACCTTGAAAAGTATAGCGTACAAGAGTAGCCTTGAGCAATACAAACTTTTGTATTTAGCATTTATATAGTCAATAACCTCAATTGACATTGACCTTGGGAGCAAAATGGTCCAATATTTTCACTTGGGTGAACTGTTATTGGAGACTTTCTCTAGTGCATTAGACACAAACATGCATTCCATCAACATCAAGTATACGCTATCTTTTTCATCAATTTTCTCTTATTTTGTGCTAACAATGTTACTGTGGTAAGGACAGGGGAAAAAATACTTTTTCTGAGAGTTAACTTCATCTCTGACATAGTACTATTGAAATCAACTACCTTTGCTGTATTTTTTTCTTTGCAGAAAGCTCTGGATTTATTATACCATTAATAAAATAGACTGTATCAATGAAAAAAAATCTCTATAGACTTTAAAAATAATTTCTTTATAATTTGCAGAAGTGCATCTGAAGTAGGAAAACTTCTAAATGCAGTCTAAACTGTTGTAGAAAAAAGACGACTAAGGTACATATCCAGCAGAACTGTCAGTGAGAAGAAACATTAACAAAATGTCTTAACATAAATGAGTTTTGCTGTAATTCAAAACAAGGGACTGACAGAAGTGGTACTGACCACTCAAACAACCATGTACATCAATTGCTAAGAATTAAGAGAGACCAGCCAAACCAGAAGAACAGGGGCCATGTTGTAGATTACACAGTAATTGGGCTCACTCAATCTGCTTTACCAGGAAGGACAGAAGTCTGTTTCAAACCCCTTTTTAGAATGTATTTCTAGAATAAATTGAAATTGCAGCAGGACCTTTTGATTGCTCTTAAAACCCAAGATTTTAAGTTTCCATTTCATTCCAGGAAAAACTGTTCATGCCCAAAGAAAACAGTTTTCTTATGTTATCAGTTCAGCTACACACAGAAGATACTGTGAAGAAATGTTACCTTCTCCTCTTCTTCTGGCATTTTTGCTGTCTATCATCTTTGCCGTTGAAAAACAGAAAAAGGAAATCTCTGTTACCAACCTGTTACCACTGTTTCCTTAACTGGAGTTAAGGAAAAAATAGATGGAGCTGAAGGGAAGAGGGAGGGGACATGTCTTACTGGAGCAGTTTCCAATATTTTACTCCAATATAGCTGGGTTCACTAACTCCATTCTATCTTACATACAAGCATCTAGCTTGTGTTTATATACAGAGTAAGTTGTCACATTGCAAGAAAGACCACTCAAAAAGTAAAACCAGGTTAATAGACAATCAAATATTTGTATGTCTTGATTTGAAGAGGAAAAGGGAAATAGGAAAGAAAAATGGAAGTAAAGAAACCACAGGAAATTGATTTTTTAGATCTTAAAAAAGTCGATAATTATCCATTATATACTATTAAATCTAACAGGGAGAAAGTCAATGTATGTGAAGTAATAGTAAGAAATTTGTAAAGATTCGATTAATATTGCACATTACTTTTCATATTTTGGAGTTGTCAACAAGCATAAGGCAAAGACCCTTTCCCTCTGTGTATCTTTACATATTGAAGCTACCAAATAGAATGGTGCTTTTTATCTTGGTCAGAAAGAGCTTTTTACTCAAGGGAATGTTGTCAGCATGGGCTCATTTTCTGATTTTAAGACTGATAACTGACCATTTATTTTCTCCAATAGTTTCAATATGCCCCCAAAAGTAATCATATGTCTTTATATCTCTATGAAAGTTCATATGTTTTACCTTTGTGAAGCTAACTCAGAAACAGAAATAGGAACATTAACACACTTAAGGGTCGCATAATGAATACAGGCTATCAGCATTTGAAACCATATTCAAATAGGTTTAAGATTTAGGGATAAGAGGAGACAGAAACCATAAAATTCACAGGTAACTCTGGGGAATATAAGTGTTGGAAAACTGGCAACTTATCTATTTGCAAATTTGAAGTGTGTGAAATTCAAAATTAAATTATATATTTTACTGAAAACCAGTATTTTTACAGTACCTTAGTGTACCTGGCTCCTTCATGGAGGTATTGCTTTATTTTTGACTGATGGTTTTGGTCAGGCTGTTGCATCCCGGGTTTGGGTTCAGATTAGGGATTCTGATATGTGTTAGTTAGCCGGTTCTGTGTACCCCCGTGCACCCCCTGTGTTCCCCACCCTGTGGTGGTCCGCTCCGGGTCTCTTACCATTGGAACTCGCCATGCCAGCCCTGTAACCACCCCCTGTCCACTCCAGAGAGTTCTGTGCCCGTCACCCCACTCCTGCAAATCCATTCGCCCTGGAGCCCGGTCCGCCCCTGTCGCATTCCTGTTGGTTACCCCGATCCACGTCACTCCCCCGTAGCCTTCCCCCATTGGGCAAGGAGGGCTTCCGCCTCCCTCGGTCCACCCCCTATAACACCCTATGCCTTCCTTTGTTCTGAGCCATTTTCATCCACATGGGCACAGGGGAGCGAACCGTGGCTTCTCCGTCACAGCTCCTCGTGGCAAATAAAAGCTCTCCAGCCTCCCACATGGAGAGAGTGGACAATTCCTTCCCTCTTCGCTTCGTCTCTCATGCGGCAACAGAGCGCGGCCAGCCCCCACCCTGCGGCGTGGAAGGCAGCAGCACCCAGGACTCTCGCAGCGGCCCCGGTCCCTGCCGAGAAGCAGCGCCCATTCCCGGCTCTACAGAGCTGCCCGGGACCGGGGAAGAACAGGCTTTCACATTTTCCCTTTTTCCATTACATCTCTCGTTGTTTTATGCACATAAAATATCTACTAATTATTAGGTCAGTTTGATATTTTCTAGTGATTTAACCTGTTCCAAATCCAGATAAAAGAGACATTCTGGCCCTGATATCCTTTTCAGGTGGTCACAGTATCTTGAGCATAATAAAGTTCCATGGTGTGTGGTTTTGCTGTTATGATATATATTGCTCTTGCACTTTTTCATAAACATTAAAGAGGAAAGCAGGAAAAACACCCAAAATAATAGTCACTTTGTCATTTCCTTCATATCAGAATTTAGAGTATTTTGATAAATATCTGTTTCACAGCCAAAGCTAATTTTATGAACCCTCTTTTTGAAACATTTGCCTCCCTACCTTTATACTTGGAGTACTGCTTCTCTGAGATCCATCTTCTTTTTATCTGCCATCTCTTTGAAAACCCTCTCTACTCTCTTTTCCTGTCCTTGGTCTTCTTTTCCTATCCTCTTTTTATTTTATTCCTTCTCTCCCTATATTTCTATCAATTTACTACTCACAAGCATATCTCTGGGGGTAAAAAAAAATAGGAAAAAGACATTAAAAAGTCATTGAGCTAGTGCTGGAATTGCCATCACGTGAGAGAATATTGGGGCAAAAAAAGACATATAGTTTTGCCTTCATATTCCATTCTTCTTCATATTAATAGGTTTTAATAAATTCTATGAATATATACTCAAATAATGCACACTGTGTATTTAGTTGGGGATTTTTCTAGTTTAGAAAATAAGGACAAAAAATCATAACAAAAGTTCTCAGTAGAAGCCTGACAGGATTTAGGCTAAGTCCTCACTTTCAGTTTTGAGAAGGGTTACCTGAAGTTGGCAATTCTTATTTTCTTAGGTTATATTCCAAGGCCAAGAGATTATGCTTATGTACACTGCTTCCCTCCATCCTTCAAATCCTTGTTAAACCTGATAGGAGCTCTTAGCAATCAGTGATTTTCAGTTCTTGGTTTCTCACTCCCTAATCAGCTCAGACACAGCAAAATCTCCTCAAGCAGAGAGGTGGTCTGCCTCAATGAGTTATCAGCAAGGGCTTCCAGACTTCAGGAATGCAGCACTCATCTCAAGCCAGAAGTTCCTGATGGTTACAGAATGAGGATTTCTCACAGCTATCTGTATTTTAGCAGTGATACAACAATCTGTCTCAATTTTTCAGTCATTAGAGTAGGAAAAATTTTGTGGAGATCTTAAAAAAATCTGTTTACATATATCTGTTACCATATGGTACTAATCCCCCCTTACACTAGACTTTTCACATCTCGGCTTTAGGAAAATGATTGAAATAGTGAGCTGTGATTTAGCTGGTGAGTGGTTTTTGAGTGTGTCTGTGAGATTTTGTAGTGTACAAATACCAGAGAAAATTATTCATGCTAATATGATGTAGAAGTCACAAAAGATTTCTGCTTCTAAAATGCACATTTGTTTTAGCAAATTTCACTTAAATACAAACAGTAAGAGAGGTAAAGGAGGGTTTAATGTTTTGTTAAAACAAGCTCTAGTAAAATTAAAAATCTACTCTTAAAGAGAGAGATTAAGAAGAGAGATATTTCAGCTGTTAACAACTAATTCCACTGCACTGCAGCATCAGTCCTAGCACTGGTTCTTTTGACAAAAAGCATCTTCTTGACATCAATCTGTGTGTGCACAGATCCCTGCAGAATCTGGGTGCAGTCTCTAACTCAGGCTGCAGTGTGCTGCTCACATAACTTGTAAGAAGTGCTGTGAAATGCTGTGACTACAAACTGCACGGAGTTACGTTCTTTTTACTAATGCTGACTTAGGACGAACATACATTTCTAGGACTGTGAACATATTCCTTGTCACAAGAATTTCAATTATCTCAATGAAAGAAAACAAATTTTAAAATCTCCTTGATGGAATTAATCTTTAATAATTTTGTAGATCTAGATTGAAAACTCCAAAAAATTTAAACTTTGTAGCTGCTGAAGTGAAATAGATACTTTTGATATATGATTTATTACACCCTGAATTAGACTTTCAAGTCGACTATTCCCAGGTAATGTTTACTTCTCTTCATCTTTTGCAGCGCAGCACATTACAGATCCTAAATCTGGGTGAGATATATCCCTTTGTCTAATTATACTCTTGGCATATAGCAGGGCAAATCACTCAAACAGCCATTATTTACTAACGTATGTATACAAATTTTTTTTGCTGTTTCTCAGGTATCTTAGTTTGGCTTAACTGTAACAACCTTAGTGACTAAAGTAGTCCTTCCTGAATTAATTCTGAGCATAATATAACCCGAAAATTCAAACTAATTACTTATTTTCTATAATTCTGCAAAAATGGATATCCTCTGTATTGATTCATTCTCTTAATGGAAACAAGATTACCAGAGTACTGCAACACTACTTCTTTTGAATTTAATATCTTTGGTACACTATATAAATTATTCTCTATTTCCTCATTGTGATCAACATATGAGGAAAACATTCTTGTAATAGCCTGAAATTATAGTGTTTATAGTCAGTGTTAAAACAGAAAACCTTGCTTAGAGGCATAGATGAATGAAGGATGGAGAACAGTGTAACAGAGGTCTGAACTAACCTTAGTAATACACTGAAGTGAGTAATACATGCTCCACATCATAAGATTAGTGAAGGCTTTGTGGCTGTACAGCCCTGACATCTCAGGACTCTGCATCCCTGGATGTACTTTTTGCAGATTTCAGTGGGGCTTCAGATATCACATGCTAGTGTTTCACTAAGAAGAGATACATCTCCCAATGCACAGATGGTATTAAAAATGCATTAATATTTTAAGTAACACATTGGTACTAAAACTAAAGTAGTAAAAATAAAACATTTGAAAACGGTTTTATTGCTTTCTTTTCTTAGTGCTTTTATTTTGTGGGAAACATATATTCCAAAAGTTATATATAGTTAATTATAAAACAGGCTAAGTTTCAAAACTGTTATGAAATATGCTGGAAATAAAGCAAAGTGAATATATGAGAAATCTGAATATTCTGAAAATAAATATTCTGAAACAACTGCAGATAATGCTTATAGGTGAAAACAGCATGTATGCATTTGCCAAGGGAATGTATTGAAGCTGGTAATCTCACAAAATCTATTTTCAATAATCTGTTTATTTTATATTTTACTTTCCTTCTGTTTCTTTATGGTTTTGGTTTTATTTTTTTGTTTTTTTGCACAGTGGGACAGTAAGGGGTGAGGGGTTTGCTGCTGTACGTTACGTATTTTGTGTATTACAGTCATTATGCTTCCATGCTAATAGCCTACCTATAAAAATTCTATTACTTTTAAAACAAATAGAATAAAACATTAGGTAATAGTGGTATATTTCATCAAACATACTTAATATGGTTATAGCAAGAACTTCTGCATTAAAACAAAAGCAACTCTGATAGTAGAAACATCTTATACACAAGTATAATTTTAGATGCAGACATATGCAATTGCTTACAATTAAAGCCACTTTTACAATGAAGAGGTTGCAAAATCAGCATGCTCTACTGAAAAAATGAGGTTTGTCAGAGGATGCTGAAAGAGAAGCAGAGCAATGGCACATCCAGGATAAGGTGTAGTATAAAATTTCATCATGACCATTTGTCTTGTTGCCCTGTAGCATCCCTTCAGAAACAGCTAACCACAGAAGACATTCGTAAATAACTGTCTTTGCTTCAACAGGAATGTAATTTTATAAAGGAACTATAGTATCATTCCTTAAAGACCTTGCCTCTGATTGTTCCTTTTCACAAAGCATGCCCTTCCTTGTTCCCTAAATAGTCAGAAAAAGGTTGGAGATGCATGGGTGCATATTGTTTTCAAACTGGAGAGTGGAGAGAGTCTCATTCTTGCATCTGGGTGATATAGCTGCAAGGAGACTAGGAGAGGAAGAAGGGACTGATCAGGCATTCAGCACTTGTTATCTGCCTCACTGGCATCTTTAGAGGCCTTATCTGAGCACACTGAAGTAAGAGCAATTCCAAAGCTCCTCTGCTCGCACTGTCATTGCATTGGTCATCTGCTATTAAGTTTTCCAGCACTTGTTATCTATTAGTGGATGGGGTGCTCATGAGACTTGGAAAGAGTATATTCTTGTCCTTATTCAGCTTAGCTTTAACCATGCAGTTTCTCAGCTCAAAATGAGAGAAAATTCTAGAATTTAGCATCTGAGCCTTTCAGCATTGCCTTCTGTATAAACTAAATATAAAATAGTCTGTTCCAGGATAAAATTATTCTGAAAATCTCACTAATTATGCGCTGGGTGTCTGTTTCTTGAATGCCTATAGAAATTTTACAACCTCATGTCAGATCTGCTATTGGAATAATCAAGAATTCCTACTCAGAAAGATTTATTTGTCCTTAGCAGCTGGAGCACATTACCTTCAAGGTCACCAGTTCTCTCTTATCCAGTTCTGTAGTAGATGTTGAGTACTATTCTGATTTTGAAAGTGGACTAGAAATACAGAAGTTAAAAAAAAATATGTCCATGATATTACATTATTTAGCGCAGAAATACATTGGATTGGAGTTTTGATTATTTTTTTTCTCATGTAGTCAATTACTGAGTCTGCTTCATTCAATCCTTAGAGACCAATAGACAAGTTTTAGGGTGTTCCAGACATTTTCACCACTACATAGGCTCCTCCTAATCTCTCTCAGATATCAACACCCCCTCCTCCAGTCCCACAAAACACCAAATCTACAAGCCATTGTTACTCTTCAAGTACAGAGAACTCTTCATGGAACCATTAGACTCTAATTAGGAGTAAGTAATAAATGATGCAGAACTAGGGAATTCTCATGCACACTAACTCCTTAGAAAAATTAACAGGATATCATAAAAAAATAGTTTCTAATTCTGAAGAAAAATAGATACAGTGATAGAGAAGAAAATAATGCTTTTCAGGAAGCACTCTTTTCTGGGTTTAATTCAAAGAAAAGAAAAAATAAATGCATGTTACATAACATGACAACAGGAACAAAGAAATAGAGAGAAAAGAACAGAAAATAGGTCAGTTAATAAATGAAGGTACTGAAATTAATGCTGAATAAAAAATGGTCTGGATGCTGATATTTATATTTTTCTTGAATAATCTGTCTTCAGCAAGAAAACTAAAAGAGAAATGTTAGTATGATTAGGAATACCATGAAGATTTATTACAATAAGGACTGGAGATATGAATATCAGCAGCAATTGGAAAGGGTTGGCATATAAGCATCAATCTGAAAAGAATCATGGACAGGACTTCTGAAAATACCCTCTACTTACAGTTCCCTTTTGGATTCCTGGGTATTTGACAGTCTATGACCCTCTCAAAGCAGTTATAACAAACTGTCTCAATGTTCAGCATTTGTGTGCCACAAGGAGATCGACTGCCTCAGATCAGTGAACTCCTCTGAAAGATGAACAGTTCATGTAGGTGAAAAAATTGACTTAGTATTCTTTGAAAATCTGGCTTTTGGAGGATAATTTGAAGTTCATGAATTGTTAATTAATACTTTCGTCAAGTAAAACTAGAAAATGAAGAGACAGAAAAAAAGCATTTAAAATTTAAGATAACATTTATTTGGATGCTTGATTCTCTCCTTCATGTGGCCAGACAGTTTTGAAATACAAATACTTTTTTATAACAAGGATGACCAGCATTATGTTGAGAGTTAGTCTAAGGTTGAAAATTTAGGAGCAGAAGTCAAGGGTTGCAAATAGAGATGTGAATATATTCTACATGCATATTCATTGATTATCCTGGACTAAACATACACATGATAACTATTTCCCCAAAAATCATTAACATATTTCCCCTCCCCTTTATGCATGCATTCTTCTGTCCTGGGGGTCTCTCTGATGGAGAGAGTGGTCGGGGACCCCAGTGTTCTGGTTTTCCTGTCTGAGTTGGAAAGGCATGGGGGCTAGTGAAATTCCAGTTTTCCTTCTTACACAGTGGGCATTGTGCAGTTCCATACACCAATGGTTTTGGTAGAACAAACCTTGTGTTAGATCACCAGGTGTAGACAATTTATCATCTGGTTAAGTACAAGATTTCATTTTTCATCAATACTCTTCATGTGACATTCAGTCCTTAAGTATATGTAACCACCATGCAAGTATACATTCATACAACTGTACATATATATAACCATTTTCAGTGTATTCTTTACTCCCACCTGCGGACTATATACACCTATGCAAGCAAGCACGTTTGCAGCCTGAGAAAGGGTAACAGAATGGATCCCTCAGATGTTTGATGCTGGGTTTCAAACATTTACAATCATGAGTCTAAAAGTCTCTGTGAAATGGCTGAAGGACCATAATGAAATGGTTCTAGCGTTCAGGAAAAAAAGTCGGAGGCTTCATTACCACAGGCATGACTCAGCTCTAAGATGGCAGCACCACTTCTATTCTGTGTTTGCTGTCATCAAACCAGATAAAAACACAGACATAACAAATGCTATTGCTTGAGCCTATTTATCTACATACAGCCTGGTACCTCTGCAGGGCTTGTATCTACAGACTTGAGACAAACTCTGCTATGTCCTCAACTACTGAGAACATTGACAAGGTAAACCAAACTGCCACTCAAAGAAAAGAGAAAAAGGGCTTATTTTATTAATTTCCAAATCTCTCATTATCAGGGGAAAATGAAGGCAAATTGGAAGGAATTCATTGAATAACTGAAATGGTTTTTGGAAGGATAGAAAAAAAACAATAACAGAAAGGTGATTGAATAACCTCAATAAAATTAAATATGCTTACAACTGCTTCATTGAACAAAAAAAAAAAAAACCCAGTGTATAATTACATTATGATGTTTTTATATAATTAATAGAAAAATAAATAATATTACTCTATAGAAATAGAGAGTATGTCTTAAACAAATGGACTAAAATTAGGTGAAGTAAAAAAATCTAGAACAATTTCAAGGAAATCTTTTGTTTCAATAAGGTATGTTAAACAGTAGAAGCCTTTTTAATGGTAAAACCCACTGTTTGCTAATACTAAGTAAACAAAAAATTAAAAAAATAATGGAACATAATAAATTTATCTGAGGTTCAATTCTGTCACAGTCATGATTGCATGACTGTAAGAAATTTCAGATTCTTTAATAATTGCCATTTTGACATGTGGTTATATGACTATCTAATACTGTGTGATATATATACCTATATATATTTATCTACCAAAAATAGATAATAATATTCATTTACTACATAAACTCATCCTTCCTGATATTTTTCTGATATTTTTCACTTTCACAGAATCACAGAATGATTGAGGTTGCAAGGGACCCCTGAAGGTCACCACCTTCAAATCTTTTTCAAGCAGGCCCACCCATAGCAGCTTGCCCAGGACCATGCCCAGACAGCATTTGAATATAACAAAGGATTGAGACTCCACAATTTCCCTGAGCAGACTGTACCAGAGTTCTGTCATCCTCACAGTAAAAAACGTGTTTCCTGACATTTAGATGGAGCCTTCTGTGTTTCTGGTTGTGTCCATTGCCTCTGGTCCTGTCACTTGACACAACTGAGGAGAGACTGCTTCTGTCTTCTTTGCAGCCTCCCTTCACGAATTTAAATATACTAATAATATGCCCAGAGCCTTCTCTTCTCAAGGTTAAACAGCCCTAGCTCTCTCAGCCTTTCCTCACAGGAGAGATGGTTCAGACTTTTAAATGTTTGTGGCCCTTTACTGGACTATTTCCACTCTGCCCTTGTTTATTTATATCTTTTTTTCAGACGTGGTCTCCTCCTGCAAGTGTCTTTGAAAGAGCTCATCTCCACATATGATGATTATAGAAAACAGATAACTCCTAGGTGAAGAGGTCTTTTGTAATCAAGGTCTCAACTGCCTGGCAAAAGACTATTTTACTTCATATCATATACCCTGACTTGGTTTTGGTACGGTATTTTGTTGTTGTCCATTCCCCCCCCACCCCTTATCTCTCCCAACCCAGTTTGTAACACTGCGGAAAAAAAAATATGCTCTTTATTTGTGAAAATCACATCTGTAAAACTACTTAATATCTTGATCTGTTTAATGATTGAATGCATTTGTTTGGTTTTGATTTTGATTTTTTTAATTTAGGGAGGTAGTTCAACAAGGAGAGTAAATGGATAAATCTGTGGTTTTGTCAGATCATCCATGAAGGGAAAAGTCTATTCTTCATTGTTCTTGAAGGATATTTTGGTTTTGCCTAGTGCAGTCTCAGCTTTTAATTTAATTTGGCAGTACATGATCACTTTATCTCTCTGCTTGTTCTCATGATTGATGCTGTCACAAGCTCCCTACAATGTTCTTATCTCAGCCATGAAGCAAACATGGCTAGCATTTTTCTTTTTCTATTTGCTTTTAATTACAGAGGGTGAAAAGAATGAATATTAATAACAACATGATGCCTTTATAGATAAATTAAATACCTCTTAGGTAAATGTTACAGGAAACAAACAACCCCCCCAAAAAAATCACTGCAAATGCTGTACATTTGTTTATAAGACACAATGAGAAATCTTGCAGTTTAATATGCCTTTGTAATTTTGGGCAGTCTGCATGTTCTATACTGAAAATGCATGGGTCTGCAATATAAAGTCAAAGAGTTTCACCATTTTTGAAGGCCAGTAGAGGCAAAAAGAAGGATTAACTCTTTTTGTTTGGTTGGTTATTATCAGAAAATAAATTTTGAACAACATACTGCATGTCTGTAACAGACAATGTACCTGCTCACCAAGCTTTTAAAATCTACTCCTTCATTCCTGTAAAAAAACTGGGGTCCTAGATATCAAATCCTATTTTCTCTCAAACAGAAAATATTAACAGAAAAGACAGGGTAGCTTTCTTTATTAGTACAACATTTTATACTTAATTTATACATTTTTTCTTCACTTTGATTTGTATTATTTTTTTAACCTATCACTGCTATTACTAAGACTGAGTAACGATTTGAGACATATACCTTCTCTTACCACTAGATGGAACTGAAAAACCTTGCAATTCCTTTTGGGTTTTTTTTTCTGTTACCTGCATCCCTACCAATTTATTCATGATAAAAGCTTGGAAATAGTCCAGAACTAGAACTTACTAAGTTAAAGAAGCTCTACTGAAGCACAGTAACTGCTACTTGGTGTAGTACTACCTTTGTTGCTTGAAACTCTAACTGGCAAAAGAGGAAGATCTTTAAAATGTTAAATGAATGTTGTACCTTCATAGCAATGAAAATGAAAAAAAAAAAAAAAACAACACCCACACAAAGAAAACAAAGAAGCAAAAAGAAACAAAGAAAACCCCTAACAAAAAGCCACCAACCAATATAGCTTTCCAAACTGCAATAACTCAAACTAAAAGCCAATACTGATGGATTTTTCAGGAGATACTTTGGAGAAAAACCAGGGCAGAAATTTGTTCACTTTTCATTATATCTGACATTTAACTGTAGAAGCACAAAGCAAAATATTTTTTTTTAATCTTTGTGTGAGGTATTGGGGTTTTGGTTTTGCCTATCCTACAGAAACAAACAGAAGGGACTGGAAGACACTATGCTGCTAGAATGTTATGACCTTGTTGCCATTACTGAAACTTGGCAGGATGAATCCTATGATTGAAGTGTGTTGCATCCTGGGTTCATATTAGGGGTTCTGTTGTATGTTAGTTAGCTGGTTCTGTGTACCTCTGTGCACCCCCCGCGTTTCCCCACCCTGTGGTGGTCTGCTCCAGGTCTCTTACCATTGGAGCTCACCATGCCTGTCCTGTAACCACTCCCCTGTCCACTCCGGAGAGTTCAGTGTCTGTCACCCCCTTCCCGCAACCCCATTCGCCCCGGAGCCCTGTGTCCGCCCCTGCCGCATTCCTGTTGGTCGCCGTGGTCCACGTCACTGCCACAGCGCCTGTTCCCATTGGGCGAGGGGGGCTTCCACCTCCCTTGGCCCGATCCCTGTAACACCCTATGCCTTTGTTTGTTTGTGGCCATTTTCATCCACGTGGGCACAGGGGAGTGAGCCGTGGCATCTTCATCACAGCGAGCCACAGCAAATAAAATCTCCCCAGCCTCCCACGCAGATGGAGTGGACAATTCCTTCTCTCTTTGCCTCGACCCTCGCGCGGGCGACAGAACCTGGCAAGCCCCGACTGGCATGCCGTGGAAGCAGCGCTTGGGACCAAGAGGCAGCCGCCGGTCCTGGAGAGAAGCAGAGCCCTTGCCGGGCTCCAGAGCCACCCCGGGACCAGGGGAAAAACAGCGGAACGCCGCAGGAGTGTGGCTATCAATGGCTACATACTGTTGAGAAGAGACAAAAAAGGAAGGATAGGAGGAGGGGTTGGCCTCTACGTTAAGATGGGGATTAACTATGAAGAGCTCTTTGTGAAGAACAGCTGTGAGCAGGTAAGAATGCCTTTGGGTAAAAATCAGAGACAGAGGCAAGAAAAGGAACTTTGTGGCTGTGGCATGGGGGATAATTTCATAAGACAGCCCTATGAGAGAGAATGCAGTACTAGATTTGATGGTCACCAACCTAAGAGAGCTAATTGTCAATGTCAGGATTGGAGGTAGCCTGTGCTGCAGCAATCATGGATTGCTGGAGTTCACAGTCTTGAGAAATATAGGTCAGAAAAGGAGTATAGTCAGGATCTTGATCTTTAGGAAGACAGACTTCCAGCTAACCAGGGAGACTGTCAGTGGGATCCCCTGGGAGACTGCCCTCCTCTATTACACCAAAGTTTACAGTTGAGGGTTTTTTGCTTTCTCTTTATGTCTTTTGTTACCTGATTTTCTTATTCAATTTCTTGACCTTTTCTGTGTTCTTTCTTTGGCATACCAATCCCTTTAATTCTCTCTGATACTTTTTTCCTTTTTACAACCTCCACCTAGATCTCCTGTCTCCTAGAAATATATCATATCCTTGTTTTGTTGTCAACATATAACTTAAAGGGCAAAACACTGAGTTAATTAGTATTACAAAAAGGAAATTCTGACATATGATCAACTCCTACCCAGAAAAAATATCTTTTTTTTTGACAATTGAGCATCAACCTTATTTGTATTTTCTTAGTAAACTAGGTTGAATGTAAAAGTTGCATAAAATACTGTTTACTGGGGAATTCTGAGGAGAAAAGGTAATTTAATGGGCAAATAATAGCTTATGTTTTTGTCCTAAAACCCCTACAGCAAGATTTCTGACTGTATGCATTTAAGCTATTAACTGCACAAAGCAGCTACCTGTTTATTTTATTTTTTACAAAGCAGCCTGCATGCTGCCAGCCTTCTGCAGCACCAGATGACAGTCTGCTAAAGCCTTTACGTAAAAGAGCTGAAGACAGTTTGCATCCTCTGTGAAATCCCTGAAAAAGATTATGAGAAAGCAACTTCTTGTGGTTTCATAAAAGGAGGCAGAAAAAAAATCTGTATGAGAAAGTGTGTATTCTTGGCTTAGTTCACAAGTGCCCCACAGAGTTGGGAAGAGGCAAGAGAGCTCATGTATTAGAGTTATGAGGCTTTCCTTCTTTTTTCTTTAGGATGAGCTCCTAAAAGAGCCTTTGAAAATAGCTGTTTAAAATAAGTGCCTGTGCCAAAAGTGAATATGTGAATTGCTCTATAGGGTTAAGTTACCATAGAACAGCTCTTGTTTTCTGCCAAAATGGGCACTGCTCCTTCAAAGTGTCTCTATTAGGAATTGCACTGATTTTCTGTAGTATCTCATATTTTAGTACCTTGAGATGCATCCAATTTTAGTACCTTAAAATACATTCACATCATGTCCCAGGGGTTCCTGCTTTTGCTTTATATGATTTAATCTTCTCACTTTATATTGTATAATACTATTATATTATTATGACTAAGTGTCAAACTTCTCAGGAAATTAGACATACACCAGTAATGAACTGTACAATTTACTACTATGGTTGTACTAGTATGTAATTCAAACACTAGATATATACCTCGTGTAGATCAGGAATCTTGATAGACTTTGGCTTTGACAGTGAATTTTTACCAGCTGAGGTTAGGACAAAAACCGAAGTACATTCCATTTCCTGACAAGAGTTTTACTGAAATTGCAATATTTTAAGTATATTTCCCAAGTGAAAAGCTTAAAAACTGCATGTGATTATGCATTCTTTTCAACATTGTTTGTTTAACAATATTGCAGTTTATACACTGAGAACAAACAAACAGACAAGAATGCTGAAGTATATACCTGACTCTGAATACACATTGATATTGCTCTTTACTTATTCATCACTGTTGTTTCAGTAGCTTGGGTGTTAACTAGATTACTGTTAGAAGCTGAATACGAAATTTTCTAAACCCTTCCTCAGGAATGAAAACATTTTATGTTGCATTTCCCATCCCTTTTTTTTTCCTATCTAGATTTTATATTTTGGTGGCTGTTATTCTAGTAGTTAAAATAGTACTTTTAAAAAGTACTTAAAGACCACTTTTTACAAGAATGTACCCTGTGCTTAATTTACAAGTAAGTTAGCAAAAGCATTTATATCAGAAAAATTTTTACTGGAAAATTATGCACTGATATACTGTCATAGACAATGCTGTTTATATACTGCAATTTTGCCTGATGTATCCAGCTTAGAGGTGATGTACTAGAACTAAAGAGTGACTGATCTTTGCTCCATAACTTTTTGTCAGATGCACACTGTGCTGCATAGCTTCACAAAAGCTCTTAAAGCAATTAAAGATCAACAGAAAGCTTTGCCTTGGCTTCTCTCTGCAAGTCTTGGTTTGTTCCTTGCACTCACAGTGCAAAAAGGGTGATGGAAGCTCTGATTTTGTGAAAGACACTCACAGCTGAGAATAATACAGGAGCTGAAGTCAGCTTTTGATTTACTCTTTGATTTACTTGAATAATTCAAAAGTCATCTGTTAATATGTTTTTTAATTATTGCCAATTTTCAGAACTTTTAGTCTGAAATGTACCTCTTATTCCTACACAGTTTGAATCTGAATCTTTTACTTTCAAAGTCAATGGGAATTCCAGATTTGACATTGATTAAGGCTCAAGAGAATATTTAAAATTCATTTAAATAGTTACAAAGAAACACAGTTCTGCTATGGATAAAGAAAGAATGACTTACAAAATCAAATGAATAATTTAATGGTTTTAACTCTATGATATCTATGCAGTACCTGATGGTGGAAATCACAGTTGTCTGTGATCTCTTCTGTAATCACCAAACTAATCTCTCTAAATGGAGCTTAAATCCTTTTATATAGAAACCAAAGATTAAAGAAAGAAATCCACCAAAACCAAAATCAGCTACAAAAAAAAAAATCTTCACTGACATCTTAATGAACTCAAGCATACAATTGATTAACCAGCACTAGGAAAGTTATGCAAAGAAAAACATACTCATGATACTATCTACCTATTGAAACATGAAGTCAAACACTATTTCATGAACAAGATTATTCTGGGTTTTTTTCATATCATGTGGCACAGAAGTCCATCAGCCTCGTGGGTTGCATTAGCAGTGTTGCCAGCAAACCAAGGGAGGTGGTCTTTCACCTATGCTAAGCACTAGAAACTGGAATTCCAGCCCCAATTCTGGGCTCTTCAGTTAAAGACAAACAGGGCATATTAGGGATAGCCTAGAGCAGGTCTACAGAGATGATTCAGACACTGGAACATCTGATATACAGAAAAAGGTTCAGAGAGTTGGGACTTCCAGCTGGAGAGTCCTCCCCCAGAGAAGAGGACAGTCTCACATGGAGCTTGTCAATGTGTATAAATACCTGACAGGAAGGAGGGAATGAAGAAGATGAAACCAAAGTCTTATCACTGGTGCCAACTGACAGAAAATGAGTCAGTGGGCACAAGTGAACACTCATTAAATTCCATCTAAACACAAGAATACAGGAGCTTTTTTTTTTTTTTTTTTTTTTTTTTTTTTTTAAACTGTGAAGCTGATCAAACACTTGGACAGGTTGCTGCACAGAGGCTGTGGAATGCTGCAGCCCTCGAGGCATCACAAACCTGAGTGAATATGGCCTTCGAAAACCTGTTCCAGCTGACCCTGCTTTCTACAAGAGCGAGCTGGACTAGACAAACTCCAGGGGTCCTAATGACTCTGTGAATCTTAATGTTCCTGTAAATTTAAAATCAGGTATAAACAATAGATATTTCTGCTATATTTTAACCCTTGATCACCACAGTAGGACCTTATATGTATATAAGAACAAAAAGTTAATGAGAACCTGTCCTTTCTATATTTAAAACTACCAAGAATTATTAGGCTGTTAACATTTTTGATTTAGCTTAATTACAGCAATTAAGAGATTGCCTGCACTGAAACACTTATCTGCAGCAGATTTAGCCTAGAGGTGAGAATCAAAAGGAGAGGAAAAGGGAAACAGTCCATTTATTCTCAGGTGAAGTTGATACCAGACTTCAAGGCATATGTGCCACCTTTCCACTGTTTTTAAAGCAAGTTTGTAAGTGACTGAACTCTGTGGAAGAGAAAAATGTAATTGAAGGTCTCTTGGAACTTTCAGTCCATTTATGACTTTTCTACTAATACTGGGGAGGAAGAAGATCTGTGACTATCCTGCATCTGTTCTTGAATTTTGTTCAGTGTTGCCACATTTGAATGTCCTAAAATGATGAAGTTCTAACCAATGGAGAGAGTGATGGTACTATCACAGAAATATGATTTTCTGATATAAACTCATTTGCTAACTTACATACCATATTCATTCCTTTAGAGCATTTTCACCAACCGAGTTTAGGCCATTTAAGCCTAGGGTATATGCTTGCCAAAAATGGTAAGTAGTTTTTCAAGTATTACTTCAATTACTAAAATGACAGCCACCTGGAATGAAATAAAACCAACCAACCAAAAAAATGATGGGAAATATGACATGAAATGGTTTGCTTTTCTGAGGTAGGGCTTAGAATATTTCCTAGTCAGCTTCTAAAAATAATCCAGCTCGACACCTAAGCTGCTGAAATAACAGTGATGAATGAAAAAGGAAAGAGCAATATCAGTGTGTGCTCAGAAGTGCATATTTACTCAGTTTTGCGTTCTTGCCCATTTGTTTGTTTTCAAAGTATGAACAGCATCATATGTATTTCAGCCCATATGTGGATGGGATTTTTTGCTTTATTTAAAGACCAAAGTCTTTAACTACTGCAGGAAAACAGAATATGTCACCAAGCCTTTCAAAGCAACTTAAAATGTTTTCGCACTTCAAAATTCTGCTCTAATTTGTCACATATTGCTCTTATTGCATTGTCCATTTGCATTACCTCTTATAACCTCTATTTTATCAGCTCTTAAATATCTTAGAGGCCTAAAAAATTTTAAACCAGGTGTGGTATTCCACACTTAAGGGGAAGGGAGCATGGACGTTTCATAGATGCTCATGGTCAAAAGGAACAACAAAAGTCAGAGGGTCCACAAAAAGCTTATAAGGCTTTTTTAAATAAATAATACACTTTGCATGGAAATTCGTATGTTAGTCCCTTATCTCCTCATATAAGCACACGACAGGGGGAGGGTGAGAAGAGAAGAGAGAGACAGAGATAGATTAAAGATAGGGACAAAATAAAGGAGGAAATGAAGAAAGAGAATTCACTAATCCTGGCACCAGCATTGCACCACCTGGGATGTCTGGGGTCCTTGTGCACACATGCCTCCAGGCTTCATGAGGGTACCTTTTTAAAGATGAGTTTTCCCTGGCCTGGAGATAAGTTTCTCACTTTCTATGTAAATTTGTTATTGTGCACAGACTATTCTTACAGACCTTTCTGGAAATGGATTGGAGGCCTTTGTGGTTCTCTGGTGATCTTGACCCCACAATCAGTTCATGTGCATTTCTCAATCTCATTCCTCTGCTTTCACAGTATTGTGTTAGGCTTGTCTCCAGGAACCAGAACAGGATTCCTTGTCCCAGAAAAGTGCTGCTTACCTCTATATGGCCTCCAGTCACATCCCAACCCTTTGCCCCCTGAGTTACCTGTTATTTTTGTCTCAACCCACAAAAAACTAAAAATCCCCTTAAATCCCAAATCTCTTATCACTAATGGGAGGTGTTGTAAACATTTTTCTAATCATTCATCTGTAGATGCAATAGACTGTGGTCATTCTGTAGTCATAGAGACAGATACCAGTGAATGGATATAAAAACAATACTAGTGAACAAATGCCTGAAATATGCCCTACTAATATGCCCTAATATGATACCATTTCATGACCAAGGGGTATTTTGAGCTCCAAATGGGAAAGTGTGTTGGACCTAAAGATGAGAAGTGGAAAGGATGACTCTATGGGAAGTAAAGCAGAATGGAGAGTAGGGAAAATACATGCTGCCTAATTCAGATACATATTTTTTGAGTTTCTGACTAGTTGAGCAGCTATGTCTATGGTTTTGAGGTTTTTTCCCTCTCAATTCAGAGGAAAATACAGGTAATAAACCCCTGTGTAGTCTCTTGGGGGAATACATTCTAATCACAGATGAGTATAGTATTTGAATAGAAACAGCTATTTAGCTGATGTACAGAGATAAAGAGAGCTGTTCAGATGTTTGAAATAAGAAAAAATTATATATATATATATGTGTGTGTGTGTGTGTGTGTGTGTGTGTGTGTTGAAGCAGTAAGTGATCCATCTGTCTTAGATTACTCTCTAATGAATTCCTTGCTCAAATCTACTGCTTTGGTATTACGCTACTTGCTCATCAACCAGTTCAGAGGGAGCTGTAAGCTCTCACAGTGATATAGTGGTATGTCTATGCTGTAGTTTATGCTTCAACATTCATGAATTTCCAGTGCAAATGAGCTGCAGGGCCTTGAACACTGAAAAAGTGATTGAAGAACAAGAGAATTTTCAGCACCAGAGTTTTACTTTTCAGTCTCCAACATCAAAGCCATAACCATGGCAAGATTCATAATTCAAGGATATTTGCTTTGAGAGCCTGAATTTCACCTGATATATCAAATGGATTCTGTGAAAATGCCCACAAGGTTCATCGATACCACACTTCTGCTGGGTGGAGAATTTTATTACTTTCTTTTGGGCAAACCCAGTATCCATCACCTCTGTTTCTTTAATCACTAAAGGAATGGACTGATGGGTGGAATAGATTGTGGATATTCTGGGATTTTACACAAATAATCTAATGACACTTTACAAAGATACTTCAATCTTGCATGACAAGAATTCAACATTCATGTAAGGAAGGCAGTCATATAGTCAAATGTGTGGTATGTGTCAGCACACATTTAAATCTTCCTATAATGCAGTAAGAAAAAAGACCTTAATTTACAGTATTTAAAGGGAAAACACAACACACACAATATCCTATATTAACGAATATGAAAGTAGGAAGCAAAACTATGTCATAACACAGACTTTAAACCCACCCTCCCCCCTTTACTGCACTTAGATTGTAAGGGTATAAAAGTCCAGGGGTTCCTTTGTTTGAAGTCCCTTCACAAAGGCACCCAGCTCAAGCTGATATTTTGTTATTTTTTTATCTAGTTATTGCACCATAATCAAATTATTTAAAGGATATGGACATCATAGACTCTGCTGTGGGAAACCTGGGGCCAAGTTGTTAAGGTAACTTATGATCGTGTGAGTGTGGGGTGTGGAGTGGCAGGGGAGCTTCAGTCCCAGGTCAGGTACCAAAGTGACTGCCAGAATTGCTCCTGGATGGTAAGACAGGGGAGTTTCCCTAAAAAAGATTATTTTTGTGTAACAAGTTTTATAGGCTTGTTGGGTTTTTTTTAGTCTAATTTCTCTTCAGCATTAATTTAAACATTTTTCAGGACCACAAAATAACATAAAGAAGCACAGAATCACTGAGGTTTGAAAGGATTTCTGAAGTCTGCCTAGTCCAACTTGCTCCTAACAAAGTAGAGACAGTCAGAACAGATTTTTGAGGGCCATATATCCAGACAGATTTGGAACATCTTGAAGGCTAAAGACTCCATAACCTCTCTGTGCACCCTGTGCAAGTGTTTGATTACCCTTCCAGTAAAAACAAAACAAAACAAAACAAAGCAAAACAAAAAAACAAAACCAAAACCAAACCAACGAAAACCCCCAAAAATCCCCCCAAAAACCCCCAAAAAAACAAACTGCCCCCCCAAAAACCCAAAAAACAAACAAACAAAAAACCAAACAGAAGGGAATGCAACGAAGGAAGCTGATGGACTTCAGTGTCACAGTCATTTGACACCCAGCTTGTACTGTCGCATAGGGTTATTCGGTACCTGGCTTTTATCTATTAATTAAATTTATAAAAACTGCCTAATTTGGATTGAAAGGTGAGGAATAGTTATTTAGGCTTAAAATTCCTAAATGGTAATTTGTTGCTAACTTTAAAAAAAATTTATATGTGGTATCATTAAAGAAGCAGAATTAAATACGAAAGAGAAAGAAATACTTTTGCCAGAAAGATAAAAATCAGTTCTTATACAAATCAAAGATACCCTGAAACTTTAAGGATTAGAATCTAACCTATTTGTTATTTTAAGAGCCACTTGTGTTGGGTTTGTGTGGCTAGTTTCTGATAGTTAAGTGGGCTATAGGGTGTGTCTCTGAAAAGCTGCCAGAAGTTTCACGCAGATCCAACAAGGACAATGCCAGCTGGCTCTAGGATGGACCTGCTACTGGCCAAGGCTGAGGACATCAGAAATAGTGATACTGACTCTGTGAGAACATATTTAGGAAGGGGGGACAAAAAAAGAAATTTTTGCACAGAAGTAATTGCAGCCACAAAAGGGAGTGAGAATATATAAGAGAAAGAATTGCGCAAACCCCACGGTCAGGGGAGAAGGAGGGTGCTTTTAGGATTTGTTTTACTTGTTATTGTCCTGTTCTGATTTTGACTGGTTGAATTTCCCCATCTCAAATCTTTTTTGCCCATGACAGTAAGTGAGCTCTTCCTGAACTTACTTCAGAGATGTTTTGTTATATTTTCTCTCCCCTGTCCAGCTGAAGAGGGGAATGAGAGGGCAGCTTTGGTCGGCACTTAGCATCCAGCCATGGTCAAAGTACCACACCATTTTATTAATTTAATTCCATTTAGTAAATAAAATCAGGAAAAAAATCAATTTTAAAATCAGCATTATTTTCTTGCCCTTAAAAAGTCATTGTGTATTGACAAAAGTTTAAAGTAAGAGTTTGAGGGTCTTATTTCTTTAAGTGAAAGACTCAAGGTTTAATGAGTCTTTTATTATCTGTCATATGATTTTGATGTCTCTGGGATGTTTGTGTAGTTTTCAAACACACTAAGTCATTACAAAACCTTTGGATATGTTATTCTTATTTTGGATTTTTGATGATCACTAATATATTCTTAGGATTTTCAGAAATCAGGATTTATTTTATGAAGAAAATGAGCATTAGTTCTACATAGCATCTGAAGCTTTATACTTGGAAACAAGAAAGTTATTGAAATTCAAGGATAAGGATTTTATTTTCTTTTATTTGACAGTAGAAACATATTTTCCCCCACTCCTCAACTGCCTTTTATTTAAATACATTTTGTATGACACATTTGAAAAGTACTCTGCATTCAGCTGTCTAGTTGAAGCTGAAATGACATAATTTCATGTTACATTTTCACTGTACTATGTGTGACATTTTTGCACCACAAATGCATCACCCTTGAAAACAAAGTAAGAATACTGAGAAAAAAAATATTTCACCTTCACACAGGCTCCTTTCTTATAAAAGAAAGGAAAATAATTTTTACCTATGTAAACCTGAGTTCTGTGTGTGGTCTAGAAATAAGTATCCTTTGTATGCAACACTGTATAACACTTTCAAAGTATGAAATTACAACCAGATAGGTAAGATTAGATTATTCTCTTGTTTCAGCAGAAACTTTTTTGTGCAATATGTAAGGCTTCTATGCTCACCTTTAAAATTTTAAGGATTCAAAAACTGCAAACATCTAGAAAGAAAAGAAGCCTAAAATGAAATGGGAAGAAGGGAAAAGACTATTGTCTGTAAAGACTGTAAAGACTCAGTACCAGTCCCTATCTAAATATC
Source organism: Vidua macroura (assembly GCF_024509145.1). Taxonomy (NCBI): domain Eukaryota; kingdom Metazoa; phylum Chordata; class Aves; order Passeriformes; family Viduidae; genus Vidua; species Vidua macroura. The sequence goes on along the minus strand of NC_071572.1, from coordinate 55,459,405 downwards.
TGCTATGTTTGCTTATTTTTCTTTCTTTCTTCCTTCTGATATTAAAAGGAACCAGTTACAATAAAGTTAAAAAAAAAAGGAAAAAAAAATCCCCTGCCACCAGAAACTACAGCCTCTTTTGTATTCTCTTTCCTATAAACCTGACATTTTTACTACACCGAAATGTTACCTCCCCTCTTCTGGTTCAGTTTGTCAGGGCATAATTAGCCAGGTGCAAAGAGACCCTGCCAACAGAACTTAAGAATATAACATTTATTAGCTGCCTACCATGCACAAAATACTGATCATTCTTGTGCCCAAAGGTACCTAAAGATCATTCTTGGTCATGCAGACATCAGTTGCTGAAATTATTCCTACTGCTGTTGAATTGCCATCGTTCCCTATAGAGATATCAGCAGTAATATTTATGGCACAGACCTGGAGATGCATCAACCACACAGCTAAACCCCAACTAGCCACCCCTGTTCTGTTTTGGTTTTCCAGTAGGATTATACATTTTTCCGTATGGGTGCTTCTGTCTGGAATCCTTGAGCTAATAACTGTCTACCTCTCTCAACACTCCTAACCTTACCCATAACTTCACCTTTCTTATCTTTCTGCATTCTTTCCCATAGCTTTCTCTCACCTTCTTCTCATAGCTTTCTCTTTTCTTTCTTTTCATAAATTGGAACAAAAATCATTCTGCAGAGCTACATCTGCCCTGGTCCTTAAACCCCCTGCAGCACCCAGAACACTGAGCCTCAGAGGCAGGGGACTTAGAGCAGAGCTTGGAGAGAGAGAGAGAGCGTTACTGTGCTGGACAGAAAACAGAAAGCATCCACTCTAGTATATGCACCTATGTACATATGTCTGCATATATGAAGAGTAGATACATTGGTACTTCTCTGGGAAAGACTAAATGCACTCTGACTGACATAGACAAGTTTTCCTATTTCTTGTGCAAATGCCAATGGTGATAGCACCAAGCTTCCAACTTACAAAGGCTTCAGGACTGCAGGTGCGTACTCTACCACAATACCTCTACTAGATTGTGTACCACTGCTCTGAAGGACACGGCCTTCAGTTGAATCTAGGGAAATCTAAGGTGAAGGAAACTGTGTGTAAAAATTTAGAAGAGCAGTGTCCTCATTTTTCATTCATATCAACTGCTGTCACATATCCAAGATCTCAAAAAAATTATACTTAAACAGCAGGGACCCAAATTAGGTACCAGAGTGTGATAGGATCCTCTATAGGATGATTCAGAGCATCTGCCTTAAATTAGCACTTAGTAAATACAATATTTTTATTGCTTTGAATGGAAGGTCTACTGATTGTAAGGCAGAAAATACTTGAGCTGCCTACCACCTTTCAACCTCAGATGTTCAGATTCATAAATTTTGCTTTTTTATTACCTTATCTTAGTCTGAGATTTAACAACTACAGTAAGTATTTGTAGTTATCTTTCTTAGATTTGGTGGGGGAGGAAGAAGAATAAAATGGAAGAGGATATTGTACACATAAGCTGCAGTTATGTAGGTTCTACAAGTAAATCTGGCATATTAATCCTACTGAAAATATACCAGTAATTATGTAACTTGTTTTCATTTTTCTCTCATGTGTCTTTTGAGTTACCCTCTTTTCCTTAACACTATGACAAGTGAATCTCGCACTGTTAATAACTTTGGCACTGTTTTCCTTCACAATCACCACATCCATGCATGAGAAAATAATAAAGAGAAGTACATAATTTTAAAAGTTTAAAAAGTTTCCTGACTCATGAAAATCCATATTTGTTTCAGCATCATTTCTTCCTCTTTAGAGATGTTTTTCCTTGCAGATGTAAAATGTGTTTCCTTTTAAATAACACAAGAAACATAAGGCAAAATATGGCTCTTATGAATGGAAAAGGTATATTTTTTAATATAAATGAGCCAATTAGTTGTTTTCTAATCACAAGCCCTTGTGGAAGAACTAAAATCCTGTATTACACTGATAAAAGATTTTTATGTGTGAAGCTCTGTTCTGACTAAATCTATATTTCTGTCAGTCATATATCTCATTAGGGCCTATAGTGTATACATGGTAACATTTTCCCACCAGTACTATTCTGTTCTACATACTTCTTTCTTCCAGTGTTGCTTCCACTGACTGCTTTAGTGAATATCAGTATTGTTTGAATAAGTTTTTCAAATATATATATATATATATATATATATATATAATTTTTCTTGGAGCATGGCAATATTTTGTATTACTAAAAATTCTCCCAAGAGGACCAATGTTCTAAGACTGAAAATCACTCTTCACTTCCCTCAGCTTCCAGAAGATTAAGAAAAGGGGATTCACGATTCACATAGCTTACAGGTTTCCTCTTCTTTTGACACTTCATTTCATATTGTTGTTATACATATTGCATGTATATTTATATGTATATATGGTATATATTTTGATGCTGCAGTACATTCTTCACATCTGTATCTTCATATACCCTAAGGGATTTAAGGTCCTCTTTCACATTTCTAGTGCTTTTCCCACCAATCTAATTTTATCAATATGTTCACTAATCCCCTTTACTCCATTTTTATTGGGTACATATTCCCTCATGTGATCCCTTCTCCTTCATAATAGTCCTGTAAGGCATAAATTACATCAGACATTAACAGTTTTTTCAATAGTTCATCCAAGTTTTCTAATTACTTCTGTCCTAATATGCCCTCAAATCATTGGGGGTTTTATAAATAGTTATTGGTAAACTCTGCATTTATAATATTTGCATTTGCATAAATAAAATTCCTAATTTTATTTAATTTTGATGGATAAATGAAGACAAGAAATATAAGTTTTTCCACCTTTTTTGTTGTTTTGGGTTTTTTTGGCAATAGTACAAGTACATCACAAGTACCAAGACAAAGAGTCCATACTATTAACTTTTAAGAAGAAGCACAAGGTGCAAAAATATGGTAGATATATTCCTTAAGCAGCATTGTTTCTGATTTCTGTAAGTTCACAACAATTTTGTGTTTTCCTGGAGTTGAACACTGTCTAGGAGAACAAATATAGACTTCTGACTTTTTTAAAATATATTTATAAAGTCCTTTGAAAAAAATATGCAGATTATAGTATCTTATGTAGGCACAAAGCATATTTGCAAAATAAAATTCTTGCAAAAACATGTAATAAAAATAGTTGAGAATTTTCAGGATTAAGAAACTCTGCAACTGATTCATAATTGGAGGGTGTCGTGGTTTGACATGGAAGTGAATTTTTTTTCAGGAAGTTGGGTCAAACCAATCAGTGGTCAGGTTTGGATATTGGCACCTGGAGTGACCACTGAAAGTATGGACACGCCTCTGAGAACACAGAGGGTTAAAAGCAAGAACTCCCAGGGGAACTCTCTCTTTGGTTCCGGTCATCAGAGAGTGCAGACTCTCCCCTGCCCAGCCATGGGCTGGGTGTGGGAGGGGAAGCCATGTGGCCTTGTCCAGGTAGGCCGAGGGGGCAGAAGGTCTGGAACTGAGCCAGCTCCTGCGGACGGAAGGGTGGGAAGAAGCAGAGATGCCTTTGTTCCCCCCTCAGAGAGAAAGAGACAGAGAGCCTGACAGCACCTGGAAATTGGCCGGCAGAGGAGAAGGAGAAAGGGGGGGGGATGATGCCCAGTATGGGAGTCGAGAATGTTGGGCAGAGATTTCAGCCATCCAGGGAGTCTGAACTTTTAACCCTTTCCACGAAATGAAAGCTTTGTAAAATATTACTCCTTGATTTGCAGTGGAAGAGAGACAGTCCGGGACCTGACATGTTTGAAGAAGAAATTTTTAGGTGGGAGGAGATGATGGAGTAGCTTTTGGCTGGACTCTTCTTGTTAGCCATGGACTGAACCAAATTCTCCTGCAACAGAGACTGCATTTTTAGGGGGATGCAATGGTGAGCCAAGAGACCTGCTTCAGCAGCTGAGAGTGACAGGAGTGGAGTGAACAGAGAAAAGTTGAGGAGGATGTGGGGATGCCCTCTGTCTTCAGAGAAGAAGAAGAGAAGAAGAAGGTCTCTGTTCTTGGACCCTCGGCCCCAGGGGAGGAAGAAAATGGAGGGGGACTGTTGTCCCAAAAAGGAGAAGCTGCTAGTCCCTCGGCCCCAGGGGGAAATGGGGGGACTGTGGTCCCAAAATGAGAAACTGAACTGTTGTATTTCTTTGGTCCTTTGCAAAGCATCCTTGAAAAGAAACCCTATGAGCAGTCTGTCCATGCACGGTGGTGAGAGGACTGTGACATGGAAAGGAGAGTGTCACACTGGCAGATTTTCTCCGGGCAGTTGCCATGTGTGACATGGAAACACAGGAGGTGGCAACTGTGTTTCCTGGGGGGGGGGGGGGGGTCTATGGCGCATGAGAGACTTCTCTCCCCCTTGATAGACTGAGTACTGATTATCTGAAGGGTAGTAATTTGATCAGGAATCCCGGGTGATGTTTCATAGTGGTTGTTTTGGAAATTGGAAGGAGGGGGGGTGTTTTGGAGGGTCTTCATCCTGGATTTAGTGTGTGTGTCTTCTGTAGTAGTAGTTTAATAAAGTTTTTTTCCTTTGTTATTAAGCTTGGGCCTGCTCTGCTCTGTTCCTGATAACATCTCACAGCATTTATTTGGGAAAGTGTATTTTCATGGGGGCGCTGGCATTGCGCCAGTGTCAAACCATGACAGAGGGTTTCACTGAACTTGGTATGACATTATTTTCAATTTCATCCCAAATTTGTTGCTAGTGGAATGTTTGCTACATCTCTTAATAAACACATATCACTAGTACACATGTACAATCAGTTAGAAAACTTGTTGTCTGTGTAATATAATCCCGTTCTGTATTCATTGCATGAGTATTTATAACCAAAACTAGAACTGCCAAAAAGGATTTCACAGTGCTGCAAAGGGCATCATGAATTATTTACAGTAAATCAAATTTTATAACCCTTCTCAATCTTTCATAAACTGTATCTTTGCATTTTATTTGATATTTTATCCAGAGACTTAAAGCCTCATAAGTCAAGGAAATCTCTTAAATTCCTAATAGATTTGTAGGAGTATATGAAGAAACAGTTCTTATAGTACCTTCTGCATTTGATGTAGCTGTAAGACTATTGATATCCTCTAAGATTTCAATATTTTAGAGAAAAGGATCAAGATTTTCTGAAATGCTCAACACCCTCAGCATTCTTTTATTCATTTTATTAATGAATTAGGGCTACTGGAAGTTGCTTGGAACTGTTAAAAACTTTTCTCAAACTCAGTCTTTGACTTGGGCTTATCATCCTCAGTTTTGCAGAGAGCCAAATTTACAATAACTCTTTAAGTGTATGAGAGTCAAAATGTAGGTCAGAGATGAGGAATGAGAACATGTCCTCAAAAGTGCTACTGGACACTGGAAGAAAGAGGAAAGTTCAAAGAGGAAATTCAAGAAGCAGATCCTTGAACATCATCTTTGCAAATAAGTGCCTAGAGAGGCTTATTAATGGAGTGAACTTCAGGGAACATCAGTATGTGTCTTCATTGCTACTGCAGATGTAGTTCAGGGGTTAGGGTGTTGGATTTGGCAGCCAAGGACATAACAAGGAAAATGCAGTCCCTGGAAGGAGAAATTACATTTAAGAAAGCAGGAAATCATTTGTCTGAACTTTCTGTTCTCTTAGGACACATTTGGCTACTTCAACAACCACAGTTACAGGAACTAGTTCCCCACAGAATTAGTGTGGTACTCACCCTGTCAATGTTCAAGGAGCATCTAGACAACGCTTAGTCGTACACTTTTGTGTTAGGTACTCCTATGAGGAGCATGGATTTAGAATCAATTATCCTTATGGGACCCCTTTACCTTGATACATTCCATGATTCTATGACCAAAAATTACCTCTGAGTTATAAATATACTCAAAAAACTCTGATACATTTACACTATCATCAGGAAAAAGGAATATAAAGAAGCCATAGGAAATCTTATAGCCAAGTATTTTATTGACAAAAGAGCATGAAGAAGCAATTGTTTCCTTCTATCTTTGACTGAGAACTGTAAGAGACTATTTTCAAGATGTGCCCCACAAATGTTTTTCAACTTCACATCCCTACAGGTTCCTCTTTGCTCAGAGCCAATTAAGCTTCCCACTTAACAAGGCACATCCTGGAGTTATTGTATCTGTAATGATTCCCATGGTTTTCTGAAGAGAATTTAATGCCAAAAATTACAGGGTATTTGTTACTTTACCTTCCACCACATTTAAAACCTGCATTATATGTTTTATTTGTTTAAATCTGTTGTCCCACACACATATAAGCATATTCTTTTAGGAAATACAAAATAATGTGAGATTTTATAAAAATTCAATCATATTGTTTTTCTATATCTTATTTGCAATTGATGAGACCTATAACCTCTTGATAGCTCCTGAAATTAATAATGCATGAGAAATGTCTTACATGTGACACACATGACAAAACATTCAGCAAAGACAAATGCTTACATGTAAAGTTACTAAGAATTTATGTTGCAATGAAAATCAGATTAGGTTTGTACTCATACTTTCAATGTTTAGTTATAAAACAGTTAATTTTATGCAATTGTCTATGAATGCTTGCATTTAAGCTTTTGCTGAGTGTTTAATTTTACTTTTTCTCTCATTTTTTGAACAGAATTTGAAGATGACAATCTTATGTAACATATAAAATTAGGAAATAATATGGGGCACTTCTAAATTATTTTATAAAAAATATTATTGAACTTACAGATATTGGATGATTAAACGTCCTAACTGCTGATACAGAAACATCTACTTTTCTGCTAATACACTTATTGGGTTAATTACGTTCTTTCTGAAATGAATTGTGATTTTTGCAGGGATCACAGCAAAAGACTGTGAGCCTTTACCCGAAAATTGTTGGAATTTACTCAAATGCTTATTATCTCAAGGATCACCTAAGAACATAATAATGTATACTACTTTTACTTAACAACTTTACATTCTCATTTTCCCTGAAAAATACAGGAGAAAGGATTCCAGGGCAAATTACGGCATATGTGACATTGTCAAAATGTCTCACACCCACCTTACTACAACCTCCTTTCAGGTGATTGCAGAGAACATTATGGTCCCCTCTGGGCCTCCTTTTCCTCACTTCCCTCAGCCACTCTATGACTTGGGCTCCAGACTCTTCACCAGCTTATTTTGCCCTTCTCTCAACACTCTTCTCCCCAGCACCTCAATATCTTTCTTGTAGTGAGGGGTGTGAAAGATTGAAATCATTGATTAATGACTCAAAAAAATTGCCCAAGAGAAGAGGCAGATACTGGGAGGTGGGATAGTGTTTTTTATCATACCAGGCAATTGTCATGTCTTAGAAGATGTCATAAGCCATCAAAGACCCCCGAAGAGCCCGTAGACTCATTTCTGCTTCCACCAAAGGACTGAAAGCTCTCCCCTCCAGGCGAGGTACCTGGGTGTTCCCACTCAGCTGGAACATATATTAACCCATTGATACTTGGATTTCATGGGCTTTCACCCACCCTCAATGAGTAAGGACTGCTACCGTCACTTCAAACAACAGACATCTAAATAAACAATCAAGCCTCCTCAGGAGATCCATAGGTTGTCTTAATACCTCCCTTATACATTTTCTTAAGTAAAATATTTATTCTTTCACATTGCTAAATTGCTGTAAATAATAATAATCAAAATGCTCACTTACCTGCCTTCTGGGGCAGGTCATAACAAGGTGCTCCAAAAACTGAACACGCAGGACTTGAGGTATGGCCTCACCAGTGCTGAATACAGGGGTACAAATACTGTCCTGGTCCTGCTGGCCATGCCATTACTGACACAAGCCAGTATGCCACCAGCCTTTTTGGCAACTTGGGCACACGTTGGCTCTTGTTCAGCCAGTTGTCAGCCAGCAGCCCCAGGCTGTTTCCCAGCCATTCTTTCCCCAGTCTGCAGCATTGCATGTGGTTGTTGTGACCCACATGCAGGACTCAGCACTCTGCCTTGTGGAACCTCATACATTTGGGCTCAGCCCACAGATCCAGCCTCTCCAGATCCTTCTGCAGGTCCTTCCTACCCATAAGAAGATCAAAACTCCATTCCAACTTAGTGCTGTCTGCCAACTTACTGCACGTACTCTCAATTCTCTTGCCCAGATAATTTATAAAGATACGTAGAAGGACTGGGCTCAGTACTGAGCCCTGAAAAACACCACTTGTGACCAGTTACCAGCTGGATTTAATTCCATTCATCACTACTCTGTGGGCCTAGACATCCGGCCAGTTCTTATCAAAGGAACAGTGCATCCATCCAAGCCACGAGCTAGTTTTTCTAGGAGAATTCTGTGGGAAAATGTTGTTAATGTCTTTACTAAAGAAGAAACTTTCCTATGAGTTTCACAAGCCACAAAATATACTAAGAAAAATAGAATGCCACTATTTCTTTGTTGTTTTGCTTAATTTTAGTCATAGAACCCAGTATAAATTACAAATTGTTCAATAAACAATATTCAAAGATGACCTAAGATTAGAAACCTGTTTTGCAATTGTGGTTTGTTTAGCAATTTTGGTTTTCAGTTATACTTCAGATAACATGGCATAATTAACAGGTTAATGAGAAAAGTAATTTGCTTTGGTTAGTTTTGTCTTTATACTTAACAACTTAAGAGAGAAATATCTTTGGAGAGACATATTCATCAATAACAGATTTACAATTTTATTTACCATAAAGAAATTGCTTGAGCCAGTCATTTGTGTGATTGAAAAGAATCAAATAGTTTGGCTGCTAGAAGTTTTATGTCACATATATTTCGGCAATGATGTACCAGGGAAATATCTGCTTTAGACTTAACTCTCATTTGAATGAAAAAGATGTTAAATGGTTGTAATTTGAGATTGACTGCAAAAGAACAGTAATGTTCTTGAGTACCTCTCTTGACATATTTGGTTTACAGTGTTCCCTTTAAAAATGCTGAATTATTGCTATGGAAATAAAGCATAAGTAATTTTCATAAGGAAACAAAGAACTTATTAATTTTATTTTATTAATTCTATATATTAGTTCTATATTTCAGTATATTTCAGTATATTTCAGTAAACATGTTGCATTTTTATGCACAATGATACTTTCAGAACACGATGATAGTATGTGACATTCCACTGATAAGAAGAATTGTCAATTACTGAAATTTTTGTGGTGTTTCTATTTTTGTATCACAGAATGGAGTGCTAACATTCATCTATTTCACCTACGTGCAACTGGAAACATGTTTTTAAAATGTATTATTCAAGCATCTAAGGAAAAATAGGCATTGAGTCTACTGAAGAGCATTAAATGCTGCATCACACAGAAATATAACACAGAGAAAGTAAATTATGTTAGAAGCCTTCAATGGTGTCAAATGAAAAATTGGCAAAATCTCATCATCTATTGAAATAATGAAAATAAGGGTAGAAATATATATATATATATATGCCAGCTCAACTTTTTATTAACAGCTAGATTTTGGAATTATTTTGTGTTCCCCATAAGACAGTGAAACAAATAAAGTAAATCTCCAGGGAAAAAGATTAGTTCAGTATTTCATAAGAGATTCTGCACTTTTACAAAATCTTGCCTGAATCACTGAAGGATCAAGTAGAGAGAGATGTTAAACAGTTCAAGATAAAGTCTAGCTCTGAACTGAATAAGTGCATTTACACAAATACAGGTTCTACTACTATGTGTATGTATTACTTTTATCCATTTAGTACAGTCAGAGTATTATAAAGCGATATCAATAGATTTTAAAAATGCTGAAGTTGTTAGAATATTAAAATACTAAGACTTTCAGTAGAGTTTTAAGTCTCCACATCTGCTTTAAAACTTACCTGTACAATACAGTACACTCCAGGATCCTGGCCTTTTGGTCAGCCCAGTGATCCCTAATAAATAAACTCTGCATTCAAGAACTTGTTTTCAGGAACTATAGGAGGGGTAACTGAAAATCTTGTCTCACTCTGATGTGCAGAGACAGAAACAGCAAAGTAGCAAAGCTCTAATTTCTAGTGATTGATCTAGAAGTTAATTTTAAAAAGAAAATTATAAAATAAAATATTCCATTGCAGTTTCTTGCTCTATCAATTGCAATACAGTCTTGTATGAATCAAGTACAGTATTTTTAACATCTGAGTGGAATACATAACACCTTTGTTGCATCACTCAATCAAACAATATAAACCATGCTTACATACCGTCACTAAATTTTAGGAAAAGAGAGACAATAAAACAGAGATTTGATGAAGAATAACAGTCAAAAATTCTTAGACAAGCCAAATAAACATTCTGGTCATTGTTAATTTAACTCACATCATAGTTTCCTTCAGAAGGCTTCCCAATTCTCTTTATTTTGACACCTGTTCCTTTGCAGTTCTTTGTATCTGGCAGAGCCAAACAACCATTGGCTGAAAGCAATCATTTTGTGCAGCAAAATTTCTGCCTCTGTCAGATGATTTGTGGTGGCCAGTACTTAACTGCAAATTCTTCCCTGTAAATTTAGTTATTGTTTAGTACTCATTTTTCCATTTAATATTTAAAAATATATTTCAGCTCATATTTTTCAATTTATTGCACTGAGAACCATGAATTTGTATCAAAAATGTGTGTTTGGGAGAATCAGATTTAGAGAATATCATACAGTTTGTAAATAAATTCAGAAAGTTAATTTTAAAATGCCCTGAAATTGTTCTGACACATTGTAGGTAATGTAATTATTAGCTTAGGTTTCATATAAGGGAATAGAATCAAATTTTCACTTCACCAAATAGCTCACACAGAAAGCAATTGATTTTTTTTTAATTTTTAAAACATTTTTATGGATGCATATTAGATTTATCATTTCATTCTGTCTTAATTTATTGGAGCAACAGTCTTTCAGAATAAAAAATTCACCTAGCACAGACTGGACATTATTAAGACATTTTATTGGAGAAATTGTTTGGTTAAGAAATCAAATAATGTCATAGTTTTAGAGAACAAAAAAATTACTTTCACAATCAGATTATCTTGGTAGAATGAAAGAAAGAAGAAAATATACTCAAATAGAAATTTTCGTTCATGTTTTTGTTTATTTAATTTCTTAAGAATTCCAAGATACAATTATTTTCTTAGATTTAAATAATCTTTCGCATTTGACTCCTCATATATTAATTATTTCAACATGGTATTTTATAGTATATATAGTATCTTTCCTGAATATCTAATTTTTAAAATATAACACTAAAAACATACTTTCTTTGCATAATAATTTCATTTTATCAACATTTTTTCGTTTGATAATTCAATAATTTAATGACACACAAGCCTGTGTCATGTAATTTTTTATAAATTTGCTTGGGACATCAACCACTTCTCTAGGAAGCCTTTTTCCAGTGTTTGACCACCCTCTTGGTAAGGAAATGCTTCTTAATGTTCAGTTTGAATCTCCCTGGTGCAGTTTTGAACCATTCCCACCTGTCTTATTGCTGGATCTCAGGGACTCCATTCCCCCCCACCTCAGGAATGTGTAGAAATCAATGAGGTCACTCCTCAGCCTCCTTTCCAGCAAACTAGACAAGCCTCAAGTTCTCAGCTTCTCCTCACAGGACATTCTTTTCAGCCCTTTTATCAGCTTTTATGGTAGTCAATCACAGGATAATCAAGTAAGCCAATTAGGTATTTCAAATAATATTTTTGGATGATCTTAATAGTGAAACAGAAATTCACTATTTTGTCTGTGACAACTGTAGGACCTGCATAACTAGTTGACTAAACACTAGTCTAGTTTATTCTTTTTTAGTCCTGCTTTTTCGGCAGATAGGAATAATCTGTTTTAGTAATAAACAGCCACACAAATTAGCAGCAGATCACAAATTGTATGAAAGCCTCACATAGTGATCTCAGCTGGAGCTTTTACTTGATAATAAAATTGCCCAACTAATGTCAGTCAGGTTAAGTTATTCAGTGAGAACTGCAACACACAGATGAGGTCACAGCAAGGCTGGAATTTGATTTGTACTAAACTACATTTATCTCCTTGAGATTCCAGAGCTGCATATGAATATTCATATCCTTGAAGGCAGCAGCTGTATTAACAATGCACAAATTTGTATTAAAGATGTAGAGCACAAGTAGTAGACAGTGATTTTTAAAGAGTTAGCAAGGAAGAGATAAATGAGTGACAGAAACATCAGAACAAATGGAAATGAGCAGAGAGTATGCAGAAGACTTAAAAATAATAGTGGGGGGATCCCTTTGTTTTTTATTTTTAAGAAGCAATATTGATTTCTCTGGAAAACATAAAAAATAAATTAATAAACCCCTAAAATAATGGAACTAACACTGGCATTATCTCTCCTCTTTGAATGACTGCTATTATGAATAGCCAATGGAATTCTTTACTGTTTATCCTTCTGGGCACTGAGGTGGAGGTGCTAAGTTTTCAGTAAACATTAGCATGGCTCTGATAATGGACCGAAAGGGTAGAATTGTGATGTCTAGCTACAAGAGTGCTTTGGGATGGTGCCCTAGTATAATAATGTCCAAGTGCACACCTATGCACACAGCAGCCGAATAACACCCATTCCTTGCGGCTCTATTTTAGAGGACTCCCTAATCTGATTTGAGGAAGTCATCAAAGATTTGGATTTGTAAATACCACGGCACATCCCTGTACTGAAGTAGATCCTATATACAGAAGAAGTGTTTTAGCAAATGGTGACACATGAATGAGGACTACTTTAACTCAACTTTTCCACAGATTACTACAACTATATGATAATCACTGAGTTTTACCATCACTGAATGCCTACTTCTAGATATGGTATGAAAACAAACCTTTTTCTTTCCTATTTATTTTTTCTGGCATTTTTGATGAGCAAGTGTTTTGAAAAGTGTCTGAAAACTGCATAAAAAATTCTGAGATCTGTAAATATCATGTGAACAAATCAATTGTTATGGAACAAATTTTAAAAATTTCATTATTAAATTAAATCTGAGTTGGACAGATTGTTAAGTAGACCTTCCTGTGCCTTTTCCTTATCGAGTTCACCTCACATACACATGAAAAACAAATCTCAAAATAAACAAGAAAATTGCTATTTTTAATTTAAAACACAAAGTTAACAGATAAAATTCAGACTAAGAACAGAATTGACATAAAAGAACTTATAAACAAATTTATCTCTTTGAGTTACACTGGAAGTCAATGTAACTCAGAAGTCTGTGTTTCTGTTCTTAGAATACAGTTCTTTCAAATGCTAAGACCTTTTCCTTGCTCTCTTTTTGGTTGGCATCACCCTGTCCTGTAGCATTTTATCTCACTAAGCATACAATTTCTCTGAACTGTGGCTTTTTTACATTTACCAGAAAATACTGCTACTACCGTTGCAGCAAACCACACAAGTGTAAAAGAAACCCTACTTTCTCCTCAAGTCCATGCCTTTTAAAATGGAGATAGCAGACAGTACATATCTTTCAAATATGTAGGAACCATCTGTTGATGCTGTAGACACAGTGGAAATTTTTGCAACTACATATTAGTTTTGGAAGTGAAAATATGACTTACATTTGCACATGTAGCCTTAGATAAAGCCATGATAGTACAGAAGTAGTCAGCTCTTTGAACTTACTGAGAAAATATCTGCCACTTTTTATACCAAAATTAACCCAGCAAGATCCTGACATTCACATCTCTGGAAATACCAAGATTTGCATATTTATTGATAATATGCATATTTTCTGTAACCTATTCCTGAAGACTATAAAGCGGCTGCAAAAACAGTCTTCTACTGAATTTATGGGAGGCTGTGGAAAGAGATGCTGGGAATGGGAAGAGACTGGAGTGAGAATATGTGCAAGTAATATATGATGCTTAGCTCTAAGGTAAAGGACTATCTTTAGCTGGCTAAATAGTTTTACCTGGCCTAAGCAATAAGTGGTGCCTTAAATCTGCAGTTTTATGCAAACATGGACAGTTCATCTGACTTCAAATGACTTGTTCTGGCACTAAAGACTAGGAATAATGAATAGCACCCAGGCTGGCTAAATATTAGCCTCATGTGAGTCCTTGGCAGATACATTTTGTTCTGCTGTCACTTGTGAGGTGGTGTAGTCTAAGAGGCAGCTGAGGGGAAGGGGAGGGATGCATTATCCTTTCCTTAAGTTAACAAAACTAAAACTTTTTGTTAAATAAATTTCTGTGTCCTTCAGCTCAAAGGCTGGAGTTTTTTTCAAAGCTTTTGTTCTTGGTATATTCAACTCATGCTTCTTGTACTGAATAACATAATACAATATTAAAAAAAAAAAAAAAAAAAAACTAAACTAAAATTAAACAAATTTTAGTCCTTTTTTTAAGTACTTGGCCATTCCTGAAAAGATCTTTGTTAATGCTTTATTAATACATTAGCTTCTTCAGCAGAATAAATAGTAAAGTTCATTTAGTAAGGGAAGTGTTGACACTGATGATACTATTTCATTAAATCTTAAACAATGCTTTATTGTTTTCCATAAAAAAATACAGTTATGACCTCCGATGTGTTCTTTAAAAAATTTAGATGTTAATTAAACAACATGTGGAAAATACTCAAAGACATTATTTTACAGAAGCTTGGAGGAAACCCAGTAAACCCATTTCATACTAAAGCACCATCCAGGGAGCTGAAACAAGTGTGTGTCAGGATGTTTAATATTATAGCCTAGGGGGACATAACACTTGCTATATGTGGGAAGTAAACAGCAGGACTTTTCACTAAAAAATGAGACAGAGGAAAAACTTGTGATCACAGAACAGAAAACCATATTGCCAATCCGATACAAATGTAAGAGCTTCTCCACAACCCAAGCTGTGTCTTTCCCAGCTAAACTCTCATATTATCTTTTGTGAAACTTAGTTTTTGTTGCAGAGATAGGAAGAACTGGAAAAAAACAAAAAAATATTGTTTTTTATCCAGAGAATCTCTTCATGGAAAAACTCTTGCCATGTTTTTCACTTTAACTGAAACACCAGATGATTATCTGACTACTCCTCTACTATATTACTTAAATTAACAAAGCAGAAAATTGAAAGCTTCAAAAGTTCAAGCCCTCTTCACAAATATAAATCAAAAGTACAGTATTATTTGCAGGGTTTTTTGATTATTCCTAGCTTAAGAAAAGAGAAGTTTTTCAGATGTGATTTCTAGGTATCATCAAATTATATTTATGACTATTAATTATTTTTTAATTTTTATATTGCCTTATGATTTAACCCTGCAACAGTGTGGTATCCTCCCACCTGAAACTTTACATTACAAACTAGGTATAATGTTCCAGAAGTTAATTTTCTAACAAATAACTTCACATATGTATTTGCATTTTTTTTCTTTCTGAGAATTATTAGACTCTTTATTCAGTAAACATTGATGACAATAAGAACAATAAATTATTTTGGTATCCTTTAATAAATAAGAAACACCAATTCATAACTAAAGCTTTTCAGATGAAACAGAACTTCAATTTAGATTTGCGTTTCAAATTGTTGAAAATGCCACAAAATGACAGTCCAAGGCAGATCAATATTCCTGATTTCAGATAAAGTCAAGAAAAAAAGGCTTTGCATTTTTGTAATACAACATTTTATTTTTCTTCAGGAATTTAATTCCCCCATGTTTTAAATAGTGTTAGCAGGGAAAAGCTCAGTCCTATTGTCTGAATAGGTCCTATAGCAGTTCTCAGGCTACTGTTGTTCTCACATCAGCCTAAGTAAATTAACTGTAAACACTTTCAGTGATATGGAGGCTACTAGCCAGTCATGGAAGCTAACAGTAATTTATCTGTGTTATACTCTAATAATCACAGTTTCTCAGATACCTGAAATTACCAAGTTTCATTGTAGTAAGAGACAATAGGGTGAAAGAAGCCCTTTGTCTCTGGTATGTTTAGATTTCTGAGGTAGCTTCATTATTGCAAGTGATAACAAATACTGAAAATTAATTAGTCACCAGATTCAAAGAGATTTGAAAGGGCTTTCATTGTTGAAATCATTTGTGGTTAATAATGATAAATTTTTAGGTCTGGGTTTTATTGGGTTGTTTTTTGTTGTTGTTTTTTTAGTTTTCTTTTTTGCTTGTTTGTTTGAGGGGCTTGGGGTTTTTGTTGTTTGTTTTAGTGTTTTCAATTGTACTTAAAGCCAAGGAAGTACCGAGGGAAAAAGACTGGGATAGAAATACAGCCAGGACTTAAGTGTGCTATACATTCTTGAAAAAGAATTTTAAAATGTCCTGAGTATAAAACTGTTGGGTAACCGTCCTTAGTGTACTACTGTTAGGAGACTTTAAGTCAGGACTAAGTTAGAGTGTATCCTGGGGTGACTTTATGATGCTGAATTGTATCCCCATTCATCTGTTTAGCCCAGAAATAAGTTTTGTCCCTTTAAGCTTGGTTCTGAGAGCGAAGGGGGAGAGAAGAAGAAGGGCACAGTTTGCTTTCAGAAGCTGTACTCACTCCTCCACGTTCCAGCTCCTGGACTGTGCTGTCTGCAGCATGGACAGTGGGACAGGGCTCTCCTTTGCTTTTCGTTAGGTTTTTGCTAGCTGAGGCAGAGAAGTTCCCTGGACTGTGGCCTTTTTCTTGGAACTGTTCAAACCTGCTCTGGACTGAAAACCCAGAAAAAAAACAGGAGCTCACATCTGTGGCCCACTGGGGCCCAGGATGCAGCATTTTCCAGCACAGGAGGGACTGAGTGAGCTAAGCTACAGCCCACAACAAGGACTTTCTAAATTTGTCATCTCTTCAGAACAATGAGAGGTTCCATTGTTTAATATTATTCATTTTTTTATGCTTGTGAATACTTTGCTTGTCAAATAAACAGGCTTTTTTTCTACTTTTCTCCAAGGAAATCTTTACCTGGACTAGTAGGGGAGGGGCCGCATTAATCTGCTTTCTAGGGGGACCACTTTTGGAGTTTCCTCCCAAGTTTGCCCTATACCAGTACAGGGAGCTTGTTAAATAATATTTTTAGACTTTTAAATTCATCACCTACTCTGGATATTGGGTTCCTTGCCAAGAGTTCTAAACATTGTTCTTCACTTGCAGGTAATAGAGTCCCTTTCTGAATCTAGCTTGTTTGCAATGAACATAACAATGCACCTCATAACATATAGGACCAAATAAAAAACATTACTTTAATGCTTATTAAATTCCCACTAAAAACTGAGGAGAAAATTTTGGTTCCAATAAAGGCTACCTTCCCATATGGGTGACAGAAAAATCAAGTCAATAAAAATAAATAAGTAAATGAATGCAAGTTCCAACATTGATACTTTTCAAGTCATAATTCAATATCTAAACTAACAATACTTGTTGCAGCAGCATCTGGCACTACAAAATCGCTAAATTCTATGACATTTATTTCCATCTAATAATTTGACTGAAAGGTTACATTGACCTGAAGTAGCAGAAAAAGCTCTGCTCGTGGTAAAAACATTTGAGGGTTTTTTTTTCCTCCCCAGATATTCACTGATGATCACAACTGGCATTTTCACTTCCCTTGTGAAACTCTTCCAGCTTCTCTTAAAATCATTCATTTTAATGAGCTGGATTTATTCTCCTTGTTTACTCTTTGTCTTTATTGTGATGGATGTTTCTTACTTTGTCTTTCAACTAAGCGGTATAGGAAACTATGTTAGTGTGTAGACTCCCCACTCTATTACAACTGCTTTGATCACAAAGTTTTGACTAATGATGCCAAATACGACACTGTGGATTAGTGTCTGGCTGCACCGAATTGCTTCATTTAGTGTAGGCAGCATAGAATGCTACCAGAATAAATCTAGGATCATTAGTCCAATTGCTCTATAGTAATAACTTTTCAGGCAAGAAACTGGATGTGTCTGCAATCTGAATTAAATGAGCTCCACAGTCTTTAAAACACCAGGCAATATAAGTGAATATACACTTTAAAACTGTGTTTTTGTTGATATGTCCAGACTTATATGTGAAGACTGGAAATAACATTCAAAGGTTTTTTTTGTTTTCTTCTCCTAGTGATTGTATTGTCATATTATTTTCCATATTACTTCAATAGCTGCAGAAAGATTTTTAATCAGAACAGGAACCAAACAAGGTAAGAAATGCTGTGTAGGCTAATTAATGAAAAGAGAAAATGAACAAGCTAAAGGCTTATCACTGTATTAGAAACATAAAGGCCTGCAAAATCTGTATATATATATATATATAGATATATATGCACACACACATATACATATATATTTTGTACATTTCATATGCACACCTAATAATCCTTTTTGTGTAACTGAATTGAAAAACAAGAATTTAGTTCCTGTAATGTATTGTGAAATGTCTGACCTCCTGAATGGGATCAAGTGTAACTTACTGTTTCCCATCACAAGGTCACTGCTGTATTTAAGAGCCTTGAGAAAAAAGATAATTGATTGAGCTGATCTATGTTCCTTGCTCATCTCACTATGCCTATTTCTCATCTGCCCTGGGTTAATCACCAAGTCCGCAGCCTGCTGATGTCCTCCATTACATCATAATTAGAATAAGCAGGCAGAGAGGGGGAAAGCTGGTGAAATTATTCCTATTTTCTTCTGAAGAGACAGATGTTGCTGGATAGATTTCATTTAATTTTATGACAGTTGAAATAGTAGTCTCCATGTGCAGAGAGCTGATAGTGACATCGATAACAAGGAAAGTGAGCTGTGCTTCTTAGCTAGTTAGTAATGGTTATTCATTTTTGGGGATAATGTCATGCTATTTGCCAATTATAGCAGATTGGGGATGGATTTAACATATATGTACGAAAAATACTTAAAATATAATTCCACAGAATCTGAATTATATTCTCTAATGCAAAAGCTTTGCTGTGGTGCATCTTATGGATAGTAACAGGTTTGAATTTTTTTTGGACAAAAAATTTCCTATTCGGTAACATTACCTAAGAGACAATATATACTGAATTTCTATATCATACTGGTAAAGCTGAGACATTGTTTCTGTTCAGTGCTTATGCTTTTAAAACTGATACTGACTGTGATGAATATTAAGATATCTAGAGGAAGATCAAATTTTCTAAAATTTTTCATTAACAAAAGTCAATAGTTAACTTTCAGAGATAATAAAATAACAAATATAACAAAACATGGAATGACTGAAAGAAATTTTTACCTTTGGGGGTGGCACAGCAGGTAAAAAACATTATCGTGCATTTTGCATCCAATTATTATTTTGCAATTAATTTGAATGTATATTGTAAAATATTTTTTGCTGATTTAACCATAGGAAATTCTTTGCCTAATATTCACATATTGCAAAAATTGTTACTTGCGGCGCTCTGGTGTTTCTCCCGGCTCCGGAGCAGCCGCCAAACCCAGCGGTGCACCTCAGGTCCTCCAGTCCCAGTCCCGCCGCTGCTCCCAGGCACTGTGCACTCCGGGAAGGTGGGTCGGCCGTTTCTACCGCCACTCACAAGGGGCCTCAATAAAGAGGGTGAAGGAAGGACCAAATTCCCCATGGCAGGAGCTGAGAGCATTTTATTGGTGTGCTCACAAGTCCTGTATTGGGGAATATGGCCACATGGCCTCGGCTGCCTGGGCGTTTTATGGAGGGTGGAGTGGGGGCTGTCACATGGTCTGGGGAAGCTAATAGGGACACAGTAGGGGATGGCACCGGGATCTGGGGCGGTCCCGGGGCGTGGCGTGGCCCGGGAGAACCAATAGGAGCACGGCAGGGGTGGCTCCGGGGCCCGGGGCAGTCCCGGGGCTATGGGGGTGTGGTGTGGAAGGCAGGAGCCAATGAGGAAGCGGCAGGGGCAGTGCCGGGGCCTGGGGTGGCCCTGGCCGCAGGGGTGGGGTAGCAGCAGGAAAGGATCAAAAGGGGGTAATGGGAGCTGGGCTGCATGGTCAGGCAACTCAGGAATTGGCCACTGTAGGGGGGGGAAACCCAGGGGATACATGGGGGTACACAGAATTTGCTAACACACACTAGAACCCTGACCTAAACCCAAAGTCCGGGATGCAACAGTTACTTACATTCAAATGGAAATAGTGACAGGAAAATAAAAACAAACATCCAGCAGAATATCCTTGTCCTGAAAAACATAATAAAAAGTTGCTCTGGGAAGATCCCATTGTGGCCTTCCAGTATCTTACAGGCGTTTGTAAAGGAAGCAGACAGAATATTTCTGCAGGCAGATAGTGACAGGACAAGAAGCAATGGTTTGAAACTGAAAGGGGGCTAGTGTAGATGAGATGTTAGAAGGAAATTCTTTACTGTAAGAATGGTGAGGTACTAGAACAGGTTGCCTAGTGAAGTTTAAATGTCTCGTCCCTGAAACTGTTCGAGGCCAAGTTGAATGGGATTCTGAGTGATCTGGTTTAGTGGAAGGTGTCCCTGCCTATGGCACAGGTGCTGGAACTAGATGATCTTTAAGGTGCCTTCCAACACAAGCCTTTCTGAGATTCTGTGACTAGCTCTGGTACAATTATCTCATCTAATCATATCACTTCTATTACTCCTAGTGACTTTTGCTCAATTTATTCACATTAACACTTCAGCATACAAATATCAGTTGCTGAAAGGAAAAAAAAAAAACAACCAAAAATCCCTAGGAAAGAGAGTTTTCATTCAAGTATCTTTTCACAGACCTGCTTCACTTGTCACTTCTGTTGCTTTACTTTTTATGAACTGATTTCTGTCCAGATGTGTACTATATTCAAGTGTAAATAAACTTGTGACCCTGACTTTCATATAATTCTGTACATTCTTAATTCAGATCATAGTGTTAGCTGCTACTGCCTGACCACCTGTGAGGAGGTCCTCTTTTGAGTCCTCAATAGTAAATTAATTTTACAATGCTATCTCATGGCCTTGGTAAAACAAGGCACACTGTACAAGAGTCCGATAGCATAAGGCAGTGTAGAATATAACCAAAATACATTTTCTAGTCATACTGCTAAAATTAATGACCAGGTGATTTCTCAGAATGCACACTGCACAAAATCAATAAGAAAATTCTGCTGAAGAAACAGTTTCTTTGTGATCAATACAAGACTTCTTCAACTATTTAAATACTTGGTATGCCTATGTAAAGGAATCGCTGATTATTTGTTGTGGAAGATATTAAATATTTTTTCATATTTGTTATTTCCACCACAAGCACAAATGTATAAATCAATTTCATAAAAAAATATAGTTAGATTATGATATAAATTCTGACATAATTCCCATGTGCTAAGTCCATGGAAACTTGGTAGCTAATCAAAAGTTTCTTTTGAAGAATGAGGTCAGAAATTTTCATGAAGATAAAACTTTGATTACCAATTGATGCAATCTTAATGAAGACAGATAACAGATGACCTTGAGAGATAGTGCAGATATTATCCACGCAAATATTTGAAACAAAAAAAAAAAAAAAGCATAATTTCTTTGCATACGTGATGTGTCCTGTCAAACAAACAGGGACAAAAAGACAGAAGATTATGTTATCAATATGTGTGCAGATAATTCCTCACTGTGCTACAGAATGGTGTTTCAGTCACTAGTAATCCCTTCAGGGGTAATTTTCTTCCTATTATCACTAAACTTTTATATATTTTTATTTCAAATATTTCTGTGTTTTATCTGATTATCAAATTATAAACAGGATTTTTAATTTTGCATTGACCAGGAAATTACAACAGTCTCTTTCTAGGCTAGCCATTTTGCATACACAAGATCATGACAAGGGGATGCTGAGCCATTTGATGCTCAATCAAGTCAGCAGTAAGAGTCAAAAAAATAGCTGAATTGGATACAATATTAAAAAAAAAAAAAAAAAAAAAAAAAACTTTTATGTGAAGAGGCTGCCATTTTTCCAATCTGCAGATGCCCATATAAATTGTTTATATTCAGTTGAAATTTTATATGGGCTAATATTATAATAACTAGAAATATATCTATATTTAAATACTTCTGCTGGAATGTCAAAACTTTGCATATAGATGCGTATTTTAATGTTATATAATTTTCCATTCATTCAAGCAAAGATAACAGGACAGGTAGTCATTACATGTCAGAAGTACTATAAAAGTTTAACTGCAGAGAAATTATCTCTGGGACAGGTTAGCATGGGACAGGTGTCTTTAAGCATAGATGTTAATATATGTTAAATCTTTTAAATCTGTTCTCACTCTGAAATCATTACAAGTAGAAACAAGAATACTACAAGTAATTTTATATATATATATATATATTTTATCTAAAGAAAAACTTAAAATGCCTATTTTTTATGCTATGCGGAACTAAGTGGAGCTAGTGATACTTTTTCAGTTGTTACTCACTGGAATGTAATGCTGGTTTAAGTGCAAATCATAGATTTTATTATTATAATTCAATATTTGCATGTTTATTCATGTAAAAATAAACTCCTCCAATTGTTTTAATTTTTCATATCACATTTTAACTTACAAAAAACTGTCAAACTTAAAAAAATTCAGAAGGCACAGCTAAAATGATAAAATTTTGGAAAACCCTTAAAAAAACTAGGATAGCAAGGTCCATTCAAAGGGAGAGTAAAACTTAATAGGACTAGAAAAGGCTTTCATATAATCTAAGAAACAAAAATGATCAGTTGTTAGAGATGATAGAAGAAAAGACAACAATTTCTACAATTAAAATTTGTAGGTTTGAACTGCAGGCAAAATTTTAGCGGTCAAACTTCGCAAAATGTTGACTTTAGCACTGAACCCAATAATTCTATAATGCAAGAAGTAAGATTATGTCTCAATAATTTTAAAACAGTAAAAATATATCTTATTCATATGTGTTGAGTATTTGTGACTGGTGTTGAGTATTTGTGACTGATGAAGGTAAACAGTGTTGACAATATTCATAACTTGACTATTAATTTGTTTGGGCAAAATAAAATAGATAACAATTACAACTGAAAAAAAATAGGAAAAACAAATCTACATAGCCCCTGAAAAAGTTGTTCCTAAATTAAATACCTTAACATCCTTTTCAAAGTTACTATTTGCCTTCTACTCCAGCCAGGGCTCCATGTACTCATTCCATCCACTCAGTTGCTGTCTCACATAAAGGGAAACTCCCCTTTCTAGTCTTCTTATCCAGTCCTGTTGCATCCCGGAGATTGGGTTTAGATTAGGGTTTTTAATTTATGTTAAAATAAGTCAAGTTCTGTAATCCCGCGTTTCCCCCGTGTTGTTCCCCCCCGCGGTTTCTAGCCCCATGCTGCTGACTGCCGGATCTTACCCCTGTGCCGCTCCTGTAACCACTCTGCCGTCCGGCCCCGGGAAACCCCGTGCTGGCCACCCCAAACCACACGATCCCACTCAGCGCACGGCTCGGTGCCCGCCCCTGTGGGGTTCTCTGGTTGGTCGCTGTTGCTGGCGTCACTGCCACGGCAACCACCCCTATTGGGCGGCAGGCCGTGGATCCTCTCGCCCCGCCCCTCCATAAAACCCTATCCCGCCGGCAGAGGGGCCATTTTCTCCCATGCGAGTGCCGGGAGCGGTCGCGTCTTTCCATCGAACCACGCCATACGTGACCAATAAACCGTTCCTGCCAAGCACGGAGTAAATGGACAAATTCCTTACCTCTTTGCCGGATCCCTAGCGCACGGTAACAGAGGCTGGCCAGCCCACGCGCCCGAGACACGGAGCCGTGTCCGGGAACCCGCGGCAGCAAACCCCGGCAGCACGTGGAAGCTACGCCACAGCCGGGCTCCCAAGAGCTGCGTGCAGCCGGGGAGAGCGAAAACCCACGCCGCAATTGGCGCCCCAACGTGGTGCCGAGGCCAGCGCTCAGCTGATTGCGTGGACGGAGGTTCACCGCGGAGCTCCAGGAACAGCGCCAGGAGCCGCTGCTGCCGGCCAGGGGCCGCGCGCCGCTGCCAAGGGGGGAGCGCCGCCGCCAAGCCAGAGCGGGCAGCGGTCCGTGCCAGACCACAGCTCCGTGCTGGATGGAAACCGAGAGCAGGGGCTCTCCAAAGTACGTCAGTGAAATTCTCCGTCGCCCACGGGGGACCAGACAGTGTGTCCTGCGTGGGACAGGAAGTGCAAACTTTCGCAGCCAGGAGGGCAGAAGAAAGGACACTTCCTGGGACTCCCGGACCCTGGTGGCAGCTTTTCTTTGCAGAGACTTCAGTCTGGTAAGTATTAGTTGTGGAAATGGGTCCAGCTAATACGGGGAGGGCTGGCCGTGTTCCCGAGGTTGGGACGTGCGGCGCGCAGCACGAACGGCAGCCGCTGGAGTCGCCTGCGTTTTTTTGCTTTTTTTTCTCTTTTTTACTGCCCCAGGGGTGAGGTGGTTTGGGTGGAAGAAGCATGGGGACCGTGCTATCTGCCCAACAAAAGGAATTTTATTCCCAAGTTAAGGAAATCCTTTTGGTGAAGGGCCGATACCCAAAAAATGTAGTGAAGAAATTTGTCCGGTGGTTGTTCTTTGCTTTCCCCCGTCTGTCTACCGAGGACGCACGCAAAACAGGATTTTGGGAGCAAGTGGGAAAAAGGCTAGCAGAGGGGATCGGTAGGGATCCCTCCATAGATGACTGCTTCCCTAAATTCCATTTGTTGATCACAGATGTGGTAAAATCAGACCCCGCGCGAAACTCGGTTGGGGAAAGGAAAGAACCATCCAGAAAATCTGTTACTCCCTCTGAATCTGTTTCCCCATCCCCTTCTCCTACCCCTTCTTCCCCTAATCCGGGTGAGCAAGGGGGGGCACCCCATCAGTCTGAGACGCAGGGCAGCTCCACAAACGTGGACCGTGCTCCTGGCTCCCCCAAGCCACCCCGGCATCCCCGCCTTAGCGAGATCGGTCGATTCGCTGAGGCCACGACCCTAAACCCTCCTTCCAATCCCTTTTTCCCAGTTGAAAATCCCAGTTTCGGCGCTACCCCGCGCAGTTCTGTTTCTTTAAACCCCTTTCTTTGTCCCCCTGAGGAGGCCGAGGCCACGTGGTCGATCTCTTTGTCTTCCCAAGATGGAGGGCGGCCACATGGCAAGGCTTCCTTTTCCGACAATCCCTTTCTTCCCTTTGTTCCCTATGACCCCACCCCCTCCTGCTTCCCGGTGGGCGCGGGAACTGCCCACTCAAGGCATTGGGTTACCACCCCTCCCCCTGTCCCTCCTCGGGTAGGCATAGGCGTTCCCTCCTTGCATGTCCTACCTGCCGCGTCAGCAGCCCCGCCCTCTCCCAGCCAGGAGGGCTCAGTAGCCTCCTTCCCACCTTCCGAAGAGGAGGATTCTCCCCGCCCTGTCCGTCCTCTCCCTCGCGCTCTGCCCCTGCGTCCTCCCGCTCCTCGGAGACCTGGGGTGGGGAGAGGAGGGGGCGTGCAACGGAGCCCGGTCCATTAAGTCGAGCAGTCAATCCACACTCCAATCCCCTACACAAGGGGAGGGGCAAACCCTGCGTGGACACCCCTCTCCTACGATTCACTCAAAGAGGTCTGCAAGACATTGCAAAAATTTGTCAGAAAGAGTCCTTTTTTTAAAGGGATTCTAAAAGCCACTTTAACATCTAAAACTGTAGTGCCGGCTGACCTTAAGCGTCTGTTCAACTGCCTGCTTCTCCCTTCTGAATACGACCTGTGGGAGAGGAGGTGGAAAAGGCTAGCGGCAGACCTGCTTCCCGAAATCCACAAGGGGCCTTATGGCCTGGATTTCGCGGAAGAGCAAATCACCCTAGACCATCTTGTGGGCGAGGGAGAATGGAGTGAGGGGCAACTGCAAGCTCATGGAATTCCCACAGCAGTGTTGGACATGTCCAGGAATGCAGCAGAGCGTGCGTTCCTGGGCATGCCCGCCAGGGATCCGGGGATACCCTACACGGCAGTCAAGCAAGCCGTGGGGGAGCCTATGTTAGATTTTGTAGATCGGGTCCGGGCAGCCGTGGAGAGACGCATAGAAGTACCTGAACGCCGGGAAGGAATGATCCTAGAAGTGGTGCACATGAATGCCAACGCCATGTGCAAAAGAGTCATCATGTCAATGCCGGCCTCACCACTGCCAACCCTCAGCCAGATCATCGAGGAATGCACACTGAAGGCGCACCTGATGGAAGAGGAGGAGGCCCCAAAGAAAAAGGACAAGCAAGTTGCCTCGTCCGCTGCTTCTTCGAGGAACCCAGCACTGAAGCGACTTCCATCCACACGCCGGTGTTACCATTGCCATCAGGAAGGACACTTCCAGGCTCAATGCCCACTTCTAGGGACTACGCTACCCAGAGTTGCGGGAGGGGGGAGGGGGAATGGGAACCCCGCGGTCCAAAAAAACTGACCCATGAACGCGCACTTGCCGCGCGTTCAGACAAAAATGAGGCAAGTCGCGGTGCTGCAAGAGGAGCTGCAATGCACCATCTAGTACCATCAGTAAGCGGCTGCCTCTCAACTAGTGACAACCGGGAGCCTTATCGACTCCGACTCACTAACTCTGTTCATTTCCGTTCCCAGGACTGGCAGTTTTTCATAGCAGATGCAGAGCTTATATCGCACATCTGCCGCTGTGAGACCAGGAAGAAAGAAGATCTCTTAAATTGCAGGTACCTCGTTGTTGGAGACACAAAGAGCACTCCACTGGAGATAGAAGTCCCTCCAGTAATCTCCACCCTCAATCCGAGGCTCTTCTATCTCGCAGCACGCTGTGTCCACCTCCCCCTCTTCCTGCCTAAGGGCCAGGTAATTGCAGAAGCAATTCCCATTCCTCGTGCTCTGTGCAATGACCTGGAGCTCTCTGTGTTTTATGCTGGGAAGTTGGGAGAGGAAAAACCCCTCATATGGTGCAAACTCAAATGCGAGGGGCGATCTGTACACCTACAGGGGATGTTGGACACAGGGGCAGACATGACAGTCATCCCACCATAAAAGTGGCCATCACACTGGGAGCTGCAAAGCGTGGCCACACCAGTCTTAGGACTAGGCGGGCCACAGCCAGCAAGACAATCCAAAAACATTGTCCAAATTCAGGGTCCGAATGGGCTGCTGGCCTCAGTGCGTCCGTTCGTGATTGACTGCAAATTTACATTATGGGGGAGGGATGCCATGTCGCAGTGGGGAGCCAAATTGGAATTTCTGGTCCCCCAGCATTTTTTGGTGCGGCCACTGAAGAGCGCCCCACACAGAAAGTAACATGGCTCACAGATAAGTCCATCTGGGTGGAGCAGTGGCCGCTGAGTAAGCAAAAGCTGCAGGCGCTCACCAAATTAGTTAACGAAGAGTTAGAAAAAGGACACCTTGTAGAAACAAACAGCCCCTGGAACTCTCCTGTGTTTGTAATAAAAAAACCGGGGAGAGACAAGTGGAGACTCCTCCACGATTTGAGGAAAATTAATGAGGCAGTGCAAGATATGGGCTCCCTCCAACCGGGTATGCCATCTCCATCTATGCTACCCCAGAATTACAATTTGGCTGTAATTGACATTAAAGATTGTTTCTTCCAAATCCCACTCCATCCGGATGATGCTCCCCGTTTTGCATTCTCTGTGCCTTCCATCAACAGAGAAGCCCCAATGAAGCGCTACCACTGGACGGTACTACCACAGGGTTTCAAATGTTCCCCTACTATATGCCAGTGGTATGTCGCTAGGGTTCTATCCCCAATGCGTGCCAAGTGGACATCCTGTATTTTCTATCATTACATGGATGATGTGCTGATTTGTGCCCCTGACAGCGAGATCCTGCAAGTAGCACTGGAGGACACTGTTAGGGCCTTGTCGATGGCCGGATTTGAGTTACAGAAACAAAAGGTACAGTTGCTGCCACCCTGGAAGTATCTGGGCTTGGAAATTAACAACCGGACGATCAGACCCCAACAGATACAGACAAATGATAACCCCAAGACGCTGAATGATCTCCAGCGCCTGTGTGGGTCATTAAATTGGATCAGGCCATGGCTAGGACTCACTACGGGGGAATTATCCCCCCTCTTCGATTTGTTAGCAGAAAGGGAAGGGGATGAGGGTTTAGGTTCCCCAAGAGTCCTGACCCGAGAGGCCAGAGCAGCGCTCGAGAAGGTCCAGAAAGCCATCACGAGCAGGCAGGCCCACCGTTGCCAACCTGGGCTGCCTTTCCGATTCATCGTCTTGGGTGAGTTGCCCCATTTGTATGGTGTGATATTTCAGTGGGACAAAGGTCATCGGGGCCCCTCTTCATAATAGAGTGGGTGTTCCTTGGCCACAGGCAGTCCAAGAGTATCACCAGGCCACAGGAGCTGATGGCGCAGCTCATAATACGGGCCAGGGCTCGTCTGCAAGTACTAGCTGGCTGTGACTTTACATGTATCCATCTCCCCATCAAAACATCCATGGGGAAGATGACCAAAGAGGCTTTTGAACACCTGCTAAGGCAGAATGAGAACTTACAGTTCGGTCTAGACAACTTCTCAGGCCAAATTAAGATCGGACATCCTGGCCATTATTTGTTCAATACTGAATTCAAATTGTTACCCAAAGAATTACAGAGCAAAAAACCCCTCCGAGCACTAACAGTATTCACGGACGGGTCAGGGAAGTCCCACAAGTCAGTGGTGACTTGGAGGGACCCAGAGACTCAGGTGTGGGAATCAGATATTAAAGTAGTAGAAGGTTCCCCACAGGTGATGGTGTAGTGAGAGCTTTTGAGAGGTTTGAACAGCCGTTTAATTTGGTAACAGATTCAGCATACGCAGCTGGAGCAGTGTCTAGAGCTGAACATGCAGTTGTAAAAGAGGTGCCAAATCAGGTCATCTTTGGGTTGCTCTCAAAATTAGTACACCTAGTTTCTAACCGTGAGCATCCCTTTTATGTGGTACATGTGAGATCACACACAGATCTCCCAGGCTTTATTGCCGAGGGAAACCGCAGAGCAGATGCCTTGGCAGCCCCTGTACACCTAGGAGGCCAGCCGAGCATAGTCGAGCAGGCCAAACTGAGCCATCAGCAGTTCCATCAGAATGCCCCGGGGCTGGTACACCAGTTTAATCTGCGGCGTGACCAAGCCAGGGAAATTGTGGCCTCATGCCCCAGCTGTCAGGAGGCAGCTTTACCAACACTGGGAGCAGGTGTGAATCCCAGAGGTCTCCGCAGTTGTGAGGTGTGGCAAATGGATGTCACCAAGGTCCCTGAGTTCGGTAAGCTCAAGAATGTCCATGTAACTGTGGACACCTTCTCGGGGGCAGTTTTTGCTTCAGCACACATAGGGGAAAGGGCCACAGATGTCAGGAAACATCTTGTCCAGGCCTTTGCCACCTTAGGGGTCCCAACCACAATTAAAACAGACAATGGTCCAGCCTATACTTCCAAGGTGTTCCGCAACTTCCTGCAAGATTGGGGGGTTCAGCATAAGACCAGGATTCCCCACTCCCCCACCGGCCAGGCCATAATAGAGAGAACCCACCAGACTCTAAAGCAAGTCCTCAAAAAGCAGCGAAAGGATGTGCGAGTGCTGTCACCGCACGAGAGGATCTGTAAAGCATTGTTTACCATCAATTTCCTAAACTGTTCCTTTGACAGACCAGAACTGCCAGCCCTGAGACATTTCAAACAACATCAGGAGCTCCAGCCAGAGGAGCAGCCTCCAGTGTTAATGAGGGATCCGGACTCTAAAGAAATCCAGGGTCCATTTCCACTTTTGACTTGGGGACGGGGATACGCCTGCGTGTCTACGCCTTCAGGAGTCAGGTGGATCCCCAGGAGGCATGTTAAACCCTACACAGCAGAGCAGTCAGTGAGTCGGAGTGATACGGTGCCAGTGGATGCAACCTGTGATCCCACCAACCTAGGGGTTGCATCCAATCGCAGACGCTGCAAGGAAGGAAAAGATTCTACCTCTCTCTAACCAATGCTTCCCTTACAGCTACCTCAGCCCAGTTATACCCCCAGTTCCTATGTTTGTAATAAAGTTGTCCCAGTTTCCCTATCCCTAAACACCCTGAGAAGAACCAGCCCCAGCACCATCTCCAGGCCCTCTCCACCTGCGTAGCAGTCACTGCAGTTGCAGCAGCAGAAGAAGCTGGGAGAAGAGGCCACCGCTTGAGAGACTGAATCAACACCACTGCTTTCTTTTTATATTTTATTAAGCGGGGAGATGTTGCATCCCGGAGTTTGGGTTTAGATTAGGGTTTTTAATTTATGTTAAAATAAGTCAAGTTCTGTAATCCCGCGTTTCCCCCGTGTTGTTCCCCCCCGCGGTTTCTAGCCCCATGCTGCCAGCTGCTGGATCTTACCCCTGTGCTGCTCCTGTAACCACCCTGCCGTCCGGCCCCGGGAAACCCCGTGCTGGCCACCCCAAGCCACACAATCCCACTCAGCCCACGGCTTGGTGCCTGCCCCTGTGGGGTTCTCTGGTTGGTCGCTGTTGCTGGCGTCACCGCCACGGCAACCGCCCCTATTGGGCGGCAGGCCGTGGATCCTCTCGCCCCGCCCCTCCATAAAACCCTATCCCGCCGGCAGAGGCGCCATTTTCTCCCATGCGAGTGCCAGGAGCGGTCGCGTCTTTCCATCGAACCGCGCCATATGTGACCAATAAACCGTTCCTGCCAAGCACGGAGTAAATGGACAAATTCCTTACCTCTTTACCGGATTCCTAGCGCACGGGAACAGAGGCTGGCCAGCCCATGCGCCCGAGACACGGAGCCGTGTCCGGGAACCCGCGGCAGCAAACCCCAGCAGCATGTGGAAGCTATGCCACAGCCGGGCTCCCAAGAGCCGCGTGCAGCCGGGGAGAGCGAAAACCCACGCCGCACAGTCCTTCCTAAAAGAGCCTTTATCAAATTGTAAGTCTTACCTGTTTTTTTGCTGCGCATATAGCATAGCCCTACACACTACTAATTTGATTCTCTTAGCTTTGGGACCAGACTGCCTATCTCTATTCTGAGTGCTTATACAGTCTGCAGAGTGGAATTTTGTGAGAGCTCATAGAAATTTCTTTACATGTATCCCAGTTTTTCTTTGAAGAAAATTTTAGAGCCCATGCACAGGAAGCTAAATTTTCTGTTGGACCATGCTGTGCCTAAAGAAAACTCTACTTTATCCCCTTGGTAATGTGGCAATAATTTCTAGGCAAATTGCAGATGTTTTGGGGATTTTTGCTATTTGACAATATTCTATTTTATTTAAGATCTTTTAGAGAAATGGTTCTGTTTGTTTAATCATCTGCAGTCAACAGGCTACAATGTTTGCTTCTAGATCTGCAACAACAAGAAAGGCTTTTTTTTTTTTGCATCTGCCTCTAGTACAATGACTGGCATCATATTCACAAAAGCAGAACTCATTCTTCCTCAGGTTTTCTTTTTCTTGTTTAGATATTCCCACACCCCATCAACACATACACAATCTAGCTCAGTTTAGAATCTATTTTATGCCACATCTTTGAGGGTACTGGAAATATATTTATGACTTAACACAATTGGCATTATTTTCTGTCTTCTATAGTAATAATCTTTCCCAGTGGAGCACAGCAGTGTGACAAAACAGTGGACCTTCTTATGGTAGTTATGAGAACTCTCATTCACCTACAGTGACATGTTTTGCTGTGTTTTCAATGAACTAGCTTCTTTTTACATAGGTTACACATTGGTTTGGAAGATCTGCAATAATCATGAAGATAGTGTAGCTTTGTCAAAAACTCCTTCATGTACCCTTCTAACTTTATAAGATTCTTAGTACAGCAAGTTAAAGCTAGGAGCAATATTCAAGAGCTTGTCAGTCTGAAATGTTGGGCTTGATTTTTTTGCACTGTCTTCCCCTCTGAACAGTATAATATAAAATCCTATTTTTGAAAACATCGAGTTCTAGACATGTTTTGTAGATGCAAATCATTACACAAGCTGTTCAGTGATGAAGTATTAAACCCTGTTGTCTCAGAGAGTCAGTAGTCAGCCTTGGTAAAAGACAGCTTGCTTATAATCCTGTCTGAAATCTGTGTGGGGCTACATGAAAGATTTGTGACTATTTCACTTATCCTTCTGTGGAACAGATAATATTATCTGAATTTATGAACCACTGATAGTAAATAACTGATACCTGAGAAAAAAGTAACCAAACCAAAAAAAGGCAAAATGTGCATGTGCCACTAAAAATTTTTGAATTATTATATGATAGTATTATGAATAGGCACAGTTTCTATTGAAAAGTCTTACCAATGAAAGTCACAAAGATCGAAAACTGGTGATAAATGTGACAATTTAAATGCAGAAATTTGCAAACAAACTTCTTTTGAAAGGAACATATTGTCACCAGGATTTTTTACCTTAACTTTGCTCCACTGTTATCTTTATTTCTCTGTTTCAAAAACTGCAGTGTTGTGACAGATCTCTCTCTCTTTATCATGTATTGTCTAAATCAAATGGCTCCCAGAAGTAGAACATTCTATAATCAGCTTGAGCTAAAGTGATACAGATGGATATTTAATTTTAAGTTTCATACTTGACATGTGCAGCTATTCTATGATAATGGGAAGCTGCAAATAAATGACTATTGAATTTTTGTTTTGTCAAACTACAAAGCTGAATAGGACAAATATATCCTAGCCTTGATTCCTCTCATTAAATAAAGTAGGGAAATATCTAATTTTTCAATTATACATATGGTCAAACTCTCAAATCATGCTCTTTTATGCATGTAGACCCACATAGGTATGCCGGTTTTCCTAACAACTTAGGAAACATCCTAACACCTTGTATATTAGTTACTACATTCACCTTATATAACAATATTATGAAAATATATGTTTATTTTGTCTATAATTTATAGTTTGTCATATTTCTGTATGTACTTCCTTACGTATTGTTTGATACACATGCCAAGAAGAAGAAAGCTAAACAACTCCAGCTTGTCAGATATCTGGGTCACCATATTGTTATGAATAAGAAAGCTGTTGCCACTACCATATCTCTTTATGAGCTTCTGAAAGTTAATTTCATAATGACATAATTTGTGTGGGGCGCAGATGTTCACCTCTAATTACTCTTAAGAAGAACATAAATATAAAGTATTTTGTTAGAGAACTCTACATCAGTCTGTATATAAATCAAATCCAGACATTAAATAAAAATTAACTGCAGGGAGAACTCTTCAGCAGGTCACAGTAAATTTGGGGTTGAAATATGCTCTTGACTAACTAGGCTGTAGTTCCACTGACCTTAAGGGGCATTTCCCAAGCATCATTCTGCTCTACTGCCTTTAATAAAGAGATTCCTTGACCCCTATCTGAAAACATTTATCATAAGTCTTATTCACATGAAGCACCTCTTATTTATCAGTGTCGAGCAGAGCAGATGTTATTTTTATAATCTGTTGATAGTTTTTATTTCTGTCTCAGGAAACACATATAAAATTATGTCTTTGGGTTAGAACTTTGGATTAGTCAGTAGATATGAAAATAGTGGTACAGCAGGAGGTTTACATATCCAGAAATAAAAAGGCAAGGCTGTATTTTTAAAAATTCTGAAGGTAACCAGATAAAGGAATGAACAGGTCAAGCCTATTAAGAAAAAAACAAACCCAGAAAAGTTATCTGAAAGCCTGTGCTTATAGGATAAATACAGGAGATTAGAATAAATATATGATAAATACTAGTTAGATTAAAAAGAATCTGATATCTTTTAAAGTCAACAAGTTCTTTCTTTTGGCCAACAAGTTTGGGAGTCTATCATGTTGCTACAAGGTGTGAAAATACACTCTAACCAAAAGAACATTTAAATATCTTTGAAAGTGTCTAATTTTAAAAATCTTGTTAATTCATTATTGATTTATTTTTACAGACTCAAAAATAATTCACACATTGAAAGAGGAGGTTTATAATTTGTAGAAATAAATTATGGCCATGAGATAAGATAAAGACAGAGAGGGTATTACACATTAAAAATGTAATTTGCTGAAAAATGAAAATCATGTTTAATTATAGATATGGCCAGAAAATCCATTTATGTCAATTATATAAATGATCTAATAAAATGATCTAGTGATCCTATTTTTATGCATTTTAACCACTTGTTCCAAATTCATTACTGTATTATTTGTATAATTGGTAATAGAGTGGATCTTACCATTATTCCTAAAAAAAAAACCCTAAAAAACATAAAAAAACAAACAAAAAAACTACAGAAAGGAAAGCATTACATCAGTTTCTAAAGTTTTACACATTTTATTTCTATAGGGCTGAAGACCTGTCCTGAGACAAAAAAGTATTTCAAGAAGGGAACTTCAATCAATTTAATTAATTGCCCATTAGCAAACTTTTGGCGTCCAATTCTGAAAAATAAATAAGAATCAAGTAAAAAAATAACTGAAAAACACCTTTCCTCCCTAATTCCTGGTGTCCCATGTTATACCCTGTTGCTTTGGTGAGGGGCAGTGCAGAAGTTAGAGCTCAGTGCAGGTTCTTCTCTGTTGCTGTGATGTGGGTTCCTCCATCAGCTGCAGTCCCTTTGCAGTCATACTTCCTCCTCAGCCTCCTCACTGTCTGTTCTGGGGTGGCTGCTTTTCCTCCTGCCCTGATTTGGATACCATTTTGCTCTTCAGTGTTTCTTCTTCTCTGATGTCCCTCCTACCTTGACAACTCTCTTCTATCTCTGCCTGTGTGTCTCCCTCTGCAAAATTGTGTCTACATCTCTTGAAGAATCAAATCTGAATAAATATTATCTTATTTGGTAAAAGCAGTTCAGTATTTTTAAATTATAAATGAGAATGGAGCCTCAAAAACACCTGGGCATCTGTCCAAACATACATAAGTTTAACTACATATTGAAATTATCTTAAACCTAGGGAATTCCACATCCTAAACCATTTGAAAGGTTACTGTGGCCAGGTGTCAAGAATTGGCACAGGAATAAGGAGAAGAGCATGGACAGCCTCCAAGCAGGAATGTTAATGAGGGAAGTGAATAGAAATCAGCCTGGAGGACAAATGTCATGACATTTGTGAAAAGAACTTCATACCACAATGATGTGCCTACAATAATGTTTTATGAATATGAAAGAAAAACACAATGTTAAGAAGTGTAAATAAGAAAACAGTAAACTGATTCTAAATAAGTATTGTTTAAAAGTGCTAGTGAGCACACAAGAATTATTTCTATATTTACCTTATCTATTTGCCTTACATTTTCATCTCTGAGTGACTTTCAAAACTCTGGTTTTGGTGGCCCAAGGTCAGGTACCAAAGAGATGGTCAGATGCAAAATTGAATAGTGAATACTGCTTTGAAATCTGAGACTGCTCAAAGTGCCTTGAATAACACTTTCCTTTTGTTTTAATATAATTTACATACCTGCCTTCCTGTAATTAGGAAGCTCAGAAACTTTACTTCTTCTTTGTTTCTTTTTTTTTTTTTTTTAATTACAAAATTATGCACATACCTTTATTTTTGTGTTCTGTTTCAGAATGAAAATATTGAAACTTTAAAGTTAGTATCTGGTCAACTATTTTACCTCTTTTTGTATTCCCTATTGTCCCTGCTGTTGAAATCCTGTGCTTTAAATGAAGTAGATCTCAGAAAAAAAAACGAAAAAAAAAACCAGAGTGACTTTTTAATTGAAGATTAAAAAAAAATAATAATTTAATTCTAAAATTGCCAGTACTTTTAAACTGAATCGTTTTATGACTACTTTTGTCATCTAAAATTGCTTTTTCAGTCCCCTTAAATTCCAGCAATTTTCTAGGAGACTATAGCTCTAGTCAAAAAGACATCTTCAACTATTTTTAAACATTCACTAACAAAGTTCATTTTTTTTCAAGAAGAGCTAACTAAAAAGGCTGACCAATGACCATTTTGTAGATTCAAGTTGCTAAAAGTATAAGAAGTTCCTGAGTGATTTGTGGAGTTTTTTCACTGTATTTAAGAGCCTAATGACTCAAAACATCAAGGAAAAAACTCAGTCATTACATTCATGGAATGAAATTTTTCCTAGAATAACACATTATGACAGATATTATTATCTTATGTTATAATTTTATTTCAGTAAAGTAAGTGGAGACAAACAACTTGCTCCTTGCTCAGAATTTACAGTGAAAAATCAGAAAAACGTTTTCTGTGTTGTTAAACTGATATTTTTCTCAATATAACAAATATTTTTACACACATATTTAATTTGAAGATTTTTTTGCAGAGAGTAAAAGTATTAAATATACAGCCCTACCAAGACATGAGCACAGGAGAGAGCCTTCTAGCAGCCATTGCCTGGAGCAAAGTGCTGTCACAAACTCCAAGGCTTTGATGTGCTCAGAAAAGGTGGAAAGCATAAGGCAGAGTGTGAGGGGTGGGGATGGAAGGGAGCAACTGAGTCCCACACTTCTTTCTATGTTAGTCAGCAGAACAGAGAATGACAGGGTGTTAGGGGAATGCGCTCTGTAACCTTTCAAAAGGAGTCACAGCAATTGCTTTCACATATGTTCCTTAGCTCCTCTGAGGACTTACCCGTGCCTTGGATGTGGAATGATTACTATTTGCTCCCAGCATAGGCCCCTACTTGTAAAAGCCAGGCTAGACTTCAGAGGAAAGAGAGCAGGAAAAGAATAGCACTTCTTTCTAAAGTGCCTTGTACCAGTTTGTTGTAGGCACTCCAAGTCTTTCTCCACAGTTGCCAGTCACATGCTTAGAGCTTAAAACAGTTTTTATTCAGAATCCCTGATGCTACTGGTTGATGGGATTTCAGCTGTTAAAAAAAAAAAAAAAAACAAAAAAAACAAAAACAAACAAAAAAAAAAAAAAAACAAAAAAAAAAAACTGCTGTGTTTCCTGCTGTCCTTGGAGTTCTCAAACTATAGATACTGCTCCAACCTGCCTCTCTCAAGGACAAAATATTCCCTGCAAGTAATTCAGTAACGGATGGCTAAGGCTAAGAAACAACATGACACACCATGTGATAGAGAAAACTCAGATTAAAATAGCCAAAATAGCCAGTTTACTCAAAGAAATAGCTCCTCCTGACAGTAGTAGGACCTGCTTAATATGAGAATCATGCTCTTCTGCTTCTTTTAATATTATATTTCCTTTAGAGTTACCTTACTAGCTAGTAATATTTCAGTAATATTTCAGTTTCCTTGAAGAATGGGAGAAGGGTTAGAGATGGAAACAAGGTTTCCATCTCTGGAGATTGACCATGCGAGACTTTTCTTGGTTTATAATTAGTTCAAAATGAGCAATTCTACGAATATTGCAGTTGTTGTCAATAGTGCATGGTAGTTGTGATCAATAATGCCTAGAATATAGGAGGTTTTTTGGGGGATTTTGTTCTTGGAGGTTGCTACCTTGGAATAATGTTCTGACACTCAGAAAATGCAGTTTTGTTCAGAACCAAATACAGGCCACACCTAAGCTTTTAGTACCTGCTAAAGTATATGCCTGACTGTTATAACTTAAAAGTGTGTAAGTTAATCACGTGACTCATGTGAATTATTACATTTTCCTTATGAAGGATGCGCTGCTCCCAAGCTGTCTGGATGCATGATCTTTTCATATGGCAGTATTTTGATGTATGGCATTTGGGGAATCCAATTCTCTGTGTCTACTGGCATAACACCAGGTGTCTCTTAGCTGTCTCTGAGACATCTCTCAAGGCATTATTAGATGTAAAACTGCAGTGTGACCTTGGTTTAGATTTACTGACAACTTTGCAGATCTGAAAAAGAAGCTTTGGAAATGTGCATAGGTTTCAATAGAACAAGAACGGAAAGTGCTAAAAGAGATGATTCTTCATGGATGCAGATTATTAGTGACTCTAAGAATCTTAAAAGTAAATATTTAAATGAAAAGGTTTTAAGTCATAAGAATAAAGAAGGGAACTGGAAGGTAGCAACTCAGTAACATCAGGTACCAGATCAGTTTCACAGTTAGTGTTAGACAATAGTTTGGAAAAGCTTAAAGTATTAAAGCCTGGACTTTAATTATTTGGGCAGTTTCCTGGATATCCATTTACATCTAGCCAAACTTGCACTGTTTAAGTCTTCTGGTAAAAATAAAGCAGCACAAAAAAGAGAAAGTCCCTTAATTTTTCAGAGGCTCTTTTCCTATTTAGTTGTTAATTTGTGAGGACAAGGACAGAATCCTTAATATATTTTAATTTTTTACAAGAATATTATTAATATCCTATATGCATCTATTGTCTGAGAAATTATTAAAATTATAACAGATGTCCATCATACTAGGTCTCCTCCAAAAGGAATTGCAGGCGGCTTACAAATAGAAATGATCTTACGGACAGGAAAATAGAAAAGTCTTTTCTAAAATATTCAAGAAGATGTCCCATACTTTTAACCACATATACAATCTTATTAGAACTCTGAGCTAGAGATTTGCCTATGACATGTAAATTTCCAGAGATCTATCATGAAAGACAAAGGATTTCTAAGAATTAAAGGAGAATGTTTTCTGCAAAATAATGTCATGGCACTATACACAATTATCAATCAAAGTTCCATCTCACCTGTATGTATACAGGTCACTTATTCTTCTAAAAATAACAGTTATTAAAGCTTGTACTAATAAAAGTTTTTATACATCAAGCATTTTCATAAATCGAATGCCATGAATGTATTCAGATTTCTCTAAAACCTTCACTGGCCACTTGGAATTTGCATGTAGGTTGAATTAGTGGTATCCTTTAACCTTGTATTTTTGAACATTTACCCATCTGCTCAGAGGATGTTTAAAGTTTCCAAACATCAAGAAATCCTGGGCATACAAAGAATGCAACTCCACATAGCATATGGAAAAAGTCTGATGCAGATGCACTTCAATAAATTTGCCTTGAAGATACCCTATATATAATTGGCAAATAAGATACAAATATTTATACATTAGGTTTATTGTTTTTGTGAAAGCATTCTAAGTAGCATATATACAGGAGATATACAAAACCTGTAACAGAAT
The DNA here is from genome assembly GCF_024509145.1 of Vidua macroura. Taxonomy (NCBI): domain Eukaryota; kingdom Metazoa; phylum Chordata; class Aves; order Passeriformes; family Viduidae; genus Vidua; species Vidua macroura. The sequence continues at coordinate 55,420,561 of NC_071572.1, read as the reverse complement.
GAATTTGCTATCCATGAGTTATAGGGGATATTTGATCTGAGAACTGACAGAAATCTATAATCCATGAACAGAACTTAAAAAGTGATTTTAAAGGACACAGAGATGATGTGCGTTATTTTGTTTAAAACAAAATGTTTAAAATGTTTAAAAATTTGAACTACATCTCCCCTCACACTTATAGAAACGCTCCAAAACTGTGCAGACTCTTACAGGTCAAAACTAAATCACAGCACATATTAGGCAAAAGAATATACAGAAGAAAATGTGTATCTTCCAAATACTACAGGCTGCAAACCCAAATATTTTTTTTTTTATGAGTTTTACCATGGATCTTTGCTGCGTTAGCTTTAGTTCTCCCCAGCTGCACGTGGCTCTTGGGAGCCTGGCTGTGGCGTAGCTTACACGTGCTGCCGGGATTTTCTGCTGCGGGTTCCCGGACACGGCTCCGTGTCTTGGGCGTGTGGGCTGGCCAGCCTCTGTTACCGTGCGCTAGGGACCCAGAAAAGAGGTAAGGAATTTGTCCATTTACTCCGTGCTTGGCAGGAACGTTTTATTGGTCACTTAGCGCGGTTCGATGGAAAGACGCAACCGCTCCCAGCACTCGCATGGGAGAAAATGGCGCCTGGGTGCCGGCGGGATAGGATTTTATGGAGGGGCGGGGCGAGAGGATCCATGGCCTGCCGTCCAATAGGGGACGGCTGCCATGGCGGTGACACCAGCAACAGTGACCAACCAGAGAACCCTGCATGGGTGGGCACCAAGCCTTGGACTGAATGGATTGGGGTGGCAGGCACGGGTTTTCCCAGGGCTGGACGGGGGAGTGGTTACAGGAACGGCAGAGGGGGAAAATCCGGAGGCAGGCAGCTTGGGGCCAGAAACCGCAGAGGGGGGTGCGGAAACGGCACGGGGAAAGCGCGGGGGTACACAGGACTTGGCTAGCTAATACAAATAAGAACCCCTAAAACCCAATCCCAGGATGCAACAGATCTTGTGTGCAATTTCACAGTCATTCTTCCTAAACTTGTATATTTCTCTGAATTTTCCAAGTTAATCACTGATCTGTTGCATCCTTCTTCATCCATTTACTGCTGAAAATCAAGTTACTTTTTTTTAGAGTGAGTACTTTTAACAACGTAGAGCAATAAAAATACTTTTTATTATTGGAATAAGAACTCTTTATTGTATTCCTTTAATGTGTGTGGGGAAAAAAATAAGATTTTACTCCTTGATTATGATGGCTCATAGGGGAGTAAGTGAACCTTGATTTGCTTGCAATCCAATATGTTTATGCTGTAAAAAATTGTAATTAAAAATGTATGCATATAAACTCTTTTAGATTTGCTTTGTGTCTTTGGGAAATTATCTACAATGCAAACCAGTGCATTTCATATTTTATCCCATCTATACTCCTCAGTGACTCATAGGTATTTGGGATATCTATGATGAGCACCATGGGGAAAAAATCTGAATATAAGTGTATTCTCTGAAGCAAATCTCTGGCATAGATGAACCATTTCTCAGCAAGATAATGCTACAGATATACTCTATTAGTTCCCTTACTCCTCTGGGCAAAGTTATAATGAGTATTGGCACCAATGGGCAAAAAAACCCAGGAACATCTGTTTGAATCTTAAGATACTTGTTGACAGAGATAGAAAAACATCAGTATTTATTTTTTTTCTCAAGAATACAGAAGATTATTTGTAGCAACAGAGGCTAGAAATTACTTCTGCAATGCATTTTTTCTACCCCATTTACACCATTGGATTTGAAATCAAAGAGGTTTATAATAGTTTAGTCTGCATTACGTGCGTAATCACGTCCTTTATATTATTTTAAAATGTATACAATTTTTAATAGTTTTTATCTTTATAAGTCTCCTTTTTCTTTCAGTATTCCACTTTCTCCATCAAAGTAAACTTCTACTTCCTCATGATTTAAGTATTTCTTTTAAATGCTTCTTCACCATGAAATCCATTATTATTCCTCTATTCTCAAAAACAATGTTGCTATTCAGCATGTAAAAACACAAAGGCATGAAAACTAAGTTTATTTACTTTTTACCTGTAGCTCAGTAATTTATATTTACATAACCTCTCTGTATTAAGCCTCACTTATATCAGAAAAGTAAAGAAAACCTAATGTAAAAGACGTTTATCTATTTTCCCTCAGATTTTATGTAAACCAAATGGAACAAACAGGTAACAAAGGGTACCAAACAGATTTACTTGTTGCATCCTGGAGTTTGGGTTTAGATTAGGGTTTTTAATTTATGTTAAAATAAGTTCTGTAATCCCGCGTTTCCCCCGTGTTGTTCCTCCCCACGGTTTCTGGCCCCATGCTGCCTGCTGCCGGATCTTCCCCCTCTGCCGCTCCTGTAACCACCCTGCCGTCCGGCCCCGGGAGACCCCGTGCTGGCCACCCCAAGCCACACGATCCCACTCAGCCCGAGGCTCGGTGCCCGCCCCTGCGGGGTTCTCTGGTTGGTCGCTGTTGCTGGCATCACCACCACGGCAGCCGCCCCTATTGGCCGGCAGGCCGTGGATCCTCTCGCCCCGCTCCTCCATAAAACCCTATCCCACCGGCACCCAGGCACCATTTTCTCCCATGCGAGTGACGGGAGCGGTCGCGTCCTTCCATCGAACCACGCCACGTGTTCAATAAACTGTTCCTGCCAAGCATGGAGTAAATGGACAAATTCCTTACCTCTTTACCGGATTCCTAGCGCACGGGAACAGAGGCTGGCCAGCCCACGCACCCGAGACACGGAGCCGTGTCCGGGAACCCGTGGCAGCAAACCCTGGCAGGACGCGGAAGCTACGCCACAGCCGGGCTCCCAAGAGCCACGTGCAGCCGGGGAGAGCGAAAACCCACGCCGCATTTACTTTCTGACTTACTTGACTGATGAAAGAAATACTGTTTTCTGTTAACGGGAGATTATGTTAACGGGAGATTATTGGATATGTTTTCCATGCTTTTCAGCTAGTAATAAAGCATGACTTCTTTTTCCCCCCACAAAAATATTTGATAGACAATGTTGCGCATCACAGAAAATCAATACTGGTCACAAGTAAAGTATTGTGTACACCTTTATTTTGAAGAAGAAACTGAAGTCCATTTCACCCTAGTGTATCTTTGTCTTTTGAAAGTTTTCTTTGGATCTAGCGTCTTCAAACATTTGAGAACAATAGTGGAATGGTATTCATTGTTTCTGTTAATAATCAGCTGAGAAAACCTTTATTCAGCTTTACAGAATAAATAAATAAAATTCTTCATTATATCACCAGGAAACTATGCAGAAAATGATAAGAAACTATGTCTAACACTATATATCTGTTTTACTTATTTTTCTTGTTACAAGTCAATAAAGAAATCAAGAACTACCAAATAAGGGAATTAACTTAATCTTTTAGTGATTTAATGTTCATATGTTTAGTTCAAGATATTTATGTAGCAAGTGAAAGAGAATATTCATGAAAGGATCCCCACACTAAGGCTCATATATTAAATTGCTGTTACAAATTTCTCCTATAACTGTTAAGCCTAATTTAAAAAGAAACTTAGGATAAAAATAAAGTAAGTTTTTAAATAAAAACACTAACTAGAACTGATTGTTTGCTTCCTTTTCCTTGATATTTAGCTCTTACTGATTGCCTGTTCAGAGTGATTTTTATTGAAGTCTACAGGAAGATTCCTTTAGGAATTGCTTTCACAGAATAAGATTAAAAGTTTTTGATGAAAAAATAAAGCTGTTTCATTTCTTCTTAATTTCCTTTCCTCCCCTTGTCTCCCCAAGAATTGTTTGAAACTTGTATTCTAATTGAAAATACTCAACATTACTGTTTAGGAAATGAGAATTTACTTACCATGCTTCTGAAGTTCTTTGCATATAGGAGAACTGTCTATATTTTCCTCATATGATCATAGAACCATAGAACAGTTTGGCATGGAAAGGACCTTTAAGGATCCCCTGGTCCAACCTCCACCTGCAAAAAGCAGGGACATCTTCAACTGGATAAGGTTGCTCAGAGCCTTGTCCAATCTGGCCTTGAATATTTCCAGGGATAAGGCACCTACTACCTCTCCGGGCAACATGTTCCTTTGTTTTCACCAACATCATTGTAAAAACTTCTTTCTTGTATCTGCTCTGAACTGACATTCCTTCAGTTTAATACCATTTCTCTTTGTCCTGCCACAAAAAGACTGTTAAAAAGTCAGCCTTTTTTCACATATGGACAGTGAAAAAATGGTGAGCTTGAAAATGGGCACAAATTCATTTTCAATAAATATATGTGCACTCTAAAGAGGGAAGTGATTTTGTTTTGAGAGTCTGACCTAAATGCAGCTTCCCGGTTTGTAATTAGGAAAAAAAAAAAAAAAAAAAAAAAAAAGTCATTATCATATATATTTTGTAGTTTGATTCTGTTCCTGAAATCTTGTGGTCTGAAATAGTGGATTTCTTTTGTGTTTTTTGGTGGTGGTTTTTTTTGGTTGTTGCCTTTTTGTTTCTTTGGTTGGTTTTGTCTGGTTGGCTTTTTGGTTGGCTTTTTGTTTTGTTTTTTGGAGGGCGGGTTTGTGTGATATGTTTTTTTCTGATGCTTTACTGGATTACTTCAAAACTAAAATAATTTAATTAATGAACTTTGGAAAAGGCAAGAAAGCTCTTATTACCAAACTATTCTTTTTCCTATTAAAAACCGTATACTTGTTTAGATAAATAGAACAACTCTGATACTTGTTTGGTTCCATCTTGTCCTGGACAGACATGAAATTCTGCCACATTTTGCAACAAGTACAATAATCTTCCAAAGGTTCCACAGTGCTGCTAGTTTTCCAGCTGCTTCACCAGAATCACAGCTGCATGTAACTCTGCTATGTCCTACCTTTTCTTTGGCTAGATTTTGAGGCAGTACTGTGATCTGAAGAAAAGTGTCAAGGACTTGCTATTTAAATTTCTGACATGAATAATGATAAAGGCTGCTTCTCCATCCTGGCCATTAATTCCACAGAAGGTTCATACTGCAGATATCTGCTTGGAGAGTCCAAGGTTGTACTGTTCTCTTTGGTAATTAATCAGTTACTTTTGAAGGCTTTGCAGGAGATCCAGAGAAAGATTTGTTAATTTGTGACTGGAGCTGCAGCATAAAGACAAATGCAATTTTTAAAAAATGAATGCTAGTTAGCTGCCTCATAGGTGAATAAACCAGCTAATTGGGTGACTTGCTTCAGTTCAATAATATTGCAAGGAAACATTAAAAAAAATATTACAGGGAAGACAGTTTATCTGTACTTATGCTTGAAAACAAATTCTTGTGTCATACAGAAGGTTTTCTTCCAGAGAGCAGCAACCTTCTACTATATTTATGGTAATTGATAATTCATCCCTAATCCTTTGCAAAATATTAAATAGCAGTGTAGCTTCTGGGTTTTTTCTCTTTCTTATTTAAATACAAATGTTATGTCAATGGCATTAAAAGGATTACAATTCATTTTTAAAAGATTCTTTCTAAATAATTAGATTTATATTTCTTATATTGAATTATAATCCTTCATGTAAAAAATTAAATGAAACATTATATGTACCTTTTCAAAGTTTTTGCTCTATTCTACATCTTGAGCACTGAACTATTGTGCAGAATATACAGTCAAAATAAATTTTATTGGGCAGGACAGAAGAAATATCAATCACCTATACATATAAATATACAATATTTAGCTCATACTTCCTTGTGTTCATGTACAAAATTTTTATGTGTCCTGGATGTGGGTCAGGGCAATCGCAAGCACAAATATTGTGTGGGCAGAGAATTGATTAAGGACAGCCTTTAGGTGGAAGACCTGGGTGTGGTAGTACACAAAGAGGTCAACATGAGCAGGCATTGTACACTTGCAGCCCAAAAAGCCAATCACATTGTGGGCTACAGCAAAAGAAATGTGACCAGCAGGTGGAGGGAGATGATTCTCTCCCTTTACTCTGCCTTCATAGACCCCACCCCAAACACTGCATCCAAGTCTGAGGACCTCAGTATAAAAAGGACAGGGACTTGCTGGAGCAAGACCAGAGGAAGGCCAAAAATAAGATCAGAGCTCTGCAGAACTTCTATGAAGACAGGTTGAGAGAGCTGGGTCACTCAGCCTAGGGGAAAAAAGTCCCCAGGGAGACCTTTTAGCAGTCTCCTGGTATGTAAAGAGGGCTTTGAGAAAGCTGGTCTAGTGTAATATGTCCCTGCCCATGGCAGGAAATGTGGAAAAAGACAATATTTAAGATCCTGTCCAGCATAAACCTTTCTATGATTTTGTGATTCTATGAAACACATATAAATATGAACAAAACACATTTAGAATCATCATTGCAGACAAATTAGATGAGTTTTCATGATGTAATCCTCTTTAGTCCGCGTTCCCCAGTGTGAAGACAGTAGTAGCATAAATGCATAATAATGCATTTTTTACCATCCTTCACATCAAGTAGAAATATCATTCAGTAATACTTTAAAATAATTCATTCAGATCAAGAAGTCTGCTATGCTTCAGGTAATTGAAAATTTCTTTGCAAACTGTTCAAAATGTCCATTATTCAATCAGCTACATTTAATTGAAAAACTTCCTTTACACTGTGTCATTCTCAGTTGAGGACTGTTTCATAATCATCAATTCTGCATTGCTGACCCACTGATGCTTCACATCAGACTCAGCTCTTGATTTTCATGATATACCTGTCCTTGCCTTGTGGAAGAGAAATTTTAGTTTCTAAAATAGGGTTTCTGTTGAGCATAATGTGTATTTCCTACACAGAAACTAACAATTCGTGTATGTTCAACTTTGATACCGTTCAGGGATGGCTTTTCTATTCTTCTGCAGGAAGGATGAGACTCTAATATTTTAATTGGACTGTCTTAGAACGTGTTTCTACTGTTTATTTCTTTCTGTGCTTGTTTGTTTAATCTCTCCAATGCTTCATAAAGAGTAAATGAATATACACAGGAGGAAGTTCAATTAGAGGATAACAGAATTCCTTAATGTTTGTCAACAAAGGTAAAAAAAAAACTACTTGAAATATAATGTAAGCGATGAATCATTCTGAATGACATTTGATGATTGAATGCTTTTATAGTACTGTCCAAACACTCTAATTTGGAATGCAAGATTGCTATTAATGCTGTTTGAAAAAAAAAAAAAAAAAAAAATCTGCCATTGACAAACTCTTGCAAGCAATAAGTATATTAGATTGGTGTGAGATTGCTGCAGAACAGAGGAAAAATGCATCAAGGTTTTAGCAGCTCTGCGTTACTTTTCCCGTCCCCGGTCAGTTCCTGAGCGCCCGGCTTGGGTGCCTCAGCTTCTTGTTGGGGTTGGTGTTTGCCGTTACTTCCAGGTGATTCTGCAGCTGCGCTCCAGGGTGGGCTGGCCGCGCGTTGCCGTCGGCGCGAGGGAAGAAACAAAAAGGCAGGGAATTTGTCCAAATCTGTCTGCGTGGCGGCTGGATGCTTTATTGGCCGCGAGAACCGCGATGGAGAAGCCGCAGCTCGCTCCCAACCTCGCTTGGACGAATCTGGCTGTGAGGCTGGGGAGCTGCGGAAGGATATAGGGGGAGGGACAGGGGAGGACGGGAGCCCTCTGCCCAATGAACACAGATGTGGTGGCGGTGACATGTGTCACAGCGACCAACAGGAACAAAGCAGGGGCAGACATGGGGCTTTGGGGCCAGCGGGATCGTAGGAATGGGGTGACAAGCATGGAATTCTCAAGAGTTGGCAGGGGGTGGTTACAAGAGTGACAAGGGGAAACTCCAATGGCAGGCAGCCTGGAGCTAGCCACTGCAGGGGGGGGAGAACCCGAGGGATGCACGAGGGTACACAGAACTGGCAAACTTAACAAAGATCAGAACCCCTAATCTGAACCCAAACCCAGGATGCAACAGGTTTTGGATAACATGAATTAAATTATTTAATTTGAGCAAAAATTAAACTATAGCATGTGGGACTGACCTAGTATTCTGGTAGAAATAAGTCTTCTATAAAACATGAATTTATTTGCACTGAAGTACTATAACCCTCTACTCATCACACTGGAAAACCGAATTCAAGTTAAAAGTTTAAAGAGTTTTATGAAGTGTACAATAAAAGATGCTTGTTACAGAAGAAGAAAAGACTTTTCTCATTTTTCCCCCCATAGGACACTCATATTGCTTACACAGACCATTCTGCAGCATCTGTAGTTTAATGAGGGATCCTAAGCTTCCTGATTTTTATTTTTCTGTTTCAATTTCTGAATAGTTTGGTCAATTCTGTGTCTGAAGAAAATGCATTAGAGTATATACTGCAATATTGGAGTCTGCAGAGACTGAGCTCAGACTGTTGCTCAGGGACTGAGACATATTTTTTATACATTTAACGCAATTTGTGATACATAGTCTTCATGTTTTGTCACAAATATTTATTCTACAAAAGAACAAAATTATTGTTGGAGAAGCTGCCCACAGTAGCTTCTATATGAAATCTTAAATTCTATGTTAGTAAAACAAGTCATAAGATCGGGAGTTCGAATTTCAATATTTATATCTAATTTATGATTGTGGTGAACCAAACAACAGGAGATATGCAAAATTATAGGTACACTAAAAAAGTACTGACTTTGTAAATCATCCTATTTGCACTTTTAAAGGTAAAAGACCTGCTGTTCTTCAAGATGGTAAGGAAAAAAAAATAAGAGAGCTTAATCATGTCAATGATAAGCTCTACAGTAACTTTCTGAACATAAATCAGTAGTAAAGCAAAAATAGTAAATAAGCAGCTTGGTATGCATGTACTGGCTATATGTACCATTGTGTTTGTATACTTGTTTCTTCTGTCAACATTTCTAGACTTTAGAACTCAAAACATACTTTAGAATAATCACAATTTTACCCATTGTGTTATATTTTGGGTATAATTCAACACTCACGGGATGATTATTTTATGAATTATTATGAATTTTGCCAATTAAGATTTTTCAATGGATTGTATATGGAGCTGGCCAATGCACAAGTATGAGCATCAGATAAACACTGAGATGTTTAGTACAACCTGAAAATGGTGACAGAGCAAAATCACTGTCAAAATCAATCACTCTTCCCTCTAAACACATGCATTTCAGGAGAAAAGTATGTATTTTTGTACCATCTACCCTCTTCGGTATATACACAGGCGAACATAAATATGTAAACACGTTCAAAACTATATGTGTGCAATTTTTGTCCCTAAAGGCAAAGGCAAAGCATGAACTAAGCCCCATGCTATTGTGTCTGTTTTGTTGTGAACCTGAACAGAGTAGGCTAGATTACCATATATCATTTGTCCCAGTACAAAACGTAACCTAATGTCTTAAATCCCTTACAGGAATTTGAAAAAGAAAATCATATGGAATATTTTATATATAAGTTATAAAGAGTTTAATAACTCCATCATACTCTATTGCTGGATATTTTATACAGGCCAACAAGTGCCAGTCTGCATCAGGTGCCACACTCCTCCAGGAAAGTGCAGTTTTGAAGTCAAGATAAAAGGAGAATTATACACCCTCCATCTTTAACATTATTTCTTCTTAATACCACTCAGAGAAAGTATGTAGTCTGAAAGTTCAATATTTTCTTCAGTAGCAAAAGCAAAATCATTGAAAACATTTATATTTAATATAGAGATAACATTTAATGTCATCTCAGTTTCACTGTTGGTTTGCTTTCTCAGTTTTAAAAGCAATTCAGTGTGGATATTCAGTATTCTACAGCATTTTCCCTCCCTCACTTTAATTGCATTAAAATGAGTGCAGGATCTCAATCGTGGAATAGGAGCTGCGAACATTGAGTTTCATTATGCTAGAAATCTTAATTTAAGCTCAGTTTCATTGTTGGTTTACCTTATCAAAATGCTTTCCAGCAAGCTGAGCTGACGAGATAATGCAGAATGGAATATTAGTTATCACTACCAAGTACATAAACACAGAACAAAAGTAAATAACTGTCATCCCAAAATTAACATACTCGTCCCTAAAGAACTGCTGTTCATAAACATCTAATTAATTCAATAAAGGTATGACTGGGTATATTCAATAAAGGAGACTGGTTGTTTTGTCTTCTTATGGAGAAAGGTGTGGAGGGGAAGCAATTGCAATGGGAGATCTTCTAAAAAATTCCTAAAATTCATGTTTTGAAATTACTAGAATTGTAGTTCTTATGTAATTTCTATATGTATATATATATGTATACAAAATAAGTATATGTATATAAAAACCTAAAGCTATAAACAGTTTCTGCTTAATGTATGCTATCTCAGCATTTCTATATGCTATGTTTTACATCATCTTAACATGATGAATAAGATTACTGCTAAACTGACAATGGCATGTCATTCATTTAAATCACTACATAAATTTGCATCCTTGTTTTTATTCTCTTGACTGGCCCAAGGAGTCATTCAAGTTTATTCAGCTGGGACATAGTATTTTTTCTTAAAGTCAACACAATTTTGGCACTGGCTTGTGTAAGTATGACTGATTCTTACAGTGCTGATAAAACAAGGATTTCTTACTTTTTACACAGAAAAAATGAAAATAAATATTTAAATTTTCACTTTTAGAATTTGGGGGAAAACCCTAAAAATATTTAATAAGTTTTTGCTTGAACTAACTGCAGCTTCATTGTCAAGATTTTGCAGCTGCAGTGAGTTAAATATGCAGACGTAGACTGGACTTTGAATAAATTAGGAAAGTTAAGATGAAACCTCAGTAGTGTTTTCATTATTTCAAAAAAGAGGTGCTGTATTTCTGTCTTTATTCCCAAGGATAATTTTAAAGTTACTGTAGAGGAAAACAACAAAGTATAGGGAAACAAATTGAACACAATCAATTTGATAGCCTTAAGCTAAATCTTCTACTAGGAAAAATCTGACCTCTCATTTTGGAAAACAAAGGCAAAAAAATTATATCTGGCTTTAGATGCTGGCTTTAGAACTAAAGACACTAAGGAGAATACCCAGTCTGATGTCTGGACATCTATCATGGTTTAACTCCAACCAGCAACCAAGAACCACACAGCCACTCTTTCACTTCCCCATCAGTGGTATCTGGAGAGAATTGGAAGAGAAAAAGCTAGAAAATTGTGGGATGAGATAAAGACAATTTAATAGGGAAAGCAAAAGCAAGGCACTCAAATAAATCAAACCAAGCAATTCATTCACCACTTCCTATGGGTGTGCAGAGGTGTTCACTATCTCCAGGAATGCAGGACTCCATCACACATAATGGTAACTCAGCAAGACAAACAACATTTCTCCAAATGTCCTCCCTCTCCTTCCTTCTTTCCCCTCTTTATATATTGAACATGATTCCACATGCCACAAATGTCCCTTTGGTTAGTCAGAATCAGCTGTTCCAGCTGTGTCTCCTCCTAGCCTCCTTAAAGTGCATCCACCTGCTCCGGTATAGGATCATTCATGAGCTGCAGGGGTCAACCTTCCTCACCATAGTCTTCACCACAGGGTACAGGGGAATCTCTGTTCTAGTATTTCCTCTCCCTCCTCCTTCACTGAACTTGCTATCTTGTTGAGTTGTTCTTCTCATATATTCTGATTTCTTTCTCTCCTGTCTGCTGTTGTGCATCAGTTTTTATCCTCTTAAATCTTTTATTCTAGAGGAACTACTGTGACATCCCACAGTTAAGACGAGGGGAAAATTCAAGATTTTTAGATGCTTATGTTCAAAAGGAACAACAAAATTCAAAGGATCTGCAAAACTCTGGCAGAGTTTTATTATGAAATGATGCACTTGACATGGAAATTTGTATGTTAGTCCCTGACCTATTGTATAAACATACAGAAGTGGGTTTTGGTAAAAGAGTTAGAAATAAACAAGGAGCGGGAGAGAGAGAGAGGAAGGCAGGAAGGAGAAAACTTGCACTGTACTGTGTTGTGCTCACCTCCAGGAACTAGAACAAGGACATTTGTCTAGGAGAAGTGCTGCCCTACGGCCCCTGATCCCCATCAATAGTCACATCTTGTTCTTTCTCATGGCATGTTATTACCAGCAACCCTTGGCTGGTTCCACAGACATCCAGCTCACGGTGTTTGAGACATACACATTAGCCCCTCATGTTCTGAGATTTTACAGATTCCATTGAAGTTCTTTTGACCTCCAGCTCTTTTGGCCAGCAGTGGGTCTCTGTTAGAGCTGGCTGGAACTGGTTCTATCACACTTAAGAGAGTCTTCTAGCATCTTCTCACAGAAGACACACATGCAGACACCTTGTTACCAAAACCTTGTGAAGGAAACCTAATACATTTGCTCATAAAGAGAACTGATTAAGAAGTATTTGACTTAAATTTATTTTCTTTTTCTGAATAGAAAATATATCCCTAGATAATAATTGAATAACTGAATTGAGATAAACTGAAAGCAAAAATAAAAATAGATTTGTTTTCATGCTGTATTAATCCAAAATGGTTTTCAAATAAGGCATTGTCTGGTCACAATAAATCCAGATTTTTAATTATGTGTCAGCTTAATATCAATACCAATCCTATGTCATCTGAAAGATATACATTTGCATATTTATTGTACCTATTCTCCTAAATAGTCTTGCTGGTCAGGCTACACTTTCTATTATAAATTTTTCATGTGCTTCTTTGCAGTCAGGTAACCACAAGATATTATAGGAAAAAACAATCTGTTTAGGAATCCAAATCTGAATATAGGAAATGGTGACAAGAAGACAATTATCGTGAGACTCAGAGCTGCTCCAAGAGGAGGCAGCTAATGCTGTAATGGACTAATTAATTTTGAAGATATGTTATTGTCAGATCCTTTAGAAAAATATAGCCTTGAAAAGGTGATAATTTGACTTTTCATCCAATGAAAAAAAAAACCTGAAGCTTTCTCTGTGAAACAGTACAGAAACATAGTGTGTTGTATTTGTTATAAAGTTTCTGAATTTCTACATCTGGAAAGAGTGATCTTGACTGTTATGAACAGTTTCCAGGTGTTCCCCAGAGACGCGGGCAGGGCTTTCCTAGTTCCCATGGCAACACTAAAAGAAAACTACTAACTCTAGCTAAGTACCGATATTGAAATGCTAATTAGCTAATTGCTCTGTTTGTTTTCTCTAAACTACCTGGCCTCCCACCCCTCCACACTGCCATTCTGGGACTAACATGCAAATAAAAACCCCTTAGGATCATGGGAGTATTTTTAGGAGATAAAAATGAATATAAATCAAAAACTGAACACAATAGAGGAGTCTAGACAAATGCCCTAGCTGAGGAAGAGGGAAACACATCCCCTGACTGGCTTTTAACCGTCGCCATCACCTAAGAAAGAACAGACTATATTAGGCTCTGAGAAGCAGGGCGATAGAGACAGAGAGCCCTGGTGCTGCCACCAGGGAAGGAGCGGGGACAGCTGTTGTTCTGGACTTCAGCAACAGACTCTGCACGCCACGCCTCCTCACCCTCGGGCCACCGGTGTGCCACAAGGAAAGGAGAAAGGACAGCTGCTGCTCGGGACTCCAGTGACCGACTCTGCACGCCGCCTTCCTTCCGGCTGCCTGGGAAAGCTACGACCGCAGGGGCGAGCTCTGCGTCGAGCCCCCTGCCCAGCTGATCTTTTTAATAAAGAGCTGAACATTAATAAAGGCATTAGCCCTGTTCATTTCATTGAGGATTAATGTGAAATAATTGTAGTTTATTTTTATGTTTATATAAATTGCACATAAATTGTTTCTCTATGTGGTATCCAGTGTTTAAGATAATTAGACAACTAATTTACTTAAATTTGTTGCTTAGATGAGATATCACGAATAGCATCCTTCCTTCACAAAAAAAAATCAGTAAAGTAATTAATTTTAACAGGTTGGAAGAACTGAGAAACAGAACGCTTTCATGATAGGTAGTAAACAGCAGCTGCTGCACAGTGCATATACTCTTGCTTTGCAAAGTAAAGCATTAGCTTTCTCTTTCTGCTAGATGAAACAAAACATTTACAACTCTCATACAAATATATAAGTATTTTTTAGTTTAAAATAAAAATAGAAAACCTAAAACTAGTTTAGTAGGATATGCTTATTGTAAATTATTTCTTTTTCACTGTTTATGAGAAATGTGGCATTTTAAGGTAAAATTCTCCTAATGAATGATGGTGGGAATAGGAGAAGGAAAGGTCAGCTAGAATGAAGGGAAATTACTGCTGATGGGAGGAAATGAGGGAGTACAATAAAATATCCTAAAGCTTTTACAGTGACCTGATTTGGTTGGTTTTGTTTTTTTTTTTTCCTGCAAACCTGAACAAATTTCATTAAGGCTGATTTTCTTGATTTTCTTAGTGTATCTAACTGCCATTCTTTTTCACTATGCTCAGCTTGTCCTCTGACTGTGGATTGCTATTGAAATACGGAATGTACAAGGTACTAAAGTGATTAAACTCCTTAGGAATATTTCTTCATCCACAAGTACCCAGGCATGGTTGACTCATAGAGTATAAACTGGAATACAGATAAAACACCAATTATAGGTATAACTAAATGTGCACTTGTGTATAAAAATGCCCCTTTAAAATTTTCATTACTTCCAAAAGCATGCTTAGGTGATTGCTATTATCTGTTTACAATTTTTTTCGATGAGGTGGCACACAAAGCTTTACTGTGGGGAATCTTTACAATATCTTTAAAGTATTCTATGAGTCAGAGGTTCTTATTTTCTGCTTTGTGGTGTGTGGTAAGAACTACAATAACAATAATGTGGAGGTAATTACTGTCTCTAAATTACTTCAGCTGGGCTTTCTCTGCAGCTTTACACACTAATTTCTCTTAAGTATTTTCTGTGTGTGAAAACATATCTAGTTATTTTGGATGCACAAAACAAAGATAATTCTGTGTAAGTCTTGTGATGTTCTATTTGTTTGGATAATGTTCCTGTTTTATCTGCTCACAGTTGTGACAAATGCATCTGCAAAGCTTTATCAGTGAGTGATATTTACACATCTGTTTGAGTTTTCAAATAAGTACTGACACACTAGGAGGAAATATTTTTTGGTAGCGCAAAAACATACACGAATTAGAGATATGTCTAAGTAGTGATAGCAAGTGATATCTGCATGATCAGCAGGTATTAGTTATGAGTCTATTCCTTTTATGGCTAAGCAATAAGCTTTTGAAAAATAATGAAGAAGTAATTTGCACTTCTCAGTTCATAAAATGAGTGCATCATTAGGAATATTTCACCTGATTTGGCAATAAAAAGTTGACTCCTTTTACACTAGGTGAAATGTAGTCTTCAGTGAGGGAATTTCAGTCTATGCAGAGCTGTGGAAGTCCCTCTAGAGAGAAAAAAATGCAGTAATTTGTTGCCGGTACAGCTTTTGGTCAAGACACAGTTTTACCATGTCTGCCTTTAAACCTGCCTTAATGTTTTCACCCCTGCTGGCAACAAGATCCTAGCAACAGCCTGACATCTTCATGCTCCACATTTATCTGTGAAGTCTGACTGTAATCATTCCAAAATAAGGAAGATGCAGTAAGACACACTACTAAAGTTTACTCAGCATAGCTCCTGGTACATTCATAATGTAAAATCCTTATTCAACCACTTTGCTTGCATTTCACTAATCTGTATGTATTAAAGAAAACTATTCTGCTCAGTTTCACTTAGTACAGCAAACAGCACAGCCGAGGCCCACCCCAATCTCGGCAACAACTTATTTTTAGTAATCATTCTGTGTTGAGTGTCATTTCATCAAAGGAAAAAAATATTTATTTTATCCAATTTCATTGATGTAAGAAAAGGAGAGTAATAAATTGAAGGGAAGGAGTAAGAGGGAAACTGTTAACCTTTGTGCCAACCTGTTATCTAGGAAATGCACAAATGATTACTAAGAAAAACATACAAGGTTTTTATAGATTTTGATGAAAGTTTTAAAGGCAGGGTAAGTAACATATGGTATAATAAAAAATGACACACAGTGAAAGCATAGGAACACCCTGATTTGCCACAGCCATACCTCACTGACAGAGTTTACAGTTGTCTCCCTAGACATTTAGCATCACTTTGGACCATATGTTATGTTTTATCATGGACAAACATCTTGTCCTTAATATGGATGGACATTAAGGTGAAAAGGGCTATTTCAAGAACATATAAATCAAAGTCATCAGTTTTTATCACATGCCTCAATGACCAAGAACAGTTTAGTGTTCTTATAGCTCAGCTGAAAGTCTTGAAAAGTTCAGAATTATTTTTATTTTTTTTTTATATTTTTGCTGTGAACCAACTATAGAATTTCAAATATTGATGTTTTCTGAAGGAAAAAAAAAAAAACACAAACCTTCAGTAACCTTAGTAAAAACATTTACTAAAGCAGTACTAAAATCTACTAAAAGGAAAATGTAAATGAGAAATCAAATTTTTACAACTATCAGAGTTGTAAATAAAATATTACAAAAATAAGGAAAATTCTTTAGTAGTGCACCAGTCACTATACTATGTATTTATATTCTCTCTTCCCACCACATATTCAAATGAAAAATCAATGCCACAGGCAGTGTTTCCACAAAATGTAAAATTATTTTCATTAAATATAATATGTAAAAAAATATTATTAGCTCAGCATAGTTATCTTTCTCCTGAGAATAATTTATATATGTCATATTTAACATAAGTGGGGTTCCAGCCCTACAGACCTGAAGTCGTAATGTCTAATAGTTTTCTGAATCAAATATATAATAGGTGATTGGAAAAAAGAAAAGTTTATATGCAGATATAAAATATCTGTTACATTCAGCTGAAAATAATTTTCAATGCATTAGCTTATATCTGACTATGGAGAAAGCACAATGTTTTGAAGAGTTTATTTTTGTGGGGAGAAGGGTATAAAGCATTTCCTAACTGAGAGTATTTCCTTCTGTAAGGTATGGCCTGGATCCGTGCATTTTTCCTGTACAGGAATTCACACAGTGAAAGAAGAGAATGAGGAATTAGAGAATCATATACAGCTGAACAGCCATAATCTCACTGGCATTGTAGATACATGGTGGGATAAGTTGCCTAACTAGGCACTATAATGAATGGTAGACAGCTCGGGAAATGACGAGACGGGGCTGTCTTGACACATCTCAATGACATGAGTGAACAGATAGGGGAGATGTTCTGCTTGATACAACAATTAAAAACAAGGCAAAACTCACTGGGGATGTGAAGCAAGTGCCATGTTGTGGGTTGGTTTTATTCAGATAGTTGTTTTATTAGTTAGGTTTGTTCCTTGTACTCCCCTATTTTTCCCCTCACAGTGGTTTGTTCCAAGTTGTTTACCCCAAGAGTTTCTGCCACTCGGGTCTACAGTTACCTGTCAATCTTCTCACCTGTCGCTGTTTTCTCCTTATTTGGTTCCATCAGTCAAGGTTTGATCACTCCCTGTCGGTTGTCAATCCTGTAACCACCCCCAGCTTCTTCAAGAAAGTTCTGTATCAATCACCTCACCTTAGCCTTTCTATTTGTCCCAGGACTTTATGCCCACCTCTGTTATGTTACCATTGGTTGTTATAATCTGTGTCATTTCTCTCTCGTTTGTCCCCATTGGGTGAAGCAGGTTTCCACCCCTATCTGCCCACCTCCTATTTAACCTGCTGCCATCCTTTGTTTTGTCAGCATTTTGTCACTGCATTCACCCCGAGAGCATCTTTGTTCCTAACACGCCTGGGGGAACAAAGGCTCTTTGGGCTCGCAAACAAATGCCCTTCTCTCGTCTCTTCATCTCCTCTCAGCGTGTGAAGCTACCAAAGCTGCGTAACCCATGCCACAGCACTCAGCATTACCAGGGTGACAGACGCCGTTCCCCTGGGTTGTCCTCTCACATGGTGGCCACCTGACCTCTCAGAGGCAGTGCTAGCCAGTGCATCTCATCTGCTTGAGGTCGTGACAGGTAGCCGCCGCAGTGCCATATGACAAATTTTAAAATCTTTAGAGAAGTTGCCAAACAAATAGCAGAATCCCAAATTCCCTCAAGGGAAAGAAATTTGTTCTTCTTTAAGAATTTCCTTGACAGACCCCTTTGGAACACTTTCCTGAAGGGCAAAGGATTCAAGTAGAACAAGTTGATCTTTAAAAATAATTTATCTAAAGAACAAGAGCAGCCCTTTGCTGTGTCCAATCTGAAAAGCAGAAGACAGGAACAGAGAAACAGAAATAGAAAGTATGCAGGAAATGGAAATGAGAGTGAATTACCCAGGAAGACTGTAGAGACAACACCTGGGAATGCAAGTATAAAACTGGGAAGTCAAATCTCAATGGAACTTGAAGATAGCACCAGATACACAAGTCAATAAAAAGGGCTTCTGTAAGTTTATCAGTTGAAAAGAAAAAGGAAAACAAATGAACAAACTCCTTAAAAAAGTTTGGGCCCACTACTCAGTAAAGCAGTGTACCTAGTGACAAAAAGGATATAGAAAAAAAACAAAGATACTTATTGGAATTTACTTGTTTTGATTGGTTATTCCCTCCCTCAATTTTCACTGGTTAGTTCTACTTTCCAAAGATAATTCCTTTTAAATAAAAAGAATAAAACATCACCTACAATCAAGAATAATACAACTAAGGAGTATTTGAACCAGCAGGGAAAATTAAGGACTATGAAGACAGGAGGCATGCTCCCAAGGGTACTGGTAGATGTGGCAAATTCATTTTGACATTTCAAGACTGTTTTTTGTGGTCTTTGAGAAGTAATAGGAAACAAAGTGTTCCTGAGCACTGGAAGGACATAATATCACACTCATCTCTAAGACTGGAAAGTAAGAGGATCTGGACAACTAAATGGAGGGAGACCAGTTTAATGTCAGATCAAACTTGAAAAAACAAGAATATGGTGGGCCAGAGTGGATCACCCAAGGGCAAATGATGTTTGACCAACCAGTTTGTCTTCTGCAATGAAACAACTAGCTCAGTTAGACAAGAAGAGTATGAACATTAGATGTTGTTTATGACTCTGTGCTCCTCAGTAACAGAAAAAACAAGAGACATGAGGAAAAGCTGAAAAAATGGATTTGTTTATGAGGGCAAAGAAGGAACCTGCTGCTCTCAAGGGAGGATGGAATGATGATGTGACCTGCTGGTACATACTTGTGTTCAGGGGTAGGATAAGAAGCAACAGGTAAAGCTTGTAACATTAGAAATTCTGGCTTAATATATGGAGAAAAAAGTGGACCATAAGGGAGGTCAAACACTGGAATAGAATGCCTAGAGACACCATGGATTTTCAAATTTTGTAGATTTTCAAAACTCAAGCAGACAAGGTGCTGAACAACATGTTCTCAATTGACGTATTTTGAGCAAAAAATTGGGCCAGGTGACTTGTAGAATCCCTCCAATCTTTACAATTCTATGAATAAAGTTTTTAAAGAAAAAACAGATTACTTACCCCGATACTTTTTATAATATATGTTGGTTAAGTACTGGGGGAATGCAGTGTTGTACTCTTTCTCCTGGGTCTGGGGCAGCTCCGCACCCTTCGGCGCTGCCCCCACCCAGACTTCCAGGTCCGCCGCTTCTCTCCCACGTGCTGCTGGCACCAGCAGGCCGGTCAGGGTCTGCCGGGTTCAGTCGCCCATGCGAGGATCCGAGGTAAAGAGGGAAGGAATGTACAGATCACCCACAAAGGAAGGCAGGAAGGCTTTATTGTCGCTGAGAGATGTGGTGGACGGGTAGTGACACGCACTTCCTACTCCACATGGGGGAAATGGCACCGGGACCCAGGAGGGAGCGGGATGATATAGGGGATATGATAAGGAGGGCAGACACCGCCCCCCCAATCTGTGCGGGTGCTGCTGTGATGACGTAAGATAGCGACAAACCAGCATACCCCGCAGGGGCAGACACCGAGCCTCGGGCTGAGTGGGATCGTGGGGATGGGGCAGCAGACACGGGGGTTCCTGGGGCCAGATGGGGGAGTGGTCATAGGAGCAGCAGGGGGGGAAAATCCAATGGCAGGCACCATGGGACCAGAAACCGGGGGGCAGGGGGGAATACATGGGGGAATTACAGGGGTACACAGGACTCAGCTAGCTATCATAAATAAGAACTCCTAAAATCCAATCCCAGGATGCTACAATTCCCTCTTTTTCAAAATATAAAAAAGAAGAACGGCTGCTTGATCTTCTTCGCTGCTCGTCTGACTGCTTCTTTGCTCAGCTTCTGCTCTTGGTGTTTCAGCTGCTGCAACGGCTGCCCTTTGCAGATGGAGAGGGCCTGCTGCGATGATGCTGGGGTGGTTCTTCCCTGGGTGTTTGGGGTAGGGGAACTGGGACAACTTTATTACAAACATGGCGATTTGGGACACACACAGACTGGGGTGGCTGGAAGGTTTTCCTGGGGCTTTGGGGAAAAACATTTTTTAAGGAGATTGTAGGGTCCTTTTTCTTTTTGCATTGCTTGCAGTTTGATGCAACCCCCAATTGGTGGGGTCATCTGCCGCACTCACAGGCACCCTGATGTTTTGAACTACCACCTGCACAATTACTTGATAAATCACAGCTCCCCTTAAGGTGCTGTGGCCTGCCATAGTTTTATCTTCATGCGAGGCAGATGTGCGTTGTTTTTTCAGTTTTTTGGGGGAATGGGGTCTCCCTCCCCCCAACACACACACTGTCCCTGGGGGGACAAAAATGGACATTGAACAACAAAGTGTCCCCTCCAATCACAGTGGAAACATTGGCGTCTCGATGGAGGCTGCTTTGGACCAGTGTTCTTTGGAGGCACAGCATCCAAGGCAACCACGTGGCTTCTGGGCCTTTTAGGGATCTCAAGCTGTGTGTCAGTGTTCATGGATGCTGCTTCCAGGACAGACTTGTCCTGAACCTCTGATCCCTCCACATGCCTCTCAGCTGCCACCTCGACCCCTTCCACTGAATCTGGAAAATGCTCAGAGACCCACCTCGGCTTCCCCCTCCCCCTGCTTCCTTCCCTCCCAGGTCTCCGGGAACCACGGGACTGCAGAGTCGGGGGCTCTTGCTTCCCCCTCCCTCCTCTTCCTTTCCTCCCAGGTCTCCGGGAACCATGGGAATGTGGAGGCAGGGGCTCCGATTCACCCCCCCCCCCCTTCCTTTTCCCTCCCGCCCGGCTCTCTGGGGCCCATGGGAACTTGGAGGTAGGGGTTCCCATCCCCCCCCCCCCCCCTTCCCTCCCGCCCGGCTCTCTGGGGCCCATGGGAAGGTGGGGACAGGGTGTGGGGAACAGGACAGGGGCTGCCTCCCTCAGGCAGCGGGGCGGAGATGGCAGAGCTCTCCCCGGTGGGGGAGGGTGGGGTTGATGACTTAGCAGGGAGGACATGCAAAGGACTCGAGGGAATGCCCACACAAGGGGGAACAATGGGTGAGGGAGTAACCTCCCAAGTGACCTCCCAAGGGGGCGGCGTCCACGCCCACATGGAGGCAGGTGGGGATTGGGTCAAAGGCGGGGATACAGGGAACAAAGGACAGAAAGGGGTTGTGGGAAGAAGAGGTCCTGCCATGTGGCTGCCCTCTATCTTGGGAAGACAAAGGGATTAAGCACGTGTCCTCGGCCTCCTCATGGAGACAAAGGAAGGAGTTCAAAGAAACAGAGCAGCATGGGGCAGCTCTAGAACCGGGATTTAAAGCAGGGAAAAGGGGATTGGAAAAGGGGTTTAGGGTCAGTTCCTCAGCGAAGTAGCCAATTTCGTTAAGGCAGGGGTGCCGGGGGAGCTTGGGGGAGCCAGGAGCACGGCCCATGCTTGTGGGGCTGCCCTGCACCTTTGAGCGGCGGAGGACTCCCCCCTGCCCACCTGGGTTAGGGGAAGAAGGGCTAGGAAAGGAAGATGGGGAAAGACGTTCAGGGGAAACAACATTTTTGTACAATGGCTCTTTCCCCTGCCTGCTCGCTTCTCGTGCAGATTCAGCTTTCACCACTTCTGAAATCCGCAAATGGAGGGTGGCAAAGGAATCTTTCACGGAGGGATCCCTGCGTTCGATCCCCTCCGCCAATTTTGCTCCCACCCGCTCCCAGAACTCTTTTTTGTGAGCGTCCCCTGTGGTTACACGTGGGAAGGAAAAGTATAACCACCTTACAAACTGTTTAACCAAACTTTTGGAGTAGGGGCCCTTCACCAATAGAGTTCCCTTAAGTAGGGTATAAAATTCCTTCTGGTTGGCAGATAGCACGGTCCCCATGCTACTTCTACCCACCACCTCACCCCTGGTGCAAAAAAAGAGGGAAAAAACAAAAAAAAATGTGAAAGACCCCAGCAGCCACCGCTTCATGTGGCGTGCTGTATGTCTGTACCCTCGGAAGTGCGGCAAAGCCCACCCAAATGAAGGAGAGTATAGCCCGGGTACCCTCCTGTTGCCAAATACTCACCAAACCGGGATCTCTGCAAACAAAAAGCTGGCACCAGGGTCCTTTGTCCTGGGAAGCTTCTCTTCTTTGGCTCTTCGTGGCCGTGAAGAGTTTCACTTCCCCTCCCACGTGGGGGGCACCACATGCCTCCCTGTGGGTGGTGGAGAGTTCACTGACCTACTTTGGGGGAGTCTTCTCTCCTGTTTTCAGTCTAACACAAAGCACAGTTCCGACGCAGCTCTGCGCCTGTGTGGCGGCACTCTGCGTGGACCGTTCACACTCGTCTCGGAGGCGGCGGCCGTTGATCGGTGGCATGGCTGTGCGCCGGTGGCGGTGGCTCTCTGCACGGCTCCCGGTGCTTTGCGGTGAGTCTCCGCCTGCACAGGGCGACTCCGCCAGCTCAGGCCCCACTGTTAGGCGCCATTTGCGGTGTTGACTCTTTCTCCCGGGTTCAGGGCAGCTCTGACGCCCTCCGGCGCCGCCTCCCCTGGGACTTCCGGGTCGGCCGCTTCTCTCCTGCGTGCTGCTGGCACCGGTGCACCGGTTGGGGTCTGCCGGGTCCGGTCGCCTGCATGAGGGTCCGAGGCGAAGAGGGAAGGAATTGTCCAGATCACCCACGAGGAAGGCAGGAAGGCTTTATTGTCGCTGAGAGATGTGATGGGGGGTAGCAACCCGCGCTTCCCACTCCACATAGGGGAAATGCCGCTGGGACCCGGGAGGGAACGGGATGATATAGGGGATGTGATAGGGAGGGCAGAGCCCCTCCCACCCCAATCCGTGCGGATGCCGCTGTGATAACGTAAGACAGTGACCAACCAGCATATCGCAGGGGTGGACACCAAGCCTCAGGCTGAGTGGGATTGTGGGGATGGGGTGGCGGACACGGGGGTTCCTGGGGGCAGATGGGGGAGTGGTTACAGGAGTGGCAGGGGGGGAAAATCCAACAGCAGGCAGCATGGGACCAGAAACCGAGGGGTGGGGTGGGGGTGGGGGGGAAATACACGGGGGTACACAGGGGAACACTGGACTCAGCCAGCTAACACAAATAAGAACCCCTAAAACCCAATCCCAGGATGCAACAGGGGGAAAATGCTTCTCTGCATAAAATTATGAAAACAGATGCAATGCAAGTATTAGGATAAAATTATAGCTGTCTGTATTAATAGAAATATATATAAAAATGAGAATAAGGAAAAAATTGCAAATTTACTGTGATGTACCAAGCATAAGAGTTTCCCCTAGTTTTAATTTTAATTTTTTGTTGTTGTTATTGAATGTCAAAACAATATTTTTACCAGAATTTTTAGAAATTATTATTATGGTTTGGGAGAAAATGTTAAGTTTGTTAACATTATTGTTAAATAAACCTTACAATATTAGGCTTTTGGGAAGCCTGAAATAGAATGACATATGCCAGACATATGTCTATGTCAGATTCACTCTTCAGAAAAGTAAACAACCCACAAAACAAGAAAATTGATATTAATTTCTTCCCTTATTTCTTTAAAACCACTATTTAATGAGCATTAGAATTTCTCAAAAACTCTCTACTGAATCTTTATATGCTAATGTCCCAATTGTTATAATGATAATAAGATTAAAATATACTTAAAGTTTATAGGAAAAAATACCAATGCAAAAAAAAATTAGCATTTTTCTTCTCAAATTTCTTAGTGTACATTAAACAACTGTGACCAATCAAAGTCTGGTCTGACATAACAGCTGAATCTTATGTCCAGGGTGTTGGAACAGAGACATTCTGAAATCCATTCCAATCTGAATTATTCTTCTCTCTTGGTATCTTATGAGGGCAGTAGCATTTAGACTGTGTAGAATTCAACAGAATTTTTTCCCCAAATTTTCATTCTACCAAAATGTACAGATTCTAGTGTTTTCTTAAATCCTCAAGGGGAAAAAAACCTTAGTATTACTACCACAAGAAAAAAAAAAAACCTATACTCGAAATCACGACTGAAAAAACCCCAAAAACCTGATATATTCACATAATGAATACCAGTTATTATTTTCCTTACTGCAACAGCACCTCACCTTACACGGTGTTAGACCAGTCATTTCACATATTGGGCTTTCAAACATTGAAATGAAATATAAAAGAGTAATAGTATTTGGTAAGTCAATCACATAAACAAAAATGAAGAAGTAAATCTATTCACTATATTTACCTAAAGAAAAAGACTACTTTAATAAGGAGTTTCTTAAAAATATCTCTTAGTTTCTTTTCTCCTTAGAAGAAGAGAGAGAGAGAGAACTTTTTTATAACACATTATTAATTGATATTATTTCCCTTTGATCCTCTCTAATTAATCAAATATGTATAGAAATAAATTCCCTATCATTCATATTCAAATATATTTTTACATTTATTCCATTATGATATTTGTTACTGTTTTTGTGAAAACTGAAAAGGCTTACATTCTCCTCTCTGCTGGATAGAATGTTACAAAATTTTGCTGAAAAGGCACAGCTCCCAAAACATAACAGCATTAATAAAATTTACATGCAAGATTGTCAAGGAATTTTACTTAGATTCTTTTCTCTTTTAGGTATATAGCCACCACATGGCATCTTACTGGCCAATACAAGACTAAAGCAATGGAAAAAGAGGGGAGAAGTCAATGTATTATTCCACAGTATGATAAATCATACTGGGAAATATTGAATAGTTGTAGTTACTACCGAGCACAGGAGTACTATGAAATTTCTTGCTTTATTTTATGCAGCATTGAACGGTTCAAAACAACTATTGCTTTGAGATGTCATCTATAAATCAACACAGGTCAATGGCAGGAAAATGATGGATATCCACCCATCTATTCGTTTGATCATAAGACACAAGCTAAAACAGTGACAAGGCAGAGATAAATGTTTGTGTTCGGATTAACATCCCAAGGTCAGAGTGCCTAGGCATATCAATGAGAAATTTCAACTAACACTCTAAGAATATTAATCTAGAAATGAGTAATAGCAAACTAAAGAAGATATTTGATTTTAATGACATCTATTTTGATTGTCTAAGAAAATATTTATAGTATACTAATCACAAAGAGATTGGAATTTGTTCTGTCACAGGACTTGTTTCCTGAAAATATCAGCATTATCTTGGAGTTTTAAGATAATTTTATTTTTGATCTGTATATTTAATGTGTATGTTATTAAAGCATTAAAGTTGTATTAATTGTACTGCATAAATTGTACTGTAAAGTGTTTATTTCTTGAATGAAAAAATAGAACAATATTATGTCATGACAGTCATGCAATACTAATTCTAAGATGACCACGTGTTTATACAAAGTCTTGTTAAGGTTTTACAGGATTATTTAACATTTTCATTTGTAGAAGTTAGTAACAGAAGATAGTAGGAGAGGCATTTGAAGAGCATAGCTATTAAGAACATACCAGCTTCCTAAAGTAGACAGGGGATATTAACTCTGTTTTACCTACACGGTACTTTGTTCAGTTTTAGAATAAATTGAAAATATAATTTTCACCATTAAAAACACCTGAAAAGTGAGGTTTACTTCTGATGTGGGGAGATACAGATTTTCAATATGAATGAGTGTAGTAGTTGTTCTAGCAAAATGCTCTTCAATTCACACTTTTCTATCTGAGTTTGGGGTCAAGTCTGTAAGAGCTCATTTTTGTTCTGATCTGGGTTCTTTCTCTCTCTCCCCTCCCCTCTTTCTTTCCTTCTCTCTCTCTGATCCCCTTTCTTCTCTTTCTCACTCCCTTTCTTTTTCTCTATTTTTTTCCCAGTGCAATGCTCTTCCAATTTGTTTCTCTCCATTCTGTGGATTATAGTGGCGAGAAAAAAAATCTGAAATAACAAATAATTCATCCAGTCAAAAATAACTCTTAGGAAAAACAATTTTGTGAAGTGCACTGTACTAGGTCATTTAAACTGGATTAACAATCTTTGGCCCCTGATGATTCTGCAAATACAAGCTGAAAATAAAGTTTTAAACTTAGAAAAAGAAAAAAAAAAAAAAAAAGAAAAGAATGCCAAAGCCCTTTTGTTAAGTAATAGTTGATGGAGTTATTTGGAAATGTAAGTACTCATATGTGTACATATATATATATATATATATATTTATATACATAAGGACATACATCCTCCTTTTCCAGCTGAATCATCCATTATCCATTGAGCAATTCTAAACTACTAAACACTTTCCTGGTTTTACAAAATTTAGATGAAGACAAATAAGTGATTTATTTATTGATGTCGGTGTGTCATTCCTGTTCCTTTTATACTAAGTAACAGTTTTATTCCCAGTTTTCAGAGTTTGGATGAGCTAAGATATATCTGTTATGCATGTATATACACACAGGAAAAAATCCTATACAATATATTAAGCTCTTACAGCTATTGCAGATGAATGAATAAGCTAAAGCGAAAGACAGGTGTATTTTGAAATAGACAAAGAAGACAAATTTTAAATCTATTTAAATGTTTTTTAATTAAATAGGCAGCTATTCTCTCTTAATTACAACCACTATTTTGGTGGGATACTACAAGGGAAAGAGTTGCGGCAGAAGAAACCAGTGTAGTATTAAGAGACAACGCTCAAACCTTACTTAAATTTACTGATATTTATATTTCTGTTTAAGAAATAAATAAACACCTTAAATAACAATTTTATTCAAATAATTGAACCATATTAGTATTTTAAATTTATAAAACTAACTGAACAGCTCCTGAGATTACAACAAACATATTGGTCTGAAAACATTTGATTATTTAATATGCAACTTGATTATTTAATTTGGCTCTACATCCTTACAGAACTGAAGCTGTTGCCAAGAAAATCTCTGGAACCCTCTGCAGGTCAATTTTGATGCATTAAATCAGTACAAGAAGAATCAGAAAATAATTATTAATCACTATCTGTGAAAAATCCAGTCAAAAATGTTAACATGATTGCAATCTTCATGTCTTCCATTTAATTGTTATTCTGAAAGTATTTCTGAACATTTGGGAACTGCAAAAGAACACGCTGTTCAAAGTTATAAGGAGGGAAAATTGGGTAGGAAACTTGTTTTTAAAATGGATTGGCATGACTTTGTCTGCAGGGAGATCAATGAAATAATGCACTGTATTTAAATGCTTCATCCATGTAAAAGAGAATAATATTAATTATACCCTTTAGCTCTTTTCATGGCAATCCTTTGGTAATTATAGTTCAAGAGAAAGAACAGAAGTAATTTAAAGATATGTTTCTTCATAAGATACCCAGTTTTTTTGGTTTGGTTTTTTTGTTTTTTCCTTAGGAAAGAGTGTATTTCAAAGGAGAACTTTGTTTTAAATTAGATATGCACTGTTTGCACAGAAGTAAGGAAATTAACTGTAACGATATTCCTGTAGTGTATGTTGTCCTTGCAGCTATATCCATCAAGCTTGCTTGTTGGTAGCAGCTACATCCATCAAGCTTGCTTGTTGGTAGTATGTTAAATGGCATCAACTTGGATGATACCTGCTGAAGATCTTATAATTATTGCTGGTGAATTTTAATGTGAAATTTTATGAGGTTTGTGATTTGGTTTTTTTTCTCCTTTTCATTTCATATATGGAGTGCTATCTTAAAATGTCAAGTAAAATGGTTATATAGAAACTTAAGACTCTATTAGAATGAAGAAAATAAAGTCTTAAAGGCCAAACTCAAGACACAAGATGATTTAAGTTAGAAAATGCATTTGAATTAATGCAAGTTTAAAATTTTATGCAGTGTGCCTCATAACGCAAACATGTAGACAAACTTTTTATAAAACTGAGATATCAGACTGCTAAACCCAATTGGGCATGTTGCTTAAACAAAAAAATAGCGTCTCTGAATTTCATTTAGGCCTCTCTGAATTTCATTTAAGACCTGAGATACCTTGCTCACTAAATTCACTAAAGTTAGTTATTAAATAAGACTCTTGCCATGAAGAATAAAACAGCTGAATGCTCTGGTAATCTTCAGTTTTTAGAGAGCTGTTTAGAAATATGAACAGTTTTCTATTAGAAATTTGAGCAGCATTACTTGGGGTAGAGTGAAGGTACATTTTGCGGCTTAACCCTTGCAGACAGCTCAGCCTCACACAGCCACTTGCTCACTTCCAGCAGAACATGGGAGAGGCCCATGGATTAAGATCCAGAGAGTTGCATTGGTAAAACAAAGCTGTTCTTCCAGGCAAAGCAAAATAAGGAATTTATTCAAAGTTTCCCTTTGCCAAGGAGATATTTCGCCATTTCTGGGAAAAACAGGGATTCATCATCTGTAATGGCTACCTGAGAAGATGAAGGCCATAGCTCTGAATGTGTCCCCTCCTTCTGTACTTTTATGGCTGAGCATGACGTAGTATGGGTCTATTGGGGTCAGATTTCCTGGCTGTGTCCCTGCTTAACCTCTGATGCTCCCCAGCCTACTCAGTAAGAAGCCTACTTCTGTAAGAAGCAGAAAGTGTCTAGATGCTGAGTAACCGCTTTGAGGCTGCTGTGAATAAAATTAATTAATTCCCAGCCAAAACTAGTACACTACCTGAAGCAGCCTATTATGTTTAGTAAATGAGACAGAAAGCAGTGGTAGATGGTCTCCTGACATAGGCATTTGTTGTAGTAGTTAGAAGTGAAATTGTTGTTATGAAGAATCCAAATGCATCATAGCACCACATGAAGTTCTCCAGACATAATTAATTGCCTAGCCCAAGATAACAATCTGGGCCTTTACAACCAACTCTGAGAAATACATGCTTTCAAAAGACTATTTTAGCTGGTATCTCTAGAGACTATTAACCTTTTTTTGCTGTTGTTCCACTCATTTTCACACCTGGGACCTTACATTTGCTTTTCAACAGAGATCTGCTTAAAAAAAAAAATATATCCTTCCACCCCACTCGCCACTCACTCAGATGGTTCTGGCATTGCTTTTGTCATCCTGGTCTGAAAAAATTCTCTTCGCTTCCAAAGTCTGTATTTTTTAAGGCCAGGACTTCAAGATATCATCTCCTAGAGATGAACTCTAACCACTAGATTATTAGAACTATGTGGAATATTCAAGTAAGATATGACCTCCATATGTTTGTAGATTTACATTGAATGTGCCAGGAGGATTAGATGGCTTGCATCTTTGTTTGGTTTTGACAACATATATGCTTGAATAAAATTTAGATAATCTGGATATATCCTCTGAAATCATCACATGGATTTTTTTTCATCCGAACTAAATTTCTTGCATTTAGTTTTATTTTTCTTGTTTTTTGCTTTCATTCAAGTAAAATAATTCCGAATTCTGTTTGATGAAAGAATTTTTCTCCTTTTTTCTTTTTTAATTTTTTCCATCTTCTTCCTATGCTTTTTAGGAAGAGAAGTAAATAAATGAGAATTTTAAAAAAATCGATAATCAAGCTTTCATCTCCTTGTTTATTTTCGGTCAGTGAAAAGGATATTCTAACATGTTTTATTTCCATCTGAAAGTTATTTTTATGTGAGATTAAACTATTTTTTTGAAAACTTTCGTAAATTTAAAAAGCTCAAAAATCAACACCTTTTAAATTCATTAATTGCTTTGATTATGTGTAAGGACTTAAAGAGCACAGTTGCCTGTCTCGAACACTCTTTAGGCCACAGAAGGATGTTGCCATGAGGTAAGCACAGAGGAAGGATGACAGGATGTTTCTAACCTGGCAGGGGTGAGATCTGGGTAGCACATCCTGCTTAATGCATCCAGACAACAATTCCCACTGTGGAAATCTGTGTAAAGAAGTAACTGCAATTCCAATACCACTGCTCAAACAAAGATCACCCCAAGTAATGGGACAGATAACATCTAAGACCAACAATGACCAAGAAAGCTCCCCCAAATATGCCTCCCTGCACACCTGAAACTTAAATGGAAGATAAGTTACAGCAGCTGGGAACTTGAGATAAGATAAAGGTGGTACTGTTGTCAGGGTGTTATCTCAGACCTAGGGGAAGGTAACAAAGCTGGAGGAGAAAAATGGATCAGTGATAATGGACACAAAGAATGCAGAATTTGTAGTTCATAAGGAAAGCCAACTCAGCCACTGTGCTGAAATCAGCTCTGTCTAGGTAAAGGGCAGTTCTGGCAGGCAGAGATTCTGACCACGGTCTCACAACCCACTGAACCAAGCAACCCACTGACTCAGAAGAAGAGAAGGACTGAGCAGGGGGCTAATTAGCATTTGAAGTGAGGGAATAATTTAATCAATATACTAAGAGAACTCTATAAATATTGTAAAGTTTTGAATGACCAGCTTCTCCCTCTCTCTCTCTATTTCTCTCTCTCTCCTCCCCTCCCTCTTCCTCTCCCCCCAGCCTCTTTTCTATTTCTTTCTATGTCTCTACCTCACTTTTTATTGCTTAATAAAATCCACAGTATTGACTTTGGCATATGGTCTTGTTTCCCCCTTAATTCGAACAGAAGGATCTCTCAATAATTGGATCTTAATACTATGTCACACTTCTGAATGTATAATTCCACTTACATAGCAAACCTAAAAAAAGTCATTTTCAGTGATAGATAAAAAATGTTTTTTTTCTAATAGTTCCTGAGGATTCTAAATGGTCTCTTTGATGATCCTGAGCCAGAGTGAAAAACACAAATGAAGATGTTAGAAATTTGATTATATTATCAATATAAAAATCAGACTTAATAAATGTAGTGGTTTTTTAAATTTTATTGTTATAATTTTTTTATGACAAAGTATTTTCATATTTTTACCTTTAAAACTCTCTGTGAACAGAATCACATGGCTGTTAGTCTAAGGAAAATGCACATTTCTTTTATTACAATTATAAAATTCATTTCTTATGTCTTTATGGAGTTTGGATGTGCAGAAAAGAAGTAGGACTCAGAATTGACATAAAAAACAATTTTCTTAGTAGTGCCCACATTGCTGTAACATTTTGTTTCATACAGATAGATTTCTTCAGACAAACACATTCCAAAAATACTTAGAGCACTTAAGTCATTCAAAAAATGTTATTTTGCAATGAAATCATATCTAAAGAATAGGTTTTTGAGACAGAAGAGGGTTTTTCCCCCAGCTTTTATAGCATCACAGGGTATGATGTGAAAGTATATCCCTAAGTGAGCAATTGTGTTTTACCTTAGTCTGTGAGATGTTCAGGAGCTTTCTTACAAACAACTTTTCCCTTTCCCCTGGAATTGTAGTCAACCCATTTTTTCAGTAGGTCTGTTTATATTGTTAATGGTACAAGGAGCATTTGAGTAGGTGAGAAGTTAATGATGAGACAAACATAAAAGCCTCAGGTAAGCATTGATGGAACTCTATTTTATGATGCTATTTTTATACTTACAGCTATCTTTGAAGCCAGTGAGTCTGAAACATGCCTTCCCACCCAGGATATTTGTGAAGATATTGCTACAGCACCTGATGTATCTATTGCAAAGCATGAACTGTTGTAAATAGAGATTGTAGTAGGAATGGTGTGAGATATCTACAGTCTTTTTATCTACCTACCTCCATCAAGTCAGCCTTGATTTGTATTGCAAGCTCATTATATTTGAAAATATCTCTCACTGCTTCCTTCCCTGCGCTCAGAGAAGCTCTCTAACAGAAGCTACCGAAAAGGCTTGTAGGGAAAAAGAAAAGGAGGGTAGGAAAAAGTTAGAATGGTAGCTTCTACTTCTACTTCCTTTTCTTAATTTTGTCTTTAATAAGGTGAGATACATCTTCTCCAAATCTATCCCTAGTTTTTCCTTAATCTGTGATTCAGATTATTAAGTTTGAAGAATAGTTTCTTATTTTGTTTCTGGTTGCTAAAAATAGACTTTATTTTGAGGCACATAAAACTATCCCTAAAATTTTCCTTATTTCCTTCAAGGTCAAGATGTACTCTATGGAAATCCTTTTGCTTCAACATTTACATTGTATATATTTATATACAAGCTAGTCACCTTGTTTGTCTTTTTAGGCAATGGTCACAAACTGGCGCATCTAAAACCTGACTTGTTATGAGTAGATGCCTCTATCTGGTAAGAATAATCTTGATGTAGTAACCATATTTCTCTCTATTATTTATAAAAGTCATATAAAAATGGAGAACAGTTCAAATGTAGAAATCTGTATGTGGTCAAAAGAATTCTGATTTGACATTATTTGAAAACAGGCAAGTGTGTTTTGCATTTCTCTTTTCCAGCACTCAGAACTGAATACAGTTCTGTAAACTGTTTTAAATGAAAAAGTATTCTTCAAACAACATACAAGACAGCAATTTGCCTAAAACTGATTATACAAAGATTTATATATATATATACAAAGATATATAAAACTACGTTGTGTAGAAGTGTATTGAATAATATGGGCAGAGTATTGTGAAGATTAGTTCCGGGATTATGGTTCCAATATTAGAATTCAAGCCAGATCAAATTCAGTAAAAAAAAAAGAGCTTTCCCTTAGTTTAGACTAGGACATTCATGATCTTACTATCACCCATTTACCAACTGAAGAAATATAGTTTTACCTGTTTGTATGATTGTACCCTTGATTTTTCCCCCTGGAGTTTATACAGCCCTGAGTTCTTCATTCCTTCTGCAAAACTATCTAATTTTGGAAGGAGTATGTAAAAATATACCTGAATGCATACCTTGGCAAAGAAGAAATTTTCAGTATTAAAGTAAATTGTTAAGGAGGGTGATTTTAGAAAAAGGACTATGCTTTCAGTGCTGTACTTTCAGTGTACAGAAAAAAACCTAATAGGGTGAAGAAGAGATGATAAAGAGAAAAAGAAAAACTAAAAGAGGCAGATATTTACTTTAATTCACCAGTATTTCACTATTGTTTGAATGCTTACAGAGCAGTGGCTAAGGAAGAGGAAACTGTCAAAAACTGTATTACCAGTCTTTGCAATTTTCATAGCTGTATTTGAAGTTATCAGCTTGGGTATAAACTGACGATGAAAAATATGTGAAAATCAGAAAATAAATTTAACATTGATTAAGGCAACACATAACCTCCTTTTTTCTTTTTTTTAACACTTCTTTTTGTACTAAAACTGAGCTACAACTCAAATGAAATACTATGTAGGGCAAGCTAACAATAATGTTTCATAAATTGTTGCTTTCTCTCTCTGCTTTCCTTGTTTCCGCCCGGCTCCTTTTTCCCGGGGCGCTGGCTAGGCGCTTCCAGGAGCAGTCAGAGAGAAGCAACAATCACCTTTGTGGTTCGTTTGATACAGAAAGAGCTATTTAGAGAGTGCGTCCATGACTGAGATAAAGGGACTCAAGAGATTGGACACTTGTTGTGCAGTCCAAAGTAGGTTGTATTTGCTCAAACGCAGCACATACAAATGACCCCACTCTGGGGTTGGTTTACAGTTTTTATAGGGGAATATAGAGATAAAGAGATAAGGTGAAACCAATAGAACAATGCCCAGTATGAATACATTATAGGTAAAATCCAATGGGAATAGCTTCAGGGGGAAGGGTAAATACACGTAAAAATACAGAATAGAAACTCCAACCTCATATTTACAAAACAGAAACTCCCATTTCAAATTCAAAAAGCTTTTCTGCTCCTTCTGCGTAGCCACGCACCATCACAATAAATAATCTCAATCACTTTAATTTTCATTATTTAACAATTGTTTTGTATTTGGAAAGGCTATGTGTAAACAAGTGTATCTCAGTAAAACAAACAAACAAGAAAATAAACCCCTGTTTTTTGTTGAAAATGTCATCTAACTGGAACCAGCATAATGAGTTTATGCTAGTTTATTTATCATTGTTGTCCCCAAGAGGTCATCTGTCATTTCCAAGCAGTTCCTGGAATATTACAGATAGCAGTAACATGCATTTAAACTTTTGCCAAATTCTGCTGACATGGCTCAAAGCACTGTAGGAGAGTACTGTTGAAAATCTGATGGGTTTGAGTACTCTTTTTGTTGTACTGCTAAATCTTACCACTTGTCTAATGTATCATAGTGTAAGAACAGCTACCAATTTAAAAATGCAATATCATTAGAAAGGACTAGTTTGACTCCTTGTTATCAAAATGGTAGCTTCTGTGGTGGAAGATATGCATGTTCTTGATGATCTAGTTCCCCCATTTTATTTTAGCAAACAGCTGACTTGCTTGCCTTGACAGTTTTCTAAACAGGTAGAAACATGTTACTGAATATTTAAGATTTTGAAGACCAACCACAACCTGGGCTGCATCAAAAAAGGCCAAAGGAGGTGATTCCTGCAAAAGGCAGGTCAAAGGAGGTGATTCTCCATCTCGATTCTGCCCTCGGGAGACCCTACATAAAGTAGTGCATCCAACTCTGGGGCTCTCAGCCCAGGAAGGACCTGTTGGAGCGAGTCCAGAGGAGAGCTTTGAAGATGATCAGAAAGCCAGAACATCTTTTATAGGAAGACAGGCTGAGAGAGGTGTTGTTGTTCAGCCTGGAGGAGATTGAAGGGAGACCTCGTTGAGGCCTTTCAGTACTTAAAGGGGCTTACAGAAAAGGTGGAGAGCAACTTGAACATAGGCTAAGAGTGATAGGACAAGGGGGAACGATTTTAAATGGAAATAGGAGAGACTTAGGTTAGATGTTAGGAGGAAATTCTTTACTCAGGCAGTGGTAAAGCAGAAGAAGCAGTTGCCCAGAGAAGCTGCGGATGCTCCATCTTTGGAATACCTTGGAGGTGTTCAAGGGCAGGTTGGATGGGGCTCTGAGCAACCTGGTCTAGTGGCAGGTGTCTCTGGCCATGGCGGGGGGTGGGGGGGTTGGAACTAAATGATCTTTAGTGTCTCTTTCAACCAGACCATTCTATGATTCTCTGGTGGTTTTGATAGGACAGAGTGCAGCCACTGAAGCATGTCAAGAGCTGACAGCCCAAGCAGGTGACAGGAGATGTTGAATCCTGGAATTGGGTTTTAGGGGTTCTTATTTGTGTTAGCTAGCCGAGTCCTGTGTACCCCCGCGCTTCCCCCGTGTCGTTTCCCACCCCCCCCATGGTTTCTGGCCCCATGCTGCCTGCTGCCGGATCTTCCCCCTCTGCCGCTCCTGTAACCACTCCCCCGTCCGGCCCTGGGAAACCCTGTGCCTGCCACCCCAATCCACACGATCCCGCTCAGCCTGAGGCTCAGTGCCCACCCCTGCAGGGTTCTCTGGTTGGTCGCTGTTGCTGGCGTCACTGCCACGGCAGCCGCCCCTATTGGCCGGCAGGCTGCGGATCCTCTCGCCCCACCCCTCCATAAAATCCTACCCCGCCGGCACCCAGGCACCATTTTCTCCCATGCGAGTGCCAGGAGCGGTTGCGTCTTTCCATCTAACCGCGCCACGTGACCAATAAACCATTCCTGCCAAGCACGAAGTAAATGGACAAATTCCTTACCTCTTTGCCGGATCCCTAGCGCACGGTAACAGAGGCTGGCCAGCCCACGCGCCCGAGACACGGAGCCGTGTCTGGGAACCTGCGGCAGAAAATCCCGGCAGCACGTGTAAGCTATGCCACAGCCGGGCTCCCAAGAGCTGCGTGCAGCTGGGGAGAGCGAAAACTAATGCCGCAAGGAGAGAAGGGTTAAACAGGGCTGCTGCTGCAGACACTGCCACGGGCTGGAAGTTTCAGACATCCTTTTGCTATAACCTTTATACCAAAAAGTCAAACAAGGAGACAGAGAAGTAAGAAAGACCCCTACCTGTGAAGAAGGAACACACATCTATTCTTTCTTATCTAATAAGCAGAAGATTGGATAGCTAGGAGTGAGAGCATAAATTTTGTAATGTCTGCATCAATCAGCAGCAGTGACAGGTTCAGCAACAGTGGTAAGTCTTGGGATTGTGATGCTGCTGTGGAAATGGTGGTGATGATCTCCATGACTTCCTGGCTTAAAGAGCAAGAAAGCCAGGCAAAAGACACTCTCAATGTAGAAAACACTGTGCAGGAACAGTGGTTATTTCTATGCTACATAATCTTGGAGATTAGATTCTAGGTAGTTGTTTTTCTTGAATCAATACAGCTGTACTTGCATTCTCCTCTCCTCTCATGAATAATCAATAAGCAATTTTATTTATGTTTAACAGTGAGGATGATCACCTATATATTTTTATGCTTATAATTATCTCTGTCTTAAAAAAATATTTTGCATTCTTCCCTTGACTGTATTGAAAACCACATTTTAGTACACTTGGTAGCCGGTGTGCTGAAGCTTGTCAGCAGAGCTGTTATATACTTCCATAGTACTGCTATACCTTATCTAGAGTCTATTTTCATTTCCTGTTGCTACCTTTGACTTAGTTTTTTCTCTGACTTCAATTTAACTTAGAGAACATAATTTCAATATTGTTTTAAAGACATGAAAAATATTTAGTTGTTTTTAATTTTCGCAGATACAATTACAAGGTAGTTTACAAATAAGCATAATTTTGATGTACAGTAGCTGCCGTTTTTTCCCTCCAACTATCCCAAGAGATGAAAGCAGACCTTTAAAAATAAAAGTGAATTTAGAAATATAATGAAAGTGTTTCTAATATCTTAGCTTTTGCCATAAGCTTTGCTATGTACCATGCAAATTGACTGCTTCTGCATGTGGTAACCATATTGTGCATTTTTCCTTCTTGGATAATGTGCTTTTTCCTACTTCAAAGAAACCTAAAATAATTGGACTTGTGTTAAATGTAGGAAACCAGGGTGAAATTAATTGAAATTGATGTTAATTGTGTTATTTTCTTAATTGCTGCAAATGTGGGTCAACACTACCATGGACCTCATATAGATTTTAATAGAACTGCAAATTATAAGATATTTTTGGATTTGCTTCAAGCATTAAGTTCTTAAAAAAATTTAATTATTGAATCTCATATGTAATGCCATCCCAGTGAGAGTTGATTTTGAGTGGCATTTTATGAGTGGATATTCACTTTGGGAGTGTACAAGACATGCTTGGATTGTTGTTCTAATGAAGGAACTAAAAGTATGTTTTCTAGCAGACTTACCTAGCTTCAGATGAAGAATCTTGTTACAGATAAAGAACAATCATGGTTCAGTTGCTAGCAGAAAGGTGTCTAGTGACATTGCCTTGGAGTGTTCACTGTGGTATCCAGTTGCTGGTGTAGAAGATCAGATATTGCCCTAAAGACCTATGTCACACCTCTCAACTCCCTGTGAAAGCTTCCATTGCCTTAGGGCATCTGAAATGGCATTATTCATCTGTGTCTAATGGAGATGAGAAGTTGTAAAGGAGATTTCAATTACTCCAAGTAATGTGGGTAAATGTTAATGCAAGATACAAGCAATAAATTAGATGTCATCAATAAAGCGCTTCTTGGAAAAATTAATCAGGCTACCACAAGAAAAGATTA
The DNA here is from genome assembly GCF_024509145.1 of Vidua macroura. Classification (NCBI taxonomy): domain Eukaryota; kingdom Metazoa; phylum Chordata; class Aves; order Passeriformes; family Viduidae; genus Vidua; species Vidua macroura. Next base: position 55,382,872 of record NC_071572.1, on the reverse strand, counting down.
ACTTTTTTTCCTATCACAGGACTGAGATATAATATCATGAAAAACAAAACCAAAAAAAACAACAAAACAAAACAAACAAAAAATTCTCATGGGAGAAAAACAGTGCATGTAAAATTCTCAACAGTGAAGTGTAAGGTCAGTAGAAAAATCTGCAAAGGAATGATGTAGTTATTTCAAAAACTACATTTTAAAAATGTACTACTATTCTACTAATATTTAATTATTTATATAATTACTATTTTAAAAATGTGAAAAAAGTGGCTAAAAGAATAAAAGAGTAAAAAATTGCATGAAGGTTTTTCAAGGATATTTTTTTAAATTTTCAGAAAAAAAATTCATTTTAATATCACTTTCTACATAAACCCAAAAATAATTGAGGAAGATAAATAAAAACCCAATAGCGTAAATATGGAAAAGTATAGAAAGTTCATTATCAGAGAAAGGTGACTAAAAAAAGATATTTCAAAAAGGAAAAGATGCATTCAAATTAAGAGAGCATGAACTCTAGAACTGTAAATGCATATTAGCAATACATTAGCAATGTATGCTCTATTACATTATTTACACTTCATACATGTATGAAAGCATCAGTAAAACAGATGTTAAAAGATTTTGAAAAAAATTGTATCCAAAATGTTGATAATTTGTTTAGGAAGGAAGAAAACTCTCAGAGATTTCATACTTCTTTAAAACGACCAAGGTACAACAGGAATTTAAAAAAGGGATACCTCATTGCAATTTTACATATGAAATTGTGAATCACTGATTAATATGACAATTATCACTTCATTTGTTTTAAATAGAAGAAGAAAGTAGTAAATTTGTTTGTATTTCTAAAGGATTCCAGGCATGGTATGGCACAGCGGTTACCTGCTACGACCTCAAGTAGTCGAAAAGTGCCGGCTAGCACTGCCTTTGAGAGGCCGTAGCTGCCACATGAGCGGGCACTCCAGGGTTATGGCGTCTGCCTCCCTGATGGTGCGGAGTGCCCTGGCGTGGGTAACGCAGCTTGGGTAGCTTCACGCTGAGAGGAAGTGAAGGGACGAGAGAAGGACACTTGTTCGCTGGTTCAAAGAACTTTTATTCCCCCATGCGTGGTGGGATGCTCTCTGGACTGCATGCAGCGCAAATGCCAACGGACAAAGAACTTGCACCAGATTATGTAGGGGGTGGGCGGACAGGGGTGGAAACCTGCCTCACCCTATAGGGACAAACAACAGGGGAGCGACATGGATTATAACAACCTATAGTAACACAACAGAGGTGGGTACAATGTTCTGGGACAAATAGAAGTGCAAAAGTGGGGTGATCGATGCAGAACATTCATGAAGAAGCAGGGAGTGGTTACAGGACTGACACCCTGACAAGGAGTGACAACCCCTGACTGACAGAACCATGTAAGGTGAAAACTATGAGAAGTGAGAAGATTGACAGGTAAGAGTGGCAGGATCTCCCATGGTAAACAACTTGGAGCAAACTACTGTGAGGGAAAAATAGGGGTACAAGGAACAAACCTAACATTAATAAAATCCCCAACCAAATCAACCCAACCTACAACAGTATGGAATACAGGCTGTAACTCTGACTAACACAAACTTCAATAAAGAATGTGCTTTGTACATATTTTTCATCTGTACTTACGCTTTAGCTGTAAAAAGGGAATGTATGTCAAATCTTTTGGAGCTGCTTTTAAGACATAAGAGGATGCATAAAAGAAAAACGTCAAAACTACTGAAACTACCTGACCATCAACCTTACTTCAGTCCCTGAGAAGGTAAGGGAGCAAATAGTTCTGGAAACCATTTCCAAACATCTTAGGACAAGAAGGTGATTGGTACTGGTGAAATGCATCATGAGTCATGGGGGTCTAGGGTTTATGCTCCCTGGTTTATGCTGGGTCCAGGTTTATGCTCCCTGCTGCAAAAGAGACATGTACATACTACACCAAGTCCACAGAAGGGCCCTGGAGTTGATTTGGTGAGTGAAATATCCCTCATACAAGGAAAATCTGAAAGATCTTGGACAGGTAAGTCTTGAGAAGAGAAAGCTCAGAGGGCTCAAGGTGTATAAATATTGCTGGGAAGGTGTAAAAGAAACAGAACCAGATTCTTAGATGAAACAGGATGAGACACAATGGGCAAAAACTGAAATATGGGAAATTTTATGTCAACATATGAAAATATTGTCTTTCTGGCAGGGTGGTTAAACACTGGACTGTAGATTATTTAGATTATGTAGATATTGTTAGTCTGTAATGCTTAACAATCGTATCAAAATGTCACGTTTATTTTTTGGTTCCATTGTGGCAATGCCAGCTTTTTCAGTCAACATTTATAATTATATATATAAAATTAATTAATTTTATAATTTTATATTTATAATTACCTAAAATTGTTATGCTCTAAAATTAAATATTTACATCCTCTTTTTAATGTTTTTCTTACTTATGTTCTCTAGGCCCAAAGGCTGGTCACATCTCTCTGAAGGATGGATGTCATGGCGTATAACAGTAATTTGTCAGCACCAAGAGTTTTCTGTAGGAGGAGTTTGGTGTTCAGGGGGAATCTGATGCTCACTTAAAGTCTGAAAGCTGCACACTGTAGCTTCCACCAGCCATTACTAAGCAGCAACATTTTCACTTGGTTTTTCATGCCTGCACTATATGTGGTATTCACAGATTTTTAGCGATAGCGTGGCTGGGGCAAGGGTCACCAGACCCCTAGGCTATGTCTAAAATCAGGTCAAACCAACACAAACACTGACATGCCCTTAGGCCCACCACTGCCTTATAAGTACAAAATCTATGGCCCTTTATTATTAATGTCAAAATTCACATTTACCAGTTGCTTACTTCACACTATTTCTTTCTTTCCCTAAACATATAGTACTTCCATAGACCTAAATTTTAGGCTCTTAGGATGCATGATCTTTTGAGGTGAGAAAGGTCTTCTACAAGGCAATAGTCTGCTAAGGGTTTATGCAATTTTTCCCTCAGGACTGCCTCCAGAAAATAGTTTTTTTAAGCAAAAGGAACTCAAAACCTACTTACTTAAGTGGTGCAAAGGTCAAACCAAGGCTTGAAACAAACTGACACAGCCTGAATAACAGATTGATCTATTTTAACAACTATATGTGCCTGGGATTTTAAAGGGTCTGGCCTTCCCCTTGCTCTGGTTATTTCTGCTTTTCTCCTCATTCTTTGAAGTCCCGAGTCTGTTACACATTGTATCCTGGTTCCTAACTTATAACCTATGAACTGATACTTCTGAAGAAACAAGGCTTGTTATCTGAAGCTGCGGTGTTATTTTTACACATCTGAACAAAAGCGACTTGAGTAGAAAAGATTAGTTTCTACTGTTGGCCTTGGCATTATGAGGTTTTCTTAGGGGTGTTTGTTCTTAGTGTTGAACACTGAGGGTTTAAATGCAAAGACGAAACACCTGTTTTTGTTGCTTTTTTTTCTCAGAACCTTAATTGTCCTGAGCCTTATTTAAAAGATTTCAGAGCCAAAATTGTCTCTGGTCAAAATTGGTCACGAAGAGTGAGTTCTTTGACATGATCTTGATATAAACCTCAAGAAAGGAAAACCAGGTTTCTTTAGAATGAAACAAGCTAAAATGGTTGTCTTGAAGATATTTAAGTATTTTAAAAAGTGACATCACATTTAGATTTAAAAATTTGTATTCTTGGGGTTTGCCTTTTCCTCTTGTTGTTTTTTCTCTTGGTTTTAGATATTTCTTGCTAAGTAGTGGTTTCATGTCTAGGGACTACTTCTACTGAAGGTATTGTGATCAGATAAAGGGGTTGTTTGTGGCCACCATTGTGTTACATGAGCAGAAAATATTCTGTGTCAGCAACTGATCCTGCTGAGGGGACCATTCCTAGTACTAGACATTGATCTTAGCAGCACCCCCAACCCCTTTTCTATCTCTCTGCCTCACATTTACTGTTAAATAAAATCTATATTATTGACTTCAGCATACATTTTCACTTGCACCTTAATTTGGGCAGTCACCTCTCACTGGTTCGATCATAACAAAAGTATAAGATAGTCTTACAATAATATTTAGTGTGCTTGAAGTTTTTACTATTTACAGGTATTTAAGGTGATTGCATGCGATATTATCAAAGGATTTTTTTAACTGCTATTGTTGATACAGTGTCCATTAAACAACTCAAAAAGATTGCATTTGCTATTTCTTTTGTATTTTATTCTGGTATTTGTTGCCAGTTAAAATAACAGATGCTCCTGTGGTGAAAATTATAAAACTTACTGGTGGGGATAGAAAAGAAAAAGGACTAAAACCAATTGTGTGTAACAGTGAAAATCTCTGAGGTATTATCATTACACAAATACCTTATTCTAACAAGTTGTTTGATGCTCATGTTCTGTAGAAGGAATGTTTGACTCAATGACCTTTAAGGCCTTTTCCATCTTAAACAATTTTGTTGTCCTGCAATTTGTTATTTTGTTTGGTTGGGGGGATTTTTTTTTGTTTGTTTTTTTTTTGTGTTGGTTTGTATGGGTTTTTTATTGAAAAGGCCATTTTGGGTGGGTTTTTTATTGAAAAGGCCATTTACCAGATGTCCTTAGAAGAGCAGACAGTTTTCATTCACATAGCCTTACAGTATTTATTGTAAATAATCACAACAACAGAAAGAAGTAGAGGCACTGACTTGCCCCTCCTGTACCCTGGAGGGATGGGGAGGAGAATCAGAAAAAAGTAAAACAATCAGAAAAAAGTAAAAGTTTTGGGTTGAGATAAGGCCAGTTTAATAATTAAAATACAATAAAATACAACATAATATATTGCTAATAATTATAATGAAATGGGAAAGAGCAGAGAGAGGAAAAGACAGAGCAAGAGAAAATTCAATAAAACAAAAACCCTAAGTGATGCCTAATACCATCGCTCACCCCCTAACAACCAATCCCACCAGTACCCAGGCAGCTCACAGCCTGCTTCTTCCAAGTCAGCATACTAAGCCTGATGTTTTATGGTATCCCTTGGACCACTTCAGCTGTCCTGGTTATGCTCCCTCACAGCTTCTTGTGTTTCTGCTCACTGGCAGTGCATGGGAAATGAAGAACTTCTTGAGTTATTTTAAGCGCTACTGGGGAACAACAAAAACACTGGTGTGCTATCAACATTATTCTCATATTGAATCCAAAATACAGCATTATACTGCCTAGTAGGAGGAAAATTAACTCTATCCAACCCAAAAGTAGGCTAGTCCCCAATGATATGGAGCGTATGAGAAAGCTTTTCCCTAACAGTCTACCTTTTGCTGTCTCTGCTTGATAAAGAGATACCAGCAGTGTCATTTTTCATTTCATTTCAGTGACATGCCCAGTGCTCAAACACCCCAAGCAGACTTATAGCACTATACTCAATTCAATTCCAACACGTCAAAATCTTCCTTGTACTGCAAACCCTTGAGTTCAGTACTTCAGATGGCACCTGGTGGCAGCTGGCTGCCATCTTGTTAATACAGTCCAGCAGGTGATTGCCTTTCTCTCTTTGCTGCATGAGACTATTGATGACTCCTGTTTAGCTTCTTCTCCTTCACATCCCTATGCTTTTCCAGCAGCCTGCTTCTAACCACTAGGAGCCTAGGCTTCATGGTTGCACTGGAATTATTCTATCCAAGGGTAGGTCTTCCCATTTGGTTTTGTTGCATGTGATAATATTCCTCCAGCCTGTGGATGTCCCTCAAGGTAGCAGCTTTCTGCATCACATCAGCTGTTCCCTACAACTGGCTGTTGTCTTTGGACTTGTTGAGGCTTTTTGTCCACCTTCTTTGTATTTCATTAGATTACAAAGTCAACAGAGCACATTTTCTCTCCCTTGAAGGCTATCTAACAAATCTTGCTGCTTCTTTGTCAGCTGTTCCTATTCACTTCCTTGTCCTTCCTGCAACTGGGCTTACAGAGGAGTGTGGCAGACTGATGGGCCTCTAGTCCCCTAAGATTTTCTTCTTCTTCCCCTTCTTAAAGAACAGAGTGGAAATTTATCTTGAGATACTTCTCTGTTCATACTTACAATAATGTAAAAGCAAACTACTGAAATTACAGCTATGGGATAATTTCCATTAAATACCCTGCCCACAAAAGCAAAAGTGACTTACAGGAACAAAAATAATTCAGCTTCTCTAAGACTCCATATTTCACCATATTGCTTCTCATTTATAAAAACTATAACAACTTGAAAGACTTGTTATGCTCCTTGTAATTTTCTCTAATCATTAGCAGCCAGAACTCTCAGTGTCCTGATGGGCACATGACTGCTGCACTACGCACGGTGAGAGACCTCTGTCCAAAATTCTTCTTTCAGGATGTCATTGTTTTTTTTTTATTTCCACATTGACAGTGATCAACCTTACCTCTGCACACACCAGCATCAGCAAGAGCATAACAACCTTCAGATTGTTCCAGAGTTCTGTCACTTTCCTGACAGAATGAATTTAAAAGAAACCATAATCAGCAAAGACAGTAGTCAGAATTCATCTTCACTTATACTGATGAAAATCCAAAGCCAGCTGAAATGAGTTAAATGTGGTCAGATGATATGGAACTACATTCTCACATGGAAATAGAATAATTTTGAACCCTGAAGTATAATTCTTTGAGCTTATGTTGGTACATTTGAAATATTATTGACCTTTGCTAGTCCAGCTGATGTTTGGCAGTATCTGTCTATCCAGGAGCACATACAACACTGTGTTTAATAATAACTGAATTTCAATGATAATGTTAAATGATTCTTTCCCCCTTTCAGGAAAAAAGAAAAAAAAAAAAGGGGGGCAGGTAAAATACACATGGATCTAAAAATCTAAAAAATGAAAAAAGGAAAAGAGAAATTTTCCAGTTTAAGGACTACTGTGAATTTGACCCTATACTAGCTTTATGTTGCTGAATAATTAAGTAGAACACTTGATTCAGAGCAAATACTTAATATTTATGAAGTCCAGCACTCATTAATCCTGTTAGAAAGAAGTGGCTTAGTAAGGACTCTAAGGATTTCTCTTTCTATTAAATCCATAGCAAACAACAATATTAAATCCTATATGCCATATAAAACCCCAGAATTTGTCTGTGGACATATCATGTGTCTGTGTCTGATTATCAAAAGTAATTGAGCATTCTAATCAGTTTGAAGCATGAAAAGGATGCCTACAAAACATAAATATAGAACATAAGGAAAGTTCAGCATTTTTGGTTGTTATTTCAAATTTTATTATTAATTAATTATTATGCATATTTCTTTTTATTCTGGGCGTGTTGTATCTAGCTGAAATGGAGCTCATTTTCCCCACAGCAGCCCTCACTGCTCTGTGCTTTGTATTGGTAACTGGAAAGGTGTTGATAACACTACAGTGTTTTGGCTCCTGCTGAACAGGGCTGACAGAGCCTCAGTGCTGTCTCTCCAACACTTCACCCTCACCAGAAGTGTCAGCATCGGTGCTTGGCACTGTTGACTGACCATCAGTTTATCATCTTACTGTAAGACTTTCATACCTTCTCTCTGTGAGTTCTCTCAGGCAGCTCTTTACAACACTGACTCCTTTTCTCTTCTTTCCCCATGGCCAGCTGACTCCTTCCTGTCCCTAGCACAACCACCTGACCCTTACTCCACACAGCACAGCCAACCAATTCAAACTCACCTCATGACCAGCTAAACCACTCCTTTATAACACCTATCCTTGTTGGACACAGCTGTGACCTGTTCAGGGCAAGGGTGTTCCTACTCTTTGGTAATTAGTACAGCTGCAACTCCTCAGTGGCAAGATTGCCTTCAGCACTATCTCTATTCTCTGACAATCCATCCTCCCACACAGAAGTCTGCACATGGGCAAGATGTTGGGAGGACATATAACCAAAACAGCTGACTCAAAGTGGCCAAAGGGTTTTCCATATTGTATGACGTATTCAACAATAACAGCTAAGATAAAGAAGGAAAAAGGATGGGGGAGAGTAATTTATCATTTATTTACAACATTTGCCCTCTGGAGCAACCACAACATGTGCTGAAGTCCTGCTTCCTGGGAAGTGGTCAGACATTGCTTGCTGATGGGAAGAAGAGATTAAAATTTTGGTTTTATTTTCTTTTGTTTGTGTGCTCATAAAGTTCACTGCTGTGCTAGTAAACTGCTTTTATCTTGACCCACGAGTTTTTTTTTTTTCATCTTATTTTCTCCCCCTGTCCTGATGAGGAAAAATGTAATAGAGTGGCTTGCTGGGTGCCTGGCATCCAGTCAGGTTCAAACAGCTACACTGGGGGAAAGTAAAATGATATTTTTTGAATACAGCATGTAGAGTTAGGGCCTGATAATGTTTCTAGTGGTACTGCAAATTTTCAGGTAAGTCAGTTGGGCAAGCTTCTGTAATTTTTATCAAATATGCATAAGACATAAATTTTCAATTCAATTCTATGTTAGATTTTAATTAATTCCTGTCAAGCTTTAGGTGCTGGCAAGGCAGGCAAGCAAGCAAAGTTGGTAGAAAGAGGTCAAATAATTTAGACTATCCTAGAGTCAATCCTGTGCAGAAAAGAGAAATTTTTAAATTATGAGAGGTAAAGAATAGTACTATACCTTTGAACATGGATCCAGGTCTATAGAGTCAGTTGGCATAACCCAGAATTTAGTTCACAAATTTAGGGGTGTTTTAGGGGAGCTTTTGAGTTTTTGCAACTTCAGAAGTTTGCAATTTCTAAAGATTCTGAAAGGGTGAACATTTTATTCCTTGGAAATGTTCAAGGTCAGGTTGGATGGAGCTTTGAAAAAGCTGATCTAATGGAAAGCTATCCCGGCCTATGACATGATGGCTGGAACTGGTTGATTTTTAAGGTACCTTCCAACCCAACCTGTTTTATGATTTTTCTATTATTCAGTAAACTCTAAAGTGGGCTAATGTAATTATTTAAAAAGAAAACAAAAACAGAAGAATAAAAAAATTAAAGAAATTAAACATAAATAAAATTAAAGAAATTAAATATGTGCCTACAAAAGTATTTAATTTAGAACATTCAAGTTTTCAATTAAGAAAGTAGTTCAAGTACAAAACAATGAGAGTACTACAGAAATTAATAAAATATATTTCTACTTATAATTTAAGTATCTAATAATGGAGGTTTAGTCTTGAAAATATGAAAATTTTCTCCTTAATTAAAATCTGAAAAGGTCAATATAGCTTAGGCTAAATTTGGTTACTATTCATGGGTATCTCCTTAGGTGGAAATATATGGTTAGTCTTGTCCATTTTCTTTGCTTTTCCACTGCTGTATTTTACTTCAAAAAATCACACTATGTGCTACTGGTATGCCTTTTTATTCTACCATTATAGTAGTACAGAGATTACTCTCAGTCAAAAGATGATAAGGTGGTGATGATGATTTGAGATTTTCACAGTGATACAATCATTACATTTTGACAATAATTTTTATGATCCTACAAATGACAGAGAAATAATACAAAACTTAATGCTAGGTATGTCAGTCTGACTTCTAAGTGAAAAAATTGCCAGAGCTAAGTTCTTTAAATGAAAACATTTGCAGTTTTACCACAGATATGTATCTGCTCTCATTACTCTGTCAATATTTTCTTTTATATACAAACCCTATTCTATAAAAATACAGGCATTTCTTATGATCATATTAATGACAAATATTTTATATATATGTCTTTTCAGTTACTCAAAATCCCTGATTCAAGGACCTGTGGTGAACAAAGCAAACAAAAAGTAGAGTATAAGCTGTGATACAAGTATGTTTCTAGGTTAAACACCTAGAACAGCAGAAACTGAATGGTGTTGTCGCACATCTGAGAAAAGAACTCCCAGTACTTTATCTTCAGAAAGTTTATAGCTAATTCAGGTTAGGATTAATTTCAAAGCAATGCTTAGAGCTCTAAAAGTTAACCTTCAAAATCTGCACAAGGATCACTTTGTAATCCGTGAGAGAAAAGAAGAAATTTCAGGTTGTTATAAGATAGACAGCTACCATATAAATTAGATGTGGAGAAACTTATTCCTCTCCTTTGGCCATAATGAGTGTGTAGGATAACTTACATGGCAGCTGCTAGAGATCTAAATTTAGATAAAATTGCTCTGTGCCTTTTTTACATGCCAGTAAATTTAAAAGTTTCTTTTCCATTAAACTCAACTAACTTTAAAGCCCATTTCAAGGAGTAAAATGCATCAACTCTTTTGTACTTAATCATATTTGTCAGGACTAATAAATTAAACACATCTAAGACCATTTTCTGACACTGAAGCCAGGTGCCACAGAAAGGTTCATGCCCATACTACAGAACTCTGTTTCTCCCTGGATAAGTGTGCCCACAACCACCCAAGAGGGACTAGACTCTTGCTAGGGTGACAATGGGGCTAGGCTGTGCCTGGGGTTGTTCCCCTGGCTAACCAGGTAAGCAGCCTGTCACAGCACCTGCAAACACTGTGGCACTGGCTTATTTTATGAAGTTATTAACTTCTTGTCTCTCAATGCACTTTACTGAGGGCATATAAAATACAAAATTACTGATACATTGACAGACTTCATTACTAGCAGGGCTTATTTTGATATTTACCCATGTAACTATTATGCCCAACTTAAGTGAAATGGATGACATGAAATGAAATGAAATGAATATGAGTTAGGCAGAATAGCAATAAACAAGTGGTTTCTTAGTACACACATCCTTGGTTTTCAGGTGCTTAAAGGAATTGCTGAAGCACTGTGCAGATATATTCATTCAGTACTTCAGAGCTCTATAAAAGTAGGTAATGCCTTATCCTTTCTACTCTTCTTGTCTGAGATTCTAGCTCACTGTGCTCATTTCGGATGGAATAATTTTTTTCATAGTGGCTAGTATAGGGCTGTGTTTTGGATTTATGGTGAACACAGGGTTGATAATATAGAGATGTTTTTGTTGTTGCTGAGCATGGGAGGCTGGAAGGAGACACAGCTGGGACAGGTGACCCAAACTGGCCAAAGTGATACTCCAGACCATATAGCATCATGCTCAGTATATCAAGTGAGGGGAAGAAGGAGGAATGAGGGGATAGTTGGAGTGATGGCATTTGTCTTTCCAAGTCAGTGTTACATGTGAAGGGGCCCTGCTCTCCTAGAGATGGCTGAATACCTGCCTGCCCATGGGAAGCAGTGAATTAATTCCTTGCTTTACTTTGCTTGTGTGTCTGTCCTTATCTTAACCCAGGAGTTTCCTAACTTCTATCCTCTGATTCTCTCCCACTTTAGTGTGGTGGGGGAGTAAGTAAGTGGCTGTGTGGGTCTTGGCTGCTGACTGGGATTAAATAATGGCAGTCATAAATAAAATCAGATTTCAAAATGTATTTTTTCGTGAATTTGCTGTGTATGAATTGCATATCCTAGGTTTAAAATATAGTTTTAAAATCCTGGTTTAGTGGTATGCAGAGATAATTATAGGGGTTGGAAACAGAAAAATACTGGTTTCTGGCCAAGAAAAACCTCTTGATTGCACCAGAAAACAATAAAAATGAGAAGCAAAAATGACGAATATTACACTCTGCTTATGGATCCCCATGAATCAACATTTGTCCCTGCTACTTAGGAGGGACCTGTAACCTGATGGTTACTTAATACAAGAAACCCCTGACTTTGCAAATTTGGATCCATTACATCCCAATGTTAAAGACCTTACATGAACTCCTGAACATTCAACCATCAAGCAAAATTTAGGAATATTTGTTTTCTAGGAGGGGAGCGTTATGCTCAAATGAATATAATATTAAATTTATCTATTTTTCTTTAAATTTGAGCAAATTTTTTTCCCTAATATGTTTTTGAGATTTTTAAATGGAAAATTTTGTTTGAGCAGCTCTTCTTTATCATGTATAATGTCTTAGGGGAAAAAGCCAAATATCTTAAAATTTCTTGAAGAACAAGCAAGAAGAAATCTGCAACGCTGTAGCAGTATGCTGCAGCACTTTGGACCAAATGCTGGCAGGGGGATAAAAGCTAAGCCTTCAAATGCAACTGTCAGAGGATTTTCTTCTGAAAATCAATTATAAACATCAGAACTGATTCTTTAGTGTTTTCATAATTAAAGTCAAATGGTTTAAATATCAAATATCTTTAGTAAACACTCTTATTCAGTAAACTCTTTGCTCTATACTTCAGTAATTAGACATAAGGCCAAATTGTTCTCCAAATACCAGAAATTGATGATATTACAGAATGTAGGTCAAAGCTACACATTTAAAGGATACACATTTTTGGGGAAAACAGAATGTGTTATCAGCTACTTTATACCCTTTCTAAAACTAGGTCTGTGGACTAAGTGCTACAGAATTTATCAAAGAAAAACTATTTCTTGAACAAAAAAACTTTATGCTTTAATCTATACCATTTGTTTACTCTTCATTTCTCTGCTCTTCTTTGTCATCATGCCTTTCATTTTTTTTTCCTATCAAACAATCAATTTCCTTTATCTCATTTAAGTTCCTGAGATATTCTGGAAACAAAAATATTTCGGTTTGGATGCTCAAATATTCACTAATGGTGACTAATATCATAAAAAAAAAAAAGGTAAAAGGCAAAAGTAAACCTACCCAAATTATTAGAAGCTAAAAATCCCACAAAACTTTGAGAATTCTATTTTTTTCTGTAAGACTGATGTTAAATGATAGCAGTTGAAACACAATAATTTTATGCATATGAGACCAGATACATATATATTGATACATTTAAGTTGACAAAAATTACAAAAATTAAGAACTATCTAATTCTTATTGTTTGTTTCCTTCTTTCAGCATAGTGCTAAGACAGAGAGATGCATACTCAGGACCCCAGATTTGTGGTAATAATAACATTGCAGCATGCAACATCAGTAAAACACAACATTAAATTTCAGCACAAATGATACGAAATTAACAGCAAAACCTATATTAACCATGGCAACAAGAAGTTTCCATTTTGTGAACAAGAATCAATTATTATAAGAGAAATCCATATAAGAAATATTATAAAAGGTTCTCCCTGTAGTCTTTTCATCAGACTTCAAAGGGACTTTTCTCAAACACATTAATAATATACTATAATTCAAAGGATGCACTTATGTTGCAATATTAGCTGTAAGAAGCAAGAGAACTGAAAGATGCACACTCTAAGAAGAGTAGCCTTTGTTTCTTCTGAAGAGAAAAAAATCAATTCAGTAACAGAAGTTTCCTATGGGCTTTTAAATTTCAAACAGGAAAATAAATATAGCCTACATTTTCTGTAACTATCTGAAATAAGAAAAAGAAATCAATACAATCTGAATGAAATAGAAATTACCACACCAATGTGATTTTTGCAAAGATTAAAGATTGCAAAGATATAAAGAGAATACTACTGAGTAATGAGAAGGGTACTTCTTCACTATTCATGGGTGGAAATAATAGTAGAATGACATGGCAAGTTCTAGTATCTACATTACAAAAAGAAAATGTTTGAAACATAGCTCTCAATTATTGCAGATTAACCGAAAAAGTTACAGAATCATTTGAAATTCATATATATAGAACATATATATAGGAATATATATCTATCTAGAAAATGAACAAGTGATAACAAGAAAAGAGTTTAAAGTAGGAGAAAAAAAGAAAAATTACCTCTGTGAGGTGATATATCAATAGCAGAAATAAGCAGGTGGACTACTGACAAACAAGCTTGGATATTTTTTCTAAAAATATATCTAGTTGAATTACAAATTAAAAAAGAGAAGCTTCACATTTTTTATTTTATTGAAATATTTCTTCTGCTGCGTCTTTTTTCCCAATAGGCTTTACAGTGGTCACAGTTCTAAACAGTAGTCACTGGAAAATTAGAATATTGTTAGAATACTCTAATTTTGTTTTTTTTTTATTTTTCTGATGAATGCATGTGAAAAGTCAGGACCCTATAAAATATCACTTATTTGTCTTTAAATCAGCTAAGGTACTAGAACAAATAGCAGCAGTACAGCCTTTCTTTGGAACCTGGTCCTGTGATACAATCTTTAACTGATTTTTGGAATTTCTTTTATACATATGAATATCCCACTACAAAGTTGTCAGTAAATTGACAATATTTGTTTTGAAGTCTCTCTTAAGCATTCCCATTTTCTAATGTAATAATAAAACCAGCTTGGTGTGGGTTTTTCTTTTTGTTTAGATTTTTGAAGGGATGAGAAAGGATGGGAAGGGAAAGTATAAGTATTTCAAAGGTGTATTTAATAAAAAGGCTTCTAAGACTTAAAAAACAAATTACTTGATTCTCAGCTTCATAGTGAAAAAAACCCAGTGCTGGTCAGATTTTTGCAAGGTGAAGAGGAGGGGAAAAGGAAACAAAAAAGAGCAGATGTCAAGAAAGACTTGATTGTGCAGAGACTCATGAACATGTGGAATTGCCTATGAAGCATAATTGCTGAATCAAAAAGCATTGGAAAAGTTGCAAAAATTAGGTGGCATTCCTGAGAGACAAGCAATGCTAAAAAAGATTTTGCTGGGTTGAGTGATCGTGGGTCCGGCGGCGTGTCGCTTTTCCCGCCCCGACCGGCTCCTGAGAATGTGGCTTGGCACCTTGGCTCCTTATCAGGGTCAATGCCACCACTACTTCTGGGTGCTTCTGCAGCTGCGGCCCAGGATGGGCTGACTGCGCTTCATCGTCGGCACGAGGGAAGGAAACGAAGAGACAGGGAATTGTCCAAACCCGTCCACATCGCGGCTGGGCGCTTTATTGGTCACAGGAGCCACAATGGAGAAGCCGCGGCCGCTCCCAGCCTCACTTGGACGAATCTGGCACTGAGGCTGGGGTGCCACAGAGGGATATAGGGGTGGGACAGGGGAGGACTGGAGCTCTCTGCCCAATGAACACAGGCACCGTGGTGGTGATGTTGCCACAGCAGCCAGTGGGGACATGACGGGGGCAGACACGGGGGTTCAGGACCAGTGGGACTGTGAGAATGAGGTGACGAGCACAGAACTGCTGGGGACTGGACAGGGAGTGGTCACAGGAGTGGCAGAGGAGAAGACTCAATGGCCAGCAGCTTGGGGCTAACTTCCGTGGAGGGGGATAACACAGGGAATGCACGAGGATACATGGAACTGGTAAGCTAACAAAGACCAGAACCTCAAATCTGAACCCAAACCCGGGATGCAACAATTCCCCGCTTTAAAATATATAAAAAGACAGTTGCTTTGACTTGGATCTTCATGTGGTGGCCTCTTCTCCCAGCTTCTTCTGCTGCGGTGACTGTGGTGGCTGCTTTGCAGGTGGAGAGGGCCCGGAGATGATGCTGGAGCTGGTTTTTCCCTGGGTGTTTGGGGATAGGGGAACTGAGGCAACAACTTTATTATAACCATGTGGACTGGGAACATAACTGGACTGAGGTAGTTGTATCGAGAATGCTATTTAGGGAGATGCTGAATCCCTTCCCTTTCTGCGGTGCCTGCGATGGGATGCAACCCCTTGGTTGGTAGGATCACTGGTTGCATCCACTGGCACTGCATCGCTTTGACTCACAAACTGTCCTGGAATGTAAGGTTTGACATGCCTCCTGGGGATCCACCTGACTCCTGAAGGCGTGGATATGCAGGCATATCCCTGTCCCCAGGTGAGAAGTGGGAATGGACCCTGGATTTCTTTAGAGTCCAGATCCCTCACTAACACTTGAGACCTCTCTTCCGGTTGGAGCTCCTGACGTTGTTTGAAATGTCTCAGGGCTGGCGGTTCTGGTCTGTTAAAAGAGCAGTTTAGGAAATTGATGGTAAACAATGCCTTGTAGAGCCTCTCATGCGGTGACAGCACTCACACATCCCCTTGCTGCTTCCGGAGGACCTGCTTCAGCGTCTGGTGTGTTCTTTCTATTATGGCCTGGCTGGTGGGGGAGTGAGGAATCCCAGTCTTATGTTGGACCCCCCATACTTGCAGGAAGTTACTGAGTACCCTGGAAGCGTACACTGGACCATTATCAGTTTTAATTGTGGCTGGGACCCCTAAGGTGGCAAAGGCGTGTATGAGGTGTTTTCTCACGTCTGTGGCCCTTTCCCCTATGTGGGCTGAGGCAAAAACTGCCCCGGAGAAGGTGTCCATGGTTACATGGACATTCTTGAGTTTCCCAAATTCAGGGACCTTTGTGACATCCATCTGCCATACCTCACAACTGCAGAGACCTCTGGGATTCACACCTGCTCCCAATGTTGGTAAAGATGTCTCCTGACAGCTGGGGCATGAGGCCACAATTTCCCTGGCTTGGTCACGCCGCAGATTGAACTGGCATACCAGACCTGGGGCATTTTGATGGAACTGCTGATGGCTAAGCCTGGCCTGCTTGACTATATTCTGCTGGCCCCCTAGCTGTACTGGGGCTGCCAGGGCATCTTCTCTGCGGTTCCCCTCAGCAATAAAGCCTGGGAGATCCATGTCTGATCTCACATGCAACACATAAAAGAGATGCTCACAGTTAGAAACCAGGTGTACCAATTTTGTGAGCAACCCGAAGATGACCTGATTTGGGACCTCTTTGATGACTGCATGTTCAGCTCTTGACACTGCTCCAGCTACATATGCTGAATCTGTTACCAGATTGAAAGGTTGATCAAATTTTTCAAAAGCTCTTGTGACAGCATCCAACTCAGCTACTTGTGGGAAACCTTCCACTACCTTAACATCAGATTCCCACAACTGAGTCTCTGGGTCCCCCCAAGTCACCACTGACTTGTGGGACTTCCCTGACCCATCTGTGAACACTGTCAGGGCTCTGAGTGGCTTTTTACTTTGTAATTCTTTTGGTAACAATTTGAACTCTGTGTTGAACAGATGATGGCCAGGATGTCCAATTTGAATTTGGCCTGAGAAGCTGTCTAGAGCAAACTGCAAATTCTCATTTTGACTCAAAAGATGTTCAAAGGTCTCCTTGGTCATTTTCCCCATGGATGTTTTGATGGGGAGGTGGATACATGTAAAGTCACAGCCAGCTAGTACTCACAGATGAGCCCTGGCCCGTATTATGAGCTGCGCCATCAGCTCTTGTGGCCTGGTGATACTTTTGGACTGTCTGTGGCCAAGGAACACCCACTCTATTATCAAGAGGGGGTCCTGTTGGCCCTTGTCCAACTGAAATATCATCCCATATAAATGGGGTAACTCACCTAGGACGATGAAGTGGAAAGGCAGCCCTGGTTGACAGCGATGGGCCTTCCTGCTCACTATGGTGGTCTGGACCTTCTCAAGTGTGGCTCTGGCCTCCTGGGTCAGGACTCTCAGGGAACTTAAACCCTCATCCCCCTCCCTTTCTGCTAATAAGTCAAAAAGAGGGGATAGTTCCCTCGTGGTGAGTCCCAGCCGAGACTTGATCAAATTCAATGATCTGCACAAGTGCTGGATGTCATTCAGTGTCTTGGGGTTGTTATTTATCTGAATTTATTGAGGCCTGATTGTTTGATTATTAATTTCCAGGCCCAGGTACTTCCAGGGTGGCAGCAACTGAACCTTCTCCTTTTGCAACTCAAATCTGGCCGCTGACAAGGCCTTAATAGTGTCCTCCAGAGCTGCTTGCAGGACCTCGCTGTCAGGGGCACAAATCAACACGCCATCCATGTAATGATAGAAAATACAGGATGTCCACTTGGCACGCATGGGGGACAGAACCCTGGAGACATACCACTGGCATATAGTGGGGGAACATTTAAGCCCCTGAGGTAGTACCGTCCAGTTTTAGCCCTTCATGGGGGCTTCTCTGTTGATGGAGGGTACAGAGAAGGCAAAACGAGGAGCATCATCCAGATGTAACGGGATTTGAAAGAAGCAATCCTTAATATCAATCACAGCCAAAGTATAATTTTGGGGTAGCATAGATGGAGATAACATACCCGGTTGGAGAGGGCCCATGTCTTCCACAGCCTCATTGATCTTTCTTAAATTGTGGACGAGTCGCCACCTGTTCTTCTCCGTTTTTTTAATTACAAACACCGGTGAGTTCCAGGGGCTCTTTGTTTCTACTATGTGACCCTTTGCCAATTCTTCCTCCACTAATTTTGTGAGTGCCTGTAGTTTCTGTTTATTCAGTGGCCACTGCTCCACCCAGATGGGCTTATCTGTGAGCCATGTTAATTTCTGAGTGGGGCGCTCCTCAGTGGCCACACCTAAAAATGCCGGGCAGCCGGAAATTCCAATTTGGCTCCCCACTGCGACATGGCGTCTCTGCCCCATAATGTGAATTTGCAATTGATCACGAACAGAGGTACTGAGGCCAGCAGCCCGTTCAGACCCTTAATTTGGACAATATTTTTGGATTGCCTTGCAGGCCATGGCCCACCTAGTCCTAAGACTGGTGTGGCCATGCTTTGCAGCTCCCAGTGTGACAGCCACTTGTGTGGTGGGATGACCATCACGTCTGCCCCTGTGTCCAACATCCCCTGAAGATAGGTCGAACGCTGCGGCGTGGGTTTTTGCTCTCCCCAGCTGCACGCGGCTCTTGGGAGCCCGGCTGTGGCGTAGCTTCCACGTGCTGCCGGGGTTTGCTGCCGCGGGTTCCCGGACACGGCTCCGTGTCTCGGGTGCGTGGGCTGGCCAGCCGCTGTTACCGTGCGCTAGGGACCCGGCAAAGAGGAAGGAATTTGTCCATTTACTCCGTGCTTGGCAGGAACGGTTATTGGTCACGTGGCGCGGTTCGATGGAAAGACGCGACTGCTCCCGGCACTCGCATGGGAGAAAATGGCGTCTGACTGCCGGCGGGATAGGGCTTTATGGAGGGGTGGGGCGAGAGGATCCACGGCCTGCCGCCCAATAGGGGCGGCTGCCGTGGCGGTGACGCCAGCAACCGCGACCAACCAGAGAACCCCACAGGGGCGGGCACCGAGCCGCGGGCTGAGCGGGATTGTGTGGCCAGCACGGGGTTTCCCGGGGCCGGATGGCAGGGTGCTTACAGGAGCGGCAGAGGGGTAAGATCCGGCAGCAGGGGGCCAGAAACCGTGGCGGGGGGAACAACACGGGGGAAACGCGGGATTACAGAACTTATTTTAACATAAATTAAAAACCCTAATCTAAACCCAAACTCCGGGATGCAACATCTCCCCGCTTAATAAAATATAAAAAGAAAGCAGTGGTGTTGATTCAGTCTCTCAAGCGGTGGCCTCTTCTCCCAGCTTCTGCTGCTGCAACTGCGGCGACTGCTACGCAGGTGGAGAGGGCCTGGAGATGGTGCTGGGGCTGGTTCTTCTCAGGGTGTTTAGGGATAGGGAAACTGGGACAACTTTATTACAAACATGGGGATTTGGGACACACACAGACTGGGGCTTTGGGGAAAAACATTTTTTTAAGGAGATTGTAGGGTCCTTTTTCTTTTGCGTCGCCTGCGGTTTGATGCAACCCCCCGATTGGTGGGGTCATCTGCCACGCTCAAAGGCACCCTGATGTTCTGAACTACCACCTGCACAGTTACTTGATAACTCACAGCTCTCCTTAAGGTGCTGTGGCCTGCCTTACTTTTATCTTCACGCGAGGCAGGTGCGCGTTGTTTCTTCAATTTTTTGGGGGAATGGGATCTCCCTCCCCCCCTCTCCCCCCTCCCACTGTCCCTGGGGGTGCCCTGCCCAGAAACGGGCATTGAACCACAAAATGTCCTCTTTGATTGCAGTGGAAGCACTGGCGTCTTGCTGGAGGCTGCTTCGGACCAGCGTTCTTTGGAGGCACGGCATCCAAGGCAGCAGTGTTCATGGATGCCGCTTCCAGGACAAACTTGTCCTGAACCTCCGATCCCTCTACATGCCTCTCATCTGTCAGCTCGACCCGTTCCACGGAATCTGGAAAATGCTCAGAAACCCACATCCCCCTGCTTCCCTCCCTCCCGGGTCTCCGGGATCCATGGGAATGTGGAGGCAGGGGCTCCGATTCCCCCCCACCTCCTTTTCCCTCCCGCCCAGACGTCTGGGGCCCATGGGAACTTGGAGGTAGGGGTTCCCGTCCCCCCGCCTCTCCTCTTCCCTCCCGCCCGGCTCTCCGGGGCCCATGGGAAGATGGGGGTAGGGGTTCCCGCTCCTCCCTCCTTCCTCTTCCCTCCCGCCCGGATCTCCGGGACCCATGGGAAGATGGGGACAGGGTGTGGGCAACAGGACGGGGGCTGCCTCCCTCAGGCAGCGGGGTGGAGATGGCAGAGCTCTCCCCGGTGGAGGAGGGCAGATTCGATGACTCAGCAGGGACGACATGCAAAGGACTGGAGGGAACACCCACTCGAGGGGGAACAATGGGTGAGGGAGTAACCTGAACTCCCGAGGGGGCAGCGCCCACGCCGACAGGGAGGCAGGTTGGGGCTGGGTCAAAGGCGGGGACACCAGGAACAAAGAACAGAAAGGGGTTGTGGGAAGAAGAGACCCTGCCATGTGGCCGCCCTCCATCTTGGGAAGACAAAGGGATCAACCACGTGGCCTCGGCCTCCTCAGAGGAACAAAGAAAGGGGTTTAAAAAACAGAACTGCGCGGGGTAGCGCCGAAACTGGGATTTTCAACTGGGAAAAAGGGATTGGAAAAGGGGTTTAGGGTCGTGGCCTCAGCGAAGCGACAATATCGCTAAGGCGGGGACGCCGGGATGGCTTGGGGGAGCCAGGCGCACGGTCCACATTTGTGGAGCTGCCCTGCGTCTCAGACTGACGGGGTGCCCCCCCTCGCCCACCCAGGTTAGGGGAAGAAGGGGTAGGAGAAGGGGATGGGGAAACAGATTCAGAGGGAGTAACAGATTTTCCGGATGGTTCTTTCCTTTCCCCAACCGAGTTTCGCGCGGGGTCTGATTTTACTACCTCTGTGATCAACAAATGGAATTTAGGGAAACAGTCATCTATGGAGGGATCCCTACCGATCCCTTCTGCTAACCTTTTTCCCACTTGCTCCCAAAATTCTGTTTTGCGCGCGTCCTCGGTAGACAGACGGGGGAAAGCAAAGAACAACCACCGGACAAATTTCTTCACTAAATTTTTTGGGTATCGGCCCTTCACCAAAAGGATTTCCTTAACTTGGGAATAAAATTCCTTTTGTTGGGCAGATAGCACGGTCCCCATGCTTCTTCCACCCAAACCACCTCACCCCTGGGGCAGTAAAAAAGAAAAAAAAAGCAAAAAAATGCAGGCGACTCCAGCGGCTGCCGTTCGTGCTGCGCGCCGCACGTCCCAACCTCGGGAACACGGCCAGCCCTCCCCGTATTAGCTGGACACGTTTCCACAACTAATACTTACCAGACTGAAGTCTCTGCAAAGAAAAGCTGCTACCAGGGTCCGGGAGTCCCGGGAAGTGTCCTTTCTTCTGCCCTCCTGGTTGCGAAAGTTTGCACTTCCTGTCCCACGCAGGACTCACTGTCTGGTCCCTCGTGGGCGACGGAGACTTCACTGACGTACTTTGGAGAGCCCCTGCTCTCGGTTTCTGTCCGGCACGGAGCTGTGGTCCGGCGCGGATCACTGCCTGCTCTGGCTTGGCGGCGGCGCTCCCCCCTTGGCGGCAGCGTGGCTCCTGGCCAGCAGCGGCAGCTCCCGGCGCTGTTCCTGAAGCTCCGCGGTGAACCTCCGTCCACGCGATCAGCTGAGCGCTGGCCTCGGCACCACGTTGGGGCGCCAATTGCGGCGTGGGTTTTCGCTCTCCCCGGCTGCACGCGGCTCTTGGGAGCCCGGCTGTGGCGTAGCTTCCACGTGCTGCCGGGGTTTGCTGCCGCGGGTTCCCGGACACGGCCAGCCGCTGTTACTGTGAGCTAGGGACCCGGCAAAGAGGAAGGAATTTGTCCATTTACTCTGTGCTTGGCAGGAACCGTTTATTGGTCACGTGGTGCGGTTCGATGGAAAGGCGCGACCGCTCCCGGCACTCGCATGGGAGAAAATGGCGTCTGACTGCCGGCGGGATAGGGCTTTATGGAGGGGCGGGGCGAGAGGATCCACGGCCTGCCGCCCAATAGGGGCGGCTGCCGTGGCGGTGACGCCAGCAACCGCGACCAACCAGAGAACCCCACAGGGGCGGGCACCGAGCCGCGGGCTGAGCGGGATCGTGTGGCCAGCACGGGGTTTCCCGGGGCCGGATGGCAGGGTGCTTACAGGAGCGGCAGAGGGGTAAGATCCGGCAGCAGGGGGCCAGAAACCGTGGCGGGGGGAACAACGCGGGGGAAACGCGGGATTACAGAACTTATTTTAACATAAATTAAAAACCCTAATCTAAACCCAAACTCCGGGATGCAACAGAACGCCCCTTGCACTTGAGTTTACAACATACGAGGGGTTTTTCCTCTCCCAACTTCCCAGCATAAAAGACTGAGAGTTCCCAGTCATTGCACAGAGCATGAGGAATGGGAATTGCCTGTGCAATTACCGGGCCCTCAGGCAGGAAGGGGGGGAGGGGGTGGAGGGGAGGGGGTGGACACAGTGTGCCGTGAGATAGAAGTGCCTCGAATTAAGGGTGGAAATCACTGGAGGAACCTCTGTCTCTAGTGGGGTGCTTTTTGTGTCTCCAGCCACAAGGTACCTGCAGTTCAGAAGATCTTCTTTCCTCCTGGTCTCACAGCGGCAGATGTGTGATAGAACCTCTGCGTCCACTATGAAGAACTGTCAGTCCTGGGAACGAAAGTGTACAGGATTAGTGAGTCGGAGCCGATAAGGCTCCCTGATGTCAGTCGTTGAGAGGCAGCCGCTTACAGATGGAACTAGATGGTGAATCACGGTTCCCCTCGTGGCACCATGATTTGCCTCATTTTTATCAACATGCGAGGCAAGTGTGCGTTCATTTCCTAGTTTTTTGAAATTGTGGGGTTCCCATTCCCCCTCCCTCCTCCCGCAGTCCTGGGTGGTGCAGTCTTTAGAAGTGGGCAGCGATCCTGAAAGTGTCCTTCCTGATGACAGTGGAAGCACCGGCGCATGGATGGAATTCGCCTTGTAGCTGAGTTCCCTGGAGGAGCAGCAGCTGATGTGACCAGCCTGTCTCTTGGTCTCTTTGGGGCCTCCTCCTCCATCAGGTGTGCTTTCAGTGTGCACTCCTCGATGATCTCGTTGAGGGTTGACAGTGGTGAGGCCGGCAGTGATAGGATGATTCTTTTGCACCACTTCTAGGACCAGTCTGTCTCAGTGTTCAGGTCTCTCCAGCCGTCTCTCGACTGCGGCCCGGACTCTGTCTACAAAATCTACAAAAGGCTCTGCAACACCTTGTTTAATTGCAGTATAGGGTACGACCAGATCCTTGGTGGGCATGCCCAGGAATGCACACTCTGCTGCACCCCTGGACATGTCCAGCACGGCCGTTGGAATTCCCCGAGCTTGTAGTTGCCCTTCACTCCATTCTCCCTCACCCACGAGATGGTCTAGTGTGATTGGTTCTTCCGCAAAATCCAGGCTGTAAGGCCCTTCTCGGATTTCGGGAAGCAGGTCTGCTGCCAGTTTTTTCCACCTCCTCTCCCACAGGCTGTATTTCAATGGGCAAAGCAGGCAGCTAAACAGACATAAAATGTCTGCTGGCACTACAGCTCTGGATGTTAAAGTCGCTTTTAGAATGCCCTTAAAGAATGGGCTTGCTCTGCTGAATTCACACAACGTCTTGCAGACCTCTTTCACCAATTCATAGGGAAGGGGTGCCCATGTAGGGTTCTCCCCTCCCCTGGCGTAGGAGGCTGGAGAACGGAGCGACTGCTTGACTTCGTAGACTGGGCCCCATCCCCTCCCCTCCCCCCCCCGGGTGTCTGAGGAGCAGGAGGACGTGGGGGCGGGGTGCAAGGGACAGGGAGGACAGGGCAGGGAGAATCTTCTCCCTGGGACAATGGTGTGGAGGTGAGAGAACCCTCCCTGTCAGGGGAGGGTGGGGCTGATGCTGCAGCAGGCAGGACATGGAAGGAGGGAACGCCCACCCGAGGGGGAACAGGGGGTGGGGTGGCAACCCGATGCCTTGAGTAGGCAGTGCCCACGCCCACAGGGAAGCAGGAGGGAGTGGGGTCAAAGGCGGGGACAAAGGAGACAAAGGGATTGTGGGAAGGGGAAGCCCTGCCATGTGTCTGCCCTCCATCTTGGGAAGACAAAGACCCAAACCACATGGCCACGGCTTCCTCAGGGGAACAAAGAAAAGGGTTCAGTGAAACCGAACTGTGCAGGGTAGTGCCAAAATTGGGATTCTTAACTGGAAAAAGGGATTGGGAAAGGAGTTTGGGGTCAGTTCCTCAGTGAAGTAGCCAATTTTGCTGAGGCGGGGACACCGGGGGGGCTTGGGGGAGCCAGGAGCATGGTCCATGTTTGTGGAGCTGCCCTGCGTCTCATATCGACGGGGGTACCGCCCCCCACCCACCCGGGTTAGGGGAAGAAGGGGTAGGAAAGGAAGGTGGGGAAGCGGTTTCAGGGAAAGCAACAGATTTCTTGATGACTTTTTCCTTCCCGGGTTGCGTTCCATGTGGACTCTGTTTTTACAATCTCCGATATTAATAAATGGAGCTTGGGGAAGCAGCTATTTATGGAGGGATCTCTGTTGATTCCCTCTGCTAGCCTGGCCCCTACATGCTCCCAGAACTCTGCCTTGTGGGCATCCTCCGCGGTTAAGCGTGGGAAGGAGAAACACAGCCATTGTACAAACTGTTTGACTGAACTCTTGGGGTAGGGGCCCTTCACCAATAAAATCCCCTTAACTTGGGTATAAAATTCCCTTTGTTGGGTAGATAGCACGGTCCCCATGCTATTTCTACCCACAACCTCACCCCTGGTGCAGAAAAAGAGGGAAAAAACCCAAAAAACCGCAAAAGACCCCGTCAGCCGCCACTCATGCTGCGCGCTGCGTGTCCATACCCTCGGAAGCGTGGCAAAGCCCACCCAACTGATGGAGAGTATAGCCCAGGTACCCTTCCCGCTAAGTACTCACCAAACTGAAATCTTTGCAAATAAAACTGCTACCAGGGTTTTCTTTCCCGGGAAGCGTCCGTTCTTTGGCTTTCCTTGGCCGCGAATGGTTACGCTTCTAGTCCCACGCAGAAAACACGGCATGTTTCTCCGTGGGTGGCGGAGACGTCACTGACTTACTTTGGGGGCTCTTTTCCACTTTTCAGTCTAGCACGGAGCACTTCTTCTGCGGACTGCGACTCTGCGGTGGTGGCAGGTTTCTGCATGGATCACGCTCGCTCGTCTCGGTGGTGGTGCTCGCTAGGCTTGGCGGCGGCGTGGCTTTGTGGCTGCGGGACTTTCTCCGCGCGGCTCCTGGGTGCTCTGTGGTGGCTTGCTACAACTCTGCGCTGGCCGCGGCGCCAAGGCTGGGGTACCGCAGAGGGATATAGGGGTGGGACAGGGGAGGACTGGAGCTCTCCGCCCAATGAACACAGACACCGTGGTGGTGACGTTGCCACAGCGGCCAGTGAGGACATGACGGGGGCGGACACAGGGGTTCAGGGCCAGTGGGACCGCGAGAATGAGGTGACGAGCACGGAACTGCTGGGGACTGGATGGGGGAGTGGTCACAGGAGTGGCAGAGGAGAAGACTCAATGGCCAGCAGCTTGGGGCTAACTTCCGTGGGGAGGGATAATAAGGGGGATGCACGAGGATACCTGGAACCGGTAAGCTAACAAAGACCAGAACCCCAAATCTGAACCCAAAACCCAGGATGCAACACATGGACCATTTCACCACCAATATCTTTCTGTTTATTCTGTGGGATTTTTCTTTCTTTTGGCTGTATAGGACAATATTCTGCTTTCCCTTATAAATTTTTCAGTGTATTGCAGAATAAATTAAGGATTTACAAGTTCACCTAAAATATTTCATTACAAAGATATTTTGCCTTTTTTTTTTTAAGAAAAGGAAAAAATTGAAAGAACCTCCAGCAAGTCAGAATTTTGAAATGTTAATTTAAACAGAAAATTGTGTTTTGTTTACTGTGGAAATATAGTATTTTCTCCTTCTCTGTAGGAAAATAAAACTAAGTGATTTGGAAAAGCAATGGGATTTTATTTCAATACACCCATCAGTACTTATCTGTATGTTGTACAGATATATCTGTGAAAAAAGGAATCACCTTAACTGTCTAACTCATTTATGCCAGTCCCAGAGAAGATAATGAGATGATTAATGTAATTAATATCAGTAGATTTTGGCTTATGTGTTAGAAATATTAGTGGTGCTTGGAATTCTTAATAAGTACTCAATTATAATTAGTATTTCATAATACTTACTCCTCTGTTGTTGTAAATCTTTAATGATTTGCTAAAAATATTAGTACCATATTCTTTCATGCAAAACCTTTGAAAAGTAAAAACTAAACTTAATGGACATGTTGCAGAAAGTTGAAATCCTAAAATATATTTTTTAAAAAATATATTGTTGTTGCTGTATAAAATAGCAATATTTTCCTTTAAAATTATAAAAAATTTACAAGACTTTAATTCTGTTTAATTTCATTTCCCATGCTATATAATTTATTCTTTAGTTTTCCTTTCCATTTTAAAGCTATAATTAATGAAGGAAGAGTTGTCTGTATAGTCAGTGAATGTTAACCATGTATAATTTAGTTGTTCTTTCATTCCAAACCAGATAGAAGAATTTAAATAAATTCTTAATAAATGCAGAAACATTTTTCAGTTTGTTATCAGTTTTTGTAATTAGCAGTATATTATGGGTTTTTTTCTCACACATAAACAGTTTACAGTATTTACTCCTAATGACTTAAACCAATTTTACTTGGTCTTCTTTTGTTGACAGCCACATCCCTACAACAGGTGACTTTCTCCTAAGCTGTGTCTTTAAAGGTTAACTTTTAGACTAAAAAGGAAATCAAAGAACTCCAGCTGGGAAGTCATTTATCTTTTCCACAGTTATATTCTATTCTTAAAATTCAAGAGACAAGCAATATGCAGAGTACTTTTTATTTTTTCTGGGCAACTCAGACATCTTTTTTTTTTTTTTTTCCTTTCAAATAAACCATTAAAATTCATCTTGGTGGAAAAAAAAAAAAACCTGTTTCAAAATTTTTTTTGTGATAGTATCTCTCTCCTTCATCATGTCCAATATAAAAAGAAAGCAAAAATCCCTTAAGCAACAAAAGCTACTGAACAGAATCAAAACTGTTGATGTTTTTTTGGAAATTCAGTAAAGCATATAAGAAGCTCATCAGGCTTAAGGTATACAGTTGCATGAGGGAAGGAGCTTTACAGAAAGTAGAGGAGTAAAGAGGTTTTGAAGAGAACAAGATTGCTTCTTTTGGTGACACTAAACTACTCTGGGGTTTTGGTGACACCATCGAATATTAGAACTCAATCCGAGCAGCAAAAAGACCATCAGTGAATGAGGCCAGGCACTGGATGCAGATCTTCCCCACTGATTAATTTCATCAAGCCATTTCAGTTGTTTTCCCAAGAAAATAATGAGCATAGCTTGGAGAACAGTTCCCTTCAGTTACAGCTTCCAAAAGGCAACAGGATGCCTCTGCAACAGGAATGACCCCTTCATCTCTGCATAGTCCTCTACCATTAATGTCAGAATGCTTTGTACTCTAATGAATTCTCACATGTTCTGGAGTCTTGCCCTAAGACACACAGCATATGTCCTCTTCTGTAGAAGCACTGCTTAATGCATACAATGGAATCATTACATTTCAGACATTTTGGAATTAAAATCTTAAAAAATAACAATTATGACTAGGTCATAAATCTTTAAAAATAGCAATTTTGACTGATTGGAAGAGTAAGGGTATCTGACAACCTGTATGAAGAAAAATAAAGCTTCTTGAGGCAGTAAGAAAGATGATCAACAACATGAGCATACAACTCACCCAGCCACTGATAATAAATACAGGATCATAGTCGATGCTAGGGCTGTGGCAGAGTGCTAGGGACATTCAGTATCCTGGTAATCTGGCAGCAACAGCCAAACACGCAAATGCCTCTTTAATGCACATAAGAGTTGCACTGCCTTTTGACTCCACCAGCGTGATTTGAGAGTATCACACCACATGGATAATGTGGATGGCATCCTGCCCATGCTGCTGCTATCAGTAAAGGGTCAGGATGTCAAGAGACAGAGTGTTGGCAATTTGTCTACGACAATGATCTTGGTCAAAGGACAATGTATCAAGAACCAGATCATCAGTACCTCATGAAGTGAGATGAAATTTGGACTAATGACAGAATACTGTAGATTGTGCCTCCCATTGGTTAAAAGACTTGAGTTCTACCTAGTTCAAACTTGAGTTTGCCCATGCCA
Organism: Vidua macroura; assembly: GCF_024509145.1. Lineage (NCBI taxonomy): Eukaryota > Metazoa > Chordata > Aves > Passeriformes > Viduidae > Vidua > Vidua macroura. The sequence continues at coordinate 55,354,689 of NC_071572.1, read as the reverse complement.
CTTATGTCTGGAACCACAGATTAATGCCTGTCTTTGTTTTATTCAGCAATATAAAATACAGCCATAGCCTCAGGTTCAAACTTTGTCTCCATAATCAAAGTACAAACTTCAACCTCAGTCCACATAACCCAGGTATTGCCAAACTCATCAGATTACAGCTATAGGGTACATATGTCTTAGTTTCCCCTTCCAGATATTTTCTATTTTATAGTAACAGTTAAATAGTAATTGCCTCTAAGAAAAAAAAAAAAAAAAGTTTCATATACACAAGAAAAGAATTGTAACTGTTACAGGTAGAATTCTGAATTTTTTTTTTTTTTTGTGGGCATGAAAACCATCTCATTGTCTTTCACAGGACTGTTTCATTTAATGTAAGTGGGAATTAAACTTCTGAATCATATAGGTACCTTATGAAAAAGTGCAACATCAAATGAGCTGCCTGAGTACAACACAGTGATTAACCTTGTGGTAGCTACTTGTATGCTTGAAAGTTATATTGAAAATAACATCAGAAAAAAATAAATGACAAACAGCTCCATTACAAGCTGAAGAGAATCTTTTATTCTTATTTGAACTTTGCTGACAGCATGAGCTATAAAGAAAATAAGAGCTGTGTTGTAGAAAGCATTTTTTATTCTCTTCTCATTTTTCATTGAATAGTTTGGAACAAGTTTCCATCTCACGTAGTTTGACCAAAAAAATTCATCTGGATTTAAGAATCACTTCCTTGCTTTTAGGTTAAACCAGTTCTTCTGAAAATCCATCAGTGTGTAGCAGTCATGCCATCTGCATGAATGTAGCTAGTAATTTTTAAAATATTTTTCTTACAAGAAGAATAAAAGATAGCTATGGACAATAACACTGAATGAATTAATTAGGAGCCTATAGAGTAGGTTAGAAGTCTGTATTGGGAAAAGGAATACATAGTAACACAGGTCTAGCTACTGCCTATTAAAAAAATAGCAGAAATCAGTCCAACTGCCTCTTGGTAGGTTCTCACTGTGTAAAATTAAGGTGCAGATTTCCTTGTCACAAGGCATTATGGTTATTATAAATTTATGGAGGAAATAATTCCCTCGATGGCCATTAGAAAACAAAAATATAACTTCAGGCTTGTGAATTCGCAGATTGCTGGAGGGTTGCAGAATAATCTGGGAAAATATCACTGCATGTGGGTCCTATTATTATGCTGCTTCACAGTAATCTTCTTTCAGCTCATATTTAAAGCAGAATACTAGACTGATGGGCCTCTGGGCTGACATGTTGCGTAGCTTAGTCATTTGTATGATTGTTTGTAATTGCCTTTTTTTAAAAATAATAATAGCTGAGTTGTTCTTAGAAACAAGAAGTTTTCTGAAAACATATGCCTATGGATTCTGAAGACATCAGGGTAGAATAAAGCTATACTCTATTTTCAATTAAAGGATAACAGTTCCTTCCTCTTGAAGATTTTTCAAGTTGACAGATTGGCTTTCTGCTTGGAAAAACTCTTCTACATTACATGAATTGCCTACTTTACATTATGAAGGCTTTGCAAATTTTAATCTGAAAAAGGCCAATATATTGCTGCTGAAATCAGTAACACCATTCTATGTTCAACAGCAACAGCCTGTGTGACAACAGCCTGAGGATGGTTTTTATTTTAGGGTGTATCAACTGCTACTGTAAATGTTTCTCCTTGAGTTCATTCACTGTTCATTCGCACTCAAAAGACTGTGTATGTCTCCCCTACTAATCCAGACCAACATGGAGGAGGTGTCTGCACACAGGCCAGTCCAACACAGTGTATAAAACCACGCAAGTAGGACAAGAACTTTGATGAGAGCAAGAGGCTTAAGGTGGTTTCAAGGCATGTGTTCCCCTCTGGTGACTGGATCTGCCCAGCTCTGTGGGAGTAAGCACATCACGAAGACCAGTAATGGGAATCCCATTGTTATAGTGATTGAACTGTATATTGCAATTGCTGTATCTTGACATGGAAATAAGTCCCAGAAAAGCAAAAATAAAAACAAAATCACATGTGTATCTGTGTGGGCTTGTATATGTATGCGTGTATGTATGTATATATGCACATGCATATGTACACAATTTTGTGTACAATGTGTAGGATAGAGGGGAAGAACTAATTCTGACAGCTGTGTAAAAAGACTTTGGGTTTCTGACTCCTTCAGAGTGTCTGGGCAAAAGAACCCCTCTGATATCTACACTTGGTGTCTTGTTTACTGTCATTTTTATTCATTACACTTCCCTTTCTAATCATGGTGTAGTAAAGAAAAGCCAATGAGTCATTATGAGATAAACAAGTCTGCAAGAGCAGACAAGTAATAGCATCATACAAGTAATAGCATTAACATTAACTTTTAATTTGGCATATTGACATTAAGAGACCAAGTCTGCTTTGTGAAATTGGAAAGCTTGCAAGGTAAAATCAGTATTCTTCCACTAATAACACAAGGTCACTGTAAACACAGTATGTTTCCCACACTTTGTCCCTTGCAGAATGGTTGAGTTTGTTGTTCTTTGTGTTTTGTTTTTTTTTTTTTTTTCTTTTCAAAATAGCAATGTAAACCTTTTTCAGATCACTGTGCTCAATAACTATTTCTTTTCATAAAAATTGCCCAGCATTAACAGCTTGTTGTGCAATTAATTTTTTTTTTATACTGAACTGCTTTTATCATCTGTTGTCCCAATTACTCAAACAATCTAAAAGTTTTTGAATATAGTTGGATATTTGCTAATATTTACTACAGCTTCAAATTTCATGCTAATTTGAACGCTAATTTGAACGCTGCTTCCAACACCATTATCCAAGATCCTTGTGGGGCATTCTTTGTAAATGTACATCCCCTGTCAAAATATTTTGTGGTATTACAGGGTAGCAAAACAAACACTTCCATGGATATAAAGTCAGGACAATTTTGTTTGGAAGAGACCTATGGACATCTGCTAGTCCAATCCCTGCCCAGATCAGGGTCATCTAGATCAGGCTGCTGAGGGCTGTGTCTGGTTGGATTTTGAGTATCACCAAGGATAAACTCCACAATGTCTCTGAACCTTTTCTGAGTTATGACAATTTCATACTGAAAAACTTTTCCTCTTATCTGTATCTTATCTATGTATTATAGGAAAAAAAAATACTAATTTTATGACTTGTTTCTATATATAGGGAAAATTTTGTTGAATTTCTGCTCAATTTTATCATGATTTTGCCAAAAAGGCTTCTATTTGTGAGGGAAAAACCAAACAAAACATTAGAAGAGAAATAAAGAGGTGGAATATGAACAATCAAATTAAATACAGCAATTTGTATGTCTTGAACTGAAAGATAAAATGGATCATAGGCCATCTGGCTGGATTCAAGGAATTGTATTATCTTTTGTTAACAGATTAATTCTTTGGTACAAATCCATTTTCTACATAATTTTGTAATGATCCTTCCTAATACTGCAGTAAATATGATAGTTTATAGTGGAGATTCAAAAAATATTGCTTATTGGGAAGAATCAGATAGAAGAAAAATAATAAAATCTTTCCTCAATACATTTTGGGTAGTTTTGCTTTTTTCTTTTTGGTTGGTTGAGTTTTTTTCCGGGTTTTTTGTTTGTTGTTTGGTTTTTCTTTTTTTTTTTCTTTTTTTTTTTTCTTTTTTTTTTTTTTTTTTTGCAATATGTGCAGCAATTACAGAATTACTTTAGAGTTTTGACATATAAGCCCAGTAAATTTCAGTAGTCTAAATGCTGTGTTTCAAATGCTGTGTTTTGTGTGTTGATGATGCACATCAGGCTTCAGAAAGCTCAAAATCCAGTAAACTAATGCAAAGGTGATAATATTGTGCTTTAAAAAAAATAATAACTATCCTCATTACAAAATGCAGAAATAAATCAGTGTGTACATGTTTTACTGGTGTATGACAAAGGTTTTTGAACTCAGTTTTAACAATAATTTATAACTGATATTTTTGTTTATAAACCACAAACTTTGTGAATCATTGCAAGTAATTTTTTTTTATACCTCATTGTTTTATTTGTTGGAATAAAATAATATGTGTTAACTAACCTGGTTGAATGAGTAAAGCTCAGACCCTTAGCTTTACCTACACCTTATAATCCTTTCAAAGACATTACATTATGCAAGGGTTGAGAATTTGTAAATCCACAGTGTAGCCAATGGAAAAACACTAGTAGCTCTCAGCATTTCCCTTGAAGAGACTCACCAATATTTAGGCCAAAATTTAGGTAACTAGACATTCTTCACTGATTACATTGAGACTTTGTATACCTGATGATTCACTGAAAATGAAATTGAGCCTCAAAATAAAAGATATAACTCTAAGGGTCTACAAGCTTTGTGTACATATATAATTGAAACACTAAGTACATGGTGGCTCATAATTATAAATTGTATATGTGTATATATAATTTCACTAGGATATCTATGTCTAACATATTGATTATGACAGTAAAACTGTATGTGCCTAAATAAGTAGTAGAGATAATATGCAGTAAAAGGTTTTGTTCAGCCTATCAGTATAAACCTATCTGACAGTCTTGATTCCTTCAGAGGCAAAAAAAAGAGTATTTTTGCAAGAACAGGTGGTACTTAATTTTTTTTATTGAAACATATAAAATGCAGATTTTGTCTCTCTACATCAACATTCTGCCTTCTGTAAGAACCCTTCAAGGAGTATTGTATTGTGGTTTTATATTTCTGTAACAGTTCTGTCATGGTTTGCCCCTTCACCCCCCATTTCCTCCTAATGGTTCCACCCTGAGTTTTCCCGCCTTTCCCTCAATGCCAATCTCCCTGAAAATGCCTAGTCATTCCCCTGTCCCGTCCCTGGTACCCTGTCTATCACTTGGCTCCCCATCCCACTCATCCAGAATCTTCCACTTTGGGCATCGAGTGACTGGACAAGGGCCAGGGGTCCCTCCCTTAAACTTCCCCCACTGGTTTATGTATCTGTCTCTATCCTTCCGCCTTCCCCCAAATCCCCCCACTGGTTAATGGGCATCCCTTCCCTCTGGTTGCCGCCCCCGTATTTGAGATGTTGCAAGAGCCTCAAGGCCACTCTCGGCTATTGGATACTCTCGAATTTGGAGCTCCTCGGAGCATGGATTAAACCTGAGACTGTTTTCCCAGCCTTGAGTTGGCTCCTCTATTGCCTCCTCGGATGTTGCCTCTCCTCCATACAAGGCAGGCAGCGAAGCGTTTTGTCTTAGCTGCTCCCCGGATCTCCTCGAGATACAGGGGAGTGTCCCCCACAGCTGACCGTGCCTCTGCCGGGCAAGCGAAGCCAGGGAGCTTTAGGGTGGCATGGCAGCAAAGGAATAAACAAAAAAGTTGAAATACCTCATATTGCAGAGGATGTTTTCAGGCATGAAAATTTTGGAATATTCCTGTGATTTCCTTTTGCTTGTACAGGTATTAAAACTTTCTGTCTACTCTTCCAATGAATTGAAATAGTTAAAATTATATTCTTCATCTCTGAACTAAATATGCCATTTCTTTTCTATATGCATAATACTCCAGTTATAATGACTATGGAAATACTTAAGGTAATAAGGCCTTTATTTTCTAAAATACCATTTATAAGCTATGCTCATTCAGTTCTGTATTTAAAAAAAACAATTTAAACATTTTCTGACTGGAGAAAAGTGTGATTATTCACAGGATGAATTCAGACATTCAGATTCAATATTTCTACAGGGACAGAACCTCTCTACAAACAAGCTAGGCAAATCTAATTAAAATAAGTTTTGCAAATCATCTTCTACAGTAAATTCATGGTTCCTTATATCTATTAACATCCTGATTGCTTTAGCTGATTGAGAATACATGAATAGAATAATATATAAATATTTATTTGGTATATATAAAAATATTAGTTTATTGGTTTGAGTCTCTGGCCATTTTACCTTTGGTATACTTATGGTTTATGTGCAGAAACTGCCTCTGCATTTTTATTCTTTTAGTTTCTTATATCTATTTTTTTATATTTGCATATTTTTTTACTCTATTTCCAACATAAACACCTTTATGATAAGTATTTAAATAATTCTGAGATATATTTCTGTGTGTACTGCAGGTTTTAAAGTGAATATGATTATGTTGGAGATGTGACTATAATCCTCAAGTCTACTTCTGTCTCCATGGGAAGCAAAAACAGAATTCTGTTTTCATATTATGCAGGAAAGACACATGGATCCTTGGTCACCAAGATTTTGTCATTAAAACGTTGTAAAAGGGGCTTTTTATTGAGTGTGCTGTCTAAATCAGCTTTCCCATCAATTTTGCAGCCATTTGTAGTCAAAAGTAATGAGTGTCTCAGCTCATAAGTTTCAAAGTAATATATTAGAAAATCAAAGTAAGAGTGCACTGAATGGAAACTGCATTGAACTTCAGAAAGCAATATTGATAGGTTTTTTTCCTACTGAGGCAATTATGGTGAACAGCAAAACCTGGTTTTGATGTTATTAGCTGTTGACAATTTAATTATTCAAGGATTTTCTTAAGAAGTTTCTTCAAAGTGTTAATGTGTTGCCCAACACAATATTAAGTTGCTTTTTCTTTTTTTTAACAAGGAATTATAAATTGCTACTAGATTGCATTTAAAATGTAATATGCATGAAAGCTTTAAAGCTAGAAATAAGTTTTCTCTGAAGGGAACTGAATTAATAATGCCAATGCAAGCAGTCCAATATTTAAATATGTATAGTATGTCCAGAAAATAAAGGAAGAGTAGAAAGGGATAAATAGAAGGGAAAAGAAAGGTTTGTCAGTCTTGTTAGAGCTGTTCGAAAATCCTCAGTGTCTTTTTAGACTGTGATGCTGGAGATTTCTTAATGGTCTATAAAAAATGATCTCTATTTTAATTAATTAATTAATTAATTTAAAAGTGTCACATTGCCATGATACAGCAATGATTATTTTCTGTTGCATTTTGTTTTTTCTTGTTATAGTTATTTTAGCTACAGCTGTCAGAAGCAGAAATACTGCATAAATCATTGTCTAGAAAAATAACCTGTATTTGCACAGAAGTTCATGAATGAAATGGAAAAAAAAGTGCTAAAAAGATCTTGAGAAAATTATATGATTTGAAATTTTCATTCACTTAAGATCTGAAATACAGAAAAGTTGGAAGAGTCTCCAGGTAGGTATTTATTGATTGCTTATACTCCTGTGTTGGAGACTTTGCAAAAAATTTCTCCTGGTACCTGAGTGTAACTATAGGAATGGTCTCAGAAGCTCACAAAATTATTGTATCCCGTTTAACAGTGAAATATTAATATGTTATTATCTCTGCTGGACTTAGTTGTAAACTGATAACCTCTATGACTCATGTCACCCCAGAACCAAAAGGTTTAAAAATTTTGTCATCAATTTTGTCTCTTCTGAAGCTGCTTCCTCATTTCTCTCAAACCATATCAATTTTTACTGGTTTTTTTTTGTTTTGGTTTTTTTTTTTTTTTTTTTTTTTTTTATTTAAGCCTGCTTTTTCATCTAGACCAATGCCATTTGTTCATGTGATTCCTGCTTTCCAGACATGCATGTTTATGATTGATGTGACCCCGAGATTAGCTCAGCTGGTTAGAGTGTGGTTCTAAAGGTGATGGGAACACCAGGGTTGTGGGGTTAATCCCTGCATGGGCCATTTACTTAAGAGCTGGACTTGATGATCATTCTGGGTTTCTTCCAACTTTTAATTACTGTGATTCTAAGATGATTAGCTAGGCAAAATAATAAATGCTGGAAGGTCATGCTTCTCTGTGCAAAGGTATGATAGCACAATTTTTTGTGAAATGAGTAGTTTCTTCCATCATAACAAAACAGGAAATCAGTGTTGTCACTATTAGAGAAACAGGCTCAAAAAATACTGGCTCAAAATAATACTGTAACATTACAGAATACCAGCAATCTGTGTTCCACGTGAGACATGATGGAAGGGTTTAATGTAACAAACATAAATGCTAGAACTATAAAAGGTATTCTGCTAGGGGTATTAGGCATTCTCGTAATTTAAGATGTATTGCTGTATGTAGCAGCTAATGCAAAAAAAAAAAAAAAAAAAAAAAAAAACACCAAAAAAAAAAAAGAAAAAAAAAACCAAACAGGAATCAGAGACCTTGAGTTAGTTGTTGTCTATGTAAAGAAACACAGCAATTCAAAAGCACTCACTATGTATGCAGTTTGTCCCTAATTCACAAGCCTTAGAAAAAAATTTCCTGTGTTCATAGAGCACTGGAAAAAGCCTCATAGGATCCCAGAATCTATAGATAATAGCTCTCTAATCACTAAGAAAAAAGAAAAGCACTTACAAATCTAATTTCTTCTCTGATAATACTTTTCCTTTATTTTTTCAGTAGTTATTAAAGGAAAGCGAATAATTTGCTTTCACGTGAATTGTTTTCAGATTGCTTAATTTGCCAAATTGTTCCAGTAAATATAAATAGTAATTTATATGTGTTTTTTGAACTGTAAGTTATAATAAGTTTTAAATCTAAGTTCTTCTAGCAGGGGGGCTGGTTCATAGTAGCTGAATTTTCTCTTAACTTAAAAACATCACTGTCATAAATATAGACTTTTACAGGAGGTGAAGAAAATGTGCTAATTAACCTTTCCTTACAATAAAATCTAGATTTATGAAAGCATTAGTGTCGCTATGTTAAGCAGATCCACCAGGGAGAGCAAGAGCTAAAATATTGAAAATTGCAGTGGAGCTCAGTATTAATTTCAGACCATACTTGCAAATGTGTTAACAGTGGTAAAGAAACTTTAAATTATATTGGTCATCTTCTTTAACATTCAAGTTTTTTTGGGTATTAAGTTTTTAAAAAACTCAGCTAAATGAGCATTCCTCTAGGTTGAACAGTCTCAGCTATCTATGACTTTCCTCACTAGAGGAAATGCTCCAGTTCTTTTATCATCTTTGTGACCCTTTGCTGGACTGTCTCCAATATGGCCATGTCTCTTTTGTACTGGAAAGCCCAGAACTGCATACAGGACTCAGGTGTGGTTTCACTGGTGCTGAATAGAGAGCAAAGACCACCTCACTTGACCTGCTCTGCTTAATGTAGTCCAGGATACCATTTGCCTGCTTTGAAACAAGGGTACATTGCTGTTTCATGATCAATTTGGTGACCAGCTGGAAACCCAGGTCCTTTTCTGTCAAGCAGTACTCCCACTGGGTGGTGCACAGCATGTACTTGTGCCTTGGGTTGTTCTCCAGGTGCAGGACTCTGAAGTTTTCCCTGTTCAACTTCCTCTTGTTCAACTTCCCCTTGTTGAACTTCATTATGTTCCTGTCAACCCACTTCTCCAGCCTGTCAAGGTCACTCCAGATGGCAGCACAACCCTCTGGCATATCAGCCACTCTGCCTTGTAATGTGTCATCAGCAAGTTTGCTGAGGGTGCACTCGGTTCTATCATGCAAATCATTAACAAAGATGTTGAATGGGATTGAGTCCATTATTAATCCCTGGCTAGCTGCTGACTTCCAACTAGATTTTGTGTCACTGAACACCACCCTCTAAGCCCAGCCTTTCAGCCACTTTTAAATCCAGCTCAATCCTCATCCACCCCATACATCAACATCTTGTCTATGAGAATCTTATGGGAGACAGTGTCCAAAATCCTTATTGATGTCAAGGTATGCAATATCCACTGTTTTCCCTTCAACTATCAAGTCTGTCATTTGATCATAGAAAGCTATCAGGCTGCTCAGGCATCTTGCTTTGGTGAATTCATGCTGAGTATTCCTGTTTGCTGTCTTGTGTGTGGAAATATTTTCTAGGATTAATTGGTCATTCACCTTCCTGGGGATCAAGGTAAGGTTGACGAAGTTCCTTGAGAACCATTTTTGAGAATAAAAGTGGTATCTGTTTTCTTTCAACTTTCAGGCACCTCTCCTAATTACCACAACCATTCAGAGATTTTCAAGAGTGGCTTCGCAATGATATCACTCAGCTCCATCAGTACTTGTGGGTGTATTCCATCAAGGATTATGGATTATATAGCCATTTTGCATAAATATTCTGTACCCTGGTCCTTTTCAACCAAAGTTAAGTCTTCCAGCCTTTGTCCTTGGTGTCAGGTCCCTGGGATTCCTGAAGACTGATCTTATTAGTAAAGACTAAGATAGAGGTAGCATTCAGTATCTCAGCATTTCCCATGTCCCATGTCACTCTTTCTATTCAGCAGCACGCCTACATTGCTCTTAGAGCCTTCCTTTTGTCACCTATGCATTTACAGAAACATTTCTTGCTGCCTCTGACATCACTGGCCAGATTCAATCACAGGTCTCTGGTCAGGAAAGCATGCTCTGACAGTGTCTCTGTACTTTACCCAGGTTACTTGTCCTTCCTTCCATCTTCTATAAAATTCCTTTTATATATTTGATGTTTTCCAGGATTTCCTTGTCCAAAAGGCCTCCAGACTTTTTTTTTTTCTTTTTTTCTGAATTCTTTTCTCTTTTAGATGGAATACTAGTGAGGTGGTGATTACTTTGAGGTATAGTGAATGTGAATGGCTTTTCTTAGCCCCCTCTCTATTCCAGGGTCTTATCCCATGAGAGTCTTTCAAGAAGATTCATGAAGAGGAAGTAATCCCTCCTCTTCTGAAGGGATCCTTCATCTTCTGAAGTACAGTTATGGTCTTGATGTTTGTCTCACAGGATCCAGAACTCATTATTGAAACCAATGTTGACCGTCATATCACCAACAAATCTTTGATTTTATGAGGCACAAATGTTTCTAAATACTAAACATGCAGTCATCTTTTTTTCTTAACTTACTGATCTATTGATAAAAATAATTGTTTTGATCACCTTAGAGAAAGGAAGGGAGCAGTTTTGAATTTTTTTTTCTACAAAAAATCTAAATCTAAATTCTCGATGAAAATTGTAAACTAAGCATTGACATGAGTAACCTGTAGTAAACCTGTAGTTCCAAAAGATTAGAGTTGGGGAAAACAGGTACATTTTGCCTCACGTTTTTATTACTAATATAACAAAGTGTAGCCCTGCAGTTTTATAAGTGGTTAGTCTTGCAAGAATAGACTCACAAAATTATGTTATTCCAATATCTATCCATGATAGCATCAAGCCTGTGCCATGTTAATTTCAGTAGTGTTTTTGAGCTTGAAAATTTTTTGGGAGAGAAGATAATGGCATGGCTGCATGCAGACTGGTAAAGTACAAGGTTGGAAGCTCTGGTTCTGTAAGAGCACAGTTGCCTGTCTCGAACACTCTTTAGGCCACAGAAGGACGTTGCCATGAGGTAAGCACAGAGGAAGGATGACAGGATGTTTCTAACCTGGCAGGGGTGAGATCTGGGTAGCACATCCTGCTTAATGCATCCAGACAACAATTCCCACTGTGGAAATAAGCAACTGCAATTCCAATACCACTGCTCAAACAAAGATCACCCCAAGTAATGGGACAGATAACATCTAAGACCAACAATGACCAAGGAAGCTCCCCCAAATATGCCTCCCTGCACACCTGAAACTTAAATGGAAGATAAGTTACAGCAGCTGGGAACTTGAGATAAGATAAAGGTGGTACTGTTGTCAGGGTGTTATCTCAGACCTAGGGGAAGGTAACAAAGCTGGAGGAGAAAAATGGATCAGTGATAATCGACACAAAGAATGCAGAATTTATAGTTCATAAGGAAAGCCAACTCAGCCATTGTGCTGAAATCAGCTCTGTCTGGGTAAAGGGCAATTCTGGCAAGCAGAGATTCTGACTATGGTCTCACAGCCCACTGAACCAAGCAACCCACTGACTCAGAAGAAGAGAAAGACTGAGCAGGGAGCTAATTAGCATTAGAAGTGAGGCAATCATTTAACCAATAGACTCAGAGAACTGTTTAGCCAATAGCATTAATTTCTTTGTTTGCTAAAATCTATATATAGTGAAAACCTTGGGACCCCACAGCACTGAGAAACCCAGGGGTGAACACGAACAGGCTGGCACTGCATCCATGGAAGCTCTATCTTCTGCTTGTTCTCTCTGTCTCTCTCATCTCTTTTCTTTTTAACTCTACCTCATTTTTTTTGTTAAATAAAATCTATATTATTGATTTTGGCAATATGTCTCATTTCCCCCTTAATTCTAGCAGAGACATCTCTAAATAGTTGGATCTTAATCTTAAAGACATCTTAATTTTTATCTGAATATTTTTCCTTGAAGAATATCACAGTGCAACAAGGCTTTACCCTACATCTCTGTAAAGATATGTAATACCCGTAGTTTAACATGAGCCTTTTTGTTTTCTTTTACACAAACCAATGTCCTGTTCTCCTTGGTGGGAATTTGACTTGGAGCAAAATTAGAAAAAACTAAAGTTACATTAGTTAATACATTAGTTAATACATAAGTTAAAGCACTCTAACAGAAGCTGTAACAGTAGGGAATCTATAGGATAAAATACAATTGCTACTACCTGGATGGAATGTGATTGGCATGCATGGAGTCTATTTCATAGTGTTTCCCAACACACAGCCTGCGCCCTCAAGCACAAGCCAAGAGGGATGAGATGGGGGATGGAGTGGAGTGATGACACCACGGCCAGGCTCTGTGGCAGGGAAGGGAAGCTGATAGCACCATGTTGTGGATGCCTGAGCACTGTATCCACTGAGTAAGCACTCCAGATTTTATTGACTATACCTGATGAGCAAAGTGAGAGAATTTTACACCAGTTAGTAACAAAAGCATGTATAAATAGAGTCACTCAAGCTGCACTTAAATGTAAAAAAAATAGTGTAAAAGTGAGTCAAGAATAGCTAGAAATTAGAACAGAGTCCACTATAACTTGTGGGATCAGAAGGGCTAAACCTGTACTTCTCTCCCATAGGGACACCTAATGGTAAGAACTTTATGAACATTAAATTATTATCTCGAGCTAGCTTTCCTTGTTTATCTTGTTATCTATAGAGCTTGTCTCTATATTGATTCAAGTTTTTGGTTTTTTTTTGCAGACAGTTACAATCACCAGAAATTTTCAAACCTTATCTATCATAATTTTCTATTACCAGTGTGCATGTTAATATAGTGTCTTACTCTGTAAACTGTCTAGCATTAGTCCCTCAAGAATGCTAGCCAACTGTGGATAATATGTTTGACAAAAGCAGGGAGATTCAGGTCTCCATTTCTAAACTGTAATAAAGGATTTGATTCTGATTCTCTTGGCAGGTATCCCTGAGCAAGTCAGTTGAATCACCTTCCAGTACAGTGGAGTCACAATAATGGGACACTGAGAGACTGGTCAGGCACAAGGCTCTTGGCTTTCCCAGGGCATTGGCAGACTAAGCAAACATAAAGGGTTCAAGGAACCCCTCCACTTTTATATGGCACTCATCTGTGCTTCATATGATGTCCCTAATTCATACAAGAAATAATTTAAATTCAGCTATCAAGAAGATGCTCTATAGAAGTGTTTTCCTTCACACAGCAATTTTCTTTAAACTTCTTCTACTTAAAAGAAGCCATGCTGAATGTGGATTATTCATTTTTTATGTTTACACTAGGGATTGTGGGCATGTATGTAGGTCTGTTTGCTTAAAACCCACCTGTCAAATGTGCCTCATTGTGAAGGATGTCCCTTATTTTAGACTCCAACCTGATGTTATGCTAAATTTATTCCTTTAAATTACTTATATCAGAAATGCTGAATCAGTATATTGAAGTGATTCAAAATGTTACGCTGAGTCTGCTTTTCCTATAGGGACCGTGACAGTGGGCCTGACTACTGGGAACACATTCACTGACAATACCCTTCCTCATATAGCTGACAACATAAGAACTTTCCCACAGAAGATATGTTCAGGGAAATAGTACTTTTCAGAGCCAAGTAAGAGGAGCTAGCAGCTAACTCCATTGTCTTGAATATTTGACAGGTCAATGAACCCTGTATTTCACTGTCCCTCTTCTCCTATTTGCCTGTGGGATAACACTACATGGATTAATATTGAAGAAATTCTAAATGCTCCTCCTAAAAAAAATTAATAATATTTTATTTTTTCTTCTCTGAGAAATGAATGTAAGGCTGACCAGATATACCATCAACACAAGTAATCAGCTATTATATGTTGTATTTTTAATGTAAAAATTTTCTTTTAAAAATAATTTAAAACCCAATTAATTTAAAGATGCCAAATGCAGTTGTTTACCATCACATTTCTGTAAATAACCTTGTTATACAAAGATGACTTTGCACAAGGTCTCATTTTTTTCCATTGTCTATCATCTTTTCAATGCTCAGAAATCTAAAAGACAGTAGTAATGAAAATACTTCATACAAAACCCACAACACATCAAGCATAGTATATTAAGGATTAATTAACTACTTTACTGTGTGGGGGGTTTCTATTTTGTTTGAGATGCAAGTGCAGTATCATTGCAGTATCTGATACCTCTAGCAGCCTGACCATTTTTTATAGCAGCAGAAAGATTAATGTGGTTGTATAATAGCCTAATTAAGTATAAATTTTCTCAGGTGTCTGAGAAGTTCTTGAGGTTTCTGAAACAGAAAGATTAGAGAAAGGATTATTCCTTCTGGAACAAGAACTGGAAAATATTTGTTTCACAAAGAATTTTTTTTTTCTTTTAAGGAAGAAACAAAAATACAAACAGAATGTCTTTAACAGAAAGCCTTTTTTTTTTTTCATTTTTAATGCTGAGTATTTAGATGTTACTGTGATTCATAGACACACTTCTCTGGAAATTTTTCTATGCTATTGCAGCAATAGAATATGTAAGGGCTGAAATTTTTAATATCGAATAATCATTAACATGTGCTTATAGTAATTTTTCTGGCTAAGCCTTCATTCTCTGTGACAGAGGATGATTTACTGCCCAGAAAATGCAGAGACATCACTAAATTTTGGCAAAACAAGTAACAAATCATATACTGAAGTGTAGTGATTGGTAAGTAAAGATTCTTTTCATTCTCCAGAGGAACAAAAATTTGCTAACAAGAAACATTAACTGCCTTATAGTTACATACACACAATTCTTTTAAAGCATGAGCTCTTAACTAATGGAATTTCCTTACCAAGTAGAATCTTTAAAGACTTGTGTGTTTTTTTATGATCTCATTTTGTTATGTTTTTTTTCCTGTTGCTTTGTCTTCTTTTTAAGTCCAGGCTGCATATGCTTTACTTCAATTTTACCATATGATTGCTTTGAGTATTTTCAGCACTGAAGAAAGAATCTTCTTCTCCCTTTCAGCTTCTCTCCAACAACACACCAAACTGATCTTCACTTCAGTGTGATCCACTGCCAAGTAGCCACAAAGTCAGGTTTTAGACCTGTCCATCACATAAGACAATCTCTTATTGGCTATGTGCCGCACATTTTCATCCTACTTTTCTCTTCCCTACTTTCAGAAAGCTGTTTGGGTTTTGGTTTTTGTGGGTTTTTTTGTTTGTTTGCTTGTTTGGTTTTTTCAGGGTTTTTCTGGGGGGGAGGGTGAGGGGGGTGATAGCAAATCCACAGATTTTTTTGTAGACTTTCTGTACTGTGCAGCAGAAACAACTGAAAATTTAGGTTTGCTTCACCTTTTTCCTCATGCCTTCAGTAAATTCTCCATTCTGATTATGGATCCTTCTAATTTTTCCTTGATTTCTTTTTTTTTTTTTTTTTTTTTTTTTATCATTACTACACTGGGAAAACAGATTTTAGAAAACAGGAAATCATGTCCTCAATACAGTACTCTTTTCATAATTTTACATTAATTAGGGCTTGTTTCTTATTGATTGCCTCTTCCATTTTCCCTGTGCCATTATTTTATTGGCTTTTTGTGCACTATGCATGACTTCTTACCACAGAAACTTCTGAGAAGTATTCATAGTCTATCTGCTTATTGTACAACATTTTTACTCTTGAGTTTTGTCCCCAGAGTATGAACATTTTCATTCTTCTCTCTGCTTCTCCTTTCAGCGCAAATTTAGTAGTTTTAAAATTCATTTCACTTATAATGACAGTAAATTACTGAAAAAATTCTAACAAATAATAAACCTTTGGTACTTAATGCTTTTGTTCATAAAAAGCTGGCTACTGCAATTTGAAACACACTAGCTGTTTAACCTACACTCCAAAAGCAAGCATTTAAAGTTATCTTTCATTTACATGGAAGATTTTAATAGTTTTCCTGCAAGATTTCTTTTTTTCAATAAATCTTAGGAATGTGGTTTTGATATGAAATAGAAACAAAAGCCTTGCAGTTTATCTGCATTGTGAGATTACGTCTGACCACATCCAGGTTATTAAAAAAAATTGTTCCTTCTGCGTCTTTGAAATGATACACTACTATCATGATACTTCATTGTTCCAAGGAATGTGAACAACCAGTCAGCAAGCATAATTAAATAGGCTAGTTTTCCCTGTGTTTACAAAGTAAAATGTAAAGGAGAACATTCCTTTTTTTCTTGCAGAAAAGCCCCTCTCTCAACAAAAAACAAACCAAAAAAACCCACAAAACCCAAAAGGAAAAATTATTTCTTTGCCTAAAATTATTTAGGCAAAATTATTTGAAATAGGAAACATGGAAGCAATCAAGAAGTCCATAAACAAATAATATGCATATTTTGTATGCCTGGTTTAGGCAGTCCTTTTCTAATTTTCTGACAGCTGGCTTCTCAAACTCTGCAGTGACATTTTATTTACAAGTCATTCATTTGCTGTGATGAACAGGCACAATTTTGATATCCTTTTGACTAAAATATGTCTTATCCCAGTCCTGGAAAACTTTTCATCTTCCCCTAACTAAATGTATGATTACTATATGGACAGTAGTTTCACTACTGGAAATTATCCAGATTGATATTTTAAAGAAGATATTGCATAGAATAATGTATAGAACTTTTATCCTAATACAGGTAACAAAAGGTGTTTGCTTTTGCATTCAGGCTTTCAATTTAACTGTCCCTCAGAGTAATCTGCAAAAGTTGTTCTGATGGGATATAGAACAATAAAAAGTATCCAGAAGAGTCTTTCCCCAAAGCTACATGTATTACAGTACCCTTTTTTTAACTACATAGTAGGGCCTGCATCTGGTTCCTAAAACTGTACTTTTATAACTTAACCAAAGAAGTAAAAAGTAAAAAAGCTTTTGAAGTTTATTACTTTAGCTACACAATTCTTTCAATCAAATAATAGAAATTTAAATCCTGTTTTGTTTTGCTTTTTCATTAAAATGGTTTGTCTTTTGTTGGTTATCATCAAAACCTACATGGTTTTCAATAAGGGAAATTGACCACTCTGCAGTCTGCAGTTTTTACAGAAAAAGGACCCCAAACCCCAAAACAAAACCAATAGTCTCAATATTGCTAATCTTGACTTCCTCCTAAATGTCATTTAAAAGGGCTCAAATAAGCATATTGTGTTAATGAAATATAACCAACTGGGAAAATATTGTTATTTTATAAGATAATGCAAATTACCCTTTTTATAACATAAGACATCGTTGACAAGTTTATTCAGAGGAATACAATTATCATAACCCGTTGTAAATAATATATTACACAATTTATGTGTGTTTGGTCTTTATTATGTAAATGTTGTGGTTTACGTTTCTAGAATTTGTCCCAGCCATTGCCTCAGATATGGAAAACTGCCAACATAAGTTTTGGGAACATCTGAATTATCATTCACTGATTAATTTGTTTGTTTGTTTTTGGTTTTGGTTTGGGTTTTTTTGTATCTGGATGGTTTTGTTTGTTATCTATGTTTGATTCAATGAGTTCACTTTTAAAATTATATGATGACTGCCCATAAAAATGTACCTATGTTTTCAAATATCTTAAATATAGGAGTGGTTTCTGTATATTTGATTTAAAACAATAATACTTTGCTCTGTATCTCTCATGGAAAGTCAGACACCATAAAAATACAAATTGTCAGCATAAATAGCTTTTAATTTTATAATCTTGTACAAGGGTATGTTTTTCTATACTGCATTCCCTGATAGCAGTTTCAAAAAATTTCTCACAGAGACACAAGCACTGTGATGTGCATATTTGTATACCTCTCCCTTCATAAAGCTATCCCTTTATTCTCAGGTGACACCACCTCACTCAGCATCTATGTCATTACATTTTGCCATTACCCAAGGGATTTTACTGTTGCTGCAAAATTTTAAGTTTCATCTTTATCACTGTACCTGATAAATGTGTTTACTGACAAGCCATCTTGCCACACTGCAGATATAAGTCTACTACACTCACTCTGGTAAAGACTATAACCTAAAATAAAGCTTAATCATATCAAATACCCATTAGTAGTGAATGTGGGTCAGAAGGGGAGCATCAAAGGTACTGACTATAGGCCAGATATTTCAAAACACTGAGCAAGAATATGCTTAGATTTAATGCTCACAGTACTTTAGGTGAAAATACAAAGCTTAAGTCTTCCATTTGAAAGCCTCACTCAGAAGATATACAAAAAGATATCTTTAAGAGTCTGTAGTTTCCAGGTAAAGTCAGTTATCTGCTTACTTTCAGTCTTTCAAATAATTGAGCAAAACTCAGGTTTGTTTGTTTGCTTGTTGTGGTTTTATTTTTTAGGGTTTTTTAATCCAGTGGTGAATCTGCCTGCTTTTTCAGGTGCCTTTATGTTAGATAAAAATTACATACAAAGAGTGAGATAGAAGTCCAGCTCTTTTCTGTACATGAGTAGATTAAAAAATATATTTCAATTTTCCACATAAGTGCCCTAACCATTGTGTAAGCTACTAAGTCTATTAGGCTGGCTCCACTTTGCAGAACATAATTCAAGAATCATTGAGTCATACAAAGAAAACATGAAAAGAAGCACAGCTTTGTAGCTTTAGTTGTTACAGACCTTACCAACCTGGGTGGAAGCTTAAACCTAGTGCCAACTCACAGGACTGCTTCTGTGTTTTAACCAGTGGAATTTGTCTGTAAAGGCTGTGCTTTTTCTTCTATTCTCATATCAGCTGTTCTAGTCCCTACATTTCTTCTTGCTTTTTCCTTTCTTTATGATTTTTTTTTTTTGTTTTGTTTTGCTGGGTCTTGTGCAGTAGCTGCAGTAGAAAAACTGATAGTAACCTTCAGTGTCTTATCATAACATGTATGTCCATGGCAAAACCTCTTCAGGTAGAAAAAACACAAAAATCATTCTTTGCACCATTTTCTGAATTCCTAACTGGTGATTATTTTTAATAATTAGAGTAGATCAACTCATCTTTGTATATATTTACACACACACACACTCACACACACACACATATATATATATACACTTACATTAGCTGTTTACAAAAGTATCTCATACTAATACAAATTTTGTATACTTCAGCCACATCAGGTTACTTACAGGACTGCTGAGCTTTAACCAGTTCAGAAAAAAACCCTGTTACATGCAGAAGCACATCTCAAGGAAACTAAGGAAACTTCTAGTTTCAACTTTTTTTTTTTTTTGTGCTTCACTCTGCTTCAACTATGTTTACTAGAAAATCTAAATTTGGTCTTGTGGTAGTCTGTTATTCTACAGTTTGTTCTTCTGTAGTATGTTTTAATATTCCTTGTTATAAGTTTGTAATGGTTCATTCTATGTACCCCATTTGGCTTCCGTAATGATTCAGTCCGGAGTTGTTTACCACAGTTTTCCCCACCGAAATGTATGTCAATCCACATGCCAATCCACTTGTATACCTCCCTTGTTCCCTTGTCATTCCCCTGTCTGTCAAAGATGGCACACTCCTTTGGTTCTGGAGTGTTCCCTGTCTTTCATCCCTTCCTCAAAGCAGAACTGGGTTGTAAGGTTTGGTCCCTCCCCTGTTGGGGAGCATCTACTGGGGAGCCCTTACCCTGCACCCCTCCCCTAATGCCCTCCTATTGATCAAAGGTTGTGTCCTCCCCGTGTTCCCCTTACCCTTTAAAAGTAGCCCATTCAGGTTCAGATTTGTCAGGTGCGCTGCCCCCGTTTGGGATCAAATCTCTGGAGACTCAGACAAGTGTCCCTCCCTTATTCCTTTGCCTCAGTTTCCTCATGCCCTGTGCCTCTGCTGTGCTACCCACGCCGCAGCAATCACTGCCACCCGCAACAGTCTCGGCAGAGACTCGGGAGTGGCCACTCGCGTGTCTGCCCTGTGGCCACAAGCAGGACAGCGAGCCGGCGAGCCTCCATCCCGTGGCTGCTGAGAGCCAGACACATGGTCTAAAAGCTCCAGTGTATCTGAAATTTCTGTGGTTTTTTACAGTTTTGCATCAATCCAAGATCATTATTAGTTTTGCTGTATATATATAAAATATATATATATGTGTATTAGTGATATCTGTTTACTAATAGCCAATCATGCATGCATGTAATGAAATTTTATAATAGAAACCATTTCAGAATGTACTAAATATGCTAGGAAAATAGATTTAATTAACTTGGACAGAAATTAAAAGAATTTTGCATTAAAATACATAGTTAACAGCTGCTATAAAGATTAAACACAAAACCCAACAATCCTTCTAATTGCATATCACTACCTTGTAGGCTTCCTATATGTGACACCTCTACTAAGTTATTAAAATCTACTGGTAGAATTTAAATATATTAGTACCATTAAGACAACCAAACAATTCAAATATGTTTTGTACATTAAAAGATCATAGCCCATGCTGTTTCTATGAATTGTTTATGGAGCAGAGCAGAGGAATGCATGAGGCATATGCAGCTTTAGACGAGAAAAGATCATAAAGGATTTATGAAGGTAGGTATGTTTGGTTTGGGCAGGAATTACATATCATGGAGTACCATACTGAAAAATCATCCCTGATTGAACAGAGAATTGATACTCTATGGCAATTTATATAAGGACCTGGAAGACTGGGTTTTATGGTAAGTTTACAAATTCATGTTTTACAAGGATTCTTTAGCAGTAAAGATTTCTTTAGCAGTAATTCTTAGATGTCTGCATAATAAACTTTTCAAATCCAGAGATACATTTATGCACATTTTCTTATAGTAAAATATAGTTAACATATGTAATAGAACTGGGCCCTGTAGACACCTGCTCCATTAACAGCATACAGGATTGAAAAGGTACCAGTACAAGTTAAAAAACTTCTGCTGCTACCTATCTGTGCCTGGTTTCCACATGCTGTCAGATGATCCATGCTTTTAGGCAAGTGTTGCAAAATCTCATTTTTAGCATCTACTGTGTTGATGGGGAAATGTCTACTAAGTGATACATAAATCCTATAAAATGTAATGTCTAGTATTTCAGATATGGCGAGTGCAAAATAAGCTGAAAGTGGTTATCAAATAAAATAAAAAATGTCTAGAAAGTTTACTAAAGCTAATTACATATGGAAATTACAGCTAGATTCTAGAATCTAGAACTATATTCTTAAACACTTGTGTTCAGGACTGCTTAATTATGGGGATGTTTAATTGTGTAATCAATCAACTTTTGACCTTAAACTTTTGCACACATTTAAAGATGTGTTTTTACAAAACAGCAAATGTTTATGCCTATCCCTAGCATAGGAGGCAAAAATTTTGTCTTTTTCTGTTAAACTATGTTTGCAAGTTGTAAAAGAGGCCAGGACTTTTTTTCTCTACCTCCACAGGTATGTGAAAGGCTGACTCACATTTGTGGGGATAGATTTACTTCCATCTCAGAGCAGGGTGGCCTTGACCACATTATTTGCAGCAAGTTTGTTATTCACCAGACCACATCTGCGCTCTTCTGGGAGCATGATAGCTGGTGTGGGATAAAACACACTGAAAAGCATGCAGGCAGTCAGAGAGAAGTGTGCCAGTGTTCAAGGCCATGACTTGACATTTAGGTTTACTGGGATAGGTGCCGCCTGAGAGGCACAGTCCTGTGAATCTCCTATTCTTATATAATAATATATTCTTAAATAATAATTTTTAATGTTCTTCAGGACCTTATTGCCTATAAAAGACTGTTGTTTAAGAGGGAGCAGTGCGGAGTCTCTTTGGAGAGAGTAGTTTAACAGTCACTCAAAAGTCAGAATACTCATCCAAATATCTGAATGCAGAACCTGAGTTTTCTTAACACCTCTTTGTGTACCAATTTTACATGATACAGCCGTTGCATGTATTAGGGTCTGGGACTCATTCTTCTTGGACCATTCTTGGAATTGAAAGCAATTCACTTTCCTGAAAAGTTACAGTTCTTTTCTGCAGAAGTGTTGGTTTCACTTGCATTTTCTTTGACCCCTGTATTATAATTTTTCTTGATAAAGCCATTATTAAGCAGATTTGATATTTTCTTTTAAATTTGCATGAAAATAAGATTGCTTTTATAGACAAAAAGTGAAATATTAGTAAAAATACTTGGATAAGAAGTGGAACATGTGTTTAATGGAACATGTATTTCCCCAAAATTCAGACAGCAATATTAAAAAGTTTTTTTTAGACCACTGAAAATGGAATTTTCAATGGAATGGAATTTTAGTATCAAAAGAAATATTTATTTCTTATTTTTCCCTTTCTTTTATAGGTGACAAGTCTGAAGAATATTTTAAAAATAAAAGGTAATTCAAACAAGACTCAGAAAGCTTTAGAATTAAGCACTTCAACTTATTGAAATACTTTGCATTTATTATTCAATCATGGTCATGAAGTTAACAAACATTCAAGTTCCATGCTTATGGATCTGCTACTACCATGGATCTACTACAAATCTACTGCTGAAGATCTTTCTTTTGTTAATCCACAGAAAATCAATTTTTATTATGAGTTTCAATACTTATTGTAAAGACAATAGTTGCTTTCTTAAAGTTAAAATCTGCAAGATCATAGGCAAATATTTAATTGACACTTTATGCTGCAGAAAATTCAGGACAATGGCAGCTTCCAGGACTTGCATGAATACTATCACCCCTGGTCTTTCACCAGATATTTTTTAAGAACCTCATGAATTTCTAAGACTTCATTAGTGCCACATATGGATCCTTCCTTTTTTGACCTATGCTGTAGCATAGATAACGCTTTTAATGACACTTTTGAAGGAGAGGTTTCATTTTGCTTCTCTTCATCCTCCTATACGTTAAGTGATCCACTGAAAAAGTACACCTGCAAATGTCTATTCTTTCCATGTATCTCATGGGCTTGTATCTTCAGTCTCTTTTCACTGTCTCTGAAATGGAATTAATCAACATAGTTTGTCTTAGACTACATATCAAATTTAAAGACAGTAAATGTTTGCCAAGATAAATCTCATTCTGAGTAAATGATAAATGGAACACCTTAGCCATCATATTTCTTAGTAAAAAGTGTGAACATCAATTTAATATGTGCCCATAGCCTGTAGAAAGTTATATAGTTTTTATTCTTAATAAAATTTTCATGTGAAATACAGCACATCCTATAGCAGAGTAGAAGGGGGAAAATAATTGATACAACTGCAAATTATTTTGCTTCTTCTTAGGATTTGGAATATTACAAATATTTGAAAAATTACAAAATATTACAATATAGATCTAAAATAATTACCTATATTTACACCTGAATTATTCAAAGAAGTCAGAGAAAAGAGTCTTCATAAAGTCTGATTTATAGCAAAAAATTCAAACACCAAAAAATCTGTCAAATTACACTATTTTCTAAAAGATTAAAAAAACATCAGTTGAAGACAAAAATTATATATTTCATTATATATGTATTTCTGATATGTACAGATACATCTATAATGTAACTATTTCAAAGAACATAGTGGAACTGAATATTTGTCTTTATCAATGACCAACTTTTGTCAAAATTGCTTAGTCTTTTGAATGCTGAGAATATATATACTGTTCACTTAATCATTTTTTTACTCGTTCATTTTCAAAACCCTTGACTCCACTGTATTGTCATAGGAATTATAATTGCTCTATTTTCCTGATACAGATTGAAAAAAAATATAAATAATTATTAAAAATCTGAAAGATATGATCAATTTTTGCAACCCATTTGCTATCTTTCAAAGTAAAAAACCCAATCCAACATTTTAGTGAGTTTCACTGAAATTATTATGTTTAGCATGAGCATTTGCTGTCTTACGTCCATGGTAAAGCCATTATATGCCCTTATGTGTATAGCAAAAGTTCACAATACCTGGTTCAACATAGCACCACTTCTGTAATTAAATATTTTAACTTTGCTGGAAAACAAATACTTAGTAAAGCCCTTTAACATTGCAATAAATGTGGGGGGAGAAACTAATTTTCTGATTGATTCAGGTAATATGAATAAATTATTAATCCTTATGGTAGCAAAGAAAATTAATCTTTTGAGCACAATAAAATTAAAAGGTATTGGCTTGCCTGATCTCAACAAAGTAAGATGAATTTTTAATACAGCAAATTAATTAGGCACATAATGAGGAATAGAATGCATAATAACTCTAATTCTGATAAATAGCAAAATAGTTCAGATCCTCAAAGAAATAAATATCATCCATCACAAACACACCTTAAATTCTGTTTGTTAGGGAATATTAATGGTAAGAGAGCTTGCACAGAAGAGTTAAATGAATTCTATTTGCTGATTTTGTTCAGCGCAATTACATTATGTGCTGACCCTCATCTGTAACTTTTTGTGAAAATGATTTTAGGACATAATTCATTTCTGAAGGTGGTAATGTACCATAAAGGATTTGTATTATCATTAAACATACTGTCTGCGCCAGATGTTACATGTTATTTGCTTCTGCCCTGAAGATCATTTAACAACTTATAAATCTTTATGGCCCCATGATGTTTTGCTACAATAATTTGCATCTTTAAATAGCTTCTGAATTATGCATTCTAAAAATAAGTAAAAACCAACATTTTTGTTATTGAAGAACATATATCTTCTGTTTTACAATAGCCTTAGTTACAAATGTCAAGCAATACTAGTATGGGAATGCAAAATCAATTTTTTCCTAACTTTTGACAGCATAAAGGCATTTCAATGCAGATTAAGTAGTTTATCAGTTTAAGACATGTTCTTTTATTAGAACTCTCAAGGAACATTAAAGAATTATCTAACTGAAAAACGCTATTTCAGTAGAACATCATGATGCTATCTATAAGTGTGCTTTGAAATCTTAAAACCAAATATTTATAAATAAAATCTAATATAACATCTTCTATAACATAAAATAAATTTGGAATTCAGAAAGTAACTTATTTGATAAATTCATCATGACTTCTTGTTATTCTGTGTATCTTTATTTTAATATATAGTTTTATGCACCAGAGGAAGCTACTGCAAAGGCGGGGGCTTGTCTTTTTTAGTGCATAGTCTGAACCACCATGGGAGAGGGAAGCTTTGGGAAAAACTGGGCTCATATTTTCAAGGAGCATTTCAGAATAGAATACTTACAGAACAGTAGAAACAACATGGATTTTATACCAAGAAGGAAGCTTCCTCAGGGAAGTATGAAGAGAACAGGTAATCATCAGAATTCACAAAAAAATATTTCCTATGAATGAACAACAGAATTTTACTTTGCTACTTTATCCTCAGCTCTGGTCACCTTGGACCTCCTTTTTATTACTTGCAGTGTCTTGATATTTCTCATGTTGCTGTCTTAGAGGTCACTTAGTGGTCTGTGTGATTCATGTGCCTACTTTGAACTGTCTTTTCAGCTCCAGCTGAAATTCATGGGAGAATCTCCACTGACTTAATTTTGTACAATGGAGCCCTCCCTTTTTGATAGAAGGTAATGTCAAAATTTATATTGTTTCAGTTGCAATTTTTGAAATTTCTTACACAGCATTAGTATGTCTATGCAGGTTATGCCCATATATTGTATATGATGGCTAATAGATATTTATTAGTAAAATAATTTGAAAATAGATGGTGAAACATACACTGACTTTTAGCTTAGTTAATATAAGGCAATTATCATAAACGCCACTGTAAAACTTACATTACTTTCTCCTGCTCTTATGCACTAAGTCACTGTTTTATCTATATTGTCAGTGTTATTTATTTTCTTTATGAAAAATATTCTATACACTCGCAGTAGTAATACTGATTCTCTCATCTGTAATTTGAAGTTTGTATTTTTTTAGATGAAGTTTTCACAATATTCTGACAGGCTAATTTTTTAACTTTCTATTAAAACTTAGAGACTATATACTGCATATAAATTATTTTCTTTAATAATTAAAAAAAAAAGCAACAAAGGCAAAAACTCTGTGCCCTCAGTACCATTAGAATAGCTTATTTATATAATTAAATATGTATGTATTATAAATAGGAGATATGTTTTCTAAATAGGAGATGGTCAAAGATGGTGATATGAACATAGGTCTAAAATTCCTGAAAAATAATTTAGATGGAGTTTAAGAAATTTAAGAATTACCAATTTGATCTTCATAACAAGTGTGATACATAATCATTCCAGACTATCTGCAGAATGCAGTTTATTAGGAAATAAATTTATCTCCATTTAAAAGTATGAAGGTAGGGCTGCTGGTATATTTTATGAGAGATAACAGAGGCTATTCCTTGTATAGTGTTCTGCATACTGCTTCATAAGGAGTGAATATAAGCTGTTGGTCATTGTTCATCGCTGACAAAAAGAGTCCAAAGAAAACAGTATTAAAAATATTTGGTGTTAAAATAATGAAAAAAAAACCACCCAAACTATTGAAAGTCTTATCATATAGTGTGTAATACTGTTAGTCATAGTAATAAAAATGCACAAAACTGAAAAAAGAAATTCAAGCTATTAGAAAAGGTCTGGTCTGTAAATCCTAATTCTCTGATAATTACCTACTATAAAAGTGGTTTATGCCTTTCATATACCATCTCTCATATGGCATCTATCTGTTCATATTCTTATTATAGTAAAGGATAAATCTAGTACACAAAGAAACAAAGATTTTGATCTATTTTCTCTTTTTGAACTAAAGACTAATTGCTTATTCTATTCAAAACATATTTATGAAGCTGTTTCATGTTGCATCCCGGAGTTTGGGTTTAGATTAGGGTTTTTAATTTATGTTAAAATAAGTCAAGTTCTGTAATCCCGTGTTTCCCCCGCGTTGTTCCCCCCCGCGGTTTCTGGCCCCATGTTGCCTGCTGCCGGCTCTTACCCCTGTGCCGCTCCTGTAACCACCCTGCGATCCGGCCCCGGGAAACCCCGTGCTGGCCACATGATCCCGCTCAGCCCGCTCTGGCTCGGCGCCCGCCCCTGCGGGGTTCTCTGGTTGCTCGCGGTTGCTGGCGTCACTGCCACGGCAGCCGCCCCTATTGGCCGGCAGGCCGTGGATCCTCTCGCCCCGCCCCTCTATAAAGCCCTATCCCGCCGGCAGTCAGACGCCATTTTCTCCCATGCGAGTGCCGGGAGCGGTCGCGTCTTTCCATCGAACCGCGCCACGTGACCAATAAACCGTTCCTGCCAAGCACGGAGTAAATGGACAAATTCCTTCCTCTTTGCCGGGTCCCTAGCGCACGGTAACAGCGGCTGGCCAGCCCACGCGCCCGAGACACGGAGCCGTGTCCGGGAACCCGCGGCAGCAAACCCCGGCAGCACGTGGAAGCTACGCCACAGCCGGGCTCCCAAGAGCCGCGTGCAGCCGGGGAGAGCAAAAACCCACGCCGCAATTGGCGCCCCAACGTGGGGCCGAGGCCAGCGCTGAGCTGATTGCGTGGACGGAGGTTCACCGCGGAGCTCCAGGAACAGCGCCGGGAGCCGCCGCCGCCGGCCAGGGGCCGCGCTGCCGCCAAGGGGGGAGGGAGCGCCGCCGCCAAGCCAGAGCGGGCAGCGGTCCGCGCCGGACCACAGCTCCGTGCCGGACGGAAACCGAGAGCAGGGGCTCTCCAAAGTACGTCAGTGAAGTCTCCGTCGCCCACGAGGGACCAGACAGTGTGCCCTGCGTGGGACAGGAAGTGCAAACTTTCGCAGCCAAGAGGGCAGAAGAAAGAACACTTCCCGGGACTCCCGGATCCTGGTAGCAGCTTTTCTTTGCAGAGACTTCAGTCTGGTAAGTATTAGTCGTGGAAACGTGTCCAGCTAATACGGGGAGGGCTGGCCGTGTTCCCGAGGTTGGGACGTGCAGCGCGCAGCACGAACGGCAGCCGCTGGAGTCGCCTGTGTTTTTTTGCCTTTTTTTCTCTTTTTTACTGCCCCAGGGGTGAAGTGGTTTGGGTGGAAGAAGCATGGGGACCGTGCTATCTGCCCAACAAAAGGAATTTTATTCCCAAATTAAAGAAATCCTTTTGGTGAAGGGCCCCTACCCAAAAAAATTTAGTGAAGAAATTTGTCCGGTGGTTGTTCTTTGCTTTCCCCCGTCTGTCTACCGAGGACGCGCGCAAAACAGAATTTTGGGAGCAAGTGGGAAAAAGGCTAGCAGAGGGGATCGGTAGGGATCCCTCCATAGATGACTGCTTCCCTAAATTCCATTTGTTGATCACAGATGTAGTAAAATCAGATCCCGCGCGAAACTCGGTTGGGGAAAGGAAAGAACCATCCGGAAAATCTGTTACTCCCTCTGAATCTGTTTCCCCATCCCCTTCTCCTACCCCTTCTTCCCCTAACCCGGGTGGGCGAGGGGGAGCACCCCGTCAGTCTGAGACGCAGGGCAGCTCCACAAACGTGGACCGTGCGCCTGGCTCCCCCAAGCCACCCCGGCGTCCCCGCCTTAGCGAGATCGGTCGATTCGCTGAGGCCACGACCCTAAACCCCTTTTCCAATCCCTTGTTCCCAGTTGAAAATCCCAGTTTCGGCGCTACCCCGCGCAGTTCTGTTTCTTTAAACCCTTTTCTTTGTTCCTCTGAGGAGGCCAAGGCCACGTGGTTGATCCCTTTGTCTTCCCAAGATGGAGGGCGGCCACGTGGCAGGGTCTCTTCTTCCCACAACCCCTTTCTGTTCTTTGTTCCCGGTGTCCACGCCTTTGACCCAACCCCCACCTGCCTCCCTGTGGGCGTGGGCGCCGCCCCCTCGGGAGGTCAGGTTGCTCCCTCACCCGTTGTTCTCCCTCGAATGGGTGTTCCCTCCAGTCCTTTGCATGTCG
Source organism: Vidua macroura (assembly GCF_024509145.1). NCBI lineage: Eukaryota > Metazoa > Chordata > Aves > Passeriformes > Viduidae > Vidua > Vidua macroura. The sequence goes on along the minus strand of NC_071572.1, from coordinate 55,325,712 downwards.
TCCCTGCTGAGTCATCGACTCCGCCCTCCTCCACCGGGGAGAGCTCTGCCATCTCCACCCCGCTGCCTGAGGGAGGCAGCCCCCGTCCTATTGCCCGTACCCTGTCCCCATCTTCCCATGGGTCCCGGAGATCCGGGCGGGAGGGAAGAGGGGGGAGGGAGGAGCGGGAACCCCTACCCCCATCTTCCCATGGGCCCCGGAGAGCCGGGCAGGAGGGAAGAGGAGAGGGGCGGGGACGGGAACCCCTACCTCCAAGTTCCCATGGGCCCCAGACGTCTGGGTGGGAGGGGGGAGAGGGGGGGAGGGAGATCCCATTCTCCCAAAAAACTGAAGGAACAACGCGCACCTGCCTCGCGTGAAGATAAAAGTAAGGCAGGCCACAGCACCTTAAGGGGAGCTGTGAGTTATCAAGTAACTGTGCAGGTGGTAGTTCAGAACATCGGGGTGCCTTTGAGCGTGGCAGATGACCCCACCAATCGGGGGGTTGCATCAAACCGCAGGCGACGCAAAAGAAAAAGGACCCTACAATCTCCTTAAAAAAATGTTTTTCCCCAAAGCCCCAGTCTGTGTGTGTCCCAAATCCCCATGTTTGTAATAAAGTTGTCCCAGTTTCCCTATCCCTAAACACCCTGAAAAGAACCAACCCCAGCACCATCTCCAGGCCCTCTCCACCTGCATAGCAGTCACCGCAGTTGCAGCACCAGAAGAAGCTGGGAGAAGAGGCCACCGCTTGAGAGACTGAATCAACACCACTGCTTTTTATATTTTATTAAGCGGGGAGATGTTGCATCCCGGAGTTTGGGTTTAGATTAGGGTTTTTAATTTATGTTAAAATAAGTCAAGTTCTGTAATCCCGTGTTTCCCCCGCGTTGTTCCCCCCCGCGGTTTCTGGCCCCATGTTGCCTGCTGCCGGCTCTTACCCCTGTGCCGCTCCTGTAACCACCCTGCGATCCGGCCCCGGGAAACCCCGTGCTGGCCACATGATCCCGCTCAGCCCGCTCTGGCTCGGCGCCCGCCCCTGCGGGGTTCTCTGGTTGCTCGCGGTTGCTGGCGTCACTGCCACGGCAGCCGCCCCTATTGGCCGGCAGGCCGTGGATCCTCTCGCCCCGCCCCTCTATAAAGCCCTATCCCGCCGGCAGTCAGACGCCATTTTCTCCCATGCGAGTGCCGGGAGCGGTCGCGTCTTTCCATCGAACCGCGCCACGTGACCAATAAACCGTTCCTGCCAAGCACGGAGTAAATGGACAAATTCCTTCCTCTTTGCCGGGTCCCTAGCGCACGGTAACAGCGGCTGGCCAGCCCACGCGCCCGAGACACGGAGCCGTGTCCGGGAACCCGCGGCAGCAAACCCCGGCAGCACGTGGAAGCTACGCCACAGCCGGGCTCCCAAGAGCCGCGTGCAGCCGGGGAGAGCAAAAACCCACGCCGCAGTTTCATATGAGTTTTTGCTTTTAATGGAAAATGTATTTAATATAATAATCAGAAATTCTAATATTTTGGAGTGGGAAGATACAACTGTTCAAATATAACTGGCATTATTAGATATTTATTAGTATGCTTTTTCATTTTTTCTTTATTTGATGTAAAGGCATCATCATAGGTTTAAAGTTATGTTACATTTTTTAAAATTTCTTGTTTATTTAAAAAGAAAACAGTTACTTTTTAAAACATCTGTAGTGGTATAGCATACATCTGTAAACAGGCCTTGACAAATGTAGCCTCTATCTAAACCCTATAACTCGGAAAAAACCACTTTCTTTCCTTCCTTGCCCAGATACAACTTCTCCAAGGGTGTTTTCTTACAAATATTGAATTCCCAAGAAAGTATGATTAGAGGATATTCTTAAATGCAGTTGATCTACAAATTGCAATATCTAAAGTAAAGTAGGAAAAATGTGCCATCAATTTACAATCAATTTCCAGCAATCAATATTGCTAGTAAACTTTCTATTTAGTGAGGTGCTATAGTAACATAGTTTATATTATTTTTTATTGGTTGCATTCTGTTTTTTCTTCCCTAAGTTTGTTCCATGTTGGCTGCGTCAATAACAGATGGTCTCTTGACTAATCTTTTCTTCTTTTTTTTTTTTTTTTTTTTTTGGCCTTCTCTCTGTTCAGTGTTCTATATGTATTCCTTATTTCTTTTCTAACTCTATTTCTCTCCAAAAATTCTTTCTTTTGATCACCTTCCTTGTCTTTCTCCAGAAATATGACTTCGGATGGGATTTATCTCTTCTTTATTTGTCCAAAAATTTAGACATTAAACAAATAATATTTCTGGATATTAATTAAGGGGGAAAGCTAAGGACACTGAAGCACAGGACAGAGGCTCCTATACTCAAGTGAATGTCTGAAAACCTGAGACATTTATCTTCCTCTCCTTTGTGGGAAATTAATATATATCTGTACTTATATCAGGGAGTTGCAGATTGTTATGGAGTGTTTAGAAGACTGAAATATTTGATCAGTCTTAAACTGTAAAACTAAAGTTTGCTAACTACATTCATTAGCAAAATATTTCATACAAATGGTGAGTTCTTACAAGTTTTTTATGATCACTGCTGCTTATACCAAACTCTCACTTTATAACAATTGTATTCTAAATTATATATAATTTGTGATTTTACATTTCCATAGATCTGAAGTTGAACATTTAGCAGTGACATCTATCTTGTTAAGTCTTACACTTAGGGTCCGACCTGAGAACTCATCAACTAGATGTTTTCCTTGCTTGCTCTTGCCTGATGGTTTTATGCTGTTGCAGTCTTCTCTGCTACTTATCGATCATTTGTGATCAGGTCCTAAGCCAAGACAGGTGATTTCCAATAAACAGCAACCAAGCTGGTCAAAGATTTAGAGAGCAAATCCTGTGAGGAGAGGCTGAGGAAACTGGGATTCTATAGCATGGAGAAAAGGAGGATTAGGGAAACTCTTATTGCTCTGAAACACCTGCCTGAGGTTATGGGAAGGTGAGTGTTGGTCTCTTTTCCCAAGTGACAAGCAATAGGATGACAGGAAATGGCCTCGAGATGTGTCAGTGGAGGTTTAGCTTGAATATGAGGAAAAATTTCTTCACTAAAATGGTGGTCAAGCACTGGACAAGGCTATCCAGGGAAGTGATGGAAACACCATTTGTGGTGTGATGAATCCAATGACTGCTGTGAGTCATTTTGCTGTGAGGCTCTCTATGACTACAGGCTGTTCAGAAGGCACAGGCAAGGAAGGAAAGGCAGAGACATGCTCTTTAAATCAAGATATGGATAGTGTAAAGAGCTCTCTGAAAATGGGGATAAACAGGTTGAAAGCTTGTGGGTAAGAATCAGAGTCTGAGGCAGCAAAGGGAGCTTTGTGACTGGTATCCACGACAAGCTGCCTATTGCTGAAGCCTCCTTACTCCAGCTCCAGGAAGTAACATGCTTGCAGATACTGCAGTCCCCCAGCAGTCCTGCTGGGGGGCTTCAATCAGCCTGGTACCTGCTGAAAATATATCATAGCTAATCTTGGAATGCACAGAGGGTAACTTCTTACATGAGGTAACAGACAGCCCTACAAGCAGGGATGTGATACTGTACCTGATGATCCCCAGTGCAACTGAGCTAATTGGTGATGACAGGAGTGGAGGCAGCCTGGGCTGACCATAATCATACACTGGTGGAGTTTACAATCTTGAGGAATGTGGGTCAAGCATAGGGCAAACCCAGGACCTTAAATTTTGGGAAAGAAAGCTTCCACATGTTCTATTTTCTGGACTGTTTCTCGGACAAATAAGGGCAGCTATTGGGACAGATTTTTATATTAGTTGTGCATATTCTTTGGAGCTATTTGAACAAATAGAATTATATACTAAAAAAAATGCTCCCTTTTCCTTGACAATCCGAATTACCCTGGTAATTCATTACCAATTGCACTGCCTGCAATCAGAAAACAACACAAAAGAACTCTGTCTAGTGATTAGTGTCTAAAAGTCTGGGATTACAAAACAGACTTGACAAAGCTACCAATTTGGATTTTCCGTGGTCCTTATGCCTCCATAATTGCATTTAATCTTTTTGGCCATTTTTATTTCCGTATTGATGAGGTCTTAAGGATCATTCAACTGAATGGTTAGCTTTTCCTGGAGAGAAAGAATGAGCTGAAATATCTTCACTCTCTCTTTTCTAACAAGTTATTCCTTCAGCTTTGCTTATTAAACTCAACAGATTAAATCTTGCATAACTCTAGGCTGTACTGCCTGACTACATAGGGATACCAATCCTCCCCTTCAACACATACTTGCCTCTCAACTTGCTACAACTGCCCATACCAACAACCCAGTTCTAAAGTTTTAGCCACAGCAAAGCTACAGGACTCATGAAAAAGGGTTGTGAACCATGACAGCTCTACTACAGCAAGAGTAGAGAGTGCTCCTATGTCCTGCTCAGGCATTGACTTCTCCCACTTAATGAATAAAAGCATATGTGCAGTGGAGTAGATCCCTCATATTTTCTTAAGCATTTCAATACATATATTTTAGGACTTGATTGACATATTCTTTAATTTAGTGAAACTCCAGAAATCTAAAGAAAGCACCACCTAGATAAGGGACTGAAATTGGACACAAAGTTTCTCATTAATAGTAGCTTCCTATGTCTGACTTTGGCTTTTTTTCCTGAGTTAAAAATTTTAAAGTTATATATATATATATACACTAATGAAGTATCCTTCTCTACTGGATCTTCAGGTTGGAGGTGATGTTGATGATCCGTAAGTTTTAAAATTTAGGCAGTCTGAGCAGCAACTCAGTTAATATAATGCACTGCTATTATCGCGTTTAAGTTTAAATTCCTAAGGTGTTAAGAAGTATTACAGAACACTTGTCTTTATGTGCAATAAGACAAAAAAAGTTATATTCTTCTATGTTAGGAATAATGTTTTTCTTGAGTATTATCAGGAAGATGCTAACTATCATGAAAATAAGTTTGCTTCCTAGGAAGCTGAAAGCCTATTTTACCACACAGAAGTCATTTAATACTAAAGAAAATTCAGACTCAAAGTTCTACTTATTTTCTGCACAATTTTCATTACTAGTTTTGCCTTTGCAATTAAAAATAATGATGGACTGATATAAAATATATTCAAAAGTAACAAGAAAATGAGGTATCAACTTACTATTATTCCTGCAGTGGGAGAATAAACTAAGCTGGTAAAGCTTTATTCGAAAATTATTCAAAATTATTCAGTAATCAACAGTCTTTTACACTGAGCATGAGTTGCCAGTGACTGACAATAATGACAAATGATATTTATTTCTGTTATTCAGTTGATGTTAATGTGCTATTCACATATGAGTAACTTTATCTAACCATTATATTTTCCAAGTTCTTTGTATTGTTTAACTATTATTTGTTAATGGATGGTTCCTGAATAGCATGCAAGAGTCACTGAACTTAATTTTTCTCCAAAATTCAAAGAATGCAGAAGGTCTTTCACTTTTTTTTTTTTGTTCAAAGAGCAATCCTCTAGTGAAAATATTACAGATGTACAGTAAAGCATTCTTCTTTTTATGCCCTTTAAGATATATATGTTTTAGCTGCTGCTAGATGACAATGAAATATATCTTGAAGGAAAAAAGTATGCTGTGTGACCCAGACATCCAGAGATGTAAGTCAGAGGAATCCTCAGAATTCAAAATTTTTGTATGGAGGTGTTGCATCCCAGGTTGCATTCAGATTAGGGGTTTTATACTGTTAAGTTAGCCGGTTCTGTGTATCCCTTTGTACACCCCTGTTCCCCCCACGACAGTTCGCTCCAGGCTGTCTGCCATTGGAGCTTCCCCACGTCACTCCAGTAACCACCCCCTGTTCTTTCCTGAAACTTCCTTGTCAGTTATCCCATCTCTGCAGCCCCGTTCATCCCAGAGCCCTGTGTCTGCCCCTGTCACATCCCTGTTGGTCGCTGTGGTCCATGTCACCGCCACGGTGCCTGTCTCTATTGGGCAGGAGGGCTTCTGCCCTCCTCAGCTCGCCCCCTATAAAATCCCATGCCCCCGGTCCCAGCGCCACTTTGTCCACGCTGCGCTAGGGAGCGAGCCGTGGTTCTCTATCGCAGCTCCCCGCGACAATAAAAGCCTTCCAGCTAACCGTGTGGACAGACTGGACATTCCTTCCCTCTTCATCCCGCCCCTCGCGCCGGCAACAGAGCACGTCCAGCCCCACCCTGATGTGCAGAACACAGCAGTACCCGGGACAAGCGGTGCCCCAGTCCTGCCGAGAAGCAGCGCCTTCACCGGGCTCTCCAGAGCTGCCCGGGATCGGGGAAAACAACGCAAAGTCACATGCAGGACCATTCAATCTAAGGATGCAACATATCCTTTTTGCAATAAGTAATTGATACAGCTACATTTTTGCTTGGTTTATTACTGAAGTCATTGATCTGTCTGACATTTGAAATATTTACATTCAAGTTAATAATAAATTTGAATAAGCTTATTATCTACTAGCAATTCCACCTACTGTTGATTCTGTTATATCACTTCCTCTAATCTTAGTTGTCTAGTAATCCTTTGACTTCATGAAGAATCTCAATTTTTTTTCTATGTTAATTCCAGGCACTCACTGAAACCAATGGTTACAATATTCTAATATGTTAATGTTCAAACATTATCTTTATAAAGATAATTTCCCTCTGATTTTCAATCATATGGACATGTATGACACATACCTTTTTTATTTTCTTTCTAAATGGTATTCATTCTTTGTGTATATCTAAGAAAGATGACTCCTTCTTTCTCCATTTTCAACTTTGAAATTTTTGTCTTTTCCTCTGAAATTTTACCTTTGTGTATATTTTCTTTCCTCCATCCCCCTCCAGTTCACCTAAACACACACATTCAGGAATAAAACATATTAACAGTTTGTAGGGGTTTTTTTTCTAATTTAGAAACTCTAACAAAACCAATTTTAATTCATGGAAAAAGCAGAAAACCTAGGAAGTTAATAGGTTCCCCATGATCTTTCAGAAGAATGCTTAGATTTTATTTGCTTAGCAGCTCCTGTTTTTTTTTTTTTTCCTCTTATGGTCACAGTATGAAGTAGAACAAAGACCTCAAAAAGGTTAATCATATATTGTAAAATAACAGTTTTGTATGTCTTGTACTTCACTCCCTTTAATTTTAGCCACCTAAAAATTAAGCCTGTAAGACTATGTCTGTACTACCAAATTAAAGATGATCCCCAGACCTAAAATTAAATGTCAAATGTTTGGAATTCATGATACTTAAAGTCAGTATTCTTTGTGTCAGATTTGCATGAAGATGGAAAAATGGAATAATGAAAACCAAAGTCAGGAAATTATTTAATAGTAAACAGTATGAGAAGGACTTAAACAATATGAAAACTAAGTGTTTAGTATTGGAATGTGTGCTGCTTTTGTTCCACAGCTAGTATGTACCTTATGTCAATATCTATTATGTAAATTCGTTCTACTACTAAGATAGAGATACATATTTCTGTTGGTTTGTGGGGTTGGGGAGGATTATAAAAAATTGGTATTTGAAAAAGAAAATAAAACCTAGGCTTGACTTGAAGACTCAGGAGATACCACCTTTCCTGGCTGGCTGAAGGAGAGTCTGCTGTGGTTCTCAGAGATGCATCCTGCCAGGAGTTTGAGTGTGCATTCACAAAAAGTGTGCCCCAACAAATACACATGATGTGGACCCTGAAGGACATTAAAAGAAGGTGAACAGACGTTTTACAGGCATACCTACAAGTACAAACAGCACATATATATAAATAGACATGAGCAACAGAAATTGGGCCAATCCTATTCCTCTTTAGGTCAATCCACTAGTAAATTTGCATATTAGAATGTTTGCATACCACCACCAAGTCACATGCCCAGCCACATTTACTGATCCTTCAAACAATGACTTTCAGATCATCCAGTTTCCATGCCCAGAGCTTGGGTGTTTCACTTGTCTCCAGCTTAGAGGTTATGTCTTTCCAGATGCTGGCCTCCATCTCCTTCCATGTTAATCCAGAAGTTTAGTAGTGAACCACTTACTTTGCCCCAACACAAGCAGAATAGAAAGCAGTTAGGAATAGAGTCTGATAAGAGGATAGGATGGATTGTGACAATCAGTTACACTAGAATCTTGATTAAATTATCTTCTGTAAAATACTTTGTTAAATGTAAGTATTTAACTGACATATTATTCTGTGTCTTCCCAACGGTGACCAGTGTTCATCTGCAATCTCTTGTTTTACACAGCTGTTGTACAGTTTTAAGATATCCACTGACTTAATATTTGGTATGGGAACAGCAATTAAATCCTTGACTCTTTCTAATTAAGATTAATTTCTGTGTGACAAAAAGAAAAATCATTGTAAGAATAATCTCCAATTTCCTATGTGTGAGTGATTGCACTGCAAATTCTCTTAGGTAGCTGACTTTTCCCTTCTGATTAAATGAGGTTGAGTGCCTTATAGATAAGGTGCAATGCTCATCTGAATCTCAGGGACTTTTAAACATTACTTCTCATATGGATGAACTTAGTCTTGCAAAACTGAATGATGCAATTCACAGCTTCACAACATTCACACTTATAGTGTGTTGACCCTGGCTCGATGTCAGGTACCCACCAAAGTCACTCTCCCACTTCCCTCCACAACTGGACAGGGAAGAGAAAATATAAGGAAGGGTTCATGGGTTGAGATAATGTCCTAAAGACATATCACTCACCAGTACCATCATGGACTCAAATTGGGGATATTAATCAAATTTATTACTAATAAAATCAGAGCAGGATATTGAGAAGTAAAAACAGATATTAAAACAACTTCACCCAACCCCTCCCTCCCGTTACAAATTAGTGTTTTGAGATCACTGAAACAATCACCAGGAAAAGTATCTGTAAAAATAGATTTAATATAAAAGTGACAGATTGACTGCTGTGGACCAGAAGAGCTCAAAGGTTCTCATTTTGGACTGCTGTTTATAGGCTTCAACAGGGTGGGCTTTGGTCATAACCACGTTTCTTCCTGGCCGCACTTTGGATCAACAACTCTTTTTAAAAGTTTTTGAGCACAGGAATGTTATTCTATTCAGGCAAAAAAAAAAAAAAAAAAAAAAAAAAAAAAGCTTCCAAGGCTGTTAAAAAAAAAAAAAAAAAAAAAAAAAAAAAAAAGCAGGAGCTCATTAGAGCATTAGAGCACACCAGTTCCTGGGAGCAGCTGTTGTTTCCAATAAGCTCAAGAGGAGCTCAGCCCAGGTGCTGTTCATCAAGTGCCAAGGCCTACTGAGCAGTTCTCAGATCATAATGTGAATGGCCTGAAAAGAAAGGGGAGTGGGGGGGAGGATACACCATTACACCTCCTTCCTAGCTCTGCCTTCTGCCCGCAGAGGTGTAGGAAGACAGGCAACAGCCTGTAACCCCTGTAACAGGGGTTACAGCTAGTTCACCACACATAGCTTCTGTGCTGCTCAGGGAGAAGAGTCCTTCCTGTGCTACAGCATGGATTCTCTACATGGTCACAAATTCTGACAAAAAAACTGCTCCAGGATACGCTACTCTCTCCACAGATCTGCAGGCCCCTGCCAGAAATCTGCTGGGACATGTGCCTCCCATGAGTTCACAGCCTCCTCTCAGGCATCCACATATTCTAGAGTGGTTCCCGTCCATGGGCTGTGGGTGACTTTCTGCATCCCTGTCATCCTCCATGGGCTGCAGGGTCACAGCTGCCTCACCATGGTCTGTACCACAGGCTACAGGAGAATCTCAGCTCCAGCACCTGGAGCATCTCTTTCCCCCACTTCTTCACTGCCCCTGGTGTCTGCAGAGTTGTTCCTTTCACATGTTCTCAGTCTACTTTTCTCTGAGCAATTGCTTATGAACAATAATTTCTTTTTCTTCTTCTTAAATATTTTATCATAGAGGTGTTGCTATAATTTCTGATTGTCTCCAGCTTTGGCCAGTGACAGATCCACCTTGGTGTAGCAGTGTGGCTGGCATTGGTTCTGCTGGACATGGAGGAAACTTCTAGTACCTTCCGTAGACCAAAACCTGGCTATGCAAACTCAATGCAGTACTCAAAGTCTGTCACTAGTTAGCATATTTTAAAATATAAAGACGCACAGGAGACAGATGGTCCTACCTGCCAGTTCTGTCAGTTAATTCTAAATAATATTATCAAGGTGGCTTTTGAGACCATGTGACAAATTTCTCTAAATGCCTGCTTCAAAGGGCAGCTCATGTCCTTTAAAAATCAAGAAGTGGAAAAAATACTTTACAACTCATAACTCTAAGGTAAGCCACATGATACAGAAGACAACACCAGGCTTAAACACAAACATGACAATCTTTTGATACATTGTATTGAAATAGAATCAGGAAGACTATAGGAAAAAAATAGGTTGGTGGGCAAAGTCCTTTTCTGTTGATCATTATAAATTTAACTCTCAGAAAATGTGGACTATTTAAAAGTTGAAGCTCACCTGTAAAATCAATATCAAAAGCAACAGGAACAGCAGAAGATCAACACTTTTTAAAAATATTATGATTCTTTTTTAAGTATTAGTTGAGGAGCTTTCTGTTTGTATGTGTGTGCATATAAATATTAAAACCCACCTGTTCCAGAAAAGATAATGAAGGTGGTGCATTAACAATAACTGATGACTTATTACACAGAATAAATTCATGTGTTTTCTAAGAAATCTTTTCTCTTGCATTTCATTATTTTAGATACAGCTTACTCTGAATCTCCTTTGCTGTTGGTGGTTGTCATCTCTGCAGACTTACTTTAAGTTCACTATATGTGCATCTCAAATACTCTTCATCAGACATTACTTTGCCTCTCCTACTATGAAATCTTATGATTCAGTCATCCTGAATATAATAAAATCCTTCTTCATTCCCTTCCTAGTCTCTATTTTATCACAACAAGCCCAACTGGCTTCAACATATGTAAGCCTTTTCACTCCAGGATATGATGTCAGTGACTGACAAAAAGGCTTCAAAGAGTAAAAGAACAGTTTTTCACTTCAACTTAAGGAGCAGTAACTGAAATGAGAAAAATTCTGAGTGAAATGATAAAAAAAATGAATCCACTTATGCACATAGCCTCTGGATACTTGTCTTTTACATTTTTTTCCTCATCTGAGTTAATCACGTTTCTATTTGGAAAAGAAAAAACAACCCATACTGTTTTTCTGTGACAGTGTCTCTTTGGGTCTGTCTTTTGTCTCTTTCACATTTAGGTTTATTAATTAATTCACACCTATATACATATTAGTTTCTGTACTTCATCTTTCCTAATTCAGAAATGCTGAGGTTCTGTAGTTTCCTTTGATACTAGTTTTAGTCTTGAGGAAAAACAAAATCCTCTTTTCCGGGTTGAACAGAGAGGTATATTCAAATTAACCATTTTTCCACGGATCTATCAAAGACTTTTAAAAAGATATCCTTTCTTATGTCTGTTGCTGTTTCCTTTTGTGTTAATCTTGACCTAACGGGTTCTGTTTGATGTAATTCTGTGCAGTCAGAATAATACAATTACTTTAAAAAAGACATATAAAATATAAATTTTCTCATTTATTTTATGAAGGAAAACATTTTGTGCATTTTTCCCCCCTTTGACTGGCTTTACTACACTGGAGAGGAAGGAAAACACAGCTTCCACTTACTACTTCGAGTACCATTTTCCCCCTACTTTTGGAGGTATACTTTCCAATAAAACTGTTATTTCCATATTTTTCTTACCTACTTACTCATTATATTTATCTGAAGCTGAAAGCTAACCTGTCTTGATCTGAACTGAAATATAAAATGTATTGTGATATTTTATTTTTCCTAAATTTTATATCCAAATTTGGTTAATTTCATCCATTTTTGTGCTTCGCAGACACAGAATTAGTCACTTAGTTAATGTTACTTCACCATGGTTACATAACTATACTTTGCAAAGGGTACTTATAATGGTATACTATATGCAATTTTGTCAGGAAAATTCCTATTTTTTTTGGCCAGGAATAAAGTCTTCAATTTTTCTTAAGACATATTTAAAATAATCTTAAAATTAACTTCTATCTTTTATTTGTAATTTTTAAAGGGCAAATAATTCTTAGTTATGACTTATTCTGTAGAAAACCAAGGTACATTCTTTACATTTTCATCTGACAGAAAGAAACTTCCATTGCCAAGGTCAAACTGTAGTAAATTGAAAATATATTATGAACCTTGAAAACCAGAATATTATTAAAATTCAAGTAACCTTCCAAAATGCAGGGGTATTATCACTCATCTCTATTATAAAACATTTTTGATTAACAGTTTAAAGTAAGATGAAATAAGAAGTTCAGAGGTGTAATCATGTAATTATACTATGGTAGATGAGGTTTTGAAAGATTATGACTTTGTCTCACGCATTTAGGTAGCTTATGTGTTGCAGTGTCTCACACTGCTGCGGTTTGTGGTCCATATTAAAGATCTTGTGGGCTATTTCAGAGAGAAACAGCATAAAGCATAATTTATCCAAACCCAGAATTCTGGACTACTTAATTAAAGATGCTGAGTGCAAAGCAAATTTCATCCCTTAACTATTCCTTTTTCTGAGCCATATATTCAGATATTAGATATGCCCCAAAATGGTTATTTTAGGCTTCAAAATTTTGATAAATTCTCAGATTTCTATATTTAGTATTTTTACAGACTTTCCTTTAGATTTTGTTTAGCAAAGTATATGGCTGACATATTGATTGGCTACTTCCTATATCACTTTATTCTGTTCACCTACACTCAAATGAGCACAATAAGGAAAACACCTAATGTTTTTCTAGCTATTTTTCTCCTTCATATAGGTGCTAAAAAATAATAATTGTAAAAAGCCACTCATTTAAAAATGTTGTTAAGGATAACAAAATAAAGGAAAAGTCAAAGCCCTGTTTTAGTTTCCATATGTAGTCCTACTTGATGCTGTATTGTTTAAATATATGTATATATTTTTTTATAAAATATAGGAGAATGTAGTAATGTAACAATTGGAGTACCTTTTGATGCAGCTCTAATTTATTACTTCATACTTATGAAGGTACATATACATACTCTAAGAATTACAAATTATATTGATTTAATACTAGAATATAGGATAAGGCAGCTATGACAATACATATGTCAACACACCAGTAGTCAAGGAAGGACTGGTCTGTGGGCTCTTGCAAGAGCTCAACCCACACAAATTTGTGTCCCTGAACAGAATTCCCCCTAGGGTTTAAGAGAGGTGACTGATATTGTTGCAAGGTCACTGCCTATAACATTTGAAACATCCTGGAGATGGGGGGACATTCTAATGACTGAAAAAGAACAAAGGTCATCTACAATAAGAGCCCAAAAGAAGACCTGGGAAACTACAGCCTATTGCATCCTGGGTTTGGGTTCAGATTGGGGGTTCTGGTCTTTGTTAAGTTTACCAGTTCTGTGTATCCTCGTGCATCCCCTGTGTTTCCCCTCCACCACGGAAGTTAGCCCCAGGCTGCCTGCCATTGGGTTTTCTCCCCTGCCACTCCTGTGCCCATTCCCCTGTCCGGCCCCAGGAATTCCATGTCCGTCACCTCATTCTCGTGGTCCCACTCGCCTTGAAGCCCCGTGTCCGCCCCCGTCGTGTTCCTGTTGGTCACTGTGGCCACGTCACCGCCATGGTGTCTGCATTCATTGGGCGGAGGGCTCCCATCCTCCCCTATCCCTTCCTCTATATCATCCCGCTCCCCCCCAGCCTCGCTGCCAGATTTGTCCAAGCAAGGCTGGAAGCGGGCTGCATCTTCTCCATCACAGCTCTCATGGCCAATAAAGCATCCAGCCACCACACAGACGGATTTGGACGAATTCCTGCCTCTTCATTTTTTCCCTCGCGCCAATGGCAACGTGGGGCCAGCCCACCCCAGGGCGCAGCTGCAGAAGCGCCCAGAAGTAGCGGCAAACGCCGACCCCGATGAGAAGCCGAGGCGCCCAAGCCTGGTGCTCCGGAGCTGACCAGGGCCAGGAAAAGTAACACACAGCCGCAAGAGCCCATTAATTTTATTTCATTCCCTGCAAAAGTATTGTAAGGAGTCTTCCTAAAAACTATTCCAAATCAAATTATTCAGGCAATAGGGAAAAGGAAGCACTGTTTTACTAAAGGAAAATTATGCCTAATTAATCTGATTTGTCAGGAAAGTATGGTTGTTGTTTACCTGGACTTCAGAAAAATGTTCAACACTACTTCCCACAGCCTTTTCCTTGCCAAATTGGCAAGGTACAGATTGGATGACTGGACGGTGATATGGGTGATTGACAAAGTACAACATCCTGTACCTGGGATGTCATAACCAAGGAGCCCAATACAGGCTGGATCTGTGTTATGGGGAGCAGCCTTGCTGAGAGGGACCTGGGGGTCCTGGTGAACCAGGTGAACATGAATCAGCAGGTGCGATGCTACAGCTACAAAAGGCAAGTCAGATGATGGGCTATATTTACAAGGATATTACTGGCAGAGAGAGACTCAGCACTTTTCAGGCCACACCTAAATTATCATCTCCAGTTCTGGTCCCCCTAGTTCAAGAAAGATGGAGACAGCCTTCAGAGGGTCCAAAGGAGGGCTGAGAAGATTAACAAAAGGCTGGAGAACACTCTGGCAAGGAAAGACTGAAGGAACTGCAGCATTTCACTCGTAGAAGAGAAACTTTAAGGGGAACCAGTACTTGAAACTTTCCTACAAAGAGGATGGAGGTTCTCTTTTCACAAGGAGACACAGAGAGGACAATGAGTGATGGATATAAGTTGCACTTGATAAAAAATTTATAGTAAGAAAACAGTCATTCACTTGGCCTTGCATGGGATATGGCAGAGTCTCCATCACTGTAGGTTTTCAAAATGAAACTAGGCAGGGAGCTAGGTGATCTCATGTTGGCTCCTTTTCCAGCAAAATATTGTACAGAGGGTCTCTTGAGGTCCCTTCCAACCTGAGCTGTTCTATGATTCTGTGATTCAATGAAGTAGAAACCAAAGAAACCCAGACATTTCTAGAAGACAAATTGTTCAAATTGTTTCACTTAAGTGCTTATTTCTTACAATTAATCACATTGAAAACACCTAGAGCTATTTCTCAGATTTGAGGGTTTTGTTGTGATTGTTTTTTGGTTTTTTGTTTTTTTTTTTTTTTGTGGTTTTGGTTTTTTTTTTTGTGTTTGTTTTTTTGTGTTTTTTTTTTTTTTATTGTTGTTGTTGTTGTTGGTTTGGTTTGATTTCATTTGGGTTTTTTTGGTTTTTTGTTTAGTTGCAGGAGATATATACTCATGTGGTATTAAACTCCTTTACACTTTTTATTTAGTAGATAAATAGGAGAGTCCTAAAGGAACTTCTTAAGCTGACCACATGTTTACTTTTGAAAGGTCAGATTGCTATCAAAGTCTCATTAATATATGTCATCTAGAAACCCACGCCAAGACATCTAATGTCATTGAAAGGCCTTAGCACCACCCAGCTGCTGCTTTAAGGAGTATCACACTACTACACATCCCATGTCTCTGAGCCACTCTTTTACATGTGTCTGGTGTCTTAGGGTTCCCCAGGTGGACCTGCTTTTGTGCAGGCAGATGGAGTCAGCCTGTGCTCTCCTGCAGGTAGAAAATATAGACATCTGTGTTTATTCAATTCTCAGGCTGAATATCACCCGTATGAGTCTATGCCCCAACCAATCTCAGGTTTATTCAATAATTTATTTATGTATGTATTTTTCCTTTCTCTAGGCCTTTGATTGGTAAAATTTCCATAGCCTTATTTCAATTTTACATGAATAAAAATAGGCATACAAATTTAATATACAGTATATATTGTAAGAGTAGTACCTGAAGCCCATCATTACTAAGGAATATTTATTAATTTCTTCCATTGATATCTTTAGGCTTAAAAAACAATAAATATGTTATGGTGATAGTGATGGCTTATATAATTACATGAAAAAGATAGTATTGAATAGAATTAGAAAGATGATTAATTGTCTTTAAAAACAGCTTTAAGATACTTTTTTTTCTTCTGGGTTTACTTTTATATTTTCTATGTTTTTTCATGATGAAAAAGGGAAAAAATCTGAGACGGTCTATTGAAAAGATGCTGTGAAAAATGAAATCAAAATATATAATATTATTTAATAAATATGAAACCGTGTTACTTTGAGATTTGCCAGATGTTCCTGATATATTTAATTTAACAAATTCTGTTATACTGATTGCCTGTGGTATTAAGCTTTGGAGAATCACAGTATTTGCCATAGTCAAGTCCCTTACGCAAATATTTAAAAGAGAATCAAAGGGGAAAAGAAAATATTAGATCCAATATGACATACAGAACAATAATGAAAAAACAATCAGGAGTAAGATATCAAGAAGATGAAGGAAAGAAGATCATAGAATAAGATAATGAATGAACAGAAGTTTCAAGAATGTCTTTGGTGACAGCACAAAAGGTATATTGCTTAAAAACTATCTAATGGGAATTGTGCATCCGTGCATCTGTGCACATGCACATGCTTGTTGAGGCAAGAATAATATCCCATGGTTCTGATTTGCATCTTTTTTATCACTTTGAATACAATTTAAAGATTACTGGTACAATAAATACATTATTACCTTAATCATTTTGTCCTTTGTTTTAATGCAATATTGCTAATGTCTGAATGCTAATATGCCTGAAATTACAGTATGAAATTTAATTGAATGTATCTTGCAATAGTATTGTTATGTACTGTTACAATAGCTAAATACAGACTAAATACTGTATCAATGTACTTGAAAAAAGGCACAACATTTTATTCTTTTTTTCCAAAGTATTTATGCAATGAGTTTCAAGCTTTATAGGGAACTATCAAGTTATGAATGCAGATAATAATAAGAGCTTTCAAAACAGACCTAGGTCAAACTACTTTCATTGAAGTTTTATCAAGTCAATAGCTAACAAGCAAACAGAAATAAGTTTCATTCAAGATCTGTTGCAATTGGTGTTACATCAGTGTTGCATCAATTGTTCATTCTCTCTATCTAATCAGGTATTTAGCATCAATTCTAGGCATCTCCCTTTTGTAACAACAGGTAGGAACTATTACAAACTGTGCTGTGCATATACAGCTTATCTCCAGAACTATTCCTTTGAAATATCTTCATATATGTATTATCCCTGCCTATTTTTTCTCTTATTATTCTTCAGTTTAATACCAATTTAAACCACACTTAGAAATGTTCAGTGACATTTACATTATTGCTCTTGGTTTCTTGAAACAGAAAGTTACCTTTCAAGAGGATTCATAGAGCAATGATCCAGAATCAAATATTCACATTAAAGTTTAAAGGAGTTAAGAGCAAATTATATGTTATTTTTGGTACTTTATTTTAAAGGAAAATCTTCAGCTGATCAGAAATAACATAAAATGCAATTTGCCAATAATTTTTAGCATATATATTCAGCATGGAAGAAATAAATACTGAAAAGAAGAATTTTAAAAACACAGATACCTTCATAAAACTAATGTATTTTTCTTACTTTGATGACACTTTAGAAGTGTTTTTTGTTCATGTTTTTGAGTGGTTTTGTTGCATAAATAGTTTTAATAAATACCTTCAAAAATTCTGCATCAGCTTACATATTAGCAAAATTAAAAACTGTTATTTAAACGTATCATTAGGTAAAATATTTTTGTATATATTAACATTGTACTGTTGCTAAAATAGGCATTCTTTCTCCAAAAATAAAGTGCACAATTCAGTCTAAAGGCAATTAGTGAAAGGTTAGCAAGTGCTACAATGTGACTATTTATTTGTTTATTTATTCTGCATAGCTCAGAATTCAGGTCAGAAACAGCTGAGCACAAGCTCCTGGTGTTATGGAAAATCAAGTCATGTCTGAATGTAATTAGTAATTCAATTGAATGCATTGGATTGACTTTTTTTTCATTTCAACTACCCTCTTATTCCTGATGGAAAGTTCTTTTCTTGACACAGATGAATTTTCCTTCAAATATCTTTGAAATACAGGACTATTATGTAAATCCAAAGTAATAAAGAATGACAGAAGATGCTAGGAAAACATTTAGCACAAAGCCAGCTATGGAAATGTATGTGAAAATATATAGATGAATGATTTATGTTTTAATTGGGAGAGGAAAAAAAAAGAACTTCTAGGAAAACCTTAGATATTCATCACTTGATGTAATATTTCTAATATCAGCTGGCAAGAGCGATGTTGATTTCTACCACTAAAATCACAACTACAACTGCAAAACACTGTAAAACTAATAAGACAAATGTATTTTGGTGTACATTTTGAAAGTCTTGCAAAGTACAAAAAAATGTTGTGATAAAAAATGAAAGCAGGCAACTGATTTTTTTTACATGAATCCATCACTGTATGCATCTTTTAATAATACACAAGGGAAACCTTCCATTGTGTAGCAGGTGATTAAAGTTTGTCTTGATTAGTTTCTTTCAATGCATATGTAACAACTTCAGAAAACCAATAAAGGTTAAATACATGTATATTGCTAGAACCTTGAAGAACTTCAGCTGGTTGTTTTTCAGCATTTCTTCATGAAGAGACAGGGAGAAAATATTTAATTTTCAAATTTTTGTGTTCCTCCTTGAAATTTGAAAGCAAAAAAATAAAAATATTCAAACAAGTAAACTCCAATTATTTTTTGAATATACAGGATGTAGTTGTGAGAATGCAGAATTAGCTTACATTCATATTTCTCCCATCATAGACAATTAATTGTAATGTTTATAAAAAGATCTGAGGAAAGAAAGTGCTCTGGAATACACTTACTCCTTATTTAAACAGTTAAAACTAAAACTTAAATTAAAAAAGCTGTTCATCAATAAAAACTTTCAAAATACTTCCATTATTTGGTTTCTTCTTCTGAAATGCTGCCTTCTTGCTTTTTTTTTTTTTTTTTTTTTCAATTTCTGTTTCTTTTATCTTCTATTTTACTTCAGCTTTTACTTCTAAATTCAAGAAAACTTGTTTGACACTAACTATGAAAGCAGCATTGTTACTGGGATATGGTCAGTTCATCAAGAGGCATTTCAAAGTAGAGCAAGCACTCCTCTGAAGGGACTGTGACCCATGAATAAGACCTTGCTTGAGCTGGTACACCTCTGAAATTACTGCAGCCTGTAGAGAACCAATCCTAGAGCATAGGAAAAATGCAAAAAGGAAGGAAAAAAAAAAAAGAAACTGTGTCCTGACCCTAACTCACTGTGCTGCAGATACTGAGAGAGTTGTTTGCAGTGAAGCAGAACCTGGGAGTGAAGCTAAGCCTGGAAAAGCAGCAAAAAAAAGGTGTTTTATTGCTTGTCTTCTTTGTTTACTAATACTCAATTCACTAATTATTTACGGTAATTGACAATAAATTAAAATATTTTTCTCTTTTGCCCATAACACCAATTGCTAAGTGTTCTCTCTGCTTTGTCTCCACACACATGGTTCTTCATGTCAGTTTCCTGTTGAGGAGGACAAGTAGGAGACTGGCTGGATGAAATACTTCAGTGAAAATTTGAGCCTGCTATGAGTGAGACTGAACTGATGAGAGAAGTAAGGGAAAGTTAAAATCAGTTCCCCAAAAACCTACATAAACGTCATTAGGAAAAAGACCAAAAGTCAAAACAAATGCAAGTCAGGAGTTCACTGTATAAAAGCAAGAAGGATGTGGCTTACAAAAATGAATAAGAGCATAAGAACACAAGACCTTTTGATATGGAGCTCAAAAAAAAAAAAAACAAAAAAGATACTGAGATATAGAGGTAAAAAAAACAGGACAGGGTAGGGTCAGTCTTTGAATCTTTTCTCTTAGTGGGATTCTTCATGTTTTCCATATCAGTGACCCTTTATAATCATTAAGTTATGCTTGTATTTCACAGAAGGTGAAGATGAGGAGCAGGCTCCAGCCTGGTAAATATCACTTTATCGTTACTGGTAGGAGGCCAGAGACATTACACTGACTGACACCACAAGGTCTCAGGATTTGCCTGAGCTTGTACTGGATTGAGCTGGTTCCAGACTGTATCAGTTCTCATGTACTGTGCATGGTATGACAGTACGGATGTGGCTGTGTCTGTATCATATTCTGTCTCTAGTTAATAACAGTGCATCAATAGCCCTAGGCTGATTCTGAAGGAGACTACTTTGCACCTTTAGATGGATCCCATGGGAAGGAAGATTATTGCTGCAGGAATCATTTAAAAAGAAAAGCAAGCTAACTATAAGACTAGGGAAGAAGACTCTATTACTGTGGGCATAAAATTCCTCCCAGCAAGGAAATGGTAGTGCGGCTGAACCGGAAATTCCTGCATCTACCCCACTTCCTGAGGAACACAAAAAGTGCTGACTTTAGGACCAGAAGGGACTATGGGAGAATAAAAGTAGTACTCAAGAAAAGAGGAAGATACTGGAGAAGTTCTGACAGTAATTTTTGCCTTTTCTTACGGGTTTTTTTAATACTAATTAGACAAATGTAGACAATTAGAGAATTCTAGAGAATTAAAACATTAATTTGTCTATCCACTTTAAAAAAAAATATGTTTGTATAGCAAATACCCTTTTACCCATAATCTTATTTTAAAAATAAGTAAGTAATAAAGTAAGGAACAAAATCCACCAGTAGATATTTTATGGTATATATAAAACCTCTGTTGAACAAACATAGAAACCAGCCCTCTAAGAAGCATGGTTATTTTATTGGGAGATCATACCAAGTTTTCTATAAGCCATTACATGTGTATATGTATATGTTTTTATATATATATATATATATATATATATGTAAAAACTGAATTTTTTCCTCTAAGGGAAAAAAAAAATAAACTTTTCCATGTAGTTGTTATGACTAGCTCACATAGTAAACAGAGAAAAGCTACTAAAAGTGTCTTTCTTTTATTCATTTTTGCAATGTAAAATTTATTAATATTAATCCTGTTGATTATGTGCATTTATTTAAAGCTTTATTTTATGAACTAAACTGAATTACAGTTACATTAAAATAGTTGTCTAGTAGTGATTTTGTCAATAATTGAATGTTTGGAGCTGCCCATGGGAAATTATTGCTGATTGTTGAAAGCAGACTCCATTCAATTTTACTCTCCCAGTGGATTTCTGAGCCTGTGGAATTTCTCTTTCATGAAAAAATCAAGTTGATTTGGAAATTGCAAAATATATTTTTATTTCTTAATGACTAGGATTTTTGAGTTTTAAATATATGGTCTGTGAAAAATATTTCATCCTTCTGGAAAAATCAGTTTATTGAGAGGAAACTAAAGTTTTAGTTAAAATGTTGAGACTGAGTTTTCTGAAGCTGTCATAACCACAAATACTATATCATAATGCTTGATCTTGTATTTATGTATGAATGTATAATTCAAGATGCAAAATTTCTTCAAGTGCAATACTTGCAACATTTTCTTCCTCTTCTTATCACTTTTTTTTTTTTTTAATTCTGGCTTATTTCTGAAATATTTAGATGGGTATTTAAATATCATATTCTTTAGGCTTAATTAATTATCTGAGAGTCAGATTGTTTAATGTTTTCCTCTCTGAAGGTAACTGAGCTAACACTCAAAACTATAGAGAACTGTTCAACAAAAAACAGAAGACCTGGTTATGATTTAGAAGGTTTAAAAGAAGATAGGGAAAAAAGGCATCATAAAGTTTACCTCACTAAGAACATTTCAAGTGTACTTAAACTGGAAGATACTTAAACTAAAGAAGATACATTTTTAAAGGAAGTAGCTTTCCTATCAAGTTCTGGTTTAAACATTAATATTTTCAAACTTTATTATTAATAAGATCTTGTCTGAGAAGAAAAAGGAAAAATGTTTCAGAGACTATTTGGCTAAGTCCAAGATCTTCCTGCACACTCACAAATTCAGTGAGATTTTCAACATATGAAGGTATACTTTTTCTGTTTCTGTAGCATCAGTGACTAAATATTTTATCTCTGTTCTTTTCCCATGTATTTTATTTACATTATATCATTTAGCATCTCCAGTGCCTCATACATACTACATTAGTCAGTTTTTTGACTACAGTTAGAAGACTGTATTGATATATGACTTGTAGCTGTTATTTCAAATTTGGGTAATTTTAATTCTTCATAATTTTAAATTATAGTTTATGACATCCAAGACCCCTTTTAAGTGCTGGTGTTTTAAATATTTTCCATAGAGTGTTCTTGCATCCTTCCATTTCCACCTTTCTCTTTCAGTGACAATGTCACAGGTTTTCTCCTTCAAATTTAATCTCTTTTGTCTTTTAGGCAAAGTTAAAACAATCTTTACTGGTGATCAATTACTAATCACAGAATAAAATCTAAAGGGTTGACTTTACAATAAGAACATTGCCAACTTTTATTGCTTGTGTCTAAAGCAAACCTATGGAAACAAGGAATAAAAGGCATATTCTATTACAAGTCCAAAAGAGCAAGCACATAATGAATAAATCAATTGAATAATCAATAGACTCAGAAAAGGATGAGATAGAGGGTAAGTTAGTCTCACGATTAGTAAGCAGATGACAGGTCTTAGCAGGATCTCTAAACAAAACACAGCCAGTTTTCTGTATATTTTGTGAAGGAACAAATATGATAGTTGAATGAACATAAACATAAAGAGAACAAAAGTAATGGCTTAAGTGACTGAGGACATGGGATAAGAATATTTAAAGTTGACTAAACCCACAGATGATACTTTAGATTATAAGCATTTTTTATATGATTGAGGAGAAGCACAGTGGAGAATATTTAGTCTGATTTTATCATGATAAAAATTGTAGGCTTATGTGTAGTGTGATAAAACTGGTCATTCTAGAAAACTAAGCATATTCAGCAGATAAAATACAAAAAAGTAGCTCCACAAATTTAATAGAATTCCAGCTTATTTTTGGGGAAAAACCTGCCACTTTTGAACACTTTTTTCTTTATGCACATCTTGCACATCATTATAGATTGAATCCCTGAAGTCTTGTGTTTTGATTTGGTTTTTCTTAATATACACGTAATACTAAATGTACTTATCATACAAGTATTTTTAGAGTGATTTGGCCATTATTGATATGATTTTAAACTCATGCTGAACTGTACTTCCTTCATTAAAAAAAATATCTTTTTCTTTTGTAAGTGCTATAGATCTTTAACTCTTGGAGAACCTCTTTATTCTTAATCATAAAAGGGAAAAATAATTTGTTTTACATACAGTGAAACTAATACAGCAGAAAAAAATTGATGTGATATTTTTGTGTTAATATTTTACATGTATCATGGTGGAATAGCACTACACTGCCTCTATTCGATGAAGCAGCTTTTTTATGAAAGAGCATAATACATCAGAAAGAAATATTTCTGTCAACTGCATGGCTGCTTTTTTTCTATTCCAAAGAAAACTTTCATTTGTATTGCTTGTCCCCCAAACATAGCACTCTCATGGCTCACATCTCTGTACACAGTGCATTAATTCTGAAGATACTGAACTCTTTCATAAACCAGTACTCTCCCTGTTGTATCCAGCTGTATGAATTTGCCTTCTCTCTGGCTTCTTTGCTCTGCCATCATTCTGCTTCTATTGTTTGCTCTCTGTTTTTCTGGCCTTACACTTTCTTATTTTCCTGATGAGAAATGTTGGTCAACACTGCAGGTAATTTTAGATTCATTTTTTGAAACCTCACACCCCAGATTCCCAAACTGGTGTTATGATTATCTCAAGTCAGCAGTATGTGGCAGAATGTGTGGCTTGCTGTATACCTTTTTCAATGCCTATAGTCAGGCAAATTTCTAGTGCTTGCTATGTGCCCCTGCCCATAACTGCAGGCAGGCAGACTCAGAATATGCTGGTTTTGGCTGGGGAAGAGTTAATTTTTTTCACAGTGGCTCGTAGGGGGCTGTGGTTTTAATTTTTGCTGAACACAAGATTGATAATATAAAGATGTATTTGTTATTGCTTAGCAGGTTTTACACAGAGCCAAGGCCTTTTCTGCTTTTCCTACTGCCACACCAGCAAAGGGCTGGGGATGCATGGGATGCTGGGAGAAGACACAGCTGGGACAGGTGACCCCAATTGACCAAACGGATATTCCAAACCATTTGGCATCATGTTCAATATATAAAGTGGGGAAAGAAGGAAGCAGGGCAGATGTTTGGAGTGATGATGTTTGTCTTGCCAAATCACCCTTACCTGTAGTGGGTCTTTGCTTTCCTGGAAATGGCTGAACAGCTTCCTGCCCATGGGAAGTGGTGAATTAATTCCTTGCTTTGCTTTGCTTGTGTGCTGCTTTTGCTTTTCCTTTAAACTGTCTTTATCTCAACCAATGAGATTTCTGTCTTTTACCCTTCAGGTTCTCTCCTCAATCCACTCCCACTGGTGTGGTATTGAGCAAGTGGGGATTGGCTGCATGGAGCTTGGTTGCTGGCTTGGGTTAACCATGAGAATATATTATATTTTTTTCCTTTGTGTATTCATGTTGATCTTTAAATTAATATATAGCTTAGGGTTTAGTTAACTATGGATCTGCCAAATGTTGAGTGTTTCTTCTTTTTGAACAAGTCAGAAATTCATAGCTTTTACATGGGGCCAAATGATAAGAAACATTGATCTCTACGGCATGTCATGGTATTTGAATTCTACCAGAAAACAAACAAATAAAAATACACAATAAAAACAAACTCTATACAGCCTCCAAATTTAGAGAGATTTCCAGTAAAACTGAGTATAGTGTAGAATGGAGACAATTAGTAGGCAAATGTTTTCAACCTGTTTTGAGATCTGCAAATGTACCAAAGGAAACCAAACTAAGAATATGAGCAAAAATTGGGAGAATATAATATAGAGATATAAGCTTTCCACAACGTATGACAGAAATATTGTGAGGGATAATCTCTATTTCCTGACTGGAACAGTGTGAAGCTTTTGGAGAAGCACATTTTCTGCATATGACGATTCTCATCAGATGCCATTTGTTCTGCTGCTTTTACCAGTGGAAGTGGTCACACAAAAGAGTGTGCAGAGCTCACCATGACTCCCTTCCAGCTGTTTCTGGCCATGACCCGGTTCCATACTGTTCTGCAGTGATGCCTTGCTCTGTGCTGTCATGGCAGCTCCTACTTCACAACAGGTTTATTTCTTCAACACCAAATTCATTAAAAAAGAACCTGTGAACCAGTTTTAACTAACGGAGAACTTAAACTCACTGTCACCATATATTATTACACTGTCTAACTATGTGCCTAAGAAAAGGCCACT
Source organism: Vidua macroura (assembly GCF_024509145.1). Lineage (NCBI taxonomy): Eukaryota > Metazoa > Chordata > Aves > Passeriformes > Viduidae > Vidua > Vidua macroura. The sequence continues at coordinate 55,300,437 of NC_071572.1, read as the reverse complement.
ACAGTATCTTGAGCAAATATTTGGTTTAAAAAAGGATATGCTTTTAATAAGTTCTATTGGAAACACTTTGTGACTCAGTTTTCCTATTTTAGGTTTCACTATACTGTGATTTGACAGTCAGGTACATATAAATACTGAATTCAGTACCTACCACAAGTAGATAAATCTTTCTGTTGAGGCTTTTAACTCATGTTAAAATCCCTGTCCACCCACCTTTATGAAAAAATGAGGTGCCTAATTTAGGAATTTATGTTCATTACACAGCTGAAATTAAATTGAAAGCTAGAAACCTAAGTTAAGCAAAGTAGACCCTTTAGTAGAATTCACAATCAAATACCCCAGTTAATGATCCCAAGTTATGCTTTTTTCTTTAGGAATCTCATAAAGATTAAATTACTCATCTGGCTGAACATGACCCAGCAGCATGCCCAGGTGGTATCACCACTGGTGTGGTCAGCAGGACTAAGGTAGCAATTGTCCCCCTGCACTCGGCACTGGTGAGGCCACACCTCAAGTCCCATGTCCAGTTCTGGGCCCCTCAGCTCAAGAAAGAAATTGAGGGGCTGGAACATCCTGAGAAGAAGGGCACTGGAGCTGGTGAAGAGTCTGGAGAGTGGGTTCTATGAGGAACGGCTGAGGGAGCTGGGGGAGTTTAGCCTGGAGAAGATTCAGGGGAGACCTTATTGCTCTCTACAAATCCCTGAAGGAAGGGTGTCGTGAGGTGGGGATTGGCCTCTTCTCCCAGGCAACCAGCAAAAGGGTGAGAGGAACAGGCTGTTGCATCCCGGGCTGTGTTCAGATTAGGGGTTCTGATATGTGTTAGGTAGACGGTTCTGTGTACCCCTGTGCACCCCCCATGTTTCCCCTCCCCGCAGTGGCCCACTCCCAGGTCACTTACCATTGGAGCTCACCCTGCCAGTCCTGTAACCACTCCCCTGCCCACTCCAGAGAGTTCTGTGCCTGTCACCCTGTTCCCACAACCCCATTTGCCCTGGAGCCCCATGTCCACCCCTGCCGCGTTCCCATTGATCACCATGGTCCATGTCACCATCACGGCGCCTGTCCCCATTGGGCTGGTTGCTTCTGCCCTCCTTGTCCCGCCCCCTAAAACATCCCGTGCCTCCCTGGTCCTGGTGCCATTTTCATCCACGCGGCATTTGGGAGCAGTTCGCAGCTTCTTCACCACACCTCCCGCGGCCAATTAAAGCTTTCCAGCCGTCCACGTGGATGAAGTGGACAATTCCTTCCCTCTCTGTCTCGTCCCTCACATGGCAGCAGAAGCAGCCCAGCCCTACCCCGGGCGCAGAAAGCAGAAGTGCCTGGGAAATCACAGCAAGCACCGGTCCCGCCAAGAAGCAGAGGCGCCCGAGCCGGGCACTGTGGAGCTGCCCGGGGCTGGGAAAAATAACGCATTGCCGCAACAGGCCTCAAGCGCAGCAAGGGTTTAGGTTGGACATCAGGAAGACTATATTCACTGAAAGGGTAGGTAAGTATTGGAATGGGCTTTTCAGGAAGGTGGTAAAACCTCCATCCCTGGAGGTGTTCAAGAAACAACAGGAAATGGGACTTAGTGCTGTGGTTTAATTGACATGGTGGTGTTCAGATAAAGGTTGGGCTTTGTGATCTTGGAGGCCTTTTCCAACTTTAATGGTTCAATGATCCTATATTTCCATGATCTTGGCTAGCCACACAGATTAAAATAAGAGATGCTATTAGATTAACCTTTTCAGTTTATTGTCACATTTTTAGTTTTCTACAAAGATGTTAAAATACATCAAAACCTTCATGACACGTGAAACTATAGCAGTGTTTAACTTTGCACTTGAACAGCTAGATCTGATGTAAAGATCACCTGTTTCCTCCAATCACTTATTTACTGTTTTTAACTCTACAGAGAGATAACTATAAATGAAAGTATTAAAAGTGTTATTTTTCTATTTTGTGCCTTTTTACAGAACTTAGATCCAGTTCAGGCAATACCTTAAATAATCTGATATTTTTTAAATCCAATGTTGAATATTACTTCATACATATGCAAAATCAGTAGCCTGTGCTTGAACATACATATATAACTGTATGAATGTGAGTGAGCATATACTTACATTTAGATTTACATTGATATGGTAGAAATGATAGTACTTCCTGAAGCTTTACAGTCTATTTCCACCCCCTGGCTTTTTCAAGTGTGCCTGCTCCTTGTAGTAGAATAAACCTAATATTAACAGCAGTCATATCACATTTGCCTTCATTGCTAAACTAGCTTTTTAATCAGGTCTTAAATGTATACAGACCTTCAGGTTTTTCATGGGATGCCTATAAAGTGATTTCCTCTGATTACATTATAACCTTTAGCAATTTGGCAGGATGGTATTGAATTTGTGTGCGATTGTTAAATTGCTTAAGCAGCTATTTTTCTTATTTTTATTCCATTATAATTTTTCATGCATTTTTCCTAAAAAGTTTCTTTTTCAGTCAAAGAAATACTGTAGTCCTTCAAGAAACTACTGATTTAGTACAGATAGGCATTTCATGCAGGACAATGCCAACAGCATCATCTAACCATATCATTTAATACAAGGTATCTAGTATAAAGATATCAGTGCTGTAAAAGTCTCTCAGAGGGAAAAAAAAAAAAACAAAACAAGAACAAACCCAGCATATTTAATTTATGAATATAGAAATAGCATTTTCTAAATTTTCCTGGAAATAATGCAGTTGATTAATTTTTGCTTTCATGACAAATTTATTAATGTTATGCACAGATCAGAATTAATCATAGCCTTGAAATATTAATTTATATAAATATATACAAATTTAGAGTTCCGTAACTACTGGATGTTACTAAATAGAAAAACACCAAATTATGGATATTCTGGTAAAATTGCAAATAGTTTTGACAACACAATTTTTACACATGAAGTATGAATGCATTTGTCTAAATCATCATTTTTTTTCAGATACAGCTGTCACAGATTCAGCACAGTAATTTCTCCTTTTGCTACATATTATCTTGATGTTTGAAAGTCCCAACACCCTTTGCTCTCAGAAAATTTACTCCACCCGAGCCAAAACCAGCACAGTTTGCCAATGTCACTCACCTCTTTTTAATCTGTTGTGCCCATAAGAACATAAAGAAGCTTAAATTACCAATTATTTTGTTTATTTGTGCTTTCCCTTAAGCACTTTATACCAAGCATGCTTGTGAGAGTAATTGCTAAGTTACATGTACTTTCTTAGTCTTGAAAGATAACTAAGCTGAATGATTCCCTTTATGTGGATAAATTTCAGCTAATGGAACTCCAGCTAGAGGACTCATTATAATAAGAATTAAGCCACAATATCCTTCTAAGGAAAAATAACCAATCAACCAAGCAAACAAAAAAGTTCTACCAACAGCAAGAAGAAATCCAGACTAAGAAAAGAAATGATATCATTAATGCCTTGCAATAAAAATAGCTATGCACTCATTCTGTTTCCTGTGTTTACTACCATCTGATTTCAGAGCAGCTATCAGAAAAGTTCACATCAATGCCAGCAATTTGTATTCAACATAAAGGGCAGTGTCAGAAACTGCAGGTATGATACCCAGTAGAAGAACTGACTGAGACATGAATCTATAGAGATAGATCTGCAAAAAATACCTCAGCAATGACTATTCAAAAGTGCAACCAAAAGCTGAGTTGACAATTACTCTGTTACATCAAAACTTCCTTACAAAGAGGAGTCATTCCATAGGGTAAAAATGGCAGACAGGAGGAATTCTCTTTCTCTCTCTCTCTCTTTCTTTCTTTCTCTCTCTCTTTCTCTCCTTCTCTGTTTCTCTCTTTCTTTCTCTCTGTTTCTTTCTCTTTCTCTCTCTCACTCTCTTTCTTTCATCTCCAGTCATCCATTTCTAACATATATATTTATTTAAATTTATATACTTACATTTATATGAATCCATTCTACTGTATTATCTACTTTTCAAAGTTTATATATAACACTAAAATATAATCCTTATTAATCTTTTTTACAAAGTTCATGATTCTATTCAATTGAAGAAATATCAATGACCCCATTTTAATGCAATTTATAGAATAGAAAACTTTTCTTAAAATATTTCTGAGATCTATCCTAGATTCTAAGATTTCTGTCTAATGCATTATATCAGGAAGGACTCTGAATCCCTTTGGTATTGTTAACTAATGGCAAAAAGATTATAGCAAAATTCAGATGAAATAGTGCTTACATCAAACCAAACATTTTATTCTAAAAGGAGAAGAATTCAAGGTTGCAAATACAAAATGTGATAGAAAGAAACAATATCCAATATTTTGGCTAATATATTGCTAATATACAGCAATAATATATATTTTTGGTCATAATTCTTGAACGAAGGACCTGGCAAATATTCAAAACTGTGCATTGGAAAGTCATGGTCTGTTTTGCTTCTTGTCCTCACCAAACCCAATATTTATTTTTCATTCACAAAACAGCTTCAAAAGATGGAATAGGTTCAAAAACTCAAAATCTACCTACCAATACTATTCAAGAAGAGTAGTAGTCAAGGTAGAGAACTGTTTCATCCTGGGAAAAATATGGAACAAATAATTTCAGGAAAAAAACCCTGAATGTGGTCTTTCTACATCTGAGCCAATATCTTCATAAGAGCATATTTAAAGGCTATCCAGAGTTTTACCTATGATGTAAAGAAGGTGGGTAGCTAAAGAGAGACAATACTACTATTTTCTATCTCTTTGGTAGGAATGAAATCTATTTATGAGTTAGTAATTCTGCTTTCAGTTACAAAACTGTAAAAACATAAGGGATTTCTTGCATGTTTGCAATTTTAGCTATTGCCTTGATACAATTATTTTTCTTGGCCTCTAATAAAAGTTTTCTTGACATTAAGGTAGTTTAAAAATTATATCTCTCGAAGTGTATACTTAGATACATGTTGGTAGATTAGAAGGCTATTTCCATTTTACAAACAATAGTTTAATCAGCAATGATCTCTGTATGACCCAATGTTAATACAACTGTAATTGATAGCAAAATGGAGAGGGGAAGTAGAAGAGGAAGGGGAAGGGAAAAGGAAATATGTAGATTTCATCCTTAATGTCTTACATGCAAGAAGTAAGGTATAAGATCATTCAATCTGGGTTTTATTAATTTAATTTTTTCTAATTACTGTGTCTTTATTAGTCACAGAAGTTGAGTGACACAGAATAATATTAGAGTTGTTTTTCTCCTCAAAATACTTTTAATTAAATGTTATCTTCTAATGGACAAGGACCTATCATTTAATATACCTAATAAGTAACTACAGATACTTCTGTGTAATATCCATAGAACACAGCACTTAATATCATAACCCATAAAAATGTTACTGATTTTAAGTTCATTGAAGAAAACATTATATTCTTGCTGGATTTTGTTAGCATAAAGCATTCAATAAATCTACAATATTTTCACTTTTGAACTACCGTTCATTGAAAACAATTTTCTTGAAAAAAATGTGCTAAATAGATCAACCTTTAGTCTTTCATAGACTAAGCACTTCCACTGAGCACATTGGGTTGATATTTAGTCATGAAACCTAAAGACTGAAATTAAATTATATTCTGACAGTGGTTGAATATACTTAAATCAGTCATTGTTCATTACTCTTATTTATCAGTCATGGGATGCCCTACACCACCTGGATATTCCTAGAAATACAAAATACAAAAATGTTGGAGGTTTCCTAGGAGGCTATCTTCTCTTCCTTCCCCTTCCTCCTCTTAAATGAAAAATCCAGACTGTTTTCCTTTGTATTGAAAGTTTGACTAATTCAATCTGATAATGGAAACACAAGCCATGAGAAATTAATGGTACCAATTTCAATTGCTTTATAATGTTGAATAAAAGAAATGTCATAGATTTCTACCAGTAGAAGAATATTTCGATCACTGATATTAATACAATGTTAATGTATCATTAAATGTTATGTTAAAGAGAGTGAAGATAATTAGCATGCACAGGCCTAAAAGATCAAATCAATGCTGGTAAATAGCTCATGCCTTTTAAAAACTTCCCTCCAGAAATGGATGGTGTATGAAGAAGAAAAGACCTGTTTGTGAACCTTTATGCACATTGCTTAGATGTGGAAATCAGGGAGAATGTTGTGGTACTCCTCTATGGAATACTATGTGATACTGTGTATATTTCACACAAGGAGAGTATCAAGGCCATTGAACTGGAAAGAAATTAAATAGCTACACATTCTCAGTCACAGGCTTGTGATCTGCTTTCCAGCTTGGCTGCTTACTGCTGGATCTCTTCTCCATGAGCATTGTCCTTGGTTTTAGCTCTTTTAGCTCTAGACCCACGTCTCTTAAAACCAGGTATCGAAGTGAGCTACAAACGTTTGACCCATCTCCTACTCTTCATAGCACTGTCTCACAATCAAAAGCATCTGTCCTAATCTTTTGCCCAAAAGGATTCAAACATGACTTGTCAGAATGAAAGAAATCAGTGATCTGTAGAAGGATTGGTTATATACCCTGGAAGTCTCCAATTGCCTAAATTAATTGAGTAAAGAAGAAAATGACACACATTAACTCCTGAATGTTTTTGAATTAAAAAAAATTTAGAAAGAGTATTAAAAATTAACCCTAAATTAAAAAAAAAATTATATACTATTGATGATCCTCAATTTTTATAGAGTTAAAACTCTCTAAAGCTTTATCGAATTTCAAAACTTTATCTCATTTCAAAACTGAGGAAAGGGCAACAGGAGAGTCAAAAAAGTGAGAGTCACAAAAGTGATACAATTGGGTGAGATTTTAAAAAGTAAAATTGTTCATGAGATAATATACTATAATAATACATTTTATATTTGTGTTATGTAGATAAATAGATGAACCTAAATTCTATGTGAATATTCCTCTGTCCTTGTACTCCATACATTCTATGTTTGGTTCATAGTGTGGTTCATTTTACATGCATTTAGCAGTAGTTAAATAGGCTATTAAAAATACTGAGTTACCTCCCCTCCCTCCTTGCCCTCTAAACAATGAATTGAGCTTTGAATAAATAATTGAGATAACTTCTATAAAGCCTTGTTTGTTTGCTTGTGGTCTGACTTAGGCTTTAGTCATTAATGTTAGTGTACCTTCAACACCCTCAGCTGTGCTTTAAGTTTATCAGAAGACACTGTTGACTGAATGTAGTTTTATGGTAGGTGTAATACCACTCCATAAAAAGAAGATATATTCTGACTTCAGCATCTGACTTCCTCTTACATAGTTAGCATCCTGGGTGAAATTTGTTTAATCTTTGGAATGTCACATCAGGATAGCAATTTATCTCAGTCCAAATGAATACCCTAAGTAGATCAGATGCAGTAACCCCTAGAGAGTGCTATAAAGTATAAGTATATAAAACATTCTACGCTCATAATTAAGACCATATATATCGAGATCTATATTTTAAAGCTGTCTCTTAGAGATTTGAGGTTTGTTGATAAAACTTTCACCTCTGCTATTTTCCTTTTAATAGATGTTTAAAATGAGAAGTGTTTTCACTCTGAAAATCTTCAAATCTCTTCAAATCTCATTTTCATTGACTACATAGCAAATGCAGGCACTTACTTTCAGAAGATGCATCTATTCTACCTTATATATTTAAGTTGTGACTTAATAATATAATTTTTCTCTGCGCATGTGTGTGCATATTTTTCATTTGTGTACCTGAATTGAAAGTGACTTAGACTTTCAGCATTTGCTTGTACATTTAACAAGTCGTAAACTACCACAAAACACAAAATTTTCACTAAGTATGAAAGCCCTACATAGTCAATATTTTTAGTTTTTGAAAGCCAAATAAATAAATAAGAGTAACTTATTATAAGTGAATTTAACAGTATTAATTCCTATGACTGTATTTTAAATCTGTTGTGTTTCTGTTCTAATATCTATGGCATATACAGCAACTAGCTGCCAGCCTATTGTTTTTCATTAAGGCAAAGAAGGGGCAGGGCTGGAAAGTATATTTTCAGGTAGAGAAATAGTTTCAAGAATACTGAAAGATACTGTGATTTCTTCAATCTGGAAAACAAATGTGCAATAGCAGCAATATATAATGCTAAGATTTATTTCAAAGATTATTGAATTCAGGGATAATTTGAATGTGCTTGATTAATTAATTGAATTAAATTGCAGTCTTTTCCCATTTTATAATCTTGAAAATCCTGTTCTGAAATGTAGTTGATTTCCTTCAGTAATACTTTTCAATATCTTCTTAAATGGTACCAAGTGATTGGTCTAAGTTAAAAGGAATTGAGCACATATATGAGCACAGTTTGTAAAAGTGTGGAGGCAGCCAGTGTGGTGCCCCACCTTGATAATTCTGGCATTCCTTTTCTAGCCCAGCTGTCCCTGGAGGGGTGTCTGAATCCAAACCCTAGACTTAGCCCTTACCCTAACCACAATGAATTCTTGAGACTGCATCTGAGGTCCTTATCAGCATGGCCCAGATTGGAAAAGTGTTGAGGCAGTCATATTGTCACTTTGTCATATCCACTTGGCATGCCTCAGGGTCCCTGGAGCTGCAGGCTCTGTGGCTCTCTGAACCATGACACAAACCCTAAATTTAAAGGGATCTTGTTGCTCCTCATTTGAGTTCCCCATCAATATGGGTGAACATAATTAGAAAGGTGTAGAAGCAACAATATTAGTGCCCTGCTGTGATCCCCTTGGCATGCCTTTTCCAGCCCTAGTATCCCTTGGATTATGGGCTGTCTGGATCTCTGAACCCTAACCCACAGCATAGTGGAATCTTGGTGCTGCATCAGAGATCCCCACGACTACATGTGTTCCAGAATAGAAAATATGTAAGTAGCTATGTTTATGTCTGCTGCAGATAGGTAAAGCCTTATAAAATAAGGGCCTTTTTACTCTTGTAAAATCATGGCTCAGGACTACTACTTTGGCTAAGTAGATGAGGACTATGGGAAAGTGACTCAGCTGATTTAGAGGTAGAAAAACAATTTATATAACCATCACATATTCACATTGTGGTGTATGTTGAATTATGTTTGTTATGATTTAAAACTGTGTAACTGATAAAGACCTAACTGCTTAAAAAGGCCTGTTTTTTGCAATAGGTCCTTTGCACCTGCCTAGGGATTCCGTGTCGCTTTGTTTTGTACAGATGTCCTGCCATGACCCACTTGGCACACCTTTTCCAACCCCGGTGTCCCTGAAGCTGTAGGCTCTGTGGCTCTCTGAACCATAACCCTAATGTACTATTGGTGCTGCAGGTTAGTTCCCAATAAGAATGGGTAGCCCAGACTGGGAAGTAGAGGTACACTGCTCAGATGGGTAAGGGCTGATCTCCCCTGAGATGTTCCTGTTGCACCTTTTGTGGGCTTCATTGTTATTTCTCAGCTGTTTAGATCAAGAATGTGCATCTGCATCTCTCTACATATGAAAAAACAAGTGGTCTAAGTTTTTCATATGCTCATAGGAATGGAGTGACACAGCAGTCACAATTGTGAAGTCCACTGTCCTAGTGCCGGGCCAAGGCATCCTCTGATTGTCACTTTGATGCCCTCTTCTACATTCTTTTTGGCTCTTCCCTGCATCCTCTCCCATTGCCCCTGGAGTCTCCTGTGTTCAGAGCCACTCCATCCATGTGTCTGCAGTAGTACCTCTCAGAGCTACTTCCCATGTGTCTCACCAAGACCCTCTCTACCACATGTCTCCACAAGAGTCAAATTTTATTCTAGGGGTAAAAAAAAATCACAAAATCAATCTCCTTCAGTCAGACTCTTCAATTAAAATCTTAATTTCATTCTACTGAGTAGCAATGTTCTGCTTTATTACTGACTATCAGTGTCTGTCCACGCTTGCTGGTACATGTCATTCTTTGTGATATTTTAAATTATCTTCTTGGTACAATGCTGGATAGGAAACTGAGGGTCAGGTCAAGCTGAATGCTACTGTGGCAGACCAGTGTGGTTTAAGGATTCAGTCTCATTTTTTACTTTCAACTTACTGATGATTTTTCCAGTCTAATTTCAGTTATTTTAATAATTTGAGGAATCAAAATGTAGTTGAATGTTTCAACTCTGTCAGATAACAGAAGAGGAATAAGCCTTCATTTAGTTGCCATTGCAGTTCATATTTCAAAATAAACTTGATAATATAAGTGAGAATTGCTTACAATGTCTCTTAGTCAATAACTGGTGCTGCTTAATTAATCTTAAATTCATATTCTGTATTACAAAGCAACTTATTATAAACAAGCAGAAAGATCAGACGTTTGGTTTTTGTTTTTTTTTTTTTTTTTTATACTATCTAAAATATTTTCTTGGATTTACACCTTAAAAACTTAGAAACTTCTCTCAGTGTCAGAAGACAAGGGAAGGATTTTGGAATCTGAAATCCATTTAATATCAAGACAATTATATGAATTGCTGAAAATATTGCTGAATTGCTTATATTATATTTAATATAATTTTCTTTTTATATCAACATTTTTTTTTTATTATGAGCACTGTGTACTAGATTATGCTCAGAGAGAAGAAATATAAACCTGGTTTTGTCTTACACTCCCATACTTTATGATGCCTATTTTGAACAGTTCTAACCTTATGCAGGCTTATAGTTATGTAATATTTTGATATTAACATATGTACTGATCCTTCTTTTGGGAACTCTGGTAGTCCTTTCAATCCATTGAGAAGAGGCAGTGGTCTGTTTTCTAGACAAAGTAATAACTGCAGCAATTTGAGGAGTTACCCCTTACACCAAAACCTACGAATGGAATTTAATTTTTTGTATTGCATGGGTCAGGCCTACTAAAAACCTCTCCTTTTTCCAGAAGGAAGGTATCTTTTATGTTTCATTATATCAGTGGCAATCTGTTTGGGGTTTTTTTTTATATTAGTGCTATTTTTGGTAGTAACAGGGGCCTCTGATTCAAAAAATGAAGATCTTGTTATACTCCTTCAGTAACTATTCTATCCTAGTAAGGGGAAAAAACTTGAATAAAACCACTTTAATGGTTCTTTTCTCAGGGATAATTTTAGGTTGCCATCAAAAGAAAACTTATTTATTATCATAGATTTACAGTGTTTACAAATACAGTATAATTTAAAATACATTTCATAAATATTAACCAGTATCCTTGACACTCCATTACTATTATTTTTTTTAAAAAAAAAAGCTATTTACATAGGCAAAATTTAGATGTTCGTGTGGAATAACTTTAATAGTTTCATAATATATTTCATGCTGCGGACATGATAAACAACCATTAACTGCTGATAGAAAATGCTATCAGTGTCATGTGAAATTAGTTGGAAAACAACTGTCATGTGATGTTTGTTTGCAGTTTACTATCCAAAGAGTGCATATATTTTGTAATTCTTGGACATGTGATTAGGAGCTTCATAGTCAGAAAGAATTTTTCATATTTATTTTCAGTTATTCATAAGGAATTGTACATAGCTTAGTGAACTATATATATATATTTTTTTTTTTAACCACTGAAGGGTTATGAACCATGGATGTTCTTTCATTAATGTGCCTCAATTCTCATGTAATATTTTTTATGATTGTGTATATATATGAAAATTAACTTCCAGCACCAAGACCTTAAAAAAGTCTTTCAAGTCTTCTTGACTTCTTGACTTGCTTTCAATTCACTGTTGTTCTCAGTAATAACTGGCTCTTTTTTAACACGTACCAAGGAAGCTGACTGTCAATCCCTGTGTAAAGAAATTTGATATTTCAGGAAAAAAAAAACCAAAAAGCTTAACACAAAATCTGTCTGGTAAATTACCAAAGAAATATTAGAAACATTATATTTGTACAGGTATATTAGTAAACATTGTTACAAAGCTAGCTATTGATTTTTACTGGAAGTACACCAACATTTGTGGATGTTTCCTGAGACACTCACATATATTTATTAAAGACCAGCTTGCTTAGACATATAAGAAATGGGCAATTTCCTCACCCAGCATTAATCAACTTAAAATCATTGCCTTAAAATCAAGCATCTAATTCAGACTACTCATCTAGGTCTGTATCTGTAGTCAATGTACAGATTCTAGAGTTTAGTTTCTTTTAAAAAAAGTCTCTTTGTAACATTTAAAAAAATCTAATTAAGTCACTTTGGATTGCTTTTTCTGATCACAGAGTTTGCTTTTCTTAGTCTTCTGTTAAACACAAATACTTATACTTTGATCTACAGGTACACACACAAAGGTTCTGTTTTAAAACAATGAAGAGAGTTGACTGGTGAGAGTTGCTAGAAAGTATTTGCTGGAAGATGCAGTTCTGCCATGTGTAATGTATCTATCAAATAACCTCTCTGAATATTGTTGTGAATACATAATTTAATACCTCAAGAGAAATTATTTCATGTATTATTAATGCATATGATGGTATTATCAGTCAACCTGCATTAATTTCAACATTCTGTATTATGATATATGTATGTGTGTGTGCATATGTTTTATTTTCCAGCATCCAATATTTCTTCTTTCAGTAATATTAAAAATCACATACAAAATACTGCATTCAGAATCAGGTTCAAAACAGTGTGGATTCTTTCAAAATCAGAGCTTGTTTCTAAACACAAAAAATAAATTATAGATGAAAAGGATATGTAAAAAAAATTTATGTTTAGTTCCTGGAGAATGATATTGAAAAACACTGTCAAACTTGCTTAGTCACTTGAAGATACTTTAGACCCTAAAACTGAAGATTGTGAGCATGCACATATTTACAGCTGCAAATGTCTAGATAAAATAGACATTTGCAAAATGCAAAAGAGACAATGTATTCAGTATGCTCAGAACAAGCTGTACTTTGCATTTCATAACTCTGTGCTGTGTTATTTCAGTTACTTCACTTAAAATCAAAGGCTTTTGAATAAATTTTCAAGGAGAACATTTTCTAGGAGATAGGAAGACTGGACTGAAATTTTTGCAGCGGCATTCTTCACATCCCAGTGAATCCCCCAGGGGATGTGAAGTCACCAGACTACCAGATACTTTGTTTAAAATTCCAACCTACAACAAGCAGGCACTGTGCAGCTGGAAGAGTTAGATACACAGCACCAGAGCTAGCACAGGCTAGAGAACAGCTGATTACATTCAACATTGTAGCCAGAACCTGTCCTATGTATGAGGTAGAGGTAGACTAAAGATTAATATTTATTTGTCTTATATGTGGACATCAGTGAGCCAAACCAGTACATTAAGCAATTCACAACTCTATAAGACAAGATATATAATCTCAGCAGTATATAAAATGTTATTGTAAAGGAGATTTGCAGAATAGGTCTACAAGCAGGGTTCAAGAAACTATATGTAAGCAGTAAAATCTGTGAAGGAATGTATAGTAAGAAGAAACAGTATTTGGCAAAACATTAATAACTACAGGTACTATAAGATCAAATTTGATGACCTGAACAGGTAAGATCACCTCATTTCAGTTGAAGAGAGATCTGTGGAACATAAAACATCAGTGAAGAGAGACTCAAAATGGGATAGAATTAATATTCCTGCTTTATTTCTAGCTTCCCTTGTCAAAGAGTTGCCAGACACGGTCATCTTGATGTCAGAGAGCTATGAGCTCTCTGACTACACAGCACCAGCTACACGTTGCTGCTGGTTTAAGTTCTAAATCTTAAAGACATTTTTATATGTGAGGTAATAATAATTGGCAATGACTCAGAAGCAGGATTTGCAATGCTTATTGCTAATGAATAGCAACACAACAAAATATTATTCCGAGGTTTAAAACGGGCCACATCTCTCCATTGTCTCTATTTAGAGTGATTTCTAATTTCCTTGCTGAACGTTTGCATACATTATACACATACATAATGTAGCTATACATGCATAATGCATACACAGTTGTTACAGGTAAAAATTTGCAGCATGTATTCAGTTTTAGAAATTTCCTTATCATTTTAGAAGCCAAGCTGGGGGGAATTCAAGACCTAGGACAGGTCTTGGTATAGCCTCAGATATAGCTCTAAAGTTGCAATGGATGAGTACAGACATCACCTCTAGATGTTTCCTCCATGTATTCATATTCAACACTTCGTGAATTAGTGCCCAGTCACAAAACCAAGTTCTTATAACATAACTGTTTATGCATGGCTTTCTTTGTTCCACATAGCTGGAGGTGATCTTCTAAACCTGTCTCAGGAAAAACATGGACGCCACTATAGTGTCACGGCATATGTCACAGCCAAGACAGCTACAACACACAGAGCATGACAAAACAATTTCAGAAAGTTTTAAGCATTCACCCATACAGAGTAACACCATACCTAAACAGAAGACCTCAGGCTACTGCCCTTCATGAGCTTTAGCCCAGCCTTTTATACCCCTGATTGTTCATGCATTGCACCTGTATGCTTTCTGTTCCCTTTGGTGATTGGTCAGTGCACCTCAGCACTCCGTGTCTCATGACCTTCAGTACTGCTCACCTTCTTTTCCCATGTGGCTCATTAGGGATCAGGCTCAGCCACAGCCCCACTCCCAAATACCACAAACTGTGTGCCTACACTATCATGCTGCTTTAGGTATCCCAGTAAAGTTCAGACTGAAATCTCAGGTCCTCAAGTGTGTTGATGTGCCTCAAAATACTGTGTTGGGAAAAGGAAAATACACTGTTAATATGCAGGATTTGCTGTTAGTTCAATTAATCTTATAGCAGTGTTTTAGTCCAAATTATATAATCAATGTAGAAAAACCACACCAATGCAAATCAAGTTAGATTTTTACAGAAAAGTCTTCTTTGTATCCACTCCTTTCTGATGTTATATTTACATTCTCAGTGTACCTTTGTGTACTTTCCCAGAGGACAAAGACATGTTGCCAGCATCCAAAGCTTTTCCCTGGGAGGAACAAGATGGTTGTGGTGAATTGTTGCATCCTGGGCTGGGTTTTAGTTAGGGGTTTTATAATGTTAGTCGGTTCTGTGTACCCCCATGTTCCCCCCATGATGGTTCGCTCCAGGTCACTTGCCATTGGAGCTTCCCCATGTCAGTCTTGTAACCACCCCCTGTTCATTCCTGAAACTTCTGTGCCAGTCACCCCATCCCCGTCTCCCTATTTGTCCTGGAACCCTGTATCCACCCCTGTCGTGTTCCCATTGGTTGCCGTGGTCCACATCACCCCCCACATTGCCTGTCCCCATTGTGTGGGACGGCTTCTGCCCTTGTCTGCCCGCCCCCTGTAAAACCCCATGCGTCCTCGGTCCCCTCGCCGTCTTGTCCACACAACATTAGGGAGCGGTCGCTGCTTTCCACAGCAGCACCACGCGGCAATAAAACCTTCTCCAGCCAACTGCAAGGACAGGTTGTGCCTCCTTTGCCTCTTTACCTCATCCCAGTGTCGGTTACACAACACGGCAGCCCACGCGGAGGCTCAGTGCTAGACCCTCCAAACCAGTGGCAACCCTGGACTCCCGGGTGATATGCTGAGCCTAGCCGGGCTCCCCGAGCCTCCCGGGACAGGGAAAAAGAATGCAACGCCGCAGTGAATGAGCTCTTTGTTATCAATAGAGGCTTCTTCTTGTTGCTCTTTGCATGATTTTTTGCTTGGTTGTTTGACTTTTTTTTTTTTTTCATTGGTCTGTTGATCTCTTGTGCTCCTAACTAAGGTCTGAAAGTTATCCATCACCTTCTGCAACTTATCTAACCTACTGGGCTTCTGTTTATTGCACCTTAGAGTACCAGGTCTTTACTAGATTAGTTATTCCTGGACCTTCAGCTACAATAACTTTATGTTTTGGCTCAAGTAACAGTTAAGATCTGCAGTTAACCACAGAAATTTACTGGCCTTTTAGCATACCCTGCAGCACTTTTTAACCTTTCCACCCTCTATTTGATTTAGCCAAATGTCCAAATATGTTTTGAGAAGTCACATTGGCAAAACAAATGGTTTTCAGAATCTCTAAATCACTCCTCTTCCTGTGATTTTTTTGGTTTTAAGTCCAGTTGATCCCTGAAAAAGAATGTCTCTATTGCAATCTTACCTTTTCTTCTAAGAAAAAAAAAAAAAAAATCTTGATTTCCAACTTGATATACCACGGTTATGATTTAAACCTGGTAATTGCATGAACAGCAAAACGATCTCATCTAAAAATGCATAATTGGTTTTCCTTTAGTAGTTTCATTTCCTGGAATACTGTGATCAGTTTATACCAAGATAAATGCCCAACTTTTTATGTTTTTTGCATGAACTTCGTATGATCTTTACAGAAATGTTGAAGGACCTAGTTCAGACAATGTTAAAGACTTTGAGCTAATAATTATCAATATTAAATCTACACTGTCTTTTAGAAGTTATTTTATTTATATTGGTATATTTTTTTAACATTTTAGGTCTCGTGTGTGATACAGCAAATTGCTAATTCATTGTTTTGATAAAATGTTTGTTCTTATTTTGCAAAATATATTGATAATTTTCCTCCTATCAGGATAAAATGCAACTGAAATGTACACTGAAATGTACATTTTTGCGTTTCTGTGTCTGAAGGGAAAAACAGCCTAAAAAGGCATCAACAATGATCAAACAACCTGAATTCATGTGTGTTACTTGGTCCCGAGAAAAATTTTAATAGATTATATCCTGAACTAATTGAAAGCTGAAAAAAGATTAACATTGTAAGAATTACATTTTCTTTTTGTTGTACTATTCCTGTTGCATTCTGGAAGAACAGATATTGTATAGTAGGAAGTACTGAATCAGAAAAAAACTCATACCACAGTGAATTCCTTCTAACTGGAACAGGTTAGCTAATTCATTGAGGAAATAACAAACAAACAATAAAAAAAAATATTTCTCCTAGTTAGTAGACGCATAAAGAATTAAATCTTCACGTTCTTTTTTTATTCCACACAATTAAAATTTATCTATTTTAAAAAAAATATATTTTCCAATTTGACTGGTAAAATAAAAGGAAGTTTCACTATCCTTATATATGTTGATAACACGTTGCAAGAGCTGATTAATGAAGAATTAATAGTGACACTTCTACATTTTCATTATTATAAAAAAGAATGTTCTCTGTTGTCTTTTGCAATGAATTAAGAAATATAATCATGTAGAGTACTACATTTTTTCTTATTATCCTTAGAAGGAGTACAGTACTTGTAATCTTATTATTTCTACGGGATGGCTGTAGCTGTCAATGTAATATTCATGTAAAATTTTATGAAGTGGAAGAATATATTTGAGTAATCTCATTTTGTCTGTTATATACTTGTAGGATCATGTACATAACATTCCGTGACTACACTTGGTGATAAGATACATAATATTGAAACTGGCAAGCTTTTGCTTTTAATGAGGTTTGAATTAGACAAAAGATTCAAAGTTGCTCAGCTATTTCTGAACTTGAAAAAACAAAAGACTTTTCAAGAGAATTTATTGCTGTTGCACTGTGATACCTGTTTTATAAAAAAAAAAAATTAAAGTCAAATTTCTATTATCAGTCATTAGCTAGATTGTGGAGAGCCAGAAATTCATAATGAATATTAAAAGTTTTTCTTTTTTTCTGATTATGTTAAAATCTCCCATGCATTACTGTAATGAGAACTTAAAAACCAACAACATAAAACAAACAAACATACAATCCCCACCACTAACAACAAAAATACAGCTAGACCCTAAAGTGATACACCCCATTTCAAATAGTTCAGCAATTTCACAAATACAGAGATTCTTTTCCCAAATGTAATATTCAGTCCTTATAATTTTCCCCCTTTCCTGCCAGCCCAATAGTAGTAAATTAATAAAGATTTCAATCAATGCATTACTGTGCATCTTTACAATTAGCTAATTTATTTCAAAAGAGTGAAAGGTTTAAAATGCCATTCAGAAAGCCATCCAGAATATCCTTCATCTAAAACTCATGAAAGGCCCTACTTTCTGTTGATCAAGGATAGAATTTAAGTTTGTCAGATCATTGCTTATCAAAATATGATGTCCTTCATCTTTTACACTGTTAATTTTTTGCTTCACATATCCTTTAATGTACTCAGTCCTCAAAAGCAAGAAGAAGGATATCTGCATTAAGGTCCCCTCCTATGCAAGGAAATAAAAAAAAATCAATTAGTGATTGGGAAAGATTATTAGAAATACTGGTAAAGAGATCTCTATAATAATAATTATTCACTAGTATGGCAAGGGTGTCTGAAAACATTAATTGTAGGCTTTTTTTTCAACTTCAGTAGCATATTTAGCAAAATTCTGAATCATAATATGGTGAGTAGGTTAACTACTGTCTAGAAACCTTTCAGATGTGTTTAGTAAGATGACAAAACATGCTTTGCATAATAAAAAAGTAGAAGCTAAAAGTCCTGTTTCTATTTCACTGGTTTATTGACAAAGAAATTTCCAGAACTCCAGAGAAAATTGATGTAATTCCACATAATTTGGTAATTTTTTATTAATAAACCACTTTCAGAACGTGAAGCAGGTAACAAAGAATGACTACAGATATAAGTGTCCTATAATAGCTGTAGCACTGCAAATTACTTTTCCTTCTTTTTCTTTAGTAAGTTAGAGATTGATTATATTTTTTCCCCAGGAAACATGTTTGTTGTCATTAATTGAAACATAAGACTTGGACTTCTATCCTTGTAGCTTTATTTCAAACTAGAAACAATCTAAGGCTCTTTGTTCTTGTAGGAACTGATAATGACCCTCAACATGTAGCAGAATAATTTCTTTTCAATTTAAAAGACTTTAGATGATCTTCCAGTAGGAGCTGATCATACCTATTGATAGAATCAGTCAACAGTAATTCATCAGGGAAAATCTGTCTTTGTTCTTTGAAATTCCTTCCACTGGTTAATATAGCAATGTTTGAAAACTGCCGTGGTTTCGCTGCAGATATTGTTTAAAGAATGAAGACGTTATTAAGTTACCTGCATCACCAGATTACTAAGGAAAAACCCAAACAACCCCAGAATACAAACCTCAAATTACAGATTTATAGAAAAATAGAAGGTCAGTGTGTAGTCAAGATTGTGAACACAGTCTATTGGAACAAAACAAAATTAGAACTGAGAAAAAAATGCTATAAGTATGGAGTAGTTGTAAACTGTACTGAGAATTTCTGTATTTCCTTTTATTTCTGACTGTATATTTTAGAAGACTAATAATGATGAAGGCTAATTCTTTTGTGGTATAGCTGTATTCCTAAGGATAGAGTAATTATTCATAACTGCCTACCTCTTTAGTGACATTGCTGTGAGGCTTACTAACTTCACTCAAGGCTTTCAGCTGTATAATATTTCTCTCTCTTACTCACTTTTCACTGGGCAAAGTCTGAATCTCATAGCAGTGCTGCAGCTGAGAGTGCCTAAAATAGTGATGTCTGTCACACATTACATATGATCTAGAGCACTCATCAGGAGATGTTTGTCCTGTGGAAGGAGCAGAGGGTCATCTCTGATTCATTCATTTTGATCTAGTAGCTATACGTTTGTTATTCTCGGGAGCCCTGTTTCTGAGAACAAACTGAAATAATTCAGGGTAAAAACTAGTCAAAATTTAAACCACTTGTAGAATTGAAGTATCAGATGCATTGTAGGCTTAAGAATTATGACATCTGGACTGTTTTGTTTTACTGCTTCCTAAGCTCCAATGTAGATGTCTATGGCCTCTGTAGAAGAGCAAGATTTTTTTTAAGCTAGGTGTTAAATACAGGCATATTAATATCTATTAATAGGAACAATAACATATCAAATGATGTATCCTAAAGGTATTATTTTAGACAAATTATCATTTTCTTTAAACCACTTCATTGCATGCAAGACCATAATCGCATGTTCATGGGGCTTTCATGAACAAACCTATTTAATTCTGAAGAAATTCAGGTATCTCTGCATGATTCCAGACCAGTTACCATTTCAGAAAGAGGGAACATTAGGCCAATTATAAGGAGTTTTTACTTTCAAAATTTATGTAAGACTTTGTGGATAGAAAGATTTATAGTGAGAATATAATTAGGACTCTCATATATTACAGTGATTATCAAACTCAAGAAGGTGCAATTTTAACGAGTAATAGTGGTGCTGGCCATTAAATACAGATGATAAGGTGTTAAACTGATATCCCATTTTTTGAGTCCAATTCATATAGTATATAAAAATCATGATTTATTATTGTGAATTTTTACAAAAAGAAGCCACTAAAACTATGCACTCTGAATAGAAACGTAAGTGACATCATAGCTGGTAATTTCACTTTATTTTGAATTTGGAAAATTAGTGGAGCAGTACTGAAAAACAAGTAACTTTCTTTTGGATGTAAAAATTTTATAGGCATCTGTCCTAGAAACTCAGATTTGAAAGTTTTGACCTTAGTTTTTATCTGTCTTTAATGGAATTTATATCACACAGTAGCTTCTGGCTATATTTAATCTTTTTAAGGAATTGCTTCTGACTGCAAATCTATTGAGATTATATTGGGTTGTGATTTTTTTTTTTTTAAGCATTGTGCAAAGTTATCCTTATCTAACAGTGAAAAATTCCAAAGGCCCTTCCTTTTTATTAATTGTAAATCATTATGATGGGCTGACAATAAAAAAAATATAAGAGGGAGATTTTTTTAAGTATAGAACTGAACTTTGGTGTCTTATATTTGTAGGAGTGTAATTAATTAATCCGACATTCACTTGTATCCTGAAACTTGCAGATTTTTCCTGAACTCTTTACTCAGTTTGGACTGGCGAGGCCACATCTTGAATGATTGGTTTTCACCATGAAAAAGACATTGAGGTGCTGAAGCTGATTCAAAGAAGAGCAATGAAACTGGTGAAATGTCTGGAGCACAGGTCTTATGAGGAGCAGCTAAAGCAGCTGTGGTTATTTAGCCTGGAGAAAAGGAGGCTCAGGGATCTTATGACTCTCTTCAACAATCTTTCTTCAATTAATTAAAAAGAGGCTGTGGTGATGTGGGTGTCTGTCTCTTTTTCCGAAATAGAAAGCAACAGGACAGGGGGAAATTACCCAAAGATTCTTCAGAAGAGCTTTAGACAATACATGAGGAGAAATTTCTTAATTGAAAGGTTTGTCAAGCATTGGAACAAGCTGCCCAGGAATGTGGTTATGTCACCATCCCTGGAGATATTTAAGAGACATGCATATGTGGTGATGAGAAACTTGGTTTACTGGTGGGTTTGGCAGTGCTGGGTTTACATTTAGATGCAATAACCATAAAGGTATTTTCCAGCCTAAAAGATTCCATGATTTTATCCTCATTTTAAGAAAATAGTTATAATAATGAGGAAGTAAAATAAGTAGAATCCAATCTGAAGCTATCAGGTGGCATTACTGTTACCTGAAAATATTTCTTCAAGTAATTTTGGTGAATTATTATTGGTTTTCATATATTATAATGCTGGAGACTAAAAGATCAACTTAGAATGGTGCTACATTGTTCTCACTGTGCTAGGTAAGTTTCAGTACACATACTTTAGAAACCTCAACATAATTTTTAGGTGTATAGCAAGCAAGCTATCACAGATGTTTTGATTACTCAGGGAAAGGAAAGACATCGGTGTCTTTGAAAACCATCAGAAAAAGACCTCAGCTATTTAACTTTGAGACTTGGGTTAATGCATGAAGATTCACTTTCTAGAAATATGCAAAAAACTTCTGTCTATCCCAATATGCCATTCAAGAATCTTATAACTGGTGAGACCTGCATCATTTTGGGTAGCTGAATGTAGGTATAGCAGATTGGTGTTTTTCTGAAGAGTTTAAAGTCAATACATATTAGATGACCATGGGATTGGAAAAAGTCTATAATAGATGGTAAATGATATTTTTATACCAAATTTCATCTCAGTTCAGTTCTCAGGGAAAATGGGAAGCTTAATTAAAAACCAGTAATCTAAAGATAGGCATGAGGTAAAAGTATTTTGGAAGGACACCACAAGATTATGGACAAAGATACTGACTCTGCCACTGGACTAATTATCAGGAAAGGACAGAGGGATAGAGTAAGACATGACAGAAAAAAATCTCCCACAGTGTAACCCGAGGCACCTTTAGAGAATGTTCTCGTCTCCATGTTTTAAGGTGCGCCCACCTGATGATGTTACTATTTGGCTATCTCCAAAACTCTACCCGAGAGAGTTTGCATTTAAGACAAAAAAATCTAGGCCCTAGTACCTCCTTTTGTCTCTACAAAATACACTGTTTGTCTCTATCTTTTCTCTCTGCCTCATATCTCCTCAAATCATGTCTGATTATGGCTAGTTTCCCTGGTATTTAGCTATTATTGAATGCAGTAATGAAAGAAACCATAGAGATACTTAATTATCTACACAGCAGGTGTCGAATGAAGAAACTTAATTCTAACCTTTTCCTCTGTGATAAGATAATTAGTTGGGTCTAATTGCTGCTAATACATATATTCACTGATTGTAAACTGTGGTCTAAAGGCTGTTTTTGTGAAAAGAAAAAGATCAAAATAAAAACAGAATAAAAAATGCAAACCTCTTCTATAACACTACAGGAATGCTGTTTCTTGCTTCTAAACAAATACAGACATTGCTTAAAGAAATTAAAACAAAACCAAACAAATTCTACCCATTTTAATTGTGAAATAATAATAAATTTCACTACCTGGATTAAAAATACTAGCTATGAATACACATCTTTGCACGTTAAATTTATAACTAAGGAAAAGCAGGTTGTTGGTGTTCCTACCAAGTATTATATTCATATAGGAAAAAAACCAAATAAACAGACTGCAGGAATTTTGAGAGCAAGTGATCCTATGACCCTTCACACTGGTGAAGAGTGGGAAAATCAGAAAAGCATGTGGGGATTACTTGTGATGATGAGATAAATACAAGATGTGGAAATCAGTCATCAGTGACATTGTTTATGATACTATCATAGCTTCTCCTATTTTGATCTCATTATTAAACTTTAAGACGCTGATACAGTTCACAAAGAAGTTTTGAAAAGATTTGCACTGGTTGTGTTGGCATTCAGCCAGATTCTATTTGTGGTGATAAGGCAAGAGCCAAACATTTCTTTGCAGTGATGTTTGAGATTCTGTGTGGGAGGGGACAAAATTTGCCATCGTGTAGTCTTCATACCTATGAGGTTTTATTGTGAAACAGGAAGAAAAATTATAAGAAAAACAAAAGAACAAAACCAAAAGAAATTTACTTTTGGCAATGCATTTTTGTGGCTAGAGGATTCATTGTGAATGGCATACCCTGGGCAGATTTGTGCAATTCATGGGGCTCTGAGAATAACAGAGATCAAAGACAGGCTGTTTTGGAACAGATGTATTTAAAAAAAAATCATTATCTTGAGTTGGCTTGCCATTAACCTTTAGAAATGCATATTTTCAGCCAAGAACCCTTTTATAGGACCTCTCTTAAATCCATAGTGTTGAACGGCCAAAGGGACATAGTCAGCACCTTTAGAAGCTGTTCAGACCTCTGCAAGATCAAATCTCTATTTTCCATTGTCTTATTTTCCACCCGTATTTAACACAGAGTGGCAGTGCGAAGCTTGGATTCTTTTTTTTTTTTCCACCCTTTATGAGAAGGGGTTCCTTTTCCTGCACTCTTTGGCTTCAACAGTCATTGTTGATGCTAGAGCACCTTATGGTGAAAGTTAAATTCTTTCTAGTTTATTTTTGCTTTAATATGGTTAATGTTATAAGAAGGCAGCTCTAAAGTTGACAACATAAAAATTCTAAAGGAATTTAATTTTATTTTCTGGCAGGATTATTTGTTAAAAATGAAGAAGCATACCTAAAAATATCAATTTTAATATTGATAGGAAAATGCTAAAAACTAAATTGTAACTGTAATCAACTTCTAAAAAGAGTAATCTATATAATATTTCTCTCAGAAATAAATGCAGAATTTTTACTCATGATATGTACAGCTACAAAGTAGGAAGAACATATACTAATGAAATACACTGTGAGAGAGAGATTAGAAGATTTATAGTTAGATTCCAGTTTTCCAAATAGTAGGTATGAGCTCAGCTCAGTGTTAGTATGGCTGGCTCTGGGCACAGTATAAATATTAGATTTACTTAAACTAATGTACTTAAACTTAATGGTGGCACTGACTCAACAACCACAGAATTATGGAAAAGCCTCATATTTATGTGTACCACCTTTTATAATCTGATAGCTCCTCAGGCAGTTTTCATGCAGTATATCCCAAGCCTGTTTTCTGAGTTTCTAGAGATGTATAGTGGAGATCTAGAAACTGAGTAAAACTGTTTTTGTTTTTGTTTTTTTTTTCAAAAATGCATGTAAGAGTTTTAGAATATGGATGCATATATTTTTAATATATTAATATATATTTATATGTCTACAGATTTCTACAGTTCTGAAAGTTAGTTGGTTTCAGGCAGACTATTTAAGTACCAAATATAAACATTTGCCCTTATTAAAAATATTGATCCTGAATACTTTGGGAAGATAAAAAAAGGCCATTATAAATAAAGAAAAAAGTAACTGTTAAGTCTTATTCTTTATACATTAGTTTTATTTCCCACTGTTATTCTTGACTCAAGATACATTTAATGTCAATACAGCAAAGTCATACTTTCTACCCATACTCCAATCTCCTTTGGTTAAATACTACGCTTGAAATTTCTAGTGCTAGTCATTCCTTACTTGCACAGAAACATAAGAAACTTTTTTAGCTAGAGGCAAAGAATAAAAAAAAATATTTTGCTTTATTTATGTTTCAAAAACTATGTTTAGTTCTGGTTAAAATTAATGTAGACCTAGAATACATCAGGACTGAACATTATTTAAAAGTACTGCCATGAAAGAATTGCCATTAAGTACTAATTGACTTCTTGACTACTTGGCTAGTTCCTTTATTCATATTCATGTAATATCTGCAATCTAACCAGGCCAAGGTCCAGGTTTAATCCATAAGTTTGTACACTGCAGTTTAAACTGCACTAAATGTAAAGCACAGAGATCACCTGAAAACTGAGTTATGTCCCAGCAGGTATACCCAGGCACATTCAAATATCAAAACCTTTAACACATCTTCGGAAGAATGAGAACATTGAGCTTCTAGGAGCTGGCAGAAAGCCAATACCTTCAAAATTACTGCTGGAGCTCAGAACAACACAGGCCTTTTCTGCACTCTATATGACATTGTTGCAGCTTTTGGACTAGATGTTTAATGCAGAATAATGTACTATTAATAAGATCAATCATAACTGTTTTAGCATATGTCTAAATCACCTAGGGAAACTGAGCCACCCAGTTACTAAATCAAATAATGATAATAATTGTAATTTATTATTTGTGTAATGATTTTGACCTAATAGTTTGCAGAGATTGACAGAGAAATTAAGATTTAGAAGTGTATTTTTGTAGCAGCCAGAGGTCCTGCAAGGCCTCCCTGGCGGTCACTTGCCTAAGATAAGAAATGCCTAGTCATGATGACTGGACCAAAGTAGCCCCTCTTCTGCCTTGGGACCTTTGTTATCTCTCTGTGAGACTATAGGTCATATTCACCTCGACCCTTACTATTGGACCATTTCCTAAAACCCCTGTACCCTATATAAAACCCCATTTCTGCCCAGTTCAGCAGAAGAGCTGCCACTGAAACCCTTCGCAGGACCTGCCAATAAAGACACTGCTGTGGAACCTCATACAGCCTTCTCCGCTCTCTATCCTTATGCATCTGTGAGGCACTTAGCAAGCAAAGAGCTGAAATCACTGAAGAGCTGAATTCACCAAAGAGCTGATCTCACTTAAGAGCTGAGCTGCTTGCTAAGATTGCCCACGGCTGGGAGCTTGCCTGCGGGACCCGGACAGGTTGTGCTTATCAGCCCAGTGCTATCTGGGACACATACGGCAGGCAGGGTTGGATGGACCCCAGGAACCCCAGGCCATAGTATATTTTTATGTATGAAAGTGCAGAAATTATTAGGCCGCAGAACAAGCAAAATCCCTAATTTCCACTCCAATAGTCTTAAAATATCTCTAAATGTTTTCTTTCTATTTTTTTAATTGCAAACATTACTATTAATGATTTTTTGTAAAGGTATACAAGCATCAAAACGCATATTATTTTCCTTGTAAACTATACATAAAATGTGTATTGCTCTTTAAAGCTTTAAAGAGAACCTTCATTCATTGTACATTATTTGGTAACCCAACCCTATGACAATATTCCCCACTGAGAAGCAAAGGTTGGCAGTGGAAGCTAATAAAACTACACTTTTTTTATTCATGTCTCTGACCAGATAAATTCTAAATCCACATTTTAATCGAGCTTAATGAGGTTTCACACTGTTTATATGCTCTGGTTATACCACTGTAATTAGCACCAAGGCATTACTCACTCTTGTCTTCATAAGTTTCATTTTAGCCTTTTTAAGTGGTCCTGCTATTTTTTGCTTCATTGCTCTGCTTTATTGAACATTATATGACATAGTAAGCAATTAAGTTTATTTGTGGAAGAAATTAAATCACAAAAAGGGCATTAATGGTCAGACTTAAATCCATAAAGGTAGGGAAACTGAAGTTAATGCTTAAATCATATTTGTTTTACCTCCTTATGCATAAGAAGGACAGCTTGTATAATATTCAAATGCAATTTACTATATAGTATTCAAGTTCATGTATTCTTTTTGTCTCAAGAGCTATATACAATCTGGAGGAAAAATGATAATATTTACTCTATAATTGAGCACTTCCTTTCATTGGGAGTCTTTCAATAGCTCAATATTTTACTGATTATAGTTTTATCTTTTTAAAGATAACATTAAAAGAGTCTATATCAATATATGCAAATGTATTGAAGCAACTTCAATTTAAACCATGATTTGAATATTTTTATCCATGCATTTTTATGTGGGCAGTAAAATATTTCAAAGATATTTAGTCACAAAAATCCACTTATAATGGGCATAAGCAATGTCCTCAAAAGCACCCCCATGCAGACATTAGAAATATATCTTTTTGAAGTGTTCCTCAAATTCTACAACAAAAATTGTTTTAAGTGATGTGAAAAACAGAAATTATTTTCTACTGCACATTAGCAAAAGCATGGCTTTTCAAGAAACTGTGTTAACTTATACCTAGAAGATCTATTTCACTGTATCTAGCCATGAATAGGAGAATAGCCAACAAAACTGTATCTTATTCTAAATTAAATCACTCTTAAAGGTGAAAAAGAGATTGTCTACAGGCTCAAATATACAAAAGCTTTTCATTTAAAGTACAAGGTTATGCTTATTTATACGCAACTTATATTCAAGAGCCTGCTACTGTAGCAGAATTTCTGAGAGAAAGAGGGCATGATTTATATTTAGAAGGTTGAGCTACCCCAGCCTAGGCCTCAGATACAGGCCTTGGTGAGGCCTTGAAGCCTCTGACACAGTTGGAAATTCAGTCTGTGGTGCAGTTAGAAATTATGTTAAGGTAACCACAGTGTAATTGAGCTTTCTGGGTGTGAATTAGTATAGGTCTGCAGTGTGAAACTCTAGCCACCTTAAGACAAAGACAAACAATGTTTGCTTGCAAATGAGATTGTACTCACAATTGTAAACTATACCGAAGTGTATATGAACTGCCATCTTACAAACAATAAACAGAGAACGTAGGTCTCACCGCATTGGTGCGGATCTGCATTTGTCCTGTCCAGCCTCCTGGAATTTATGAGTCCCTGATTCATGCTACAGCAAATTATTTGACAGCTGTAACAAAAATTTTATGCATTAAAATGTCTTGTAAATGCATTTAGCTAAGATGAATCTTTATTCCTCTTTGCAGGTAAATTCCCAACAATAATAAAACAGTGTGAAAGCGCAATTTAATTGAAGAAATAAATGTTCTTTTCTTATTTATGACCTTTATTTAATCCCAGAATAAGCACATACTGGTTCAAATATTCTGAGAACTGGATCTTTCAGAATACCCCTATTTGATAGTCTTTAGGACAATTCACTGATCTTACACAAATAAACTATTTCCATGGAATACTGCTCCCCAAAAATCTGAGAAAGATAAACTGAAAAATTAGAAATGAAACAACCAAAAAAAAAAAAAAAAAAAAAAAAGAAAAGTACATGAAGAGCCCTAGAGTAACACAGCAAAACTCATCAATAATAAAAATTTTGTTTGTGTGGAATAGGGAATCTTTTGATAAGAGTTATTATCACTTTCTCTGACAGAACATCAAATTAGACCTCTTTTTGAATCTGTCCAGACCCATTCCTTGAAGGATTACAAAAGTTACAAAGATAAATATGTAGAAATACAACTGTTAGTGGAATATTAACTCAAGCTATTGATTCCTTGTGGAGAGAAGCCTCAAAGTCAACAATAAGATAAGACAACCAAAAGACTTTCAAATCACTTTACCTATTCCTCTGTACATATTCTTCCCTTACGATACCTAAAAGTTTATTTCTGTCTCCCCAAGTCCTGCCAGCAGTCTGCTTTTCACAGAAACATCTCTGCTCAACCTACGTGTTTAATTAGGGGTTAAATTTTTCTCTGTCTAATATGTTCTTTTACATGGAAACTTCTGTTACTTAGCATATTCAGTTAATCATAAGGGAAGGATTAATTTAACACTTCTTCAATACTATCAAGCTCTCCTCTATCACTAAATAAATAGTAAAAGAAGAGCAAACAGTGTAAGTAATGTCAACAATCCCTTCTGAAAAGGTTTCAGTGCCATGAAATAATTCTACTTTCAAATGATGGTTCTACTTTATGCTTCCTAGTTTTTCTCCATAGTCAAATGAAAATATGAACACCATTTTCAAAATATTCTTAACTGTTAGAGGATGTTTGCAGAAGTTCAATAATGGTTATCAAACTTTTAATTCAGTGTCAAATGCTCTAGAACAAGAGTATCCGGAGAAAATACAGTGTTTGAACTAGGATATACAGGACAGTGCTTATGTGAACATGTCTTTTTTATGGATGGACTGACACCCTTGCTGAAGTGTTACTAAGCAGACTACTTGGTCTATGCACATTATAATCTGGTTTATGGGTGATATGAATTTTAATTTTCAGGTCTTTACAGCTTTTATTAAAAGTAAAGTTCTTAATTCAGAAATCTCTTAAAATTCCATCCTAGGTAAGTTGTGTCAACATATTTAAAGGGGTGGAAAAATAGCTTTTTGTTATGTGAGCCTGCTATCATTAGAGAAAAGTAGTATTGCCATAGGAAAAAAAATAAGAAAGAAAGGAAAGACTCCTTTCAACTTTCTGTGGTAATTTGCAGTTATGTATAATTAGATTTACCATCAGTAGTTTTAAATATGTTAATAGTTTTGATTTTGTTCTTAAAAGGACAAGAACTTGAGCTTTCCCTCCCTGCTGCAACTGTAGATTAGAATGAAGGAACATAATTTTGCTCTGCAACAGATGTATAACTTCTTGCTAGTTAATTGTTCACAATAGAACTTGGGCAGAAAAGAACAATCTCTTTCCAAAAAGCACTTTTCCTAAATCATATTTCTGTTATGTAATGACAGCAAAAATCTCACTTTCGGAATGAGACACTCTGTGAAGGAAAGAATCTGTCACTGTGATAAGAGAGTCATTAAATATCAGTGATTCATTGAGTAGCAGTTTAGAATAAATGTCTATTTCCTCAACCTTCTTCCTAGACATCTCAATATTTCCTTAAGCATCAATGAATATACATAAGGAAAATCTAAAAATTCATTAAACAAAAAAGAAGGGAAAATAGCCATGAAAAAATATATTGAATAATGTTTTTTCTTTCTTTTTTTTTTTTTTATTTTCTTCATTTAATGTTGTTTGACCAGTTCCAAGACAGGTTATTCAAAGTACTTGATCAAATTCAGGTGTGATTGATAATAGAAATTTTCACTTTGCAATCAACAATTAGCATTTACTAACATGCATCAAAAGATCATATATATGTTCACATTTCACCTAGACAGGGACAAAATTACTCTTGTAAGGTCTATTCAGACTAGCCAGTTCAAAATAGGCAGGATTAATTCTTCTTGTCAATTAATTGCTTCTCTACTTAGAATTCCCCTATGGATCAATGCAGTCACTCTGCTTTTTTTGATATTTGTATCTTATGTCAAGGCTAATAGTAAAACCATCATGCAGATGGCAGAGAACATTTTGTGGTATTAGGTATTAATTAAGCAAATCATTCAAAGCCAGGAAATAAGCTTCACAATGTGGAGCCTAAATACTTAAAATACTCCTTTCACTAAAGATAACATTGAGAATTGCTTACTCTTCATAGACGAAGTGATGTTATATCAGTGTGGTAGAGCATTGCTGACATAAGCAAAACTAGATTAAGTGACTGGAAGTGGAAATGAGAAAAAAAATCAATCTTGAAATAAGGTGCATTTTCCTAGCTGTGATGGTAATTAAACACTGGAAAAACTTCCACAGGAGGCAACCAGTGCCTGCAGTCTTTAAAATGAGCTGAGCTGTCTTTAAACATATAATGATTTCCTGAAACCTTTCAGATATATGTTATGTATGATATGAACTTGAAAAGAAAACACTGGAGCTGAATGTTCAGAATGGCCATTTCTGTCACTGAAATTTGTGATGATATAAGGCAATTATTCATGTTTTTCTTATTCGCATTTGAGGAGATCAAGATAGTAAATCTTGCCCTTAATATTTGCAGATCTATGCATGAGAATGACTACAAGTGAATTTCAAATTATATGTTTTGAGGTTATGTTCTCCCATCCTGTCTTCTCCCTTCAGACTTGAAGACTGACACAGTAAATTTTCATATTTTTCAGTTCTCTACTATGAACATAAGACGTAGGTTATACAATGTGACATAGAGAAAGAGCAGACCTGTTTGTTTAGTACACAGACTCTTCTCTGACTACTGGCTACCCTATCTTGCCCACCAGCTCAAGCATGAACATATTTTGGATTGAAAAAGCACTTTTCAGATGCAAATCAAAAGGGACTTCGAGAAAAGTTCATCTTTTTATGCATGGAGGTATGATTTAACTGGTAGGATAACACCGGCATTCATATAATAATCCTAGTATGTTTTACGTAATCAAAATTTCTTCTCTTCTTTCAAGTCTCCAACACTGAAACCAAGATAATGATATTTTTGTTTCTCAAGGTCCCTTCCTGAGACACAAAGTCTAGTCCCCTCACAACTGAGAGGCTATTCTACTAATGAAGTACTGTTCTTTTTTAGAATATTTAGGTGAAACTTCATGGAAAGGGTCACACAAAAAATCAAACTGAATTATTTTTGTATCACATCAAAACTGGGAAAATGTGGAATTTTTTTTTTTTTCAGTTCAACACTTAAAAATGTCTAATCACATAAATTACATTAACTCATGTGTCATTTGCATACATAATGGCAGCTAATCTTACATTTAAATATTTAAGTGGGTAAGAACGAATTAAAAAAAAAAAAGGAAATTAAGGATTGATTTAGTGGACTGGCAGAACACTACAAATATTTTAAATAATGTTTTGTGTCATTTAAGTTTGGATTTTTCCATTTGAAACATCTCCAGAAATCCATGGAATAATAAAGACACTATTTAAAACATATAGCAGTAAGACATGTGGCGGTTACCTGCTACGACCTCAAGCAGTCGAAAAGCCCCAGCTAGTGCTGCCTTTGTGAGACCATAGCCGCCACGTGAGTGGGTGCTCTAGGGTTATGGTGTTTGTCTCCCTGCTAGTGCTGAGCACTCCAGCATGGGTAACACAGCTTTGGTAGCGTCACGCTGAGAGGAAGTGATGGGACAAGAGAAGGACACTTTGCTTGCGAGCCTGAGAACGTTTATTCCCCCATGCATGGTGGATGGAGCGAATCGCCCTCAGTGCAATGCAAGGCAAAATGGCGATGAGACAAAAGAATGAATTAGATTAAATAGGGGGTGGATGGACAGGGGTGGAAACCTGCCTCACCCTATGAGGACAGATAACAGGGGAGTGACATAGAACATAGCAACCTATGGGAACATAACAGAGGTGGGTACAGTGTTCTGGGACAAACAGAAGTGCAAAGGTGGGGTGATTGATGCAGAACTTTCATGAAGAAGCAGGGAGTGGTTACAAGACTGACATCCCAACAAGAAGTGGCAACCCCTGACTGACAGAACCTTGTAAGGAGAAAACTGTGAGGTGAGAAGATTGACATGTCTGAGTGACAAGAGCTCCTGTGGTAAACAACTTGGAGTAAACCATTGTGAGGGAAAATAGAGGTACAGAGAACCGACCTAACTAGCATTAATAAAATCACTGACTAAACCAACCCAACCCACAACAAAGACACTCTGGCACTGTTATGATCCTTGTGATTAATTAGGCCTGTTTTATGAGAATCTTCCTTTACATTAACAAAACAGATATTTTCTCTGTAAGAGAGGAAAGGGATCAAAAGGTTCTCTCTGGATTTATCCTGGAATAAAAAATAATCTGAGCTGCATAATTCAGCTGAGAAATGGCCCATTCTTTTGGGAAGAACTCACTCTTTATCCTTAACACAGTACTTATATAGGCATAGAATTGCATAATTGCAGATACTTTATAAATGTGTGTGAATGAATGATCAAAATCAGATAAGTAAATAAATAAATAAATTACAAAATAACCCAAAAAAGAACAAAGGAGAGGATTAAGACCAATTTACAATCTTAAGAAAGATAGTTGCTAAAAGATTGCTCTTAAACAGCAGACATGGTTTGTAAATGTTTGTAAATGTTAATGTCTTCTACGAAAGTTAAAAGCAGAAATATTTTAGGGACTATAAGCAGACATGCTTTCAGGGACTATAGCAAACTGTTTCTCCAAATTTGTTTAGAATATGACTGTGATCATTGTTGGCGGCTAGGCAAAGTATTTTTTAAGAGTTCAAATTACTTGAAGTAATTTGAAGTAGCAACAATAGTATGAAAGCACCAGATCTATAATTTCTTTTCAAGATTAAAAAAATGGAGTAATAACACAAAAGGTGTTGCAGACTCTATGCACAGGTTTTATTTTAAAGACAATAAGATTCAATACCTACTATGTTTTCACAAAAGTATTGCCAGCAAAGTTTTTATTTAAACTGAAACAGTTGTCAGCACAAAAATTAGTGCTACAATAACCACATATTTATAATTGAATATTCTCTAAAATGTTCTTTATATTTTCAATTCATCTGATTACTTTAGTCTTCATTGCCTCCAAATGCTCATAAAATTGAGTTATACAAGAATATGCATTCATAGAAGGCATATAAATTCACATATGAGAGCACCTTTGCCAGAAAAAGAAATATAGGAAATAAAGGAAGACTTGCAATGTCTAGGTTTAATAGGAACATTCATTCAACTCCAATTATGCCAACTCTTTCCATTCCCATCCATTTGCCTCCTGTCACATGTTCCCAGTTGCCATGTGCCTGAAGGAGTGCTCTGTGTGTCTTGCACCGACTCCACAGCTGGCCGTGCTTCCTGGGTGCCCTCTGGGTGCAGATGTTCTGACAATGAACTGCAGGTACGGGAAGTTCCATTTCTACCTCCAGTGCAACTTGAAAGAGACTCTTTTTGTTTGGGTTTGTTTTTTTTTTTCTGTCTTTACAGAGTTCTTTGGCTTTTTTCCTTGAACCAATTTTGAGCAGAGGTCTTGGCAGGCGGGGAGAGAGTGCTGATCTGAGATCTTTTTAACAGAGGACTGTGACACAGAGAGAGTTACAGTGAAATGAAATGGAGGTGGGCAGGTGGGCAGGGTTTGAGTGAGCTGAACTGCTACCTGCTCTAGGGACATATCTCCCCGCTGCGGTTGCTTAATGTCCTAAGATGATATAGATGATGAGAACTTACTTGTTTTGAATGCCAATGTGTATAAATATTCAGAATCAATATTGTTTCTTCAGAGGCACACAAATTAGGACTAAATGCAGAGATCTACTTTTAGCGAAGGGATATGCGGCAATGCGTTATTTTTACCAGTCCCGGGCAGCTCCAGAGAGCCTGGCTTGGGTACTGCTTCTCGGTGGGACCGGTGCTTGCCGCGATTCCCAGGCGCTTCTGCCTTCACTGGGGTGGGCTGTCCGCATTCTACTGTTCGTATGAGGGACGAGACAAAGAGGCGAAGGAATTGTCCATTTCTTCCGCATGGACAGCTGGAGAGCTTTAATGGCCTCAGGGAGGTGTGGTGGAGAAGCTGCGACCCACTCCCAAATGCCATGTGGACAAAAATGGCCCTGAACAAAGGAAGGCATAGGGTGTTATAGGGGGCGGGCCAAGGGAGGCGGAAGCCCCCCTCGCCCAATGGGGGCAGGCTACAGGGGAGTGATGTGGACCAGGGTAACCAATGGGGACGCAACAGGGGCAGACCGGGCTCTGGGGCGAATGGGGTTGTGGGAGCAGGGTGACAGACACCGAACTCTCCGGACTGGAGAGGGGGTGGTTACAGGACTGGCAGGGTGAGCTCCAATGGTAAGTAACCCGGAGCAGACTACCACGGGGGAGGGGAACCCCGGGGGGTGCACGATGGTACACAGAACCGGCTAATTAACACATATCAGAACCCCTAACCTGAACTCAAACCCGGGATGCAACAGGGATATATATTTGGAGATATACCTTTTTCTCAAAGGAATTGCTACTTAGGTATCCTAAAGAGTGTTCTTATGTAATACAAACTGACAGTAAAGGATTATCACATACATATCTGAAATATCACTAAAAAGTATTGAAAGCACTAAAATGTTGAAAGTTTTCCACTTGGAAAAGCAGACAAGTGATTCAAAGATTCTTGAACTCCCTACACGTTTTCTTGCAGAATGAAAGATTTTTTTGTGGATAATGAAATACATTTATCTCTATCACCTGAGAGCAGAACATCCCATATTTTGAAGTGAGATATGTAAATCACACAGGCCTTTGGAAAAAAAGAGACATTTTCTTCCCCTGATAGCAAGGTAATTTGATTCAAATTTTTTTCACTAAAATCACAGGAGTGATGAGAGAGGAATTTACTTACTTTAAATACATTTTAAATCTTACATTTTTTTTTCCTGGCAAGGAAAAGGAGACCATGTATGATCTCTTATTTGAGAAGCAGATTTAATTTTTGTTTCTCATCAATAAACATTTCATTTGATTTTTTCGCTATGCTGTTACCACATCATCTGCTCAGGTAAATGTTAGGTACTCCAGAAAATTAGAGCCTTTCAGAAAGATAAAAATATCTCACCTAGCACTTTTATCTCACAGAAAATCAATGTTCATAATAAGGGTTCAGTCTGAATTTTGTTGATCTTCTCCTTTCCACTCTCTGCATGGACTAATATTTGCATTTTCATTTGCTTTTTTGGAGAGATTTTTTTCTTGAGAATATATTCATATTCTGAACACTAGTGTTATATTTCAGAGTAATATGAATAGCAGAATTGTCTTCACATACAGGTGTCTGCACTTGTTTCTTCTGCTTTTCACGCTTTAACAAGAATGAAAACAAAATGCCATACATTTATATACTTAAGAATTTTTCCCTCATATTTTGATATATGAAGTGGATTTTTATAACTAGATACTGAATAAATCATGCCTCAGTTCCTTTTTATTTGTCTGGCAGCCTTGATCTCCTTTACTCTGTTGGTGGGCAATGATTTATTTTTATTTTATTTTTTTGTATTACTTGCAGTGGACTTTACTGGACTGAGTACTGTATCCATTTTTTTGTGTCACTTACTGATTGTGAAATTAGGGGAACAATGTTGGTGGGACTCATCTAATTATAGTCCGACTATTTAAAGATACAAGTCTACAGTTAAAATAATCATTTAGATTATGCTTGTTACAAGTGAAGAGAAACATAGCCCATTTAGCCAACCTGGTTTAAAAGTTAGCCCATTGAAAACTTATTTCCGTGTCTACAGGTGCCTCTGTAGACACAGACATAACTTGTCTGGACAGCTCCCAAATAAGCAATATTAAAGAATATTGCCTATCTAAGAAAAATGCATGTGATTTGTTAGATTTCAGCCTAACCAAGTATTAATCTAGATAGCAATAAGGAAATTTGAAAACTAGAAACTAGAGGGACCAGCTTAGGAGATACCTGTCTTCTATACATCAGTGGTTAGGTGAAGTGAATTCCATCCTGTATCAATCAGCTCATGACAGGTGCTCACTACTTAACTTCCTCACTGCCTGAGATTCCTTCATTGCACTTAGGTTATGAGAGGCATTCCTCAGTGTAACTTCTTTGAAGATCTCTCACTAGGTTAGAAACCCTGTTTCTAAATATATTTATACCCCACCTTGTCAGATGCATTGGTCCTTGCCCAACAATCCTTGTCAGACTCAGGGTCCCATAAAAAAGCTAAAGTCCAGTTTGAAATAGGA
The DNA here is from genome assembly GCF_024509145.1 of Vidua macroura. Classification (NCBI taxonomy): domain Eukaryota; kingdom Metazoa; phylum Chordata; class Aves; order Passeriformes; family Viduidae; genus Vidua; species Vidua macroura. Next base: position 55,264,056 of record NC_071572.1, on the reverse strand, counting down.
CCTGTGCAGAATAAATCCACTGGATATGTTAGTTCCTTCTTTCCCCTGTCATAACATTATTGACATATATCGCCAGGCCTGCCACTCTTCAGTCCAAAAACTAAGAAATCACTCTTGATAACACCTCATGTCTTCTCTGACAGTGCAATTGGTACACATCCAGACAGATCTTGAATCTTCCTGCAACATCCTAGGTCTGAGCTCCTCACATGCATCTGATCTCTCAAAACACATAAGACAGGTTGGTGTCTGGTTTGCTTTGGTCCTGGAGGAGGGTCCCAGTGAGTGTCATCTGGATTTTTCTATGTATGCAGTCACTTGGTTGAGGCTTTTCTGACTCTGATGCCTGCTGTGACAGGTACTGTCTGCAACCATCAATTTCTACTGCACAAGTCCTGAAGCATAGAGTTGCAACTAAAAAAAGGTTCCTTCATGCTCCTAAAAGTCTCAAGTTTCCAGACAACTCTGCTTTGGGAGTCTGCATCCACTGCTATCTTTGGAAAAATTACTTTGTGCATCCCTCCTTCCTTGCACCCTGGAATCAGGATCCTGCCCCAGCAGACTCTCTGTGAAGACCCTATAAATTTTTTCTTAGTCCTCCCAGTTGGTGTATGATCTGTCCATCTCTTCCAGCTTCCATTCATGGCAATTCAGCAGTGTGGCCAGAGCACATCCTCCTTGTGTGAGGCTGCTCAGCACCAGGAACTCAAGATCTGCAATAATATATTCCCTTGAGCTCTATCCGGGTCAAATCCTCTGACAGATCAAGGTAGATTTTTGCCCAGAGATTATGCTCTGAATAACTTTGACATGACCTTTACATGGCCCCACACAGTCTTGAGCAGAGTCTCTGGACTTCTCTCCACTCCTGCTGAGCTAACTATTGCAAGAATGACAGTGTGCTTTAGCTGCCTTTGCTGTCCTTTGCACTCTTATAAAAAGATTGTGACTGCTGATAGCAACCCCACTGTGCAAAAAAATTGGTTGTCAGACACTATAGCTTTCTGAAATACTTTCCTCCAAGGGAAATGTCTACAACTTCTCCAGTAAGATTGCCACTTCTTGTATTTCAAAATACTTGTGATGGAGGATGGTTCTCCCAGCTGTGAGCAATATCCTAAGTTTGAAGTAAATATTTTATACAAAGCAAACCCTCAAGTGATATTCCCTAAGAAAGAATAATAATAGTATGGATAATAAGCCAGAAGATTTAGTTTAAAACTCTGTTTCTGGGTGAAATAGTTTAGGGGTTAAAGTAGTAGTGCTAGGTTGACAGTTGGACTTGATAAACTTAAAGGTCTCTTCCTAGCCTGATGACTCTATGATTGTATGAAAGCAAAATGTATCATATTTTGAAACTTCTCTGGCATCTTAGTACCACGTTTTTGAGATGCTCTTAGCAAAAATTCAATTAAAATGTATTTTTGATGTGAATGTAAGATTTTGTGTACCTAAAAATGAAAAAAACCCAGAACTTACATTTGCTTGTAGTTTCCTAATGGTACATCAATTAGTGGCTGAAGTGGTTGAGGAGTTTTAGTCATAGTTATTATGTTCTTTATGAGGTTTGTGTCTCTATGTTTTATTTATCTTTTTCTGCGTCACTTTTTATTGCCTTTGAACTAAAATGATTTTTGACCTGATTGCTTCAGTGAAACAGATGCTTTCACTTTCTGCATGTTTTTGAAGAGATTTTTCAGCTTTAGATATTATAATTGCCATAAGGTATTAGGCAAGGTATTACCCTCTAAAACTGTTAACCACTCAGAATAAAATAAAACCATTTGATTCTGTCTGTGCAATAATATTTCACCCAAAGCCCAAAAGGGTTGACAAGAAATGTGACGAAGCAAATGGCAAATGGTGGTGATGAGGATGATCTATGGGCTTGGGAAATAGTTAGAATACCCACACATTCTTTATGGAAGAAGAAAAAATATTGATAAACTAGCAAGTCACAGTTTACACTTCACTTTTGTCATGGTTTGACATGGAAGTGAATTTTTTTTCCAGGAAGTTGGGTCAAACCAATCAGTGGTCAGTTTTGGATATTGGCACCTGGAGTGACCACTGAAAGTATGGACACGCCTCTGAGAACACAGGGGCTTAAAAGCAAGAACTCCCAGGGGAACTGTCTCTTTGGTTCCGGTCGTCAGAGAGTGCAGGCTCTCCCCTGCCCAGCCATGGGCTGGGTGGGGGAGGGGAAGCCACGTGGCCTTGTCCAGGTAGGCCGAGGGGCTGAAGGTCTGGAACCGAGCCAGCTCCTGTGGACGGAAGGGTGGAGGGAAGCGGAGATGCCTTTGTCCCCCCCCACAGAGGGAAAGAGACAGAGAGCCTGACGGCACCTGGAGATTTGCCGGCAGAGGAGAAGGAGAAAGGGGGGGGGGGGATGGTGCCCAGCGTGGGAGACGGGATGCTGGACCGAGATATCAGCCGTCCAGGGAGTCTGAACTTTTAACCCTTTCCAGGAAATGAGGGCTTTGTAAAATATTACTCCTCCTTGATTTGTAGTGGAAGAGAGACAGTCCGGGACCTGACATGTTAGAAGAAGAAATATTTAGGTGGGAGGAGATGATGAAGTAGCTTTTGGCTGGACTTTTCTTGTTAGCCATGGACTGAACCAAATTCTCCTGCAATAGAGACTGCATTTTAGGGGGATGCAGTGGTGACCCAAGGAGACCTGCTTCAGTTTCTAACAGCACAGGAATGGCAAGAGCAGAAGAAAGCTGAGGAGGGAATGGTGATGCCCTCTGTCTTCGGGAAAGAAGATGATCTCTGTTCTTGGACCCTTGGCCCCAGGGGAAAATGGGGGGGACTGTAGTCCCAAGATGAGAAGCTGAACTGTTGTATCTTTGGGTCCGTGGCAAAGCATCCTTAAAGGAGCCCTATGAGCAGTCTGTCCATGCACAGTGGTGAGAGCACTGTGACATGGAAAGGAGAGTGTCACACTGGCAGATTTTCTCTGGGCGGTTGCCATGTGTGACAGGGAAACACAGGAGGTGGCAACTGTGTTTCCTGGGGGGGTCTGTGGTGCAAGAGAGACTTCTCTCTCCCTTGATAGCTTGAGTATTGATTATCTGAAGGGTGGTAATTTGATCAGGAATCCTGGGTGATGTTTCATGGTGGGTGTTTTTGGAAATTGGGAGGAGGAGGGGTATTTTAAAAGGTCTTCATCCTGGATTTAGTTTATGTGTTTTCTGTAGTAGTAGTAGTTTAATAAAGTTTTTTTTTCCCTTTGTTATTAAGCTTGGGCCTGCTCTGCTCTGTTCCTGATAACATCTCACAGCATTTATTTGGGGAAGGTGCATTTTCATGGGGGTGCTGGCATTGCGCCAGTGTCAAACCATGACAACTTTTCCCAGCTGTAAGGTGTTTCAACAAAATTGTGTTTTCTCACATGGTAAAAATGGTAGTAATTTCCTTTAAAAAAAAAATCACGCTAAATGACATCACCAAATTTTTGCTTATCTTACTAGAACTTAAAAAATATTTTTCTGTGAAGTTAATGAATATGCATTCTAATGAGTATTAGAAAAAAATTCAAAATAGACTATGAAGCAATCCAATATTTAAAGAACAGCATAGCTGCAACACATAATAAATTATATCAATTAGTACTGAAAATAAATTGTGTGACTTTTAAAAAAATTTCTTGGTATAATATTTTTCCCTGTTGTTTTGAATTTGTAGTTCCATTTTGTTAACAGACCACATGGTAACTTACATAGAAAGTTCATGGACCTATAAAGAGAAAAGAGAGAAAATATTTATTATGGAAATTCATTCAGTCAAACCCCAGAAGCTGTCACATCTCATGTTAGAGCTTTTTCACTTACTAAAAAACTACTAAATAAATCAAAAGAAATTCCTGGCTATCTTTTCCTGTAGGACATACAAGGGTGAATTTCAACTATTCCAATTAAGGGAAAAAGGAATAGCAGCTGAATGTTATAACACACTAATACAAGGTGGAAATGGTCTTTTATTCTTTGTTATCACTAAAAGCAGTAACAACAGCAAAGAAAAGCACATTTCAAAAGTGGGTTACTTGTTTTTGAAGAGAAAAGCTGTGTACCTGCTATTCCTGCTTCACAAATGGAATAGATTTTAGTAAATCAGAAGATGGCACAGTTTCATGCTGTAGACTGCACCACAAATAGACCGATATTGTTAAAAACATACAAAGAACAGTGTAATCAACAATTTCCTACAAATGTAGGCTCCAAAGCTCCAGTCCAGAAAAATATTTAGAATATTATGCCCCACTGAAAAAATAGCTGTATAGAATTCTCTACTTCTTTTAGGCTGCTTTATATTTCATGAGTGATAACAAGTAGATTGAAAGCTGATATCAAAATCCAAGGACTCTCCTGCTAATTTTCCTTCCCCCAGTTGTATAATTTTTAGGGTCCTGTATGTAGGAGATACCCAGATAGGGACAGTAACTTGATGAACCAAGGGGAAATGTGGTACTGTGTTCTATGCGGCAACAACTAATATATATTAGGAAAAATTAAATAGTCTTTAGATAATAGCAGAATCCCGAAGCAATTCAGTAGATAAAAAAATATTGGCAATTTTAAGGGAGTGAGGCCAGAGTGAGAATGTTCTTTTTCCAATTACTCCACAAACCAAACCAAAAAGAAGTAAACACTTTAGAATATCAGGGGATTTCTTAAGGTTGAACAGAAGCAAAGAACTGCACTAGCCATAGGAAACATTAAACAAGCATCCATCAACACATCTCCAGTTGTTTATGACTGTTCAGAAATGTGGATGGAATGGATTTAGTAACAGATAAGAGCAGCAATTGAATCTGCCCCAAGGACCACCTCTCCTCTCAAAAAAGTAGAAAGATTAGAATTGTAAGCAATAAATCACTCATTACTTAATGTTTTCAAACTATGTATACAGCAGCAGAAAAGGAATTTGCAATGCTAAGCAAGATATCTATGTTGTGATCCACTTCAAGTAACGTGCTGAAACAAGTACTATCACTCAACTCTGCCTTAAAAATGTGTATTTGAAACTTATATCTTTCATAGGATATTACATTTCTGTGAAACTCATTGTAGAGACTGACACTAATTTGAGTCCTTTTCTATTGTAATAATTATTCTCTTAAAAACATGGGTGGAAAATAAGGTAGACTTGTGAACTTTCCACAGTTTCTTGATGATAGAGAACATGCAGTCAAATGGTGACATCAGATTTAATTCCACTTCAGGAAGCTTGAATCCACAGTCCCAAAAAGAACAGGAATAGCTGAACTATCAGCCCAATATCCATTCCAAACATACTTTTCTCTATAGCCTGCACTTTGATATTTATAAAAGTTTGTAAGTAAATGAAGCTTCATCTCCACTTTTTTAATGAATACAGAACTATCTTTCTTGGTCTAATGTTTTTTGGATACTATTGTTAGATAATTACTTTTTTACACTCTTCAGACTCTTTTAAGCTGTTAAAGTTGCCATTACAATTTCTAGCTAGAGCTGAAGACTGGCCTTGCTTGGCTTCAACATAGGACACTAATATGCCTGAGTAATCTGTAAAATGTTTTTTGTATTGACACTGTGAATTTCAAGTTTTCAGCACTATAATATTTCTCTTACTTATTAAGAACGAAAAAAGCAACTTTTTTTTTTTTACCTTAGGAAAATGAAGGAATATTCTATCAAAAGGACCTAGAATAGAACTTCAAGAAAAAGGTAATTCTCTGATGGACTGAAGAAAACAATTTTTCATGTAAAAACCAAAACAAAACAAGTCTGAAAACAGCCTGGAAAAAAAGTAACACTGGAGAATGTGTCTGTCTCTGTGTATTCTGTTTTTGGCTGGGGTAGAGTTAAGTTTCTTCACATTAGCTGATATGGGGCTGTGTTTTGCATTTTTTTTTAATGAAAATGTTGTTGGTTACACAGTGTTATGGGATTATTTTCATTACTGCTGAGCAGAACTTACATAGCCCCAAGGTCTTTTACTGTTCCTTATCCCACCCCACCAGTGAAGATGCACAAGAAGTTATGAGAGAAAACAGCTGGGGCAGCTGACCCAACTGATCTAAGGGATATTCCAGATCATATGATGTCATGCTCAGAATATAAATCTGGGGAAAGAAGAAGGAAGGTGGTGGGGTGGAGGGGACATTTGGAAGGATGGCATTTGTCTGTCCAAGTCACTGTTATGTGTGATGGATCCCTGCTTTCCTAGACATGTGTGAACACTGACCTGCTGATGGGAATTAGTGCATGCATTCCTTATTTTTCTTGCATGTCCAGCTTTTCCTTTACCTTTTAAACTGTTCTTATCTCAACCCACAAGTTTTCTCATTTTTACTCTTCCAATACTCTTCTCCATCCCACTGCAGGAATTGAGAGAGTTGTTCTGTGGTGTCAAGGTACTGGCTAGGATTGAACCATGACATTGTGGGAAACAAAAGAAATAAAACTATGAAGCTTACAGAAGGCAGAAGAACTAGAGAATGTCAAAAACCTTGTAAGTCAAACTCGACTGAATAATATAGTTTCCAAAAAGGCTGCCTCTATTACTCTTTCATTTCAGTTTTCCCACAGTGTAGCAATAACCATCATTCAAGTGCCAAACATAATGTGCCTACTGAAATTATAATGTGGGAATTATGCACAATAGGGATTCACAGCCTATTCTATTATGATGTTATACTGCTTCTGTGAACATAAAAGACATTAAATTCAGTTGTAGAGAGAATATATCCACTCAAAATTCCTCAGAGGAATTTACACACTAAGAAAGTCATCATTCTAGGAAAAAACTCTTTGAAGTGAGGACATGACAACTGTTGTAGGTCGAAGTTTTCCTGGAAAGAAACAGTATCACCAAAATTCTGGGAAAGATGCAATACTCCATGCTGCTGTATTAAGCACTACAACTTAGATCATCTTAATGCTCTTTAATTTATGTCTGCTCTATCAAATGTCAGGTGTTAGGTGATTTACTCAATACTATGAAAATCTCATAATGATCGTTACATAAACCTTACAAACTGTAGATTTCATTCCTTACTTATTTGGATCAAGAAATAATTTTTACATTTGTTTTTCTAATACGCAATTTGTAAGTTTTGCATTTGTGTTTAAAGGCTAAATCCAGAAGAAGAGAGAGAATTTTTATTTTATATATTCCGACTTAAAACTCAAGATTTAATCTTTTTATGAATATTTGCAGCCATTTGTACTATAAATGTCAACATTACATTTTATGGCTATTGAAAAAAGCAAAAAGAGAACACATATTCCTATATATATATTCTATATATCCTATATTATATATATATTATATATATAAAAAATATATAAATATATATAAAAATATTATATATATATATTATATATATAATATATATAATATTATATATAATATAATTATATATATTATATAATATATAATATTATATATATATATTTTTTTATATATATAAATATATATAAAAATATATTCCTATATAGTGACAGACTAGTCTCATTTAATATCACTAATGGTTAAAGGATATACATTTTCCTACAAAAACATAAAAATAATGTAGCTATACCTAATGACAAAGACATGCTTTATTATATATATGCTATTCTTATGGTGTATGTGCACATAGAGTTGTGTACACAGTATATGCAAATAATGTATACTAAGCTGTTGTGTATACAAATATTTAAGGACAGATAGCATATACAGTGTACACTTTTTCTTATTTGTCTGGTAACTTCATCATGTTTAAAACATATTCTAAACATTCACTTTTAAAAACCTTGTAGTAGACTGTAAAACTATTTAAATTCAGCCAGCATCAATCTTCTCTTAAAATGAAGCACAGGAATTAGTCAATGATTTTGATTTTCTGTGGTTCCTTAGTACTAGATAAAATTCCTAATAGGAGTTATTCTTATTTACTGGAAATTATTCAAATTAAAGTTTCTTTAATTTCTAAAACCAATGTCTCCTAAGAAATGGACATAATCAAAGTAAGGAGCAGAGCACAATATTAGAGGTATTCTCAGAGGTATCATCCTAATTATTTGTAATTACTGGAACAGGCAGTTATTCAGATAAAACACATAGAAAGTACAGGTACCCCAAGAACTTTTTTTTTATTAATATAAATCTTTAATTAAATATATAATTTACAGATTGAAAAGTATAATTTTAATTTCTATTTAGATAGGGAAAATGTCATATATCATATATCACCTGAAAAAAATGACGTTTAATGAAGTAAAATGAGTAGGAAGACTGTGTTTCAATGATGCCAGAAATTATAGAGGAAGCATCTGCCACTATAATTTCCAAAGTTGTAACTGGCTGAGATAACCTTCAAATCCTTCCATTCATTTTCTTGTTTTATATTCTTTCTGTTGGATGCACTGCATGAGGCATGTAGGCTACAGATTTTGCCACCTTTTCCAAGAGGTGTCTGGGGACATTAGAACAAATGCTCCTAATGGAAATTTAAATGCTGTATTTATGTTTCTGTACTGTTATATGCATTTCTGAAAGAAGCAAATTTAATGTTGGAATATCCTGAATTTTTAACAGGGAATTGATATTGATACTGTTGTGTTACAATATGTAAACAGGTTAAGAATATATGTCTGCATGGGATATTTTGATTATTGCAGTGAAATTTACGGCAACAAACCAAGGGATAATCTGCTGTGCAGGATGTTTAAACTGCATCCATGATAAACAAAAATCTCTTAATTTTCTTTATATTTCTTAGCATATTTTATTTTTTATTCCTCATCTATTTTACAAGACTGTGAGCATTTGTGTTTGTACTTTTCTTGTGGGTGTTTTTGGGCCAACTTCTAATTTCCATATATGCTTATGACTTACTTGCACAAACATCACAGAAAGGAAGATTATTAATGTATCATTGCACAATGTTGGAAATAGAATAGAGTTTTTATACTTGACTAGTATGTAGGGGGAAAAATCTGCCTTTTGTTATTGTAGCTGTGCTATCTAAGTGCATGTGTGTGCATATATTCTTCTATTCACCAAGTTAAAAAAATCAGAACAAAAACACATATGAAACCTCAAGACAAACACACATATAATACATTTATTTATATATTATATATACATTTTTAATTAAATGAAAACTAATGCTTAATTAATGTTCAGTGAAACCTTTTACTGTATGATTCACCAGATTATCCATTTGATAACCTATTTTACAGACCTCCAAGACATACTTAAAAATGTTTTTATACAGGCAATTTTCAAGATATTCCATTACTATTGAATTTTGTATTGACATAATTTGTTGAGAAACTTTTGTTCACACTACATTACTTTTGTTTTTGCACCTGACCCTTATGAAAATAACAACTTCCATATTTCTAAAACTAGTGTCATTCCCACTTTTGTTGTTTCCTGCATTTCATTTATTTGCATTCAGTCATTGACTGAAGTGTAACCTGTTCACCCAGAGGGTGGTTGGGCAGTGGAACAGGCTTTCCAGGGAATAGGTCCCAGAACCAAACCTGACAGTTTAAGAAGAGTTTGTACAAGCTCTCAAGCACATGGTGTGAACTCTCTGGGGGTGTCCTGGGAAAGGCCAGGAGTTGGACTCAGTGATCCTTTTTCATTCCTTCCAACTCAGAATATCCTCTGATTCTATGAATTCGAGAGTGTTTCAACTAGTTCTAAACCCAAAAGGAATCTGTTTTAGAATGCCCTAACTCTTACGCATCCTATAAAGACAATTCCCAACATTCAATTAAAGTGCAAAGGTTTGTGCAAGGGACAGTCTTTTTATTCAGAAATATGCACATCGAGCTTGCTGAAAATTGTTAAAAGAGAAAAACACCAAATATTATACTTCTAGAAAACTATTTGCTAAATTGATAAATTGATAGAATAATTCATCATTTCTATTGTTGAGCAATGTGCAATAGAATAACATTTTTGGTGGGGAGATAAAACTCTTTTCTTCATAAAAGAAGACACATTTTTTAAAAAGTATATTGCCTCCTACAAATATATTCTTATATTTTATTGGATATATATTATTTGTTTGTGGATGACATTATTAGCCATTCATTACCATGTATTTGAGTATTTCTCCTTTCATCTCTAATTTTATCATTCATCCTTAGACTTCTACTAAAATATTCTTGATATTATAACTAATAGATCATTCTGCTGTACAATAAAACTGGAAAAAATATAATTTAAAAAATAGACACAGTGATAAAATATGGCAATATGAAAACGGAATCAATATTGATGTTCTTCGTTTTATTTAGCTATGGATTTCATCTAGTGGGACCAGGATTCTAATATTCATAAGTTCTCAAAGTTTGATAGCAGGTCATCAAAAATGAAATGAGGATGCTGGTTTTGTCATTATGAGCTTTCCACAGAAACTTTGGGGGTTTCGTTTGTCTGTTTCGTATTTCATGGTTGTTTATCTGGTTTCATAGATTATGTAAACTATGCTAAAATTATTATTGCATTTTTACATTTTTCCTGAAGGATCTGAAGTTTTCTAGTGTGAATAGTAGTTTTCTACTATTCTCAGTAGCGTTAGAGAGAGTTCACCTGCATCTTCAGCTATTATGCATAGATATTGACTTAAACTTCAGCTTTGTGGCTTTAACATTATAGTCTTTTGTCATATAATCAAGTCCTCAGTCTCTTTTGCTCCTTATCAGGCAGCTCAGAGCAGTAATACAACTACTAAAGGGTCAATGAGTACAATGTACTGTACAATGAGGCTTTCAAAAGGAAGCTCAGAAATTAGGTGCTCCATCTGGAAAAATGGACTGTGAAAGCATTCAAGAAACTGATGGACTGAAACTGCTTTGAAAAAAAAAAAATTGCTAAACACAAAGTATTTGTATTTCAGGGCCTAAATGCCTAGATTGGTAAAACATCCTTACTGACACAGTTATTTTAGACTCTCTATAAATATTCAATAAAGTATAAAAATTTAATGTACTAAGACAGATAAGGTAATAGGTGTATGTAATTTTAGATAGATTTTCCTGTTTATGTAGAGTCTCTACTAGTTAGGTGCTTTTTTAATATGTTTTTTTTCTATTTCTATTTAGATACCCACAAGGATGATCAAGTTTAACTCTTAAGTGAATGGCCCATATGGGGATTGGACCCACAACGTTGGTATTATTAGCAACGTGCTCTGACCAACTGGGCTAATCTCAGGGCCATTATGTGTAATTATAGAAAAATGTCTGACCGACTTTTGAGGCTTTACTGCATTTTTAAAAGCTTTTGAATGTAGAATAGGAGGATTCTGTAAAGTGCATTTTCTTCTATATCTGATCTTGTTTTTTTTTAACTCAACATTGCTCAAATTTTCTCATTTCTTCAAGACTTCCTTTTGTTTATAATTATGCTCATGATTTAAAAAAAAAACAATATCTAAAGGAACTTAGAGTACTTGGAGAAATAATGAGAGAAAATAAAAATTATATCCTGTAGTATTAATGTACTATATTGATTTTTTAAAGTCAAATGCTTTCTCTGCCTAGCAGAAGATGCATATCTAATGAATATTCTCAACCAACTTTGTGATCCTCACATCTACAAAACTGCACCTGTATAAAATATCTGAACACATTTTCACTTGAACCAAAAATACCTAGCCTCAAGCCACAACCTTCTGACACTCCTTGGGTGTTTTTGAGGGTATCACCTAATGAAGGTCCTGCTATGTTCGATAGCTCAGAATATGGTTTATGTAGAGTTAGTAATTACTACACATTGCTAAAGACTGGACAGAATGGACCTTGAGTACATAATGTTATCAGTCAATGAATGTTAATCTTAAAATGGCCCTAATCACTGTATTCCTAAATAGAACTTTCAAAATCCCCCATGCTTTGCTAATCTAGTAGGACTCCTGCTACCTTGCAATTAAATAGCATACATTTTGTAATAATTTTCTGTCTTATATGGTGAGTGCTCAACCAATGGATATCCTGTATCCATTACATTACATTACACATATTTTTAAAACTCAATTACTTTCAGTAAACACAGTTGCTCTTATGTTGTAAAATGCAAGGAGATAGTATAAATTAATAAAACATAAAAATGCTAGGTTTTGAGAAATTCTTCCAAGTTTGGAATTCCTGCTATTTCAATGAAAACAGAGCCACAGGCAGCAGGAAGAGTATTATGGAATAAGATGTTCTAAATTTAAAAACAAAGATGGAATATGAACCATCTATTTTAACCACCATAAAAAGTTAAAAGCAAGTATCATTTAGAATCAATGTTAAGTGGTTTTTTCCTAATATATTTTTTAAAGTTTGAAAGTTAGGAGACTATTCAGCAAGCTTTACAGAAGACAAAAAAAATTCAGTTACTTCAGACCTGTTACAGCTGTGAAAAAACTTGAAATATTTAAGGTGGCAGTTAAAATAGGTAAAAGATTACTAATGAATTTTAGTATCAATAAAAATGAAGAAAAGTACACAGGTTAAAAATTCAAATTATTCCTATAGCCTACAACTATTTCAGTTAACAGCAGTAGCCAGGAAAATAACCTCGGAGTTACTGTTGACCGCACAGAAGAAACCACTGCTTGCACAAATATTGTGAAATATCTCTTGGAAGAAATCAGAATATATAGGGGATGAAGAAGTGAATCATGCAAAGAATACTGTGGTGGCCTTATTGAAAAGTGGCTACAGGTTTAAAATGTTTGAGACATATTGGATAATTCAGAATTAATATATGTTCAAAAAAACAATTATGACATGACCAAAGAGGGAAGGAATCTTTCCAAACAAACATTGAAGGATTATTTTTTAACCTTAAAAGATGTCTTAGAAGAATAGGATGAATAATTATAAAAATAAAGGAGAAATGAACTGTATGAGCAAAGTATGCACTCTGTATGAGTGTTGCATCCCGGGTTTGGGTTCAGATTAGGGGTTCTGACCTATGTTAGCTGGCTGAGTTCTGTGTACCCCCATGCACCCCCTGTGTTTCCCCCCCAATGATGGTCGGCTCCAAGTCTTACTATTGGAGCTAGCCTATGCCACTCCTGTAACCACTCCCCTGTCCACTCCTGAGAATTCTGTATCAGTCACCCTGTTCCTGCAACCCCATTAGCCCTGGAACCCCGTGTCTGCCCCTGCCGCATTCCCGTTGGTCACCGTGGTCCACCTCACTGCCATGGCGCCTGTCCCCATTGGGCAGGAGGGCCCTTGCCCTCCCTGTCCCACCCCCTATTTCATCCCATGCCTCCCTAGTCCCATCATAATTTTCATCCACGCGAAGTTGGGAGCGGTATATGGCTTCTCCATCGCGGCTCCCGCAGTCATTAAAGCCTTCCAGCCGCCACGCGGACGAATTTGGACAATTCCTTTGCCTGTTTATTTCGCCCCTCGTGCCGATGGCAAAGCACAGCCAGCAAGCCCCGGTGCACGGCAGCAGAAGCGCCCTGCAATCACGACAACCACCAGCCTCGCCGAGAAGCAGAGGCGCCCAAGCCGGGCACTCGGGAGCTGACCGGAACCGAGAAAAATAACGCATTGTCGCATATGAGTGTATTTTTTTCCTACCTGCCTCAAATCTCAAAAAACCTAAACAAGTTAAATTAAAATTGGAAGTGTTAAATAGCTAAGAAAATATTATCCCATGCACTGTTTAATTAAGTATAAAATAATTTTCTACAGGAAGGAAACAAATAAGTACATTCAAAACAGGACTGAATATTAGGAGTTCCATAAAAAGTTTGAGTTTAAGTTTAATGGGGTTTAGCTTAACATTTTCCTCCATGCAGTTTAAGAAATCAATAATTTGGGCATGCTCTACCAGAGATCACAAAAGAAGCACAGACATAGGCAACATTTGATAATGATTTTAAACTCTAAAGACCATAATTTTCTTCTGACAAACATTACTGAAAATTTGCTCACAAGAACACTCACTATTTTAATTAATATTTTAAAAAGTGAAAGTTATTAAATTGCACACCTCAAAGATTAAAAAATTATATTCAAACTGGCAATCACGATGAGATGATACAGGACTTAGATTGTCCCATGCCTTTTCACCATAATGTTCTTCTTCTTTTCTGAAACTTTTGCTTTTGTCTTCTCTTATAGACAGAGTATTGACTATGTGGTTTCTACTTCTGGCCCTATATATATATATATATATATATATATATAATATATATATAATTTATGGATATATATATATATCTCCATAAATAATTCTGTCACAATGTAACTCTGAAAGTAGATGACCAAACTATATTCTCTAACTCAGATTATTATGGCTACTTTTATGACTACTGTTTCTTCCCTTTATGCCAGAGTGCTGGAAGACATGCAAAAGCTATAGACTGCTCTTCTGATACTACAGATTTTATGGATGAAATAAATTGTCAATAAAGCCTTTTTTGTCCCTTACAATGCAAGATTTTTTTTTAGAGTTCTTTCCATGAGAAAGCACCTAAGAGACTGTATTTTCTTTTAATTATAGAGTTTTCAGTTTTCACTGGGTCCCAATCTTCAACGTATCGAAGCCATTCACTTTATCAGGTACAGAACTGTGGAGGAGATATCAGTTACTCTTGAAATTCTTCCCACCTTTCCACTAGTAGTTGACTTCACAGCATGCTCTCTTGGCAAAAAAACAGTAATGTTAGAGCACTATGTTGTCAACAATCTAGCCAGCTAAAGAAGCTACCTCTAAAAGTTTGATTTTTATTCTGCAAATTGAAAATTATAAACCAGTGATATCAAAGACTGCAATTACAAGTACTTATCCTGAAATGTCTCATAAAAATTTCCAGTACATAGCTTTTGCTAAGTAGATTTGATAAATCCAAGTTGTCTTTTATGCCTATATTCTACCTCCATATCTGTCTTGGTTTTTTGTTTTGTTTTATCTTTTCAACTCTTGTTCCAGTTACTGCTCTCCTACTGTCTTACTTTTTAATTTAAGTATATGTGCATATGCAAAATAGAATTTGCGTGTTCTTCTTCTTTTTCCAATCCACTTGATGCATCTCCTCGTTCTATTAAAGAAAGAGCATACATGGTACCACCTGAAGTTTTCTTGATTGCTATGGGAGCTGAGAATAGAATGCAGGTTGGTGGTCTGCTGTCTGCTTGCAATTCTTTTTAAGAAATCTGACAATATCCATAGGAGATGAAACAGGTGTTACATAGAACATGAATGTATAATAAAGAGCTACCTATGATTTAAACTACAAACACAATATCATCTTGCAATGCATCTATGATTCAAGATGCTTTTGTATTAGATTTTGTCTTAGGATTAGTCTTGACACCGTTTTTACTCTTGACTCTCTCCACAGATACGCATACATTGTCCTATGTTATTCTAAACACAAGGCATGAAATTAAACATAATGAGATTACAAAAATGTTGTTTCTTTGGCTCTCAGTTTTGTGTAAACCTTCCGCTACTTTATCAGAAGGTTCTTGTAATAGAAACACAATGCTGCAAACAATTTACATCACCAGATTAAGACAAGAATTTGCTACCAGCTAAATCCATGCCAAACTATGGGCTACACAATATAATTTGCCAGTAACTTTGTCAAGTGATGCATGGAAAAAAATAACTGTGTCATCTAGTACATTATAGCACAAAAACTAGTTATTAAATTCAGTCATCCCTACAATACAACATCAAATAAAAAAGCAGTAGGTTTCCACACCTATACACAAGCCTATAACCAGTTATTTAATCACAATAAAGACTGCAGAATGAACTCACATGTTGTCCTTGTGAGGTGCAGCAGATTCAGAGTTGAGATTAAATAGGTCACTGACTATATAAGATTTTCCCTATTCTACCCTGCCTGCTCTTTCTTCTGTCCATGGTGCACCAGGATATGCAGAAATAAACAAATGAAAATTTCTGTAAGGATCAGTGCTGCTGTTCACTTTAGCACATAATTTTTATTTTTGCATAGGATGAAACAAAATGAAGACCAGATAAGGTTAAAGTCCTTCAACATGCAACATATAAAAAAGATTTATTTTTTAGCACTGATACAAACCTGACATTGTCAATATTTATATATTAAATAGGTGTGGATATTACAGTGATACATATACATCTGTCCCACACATCTGAAATTATATTTTGTTTGAAAAGTAAGAAGCAAATAGTATTTTCTTAAAATATCAGAAGTGTTTCTTTGGACTAAACCTTTTAAGTCCCTTCTTGAGACACATAATTTATGAAATAACATTTTTGTAACTCATAGATACCTCATTATTAGCAAAGTTATTTTCAGAAATATTTTAGAAAAAATGTGTTGTAGGATTATCCATTATTGAGTCTAACCAATAATAAATGAGAAACAATAAATCTAGTAAATAAAGATCAAACCATTTGGAACTCATTGTAGCCATTTTTGGATAATTAACTCACATCTGTGAATTATAATTTACTGTGTAGTTGTGATATTTCCTTAGAGAACAGGGACAAATGTAAACATTACATTGAGGAGATGAGGCAAATAGCAGGAGATTATTTACTATGCTTCTCATTTTAGATTGAAGCAACAATAATACAAGTCACTGAAAAGACTAAGGCCCAGACAAGTGAGTGTCCCATTAGTAAATCCTTTCCTGCTTAACCGAACATTTGTTTTTCCACTAATTCAATTTTCATTACAAATATTCTTGCCAGTAAACTGTCTCACAATGTTTAAAACCTTAGTCTTTGGTTTCATGGCTTATTTAGACACTTCAGATTTGTCTGAGATGGGGCACTAAATGTAGGCAAGACTGCTAAATCTAATCTGTTATCTTCTCATTATTTTTGTAATATTAATTCTTTTTATATCACAACATTTATCAGAAAAAGTTTTTAACATCTTCTTACCATGTCCTAGATACTGAAGGCTTAATATCAACTACTTAGAGGCATAGCATAGCAGACATATTATTTATTATATTATTTTTGTTTTACATATAATAATCTTGTTATATTTAGACCTCTGAGCCAACTATTATAGTGCATTGATAAGGACTGCCTTTTTGTAAACTCCTCTCTATCCACAGAGGAAGAGTATTTGATATTTTTTTTTTTTATTATTTTGGCAGGATGGAAGTGCTTGGAAATTTAAAAATTTTACATTATAAATCTGTGATTTCTACCATCTATAGCATAAAGGCTCTTATCTTGATCATTATTAAATATTTAATATTCCCACATAGATAGAGTTACTAAACTACATACCAATTCTCATTTAAAATTCTTAATGACTTTGGATTTTGGCTTAATTTCTGGAAAACAAAAGAGAAGGATACTTACATGGTTCAGGTACAAAACTGAAGCTTACCTATGCAAAAAATTTAAAGTGTTAAAAACTATTGTCACTCAACATATCAAATATATTTTAAAGTACATTTTAAAAGTAAGCAATAGAAATGTTAAGGTTTTTTTGGTTTTTTTTAAATGGCTTTGCACTGAAGTTTCAGTTTGGGAAATGAGAAGAAAGTAATAAACCACAGAATGCTTAGGGAAAAATTGTTCATAAGGTCAGAGAGGCTGAAGTTTTGAGGGTTTTTTTAATTGTAAATGTCAATAGTATATCCATGGGTAATTGAAAGGACTTATGGTAGACTCACAGTAAATGCTGAGTTGCAAAGGACCCATCAGGTACATCAATTCCAACACCTGGATATGCTCAGGACACCCCAACAGTCAGTCACACCATGTGTCTAAGAGCACTGTCCAAATGCTTCTTGAACTGTGCCAGGCTGGTGCTGGGACCACTTCCCTGGGCAGCCTGTTCCAGTGCCCAACCACACTCTGGGTGAAGAACCTTTTCCTGATATCAATGTAAACCTCCCCTGACTTAGCTTCAGGCCATTCCCTCGAGTCATGTTACCAGTCATGAGACTGAAGAGATTGGTACCTGACACTCTTCTCCTCCTTGTGAGGTCTCCCCTCAGGCTGAGCAGACCTAGTGACCTCAGCCACCCCTCAAAAGGCTTCCCTTCCAGGTCCTTCACTGTCTCAGGGCCCTCCTAAGGACACTCTGAAATAGTTTAATGTCTTAATTACTTGGTTTACAATACCTACTCAGGAAAAAAAAAAAATTGTTTTAGTTATCTTGGGTTTTTTTTTCCTGTAACTTAGAAATAATGACTGCAAATAGTCACTCAAAATCTCAAATTAAGCTATATCATCATTTATAATTCATGGTATAAAAAAATCCCTCACAAACCACCACAACTCCCCAAGAAAGCTACAAAAATAAAATAATTAAAAAAATAAATAAAATATAATAAAATATTATATAATATTGTGGTCTACTAACAATATAAGTATGCTTATATATTTTTATTTTAGTCATTTTCAGATTGCCACTATATAGAATTCTATTGTAGATATTTGATATCATCTTTTCTAGAGAAAATTATTAAAAACTTTAAGTGGATTTTTTTTCAATTCTGTTGAGGTTGAAGTCTTGTAAACTTGTGTGTTCTAAAGATTAACTTTAGTTAGGGAGTTTGTTACTTATTTTCCATGACACTAGTATTTTTCAGAGTTGATTACATTGAAAATTTTAGTAGAAGGACAAAATAAATGCTAAATCAAATTAATTACATAGATTTCCATTACTCTGATTTTCTCAAACTCTTTCTTTCAATAATCTTTTTTGAATATGAATTTATTTAGAAAGTAATTATGGTAAACATATAGAAATAAGTATCCCATTCAGAGTTCTGAAAGGACTTGGGAGATAGCAATTTTTCTTGAAAATTTATCATGGTTTTAATCATTGCTTTAATCTGATTTGTCAGTAACACTGTTGAAAAATTATTCACATATTATTTTCTTAAAAATACACCATAAAGTAGCATAGCAGCAATAACTGACATAACCATAACTATTCAAATAAAATTCAGTATACATAACATTTAAAATAGTATAAGTTGCAAAATGCAACATAATCAGGTAATTCCCCAATTTGTGGCTCCTGTTGCATCTGTCAGTGATTGCCCAATTACAAACACTATGAATATGAGTAGACAAGAATCCTTCTTGTTAAAGAAATATCACACTACTCTGCTTGAAATAATCCAAGAGTGGCTTGCAATACTTATTCTGGGTATAATTGTGTCAATTTTGTGTCAGTAATTTAGTGCTGTATTACCATTACACTTTGGTATTTGCAAGTCCTAAAATTACCCTTATTCATTCAAGATCTATGGACAGGCATGGCCATGTCTGTGGCTGAGCTGGAGTCTGACACTCTTCCAACATAGCTTGGGAAGGGGCTGATGCCCTGGCACAACTGAAGTGGTCTTTGGCCTCATAGGTGTGGTTGGAGGCTTCAGGAAAGATTGTTCAGGATTTATGAACTCTTCTAGGGCCATGAGAGTGGCAGTTATTTGCAAAGTCATTTAAAACTTTGAATCATTGTGATTATTATTGAAAGCTATTATAAATAATATCATCAATCTTTAATCAAAATTCTCAATAGGGAGCTTTACTCAAAAGCTGATGGGATGACACAGCCTAGGGTTTTGAGATACTTCTTCAATTATTTACTTCTATTTTGAGGGAAATTATGCGTTTGTGAAAATGTTTGTCTGTGTGCATGCATGTTTATTTGTCTAGTTCAATCTGTCTTGTTTTAATGCTCTTGCTCCTATATGACTTTAAAATGTGGCACAGACTCAGGTATTGACTGATTAGGTATAAAAGCCCTGCAACATATTCAAGTGCACCAGCTGCATTCAAACAGAATGAAATCTTGTGCTATGCTACCTAGATGGATGTTTTAGTGCAGTTAAATCAACAGGATTAAATAATGACCCATGAAGGATGGTAGTTCCTTGAAAAAATTGTAACCATTAATAGCTATTGTTAGGTAGGAACTGAAAATATATATTGGATGGTCTCACCAATAAAATTATAATTCTCTTAAAAACTACAGACTGTATGAATAGTTCTTTGATGAGAATGCTTACAGAGATAACACCCATAAGACCTATCAAAATTGATTGACTGTTAATGATTACACATATGTTTTAAATGGAAACATTGAACAGTTTTGTAATCTGAAACATTGATCTACATACTATGGTAATTCTTAGTTGCATTGTGCTTTATAGCTGTATGCTGATTCTCTTAAATTGAGAGTATTTACAAATGCAATACAGATGCAGCTTCAAGGTGACAATCTGTAACATTATATGAGATAAATAATTTTAGTCTTCCATTCTCTTCTGTTTTTCCAACATATAATTTAAGAAATAAATAAACGAGTACTACAATCTGTTACCTGCAATGTTCTTGAAGTAGGAATACATATTTTTTGGTATTATGCAAAACAAAGAAGCAGGTGTTTTTTGTATTTTCTTCACACATCTTAATATATTTGCCCATGCAGTTTTCTGTTTTTAGTAAGAGAAGATTTTAAGACCAAAATTCACAAATCAGACTGTTATCTACTCTACTTTCGGAAAGACTATACTCTATTTAATAAAACTAAACAAAAACCATTAACCATTAACTCATGTTACAACTTGTAAACTGGTCAAGAAATGTGAACACACTGAACTGACAGAATTAGTTATTGCTGAGAAGTGTCCAGAAGTGATAAAATCAAGCTCAAACCTTTCCTGATCAGACACTACCAATGTGTTGAGAAGACCAGATCAATGTTTTTTTCACTGCAGCAGATTTTCATCACAAACTGAATTTTAAAAATCAAAAGAAAATCTTATGGAAATGCAGTAGTGGAGATAGATTTATTTAAAGACAAATTCTAAAAGACGAGAGAAATTTTGTTTTATTCTTCTTTTCTTCTGATTATTATATTTACATTCTATTGTATGGCACATTATGGCATCCAAATCAAACTAAAATGCACTTTTATCATAGCTAAAAGGTTTTCAAGCAGAAAATAGTTGATTCATTGGGTAAAATTTTCTTGCTTCTGCAAGCAGCTCCTCCCTTTGTATGATTGTTTCTGTGATTCTGTGCAAGGTGCTAAATTCTCTGCATGTTGTATTCAGATTTCAGACATTTATTTTAGCCAATGTAATTTTTAGTATTTGAGTTTTTAAGTGACAGGCACTGCAATGCTGTGACACTGAAGTACTTTGCAGATGAAGATATTAGATACTTAGGAGTAAATTAATAAAAGAGTGAGTGAAGCAGTCAGAATTACAAACAAATTATGCTTGGTGTTAGCTTTTCCAAACAGGAATTATTATTAATGCATGTTCAAACCACTCCTCCAATATCTAAGAATGGTACTTAAAGGAGATAATTTGGTGAGCATAAGGGCTTACTAAAATCTTACCAAAAAATCCAGATTGCCTCTCAGTTATTCTAATTAAAGGATCACTGGAAATATTGTAGCAGTGTATATTCACAAGTTTTATTCATGGCATTAATACATAAAATAAGATTCATGTAACTCCCTGTGATGCATATGAGGAGTTTTACTAGTAACATTGTTATAGTTAAATTAATAATACAGCTGAATACTATAAAAAATTGTAATTATTTAAAATATTATTTAACTGAATCTTCAAGCTTTTTCTTCAATCAACATGTAGTACATGTTTCTACATATTTTAAATGAAAATATTCTAAGAAATGAAATGGTTCTTCTACTGTCCTCTGTTTCACTGTGTAGAAAATTTTATCAGTGAAGTCTACCTTTTCATAGAATATAAGAGTAGTTTTCTCCTTCCCTTCCTCATAAAGGGATGAATTATCATTCACTCAAAATTCATAATCTCCTCAAAAGCAATATATTTTCTTAACTATTACACAGAAATGAGATACTTAGCCAGTTAGTCACTAGGTCGATCGGCAAAATAGCTATTTTGCTCCTAGCAGATGCAGATGCTTCTCTATCTCTACTCATCTAAATTGCCAGCGATATGGAAGTACAAGCAGATCTCTAAGTCACACACATGAGTGAAAAATACTTGTTTTGCTATGTTAGAAAAACCATTTATCATGAGCACTGTTTTTATATGCTGATAATGTTAAAGCAGAATCCCTGGTGTGACAGAAACTGCTCTAGTGACAGCTGTGCAACAAGCAGTAATTGAACATATTTAAAAATCTATCCCATGTACTGAACAGATTTCAATGTCTGCTTTGTTTAAGGTCCACTGAGTTGTGAAATCGTTGCTTCATTCACACAGATGTTAGTATCTCCAGGCTCTTCTTTGTTGTTCCTCATTTGAATATTTGCAGTAAGTTTGCTGCTCATGAAGTCAGACACAGCTACTTGTCACTACTCTCTGTTAGAATAATGCATCTTGAAGACAAAATACAAGAAATTGTAATTACACCTTATTAAGATTTAAGGAGAAAAATAATAAGAAACATATCAATAGGTGTTCAGTCACCAGCACTTCATTACTTTCTCTACTGTTTAAATATCTGTCTCTGCTGAATATAAATTACTTAGGGAAAGCAATGTAGTTTTGAATCAGTTTAAGAGAATCTCTTTTTCTGTTCATCTATGAACACATTCTGACATAATGATCCAACAAGATATTGGAGTTTTATATGATTATTAAATGTTATGCTTGATCGTTCCATGGCAAAAATTGAAGTTTCATTTAGTTTTATCCATTCTTTGAGGATCACAACATGATTCTGAATACTCAAAAAAATAAAAAAATCAGTGAACAAAAGGTACAGATAAATTAATCAGCAAATAATAAAAATACCAAAAATGTGTTTGTTGACTGGCTAAAAATTGAAAAAATGCAGCCAACAAATTCTAATATCAATGACCATTCATCTCTGCAGTATGTTATATAACAATTCATTCTACATCATTGCCAGCAGGTCAAGGGAGGAGATCCTGCTGGTCTACTCAGCCCTGGTGAGACCTTATGCAGACGACCCCGGACCGAGTCCTGCAGGGTGACCCACTGCTGGCTAGTCAACAGGTGCCCAGATAGAACAATGAAGCTCCACCAAAGACGAGAGGACTCTCGTGCTGTTCAAATCCATGTGGGTTTATTGAAGGAGAGAATGAGGATGAAGGAGCAGAGGAACAGGAGTACGGAGACAACCTCACGTGAAGGGGAAGGCTCTGAGAGCAAATGGGGAAGGAGGGGCCGGGATATTTAACTGGGGAAGGATAGGCGTGGTCAGGGTACAAGCTGTCCAATGAGGGAAAGGTCCGGGTGAGGAGCAGGGATGGGGTGACAAGAACATGACCAATGAGGGAGAAGGGAAGGAGTGGTTTTCTGAGGGAACCAATGGGGGTATCAAGAACAGAGAACTTTCTGGAACTGGGGAGACTACAGCAAATGATGGACATACACTCATTTGCATGAGGAAGCAGGGAACTCTGGGAAAATGTCCTGCCTTAAACAAATGCAATCTGCCAGGGTATCCCTGAATTGCTTTCCGCAGGGGCACCTCCCAAAACCTTACCTGAAGTGCTGTGTTGAGTTCTAGGTAGTCCTTGTAGTAAAAGAAAGACATGGAGATCCTGGAGTGAGTCCAGGTTACTGCTACAAAGACAATTAAGGGACAAAAGTATCTCTCTTACAAGGAAAGGCTGAAGCAGTTGTACCTAGCTAGCCTCAAGAAAATATAACTAAGAGGAGACCTCATTAATGCATATAAATATCTGAAGGGATGGTGCCAAGAGGATGGATCCAGACTCTTCTTGGTGGTGATGATAATAGAATAAGAGGTTACTAGCAGAAGCTGAAAAATAGGAAGTTCCACTGTGAGAGTGACTGAGCACTGGAACAGGCTACACAGAGAGATTGTGGAGTCTCCTTTCCTGCAGATACTCAAAAGCCATCTGGACACAATCATGAGCAATGTGCTCTAAGGAAGCCTGCTTGAGAACAGAGGCTGTACTAGATAACTTCTAGTGGTCCCTTCCAACTTCACTACTCTGAGATTCTGTGATTCTGTGATCAAGATGTGAAATTCCACCTTTAGGTGTTTAGAGGGAAAAAGAATAATCTTCCTTTACAGAGCACAACAGAAAAACAATCAAATAATGCTGACCTTGTCACATTGGTTTTTTATTCTCATTATGGAAACATCAAAAGACACAATGCATATTTGTCGTGGTTTGATACAGAAGTGAATTTTCTCAGGAAGTTGGGGTCAAACCAATCAGTAGTCAGGTTTGGATATTGGCACTTGGAGCGAGCACTGAAGGCACGGACATGGGGGGTTAAAAGCAGAGGGTCCCAGGGGAAATCTCTCTTTGGTTCTGGTCAGAGTGCAGTGCAGACTTCCCCTGCCAGCCACGGGCTGGGTGGGGGAGGGGAAGCCATGTGGCCTGGGAGACGTAGGCCAGGGGCTGAAGGACTGGAACTGGGCTGGCCCCTGCAGACGGAAGGGTGGAGAAAATCTGAGATGTCTTTGTTCCCTGCCCAGAGGGAGAGAGAGTGAAAGAGGCAGACGCTGTGCCAGCAGTACGCCGGCAGAGGAGAAAGAGAAGTGGGGGAAGGTGCCCAGCTGTGGGAGTTGGAGTTCTAGGCTGAGATTTCAGCCGTCCTGGGAGTCTGAGACTTTTAACCCTTTCCTGGGAAAAGAAAGCTTTGTGAAACACTACTCTTCCTCTATTTGAAAGAGAAAAGAGACAGTCTGGGACCTGAGATGTTAGAAGAAGAAATCCTAGGTGTGAGGAGATGATGGAGTGGCCTTGGCTGGACTTTTCTTGTATAGCCATAGACTGAACCAATTTCTCCTGCAACAGAGACTGCATTTTTAGGGGGATGCAATGGTTGGAGCCAAGAGAATGTGTTGCATCCCGGAGTTTGGGTTTAGATTAGGGTTTTTAATTTATGTTAAAATAAGTCAAGTTCTGTAATCCCGCGTTTCCCCCGCGTTGTTCCCCCCCCCCCCCGCGGTTTCTGCCCCCATGTTGCCTGCTGCCGGCTCTTACCCCTGTGCTGCTCCTGTAACCACCCTGCCGTCCGGCCCCGGGAAACCCCGTGCCAGCCACATGATCCCGCTCAGCCCGCGGCTCGGCGCCCGCCCCTGCGGGGTTCTCTGGTTGGTCACGGTTGCTGGCGTCACCGCCACAGCAGCCGCCCCTATTGGGCGGCAGGCCGTGGATCCTCTCGCCCCGCCCCTCTATAAAGCCCTATCCCGCCGGCACCCAGGCGCCATTTTCTCCCATGCGAGTGCTGGGAGCGGTCGCGTCTTTCCATCGAACCGCGCCACGTGACCAATAAACCGTTCCTGCCAAGCACGGAGTGAATGGACAAATTCCTTCCTCTTTGCCGGGTCCCTAGCGCACGGTAACAGCGGTTGGCCAGCCCACGCACCCGAGACACGGAGCCGTGTCCGGGAACCCGCGGCAGCAAACCCCGGCAGCACGTGGAAGCTACGCCACAGCCGGGCTCCCAAGAGCCGCATGCGGCCGGGGAGAGCAAAAACCC
This sequence comes from Vidua macroura, assembly GCF_024509145.1. Lineage (NCBI taxonomy): Eukaryota > Metazoa > Chordata > Aves > Passeriformes > Viduidae > Vidua > Vidua macroura. The sequence continues at coordinate 55,238,632 of NC_071572.1, read as the reverse complement.
ATGCCGCAATTGGCGCCCGAACGTGGGGCCGAGGCCAGCGCTGAGCTGATCGCGTGGACGGAGGTTCACCGCGGAGCTCCAGGAACAGCGCCGGGAGCCGCCGCCGCCGGCCAGGGGCCGCGCTGCCGCCAAGGGGGGAGCGCCGCCGCCAAGCCAGAGCGGGCAGCGATCCGCGCCAGACCACAGCTCCGTGCCGGACGGAAACCGAGAGCAGGGGCTCTCCAAAGTACGTCAGTGAAGTCTCCGTCGCCCACGAGGGACCAGACAGTGTGTCCCGCGTGGGACAGGAAGTGCAAACTTTCGCAGCCAGGAGGGCAGAAGAAAGAACACTTCCCGGGACTCCCGGACCCTGGTAGCAGCTTTTCTTTGCAGAGACTTCAGTCTGGTAAGTATTAGTCGTGGAAACATGTCCAGCTAATACGGGGAGGGCTGGCCGTGTTCCCGAGGTTGGGACGTGCAGCGCGCAGCACGAACGGCAGCCGCTGGAGTCGCCTGCGTTTTTTTGCTTTTTTTTTCTCTTTTTTACTGCCCCAGGGGTGAGGTGGTTTGGGTGGAAGAAGCATGGGGACCGTGCTATCTGCCCAACAAAAGGAATTTTATTCCCAAGTTAAGGAAATCCTTTTGGTGAAGGGCCGATACCCAAAAAGTTTAGTTAAGAAATTTGTCCGGTGGTTGTTCTTTGCTTTCCCCCGTCTGTCAACCGAGGACGCGCGCAAACCAGAATTTTGGGAGCAAGTGGGAAAAAGGCTAGCAGAGGGGATCGGTAGGGATCCCTCCATAGATGACTGCTTCCCTAAATTCCATTTGCTGATCACAGATGTAGTAAAATCAGACCCCGCGCGAAACTCGGTTGGGGAAAGGAAAGAACCATCCGGAAAATCTGTTACTCCCTCTGAATCTGTTTCCCCATCCCCTTCTCCTACCCCTTCTTCCCCTAACCTGGGTGGGCGAGGGGGGGCACCCCGTCAGTCTGAGACGCAGGGCAGCTCCACAAACGTGGACCGTGCGCCTGGCTCCCCCAAGCCACCCCGGCGTCCCCGCCTTAGCGAGATCGGTCGATTCGCTGAGGCCACGACCCTAAACCCCTTTTCCAATCCCTTGTTCCCAGTTGAAAATCCCAGTTTCGGCGCTACCCCGCGCAGTTCTGTTTCTTTAAACCCCTTTCTTTGTCCCCCTGAGGAGGCCGAGGCCACGTGGTCGATCTCTTTGTCTTCCCAAGATGGAGGGCGGCCACGTGGCAGGGTCTCTTCTTCCCACAACCCCTTTCTGTTCTTTGTTCCTGGTGTCCCCGCCTTTGACCCAACCCCCACCTGCCTCCCCGTGGGCGTGGGCACCGCCCCCTCGAGAGTTCAGGTTGCTCCCTCACCCGTTGTTCTCCCTCGAATGGGTGTTCCCTCCAGTCCCTTGCATGTCGTCCCTGCTGAGTCATCGACTCCGCCCTCCTCCACCGGGGAGAGCTCTGCCATCTCCACCCCGCTGCCTGAGGGAGGCAGCCCCCGTCCTATTGCCCGTACCCTGTCCCCATCTTCCCATGGGTCCCGGAGATCCGGGCGGGAGGGAAGAGGGGGGAGGGAGGAGCGGGAACCCCTACCCCCATCTTCCCATGGGCCCCGGAGAGCCGGGCAGGAGGGAAGAGGAGAGGGGCGGGGACGGGAACCCCTACCTCCAAGTTCCCATGGGCCCCAGACGTCTGGGTGGGAGGGAAAAGGAGAGGGGGGGGAATCGGAGCCCCTGCCTCTGCAGTCCCAGGGTTCCCGGAGACCCGGGAGGGAGGGAAGCAGGGGGATGTGGGTTTCTGAGCATTTTCCAGATTCCGTGGAATGGGTCGAGCCGACAGATGAGAGGCATGTAGAGGGATCGGAGGTTCAGGACAAGTTTGTCCTGGAAGCAGCATCCATGAACACTGCTGCCCTGGATGCCGTGCCTCCAAAGAACGCTGGTCCGAAGCAGCCTCCAGCAAGACGCCAGTGCTTCCACTGCAATCAGAGAGGACATTTTGTGGTTCAATGTCCGTTTCTGGGCAGGGCACCCCCAGGGACAGTGGGAGGGGGGAGAGGGGGGGAGGGAGATCCCATTCCCCCAAAAAACTGAAGAAACAACGCGCACCTGCCTCGCGTGAAGATAAAAGTAAGGCAGGCCACAGCACCTTAAGGGGAGCTGTGAGTTATCAAGTAACTGTGCAGGTGGTAGTTCAGAACATCAGGGTGCCTTTGAGCGTGGCAGATGACCCCACCAATCGGGGGGTTGCATCAAACCGCAGGCGACGCAAAAGAAAAAGGACCCTACAATCTCCTTAAAAAAATGTTTCTCCCCAAAGCCCCAGTCTGTGTGTGTCCCAAATCCCCATGTTTGTAATAAAGTTGTCCCAGTTTCCCTATCCCTAAACACCCTAAGAAGAACCAGCACCAGCACCATCTCCAGGCCCTCTCCACCTGCGTAGCAGTCACCGCAGTTGCAGCACCAGAAGAAGCTGGGAGAAGAGGCCACCGCTTGAGAGACTGAATCAACACCACTGCTTTCTTTTTATATTTTATTAAGCGGGGAGATGTTGCATCCCGGAGTTTGGGTTTAGATTAGGGTTTTTAATTTATGTTAAAATAAGTCAAGTTCTGTAATCCCGCGTTTCCCCCGCGTTGTTCCCCCCCCCCCCCGCGGTTTCTGCCCCCATGTTGCCTGCTGCCGGCTCTTACCCCTGTGCTGCTCCTGTAACCACCCTGCCGTCCGGCCCCGGGAAACCCCGTGCCAGCCACATGATCCCGCTCAGCCCGCGGCTCGGCGCCCGCCCCTGCGGGGTTCTCTGGTTGGTCACGGTTGCTGGCGTCACCGCCACAGCAGCCGCCCCTATTGGGCGGCAGGCCGTGGATCCTCTCGCCCCGCCCCTCTATAAAGCCCTATCCCGCCGGCACCCAGGCGCCATTTTCTCCCATGCGAGTGCTGGGAGCGGTCGCGTCTTTCCATCGAACCGCGCCACGTGACCAATAAACCGTTCCTGCCAAGCACGGAGTGAATGGACAAATTCCTTCCTCTTTGCCGGGTCCCTAGCGCACGGTAACAGCGGTTGGCCAGCCCACGCACCCGAGACACGGAGCCGTGTCCGGGAACCCGCGGCAGCAAACCCCGGCAGCACGTGGAAGCTACGCCACAGCCGGGCTCCCAAGAGCCGCATGCGGCCGGGGAGAGCAAAAACCCACGCCGCAAGAATGACCTGCTGCAGAGATGAGGAGGGTGTGGTGATGCCCTCTGTCTTCAGGAAGAAGATCTCTGTTCTTGAGACCTTCGGTCCCAGGGGAGGAGAAAATGGAGGGGACTGTTGTCCCAAAGCTGAGAAACTGAACTGTTCTTTTGGTCCTTGGCAAAGCATCCTTAAAGAAGCCCTATGAGGAGTCTGTCCATGCACAGTGGTGAAAGCACTGTGACATGGAAAGGAGGGTGTCACACTGGCAGATTTTCTCTGGGCAGTGCCATGTGTGACATGGAAACACAAGAGGTTGCAATTGTGTTTCCTGGGGGTCTATGCTACAGGAGAGACTCCTCTCTCCCTTGATGGACTGAGTATAGATTATCTGAAGGGTGGTAACTTGATTGAGGGTCCAAGTTGTGTCTCACTGTGGCTTGTTGGAGTTTGGGTGAGGGGAGGAGAAATGTTCTGGAAGGTTTTCATTCTGGATTCAGTGTGTGTCTTTTATCATAGTAGTAGTTTAATAAAGGTCTTTCCTTTGTTTTTAAGCTTGAGCCTGCTCTGCTCTGCTCCTGATCGCATCTCACAGCACTCATTTGGGAAAGGTGCATTTTCATGGGGGTGCTGGCATTGCACCAGGGTCAAACCATGACAATATTACAGTTGTAACAATGATAGAACAGCTAAAACTAAGATTTGAGTTTCAGGAAGTTGGTATTCTTGTTTATAGAGCTACCAATCACTGGTATTGTAACAGTTTCTCTTCAATTTTTGAAATTTCTTTATGTTATAAAAACCTTTAATCTTAAATTGTTATATCCTACAGGTTCTCAGTAAATTTATATTTATTTTGTCAGGTTACAGGTGGACTAGAAATATTATATTCTAGTGTGATGAGTTGGCCCTGTCTTCTAGCCACCCACCCAGTTGCTCTCTCACTCTTTTACTTCAAAGGGACAGGGGAGGAAGTAAGATGACAAAGTCTGTGGGTAAGATAAAGACAGGGAGACCAGTTTTCAGTTAGCATCAAAGGAAAAACAAACTCAGGCTGAAAAGGATTAATTTAATTTACTGGCAAGCAGATTTGAAGAATGAACAACAAAGAAAAAAAACCTGAAGACACGTCATTCCCTTCTTTCTCCTCCCATTTTTTTTTCCCCAGTCTCAATATCACTTCTTCATTCCAGAGTGTTCTTCCTCCTTCTTATCTCAAAGAGGTGCAGGTAATGGACGCTGTGATCAATCCAAAAGAATTTGTTTCCACCATGCTTTCCTCCTCACATTTTTCCTCTCATCCACTGTGAGTCCTTCCCACAGGCTACAGTTCTTCAGGAAATGTTCATATCTTCTGATGTGGGTGGTTCATGGTCCTCCTCATAGAGGCCACCCATGCAGCATCCGTCTTCCAACACTTTGTCACTTACATCCAATAAATACAACCTGCAAATTATTTTTACCTATACTGCATATTCCAAAATTACTTTCTCATAGGCATTTACTTTAAAACTTACTCCACCTACACATAGAAATACACGAAATAGTATAAACCTAGTATTCTTCTACTTACAGCTGAGCACTGAGATACTATCCTACTAGGTTAAAAGTATTTTTTGCCTTCAGTAGAAAGTGGGGGCACTGACTAAAATGAAATTAATAAGGTTAATTGCCTATTACACGGCGATAGCTTAGAGGGTTTTCTGATAAAAAACTGTGTTTTGTTAACCTGAGAAAATGATGTGTGTTGAAGTTATTTTTCTCACAGCTTGGATGACAGCTGTGCCCAGCTTTCTATGAGTAAGGAAATTACCACAATTTGCAACACTGAAGATTCTGAATTTTTTTTTACTTTCTAGGAGGGTTTGGATTTTTGGGGGATTTGTTGTGAGTTTTTTGAGTTAGGTTTATTTTTGTTTTTGTTTGTTTTTGGTGGGGTTTTTTGTTTGGTTGGTTGGTTTGTTTAGTTTAGTTTTTTGGGGGTTTTTTTTTGCTTTTTTGTTTTTTTGTTTTTCTTTTTTTGGTGATGGTGTTGAGTTTGGGATTTCTTGCTTTGTCTTTCAGCAAGAGAGGCTTGGCAAATTTGACTGTTATAAAATGGAATCTGCACATACATGGATTTTCACTTTATTCTAAAATCCCATGAGGTATACTTTTACTCTGATACAGTTTTAGCAGAGAGTTTACAAATTAGAGAAAATAGCAGTTAGCAGCATATATACATGGGGATTATGTAAACCACTGTGGTGATAGTCAGCATTAAACAGGTTAGTGGGAGTTGCTAAAAGAATACAACCAGAAAAAGTACCTAATGACACACCAGCTAATGGGGATTAATGGGACCATAGCTGGTATGATTAACAAGGTGCCCATTAAGCAGGTGTGGCTACTGGCAAAAAAAAAAAAAAAAAAAAAAAAAAAATCAAGATCAGCAGTAATTAATGTGAAACATCATAATCTAAATTCCCTGCAACAGAGAGGGGTTGGAAAAACCTGAAAATTCAGCACAGTTGTAAGAAACAAAAACCTGTTCTCAGAGGAAGAGGCAGAATGAGTTGTTTTATCAGTCACTTAACTGGAGGTTAAGGATGCAGATGTTATCCCTGCTATGAGATGAATGTCTGTTTTGTGATTTTTTTTGAGAACTATTACTGATATTACTGACTGGAGTTCAGATGCAGTTTAGGACACCAGAATTAAAGGGTCTACACCCTATATGTGTAAGCAGAAGCTAAGAGCTCCTTAATGCTTTAAAATCTCAAAAGACATAGGCTTTGATTTATTTAAACAGGCATCACTTTTATCACTCAAACAACATTTAGCCCTTTTTGAGATGCCCCGTAACCATCTTGTTGCTACTTGCGTCATGAGTCTTCTTTATGATATTTACCTTCTTTGTGCGGCTGTTGCCAGTACGTCAGAGCATTTCAGGTAGTGTTAGATACCTGTGTTTATCTCCTAGCTGATCTATTCAATGAAGCCAGGAGGAGGAATTTGACTCCTCCTGAAGCAGATCTTTACTGCCTCAGTTCTGAAATTTCTGAATGGAGCTGACAGCTATGACAGAGAATCCACATATTTTCATGCACTTTCATGTATGAGATAGGTGGCTGTATGCCAGCTGGGTTATCCTGTGGTGTCTCAAATGACGTAAAATGTCTGTTTTAGCCTAAGAAAAAATGCAGGCACATGTCTGTTCCCTATAAAGGGAATTAGCCATCTAGATGACAGTCAGAACTGTCATCATATAGGTATCTAGACTTCAGTGACTTACTATCAAATGCACTCCTACTCAGTAGGCTATATTCCTTTTCAAACATCAAAGGTTTTGTAGCCTAGCAACCCACTGACACTCCAGATAGGGCATGGGTCCTTTGCAAACCTCCTATGCTATAGCAACTTCCCCATACAGAACTCTTGAATACCTGTGAGATGTAAACAGCACTAAGTCCTTGTGTTCTCAGGTTATGTAATTAAATCAAACCTACAATTTTTTCCTCCCCCGTATTTTTACCCTATGTTAATTGTGTATTCAAATAGCTAATTTACTTAATTTCAGTTTTCTGGGGAGAAATGGGGAATAATAGTTTGTTGCAATGTTTTACAGTAGAGCTCTTTGCTGTGGTGTGGTTGTTGCTTTAAGTTTGTGTTTGCCCACTATTCTCCTCCCTAATCTCCTCCCCTCCCAAGTTACCAATCTCCCCAAGCCCTTCCCTAACTTCTTCCCTCCCAAGTTGTCAATCCTCCCTATCTCTACCCCTTTTTCCAGAGTGTTCCTTGTCTATCTGGTAGTATTCGATAACCCATTTGTTACTTTGTATTATCCCTCTCCCCTGCTCTCCCTGATAGGTTTATAGAATGTTAGTACTGCCCTAGATTCCTCCCCTGCCATGCCCTCATTGGTTAGTTGCCCTATACCGCTCCCCCTATAAAAACCTCTGCAGACGCCCTGGGCTTTGTCTTGGGGTCCCAGGTCGTGGACCTAATAAATCCATCCACTTTTACCCCAAGTCCGTGTCGTCATTATCTGTTCCTGCACCGGACCAAGCAGTAACTGGGAATAGCAGAGCTCATGGGGGGAAGGTCATGCCCCTGCTGTCGCTGCCCAGCACGCCACGACAGCACACTGTGACAGCTCTTGAATTTTATCTAAGTCCCACTGCTGTTAAAAACTGCAGCAGTCATAATGGATAGTGCAGAGAAAAAAGCTCCTTGTACCTTACAATTATTAGTGATTATCAATGATTCTATCATTATATTAACATTTTCAAATGGAAAAAAAAAAAAAAAAACAAAAGGCAGAAAAAAATAATGGAGAATTATTCTTCATTTAACTTCCTACACACGGAAGTACAGACAAGGAAGGCTAAAGAGAATGGAGTTTGTCAGAGAATTGCACAGCCCATCTAGAAAGTCCAGAAAAGAGGATTATTTAGATTAGCTTCTTTAAACCAGGCAACATTAACTGTTAACTCTGTAAAACCTTTTTCAAATATTTTTCCTTGGATTAATAAAAATGTGCTCTTATATCTTGTACACAGATGCACTGAAGAACATTCAATTTTCCATCTAGTCAGCAGCATTTACTTGGCTACAATGTTCCAGCTCCCTCATGTTTTGTAGCCTTGTTACCAATGTAATTCAAATGGCCCAGACATAGGCTTATTTTCCAAGCCATCTTCAATTAACTTTTCATTTTATTGGCCTAATTTATGACTTCATTATACATAAAACACTTACAGGTGAAAGATGTGTGTTGCTTTTTTTCACTATCATTACTGCATTGTTTTTCGAGTTGTGGTTTTATGGTTTGTCGGTTGGATGGTTTGATTTGTTTGGGGTTGAGGAGGGTTATTGGTTTTTTTCAGTTGGTTTTTTGAGGGGTTCACTTTAATCTATAGTTTTATTTATGTGTTTCGTGATGATACTTTGTCTAAAAGATTAGGATCAGTTTTATAGAATTATGTACAGGGCCAGCCTCAATGTAATATTTTTTGGTATTATGACATTACGTAACCTATTTGGATTTACTTGGTTTTTTAAGGGCCAATCACAATTTATCAGATTGATTCATTGCCCTCATACTTCACAGACTCTCCATAATGGTATCCACATCATCCAGTATATTTTTCTGATTGCTTAAGTACCCAACCCTTTAAACTGACAACCATTTTTTTTTCTTTTTTTCCCTGATGAAATGCATGTGAGCCACTAGAGACAACACATTTCTGAAGGTACTGCAAGAAATAAAATTGCATTAAAGCTGTTTGCTTCAATTAAACTATTGACAAGAATTTACAATAAAAGGTATTGAGCATATCAAAAAGTGCTATTAACCACACCAAGTCCACCTCCAGGTAACTCCCTCTCTTTGCAAAGAGCTGATGTGAATTAAAAAGACGAAAGGTCCAATTCTTCTTCTAATTAAGTCACAGCATTGGAAATAATCTCATTTTTTGAGAAGTACATAAGTAAGTCTAGTCACAAGTTGCTGTATAATATTAAAAACAGCAGACACCTCTTTAGTATATACAAAATATAAATATTAAATTGGCAAACTGAAGGTTTGATAAAGCACATAAATATATTACAGAACAAAGCATTTAAATTTTAAACTATAATAGACTGGGAAGAATGTTTTATTGAAGTGGGTGTCAGTATGTTGAAGTTAGAGAACTTTTATGCAAATAATTTGCTGTAAAATTATTACATTTTTTAGATTTTCATGAAGGTATAACAGTTGGGCCTAGTCATTACAATGTCACCTACAGTAAGACTCCCAGTGAAAATAATACACATTCTCAGGAGGATATTTCCATTACTGCTGCTTCCATAAGGCTTCACTGAGACCAACAAAAACATGGATAATAATTGGCTAGTACATCTCTGAATTATATCTTACTAGTATTTATGTCACTCATTTTAAGACATAAATGGATCAGTAACCACCTCTTGCTTTTTCCTCCACTGTTTATCTCTATAAACTAAAACATCAAAATGTAATATTGTTATAGATAGAAAATGTAGATTGTAGAAATTGTAGAAAATGGTATACATGTTACAAAAACAGTTCCATCTTAATTTCCTGGTTTTTTTTGACTTTGTCTTTATTTTGTTTTGTTATGTGTTTGCTATGAGTGTTTCAGGTGGAATCTATTTAATTAAGTTTTCTGTAAGTTGTCTTTTCTGAACACTGGAAAGATATAGCTGCGGCGTGGGTTTTTGCTCTCCCCGGCTGCACGCGGCTCTTGGGAGCCCGGCTGTGGCGTAGCTTCCACGTGCTGCCGGGGTTTGCTGCCGCGGGTTCCCGGACACGGCTCCGTGTCTCGGGCGCGTGGGCTGGCCAACCGCTGTTACCGTGCGCTAGGGACCCGGCAAAGAGGAAGGAATTTGTTCATTTACTCCGTGCTTGGCAGGAACGGTTTATTGGTCACGTGGCGCGGTTCGATGGAAAGACGCGACCGCTCCCCGCACTCGCATGGGAGAAAATGGCGTCTGACTGCCGGCGGGATAGGGCTTTATAGAGGGGCGGGGCGGGAGGATCCACGGCCTGCCGCCCAATAGGGGCGGCTGCCGTGGCGGTGACGCCAGCAACAGCGACCAACCAGAGAACCCCGCAGGGGCGGGCACCGAGCCGCGGGCTGAGCGGGATCGTGTGGCTAGCACGGGGTTTCCCGGGGCCGGACGGCAGGGTGGTTACAGGAGCAGCACAGGGGTAAGAGCCGGCAGCAGGCAACATGGGGGCAGAAACCGCGGGGGGGAACAACGCGGGGGAAACGCGGGATTACAGAACTTGACTTATTTTAACATAAATTAAAAACCCTAATCTAAACCCAAACTCCGGGATGCAACATATAGCTATATCTTAAATGATATTTATATTTAGAAAATTTTGAAAAAAGATTAATCTTTTAGTAGGAATTCTTAACTTAGATAAAGTTAAGAAAGGTAACTTATTTTCAGGTAGCTAAAATCCTAGTTGTCGTTCTTTAAGTATAAATCTTTGGACATCAAGGACAAATGTCTCCACCTGAAGAGGAAATCTAGCTAGGACACAGAGCCCACTCTTCAATCTCTAATGATTTAAAGAAATTTATAAATTAAAAATTATCTGGCTCATTTAATTTACTATTTTCATTTTCTTGTACTGTTTAATTCTTCTGAAGTAAATATATTATTTGTCTCTCTGCTGTTCATCAGCTATAACCAATCTCAAATAGAAAACCATTTTTTTATAATTTGCTGTATTGAAGCATTACGGTTCACTTTTTTTTTAATGTTGAAAGCCATTTTGAGTTATTTCAGTCATACTTCTATCATGTACTTTATCTACCAACTAGATACTAGAGATTCTAATAACTGTGCATGATTAAGAACCATCAGTAGTGGATGGAGTAATTATTCTGATTTTTCCCCTGCACAGTATTACTGCTGAGAGCTGTCTATTCTTTCTGCACTGGCAGCTGCTAAAACTTGTGATGCAAAATAAATTGTGCCTTCTAGAAAACACCAGTGGTGGTGATGGTGATGATGTTTTTGGTTTTTTTTCCTGGTTTTGTTGTTGTTGTTATGTTATTACTACTCTTGTTCAGTTGCTTTTATTAGTTAAAATAATTTTAAAGAAAGTTTTCCCAAACTTAAACAAATGAATAATTTTCCTTTATACAAGTTTCAAATCACTTCAGTGTTGGTAATAGGCAGGTCAATCAAAGTATGCTTAAACTACTAGTGGCATACTGAAGGAAAGAAAAGTTGAGTGGGTAGGTGCAAGATGTGTGGTGATTTATCTTGCCTGTATTCCAGCATCTACAAACAAAACTTCCAATGCACGTAGTCTGTTAGGTTTATTTTACCATTCATGGACAGAAAGAGTCTCACCCACAGGGCAACTTACTTATGTGTATAATATCTATCTTAAAAGGAGATTAATTGCCTCTGGAAATGCCTATTTTCTTTCATGGATGATGAAAAGAGCTTAGATGACTAGTTTATCCTGAACACTTAACTTTTAGCTAGAAGAAATTAGATTAAGCGAATCAAGGACATAACTGAAATACAAAAGCATGACTGGTGATATTTTAATACTAGTTTCACGAGGAAGATTATAAACTTGAGAATTTTAATAAAATGTATAAGTACAAATTAAATTCAGGCTTTATGCTTTCATCTGTCCATGTGAAGCTGTTTTATGCTATTTGAGATGTGATTTGATACGAGAGAATTTTTTTGAATCTGACAAATTAGACATTGGGTTTAGAGGAAAGCTGGACACGTCTGAACTGGCAGATGGAGACCACCTAAAACATAATAAAACATTTCCAACAAAAGTAGTACTATTGCTGTTTGTAGAATTGAAAGCAGACAATAAAAAGCCCTGGTTTCCCATACATGGTAAAACAAGCAAGCATGTGACTAATCTAAGGACCCTACCAATAAAAAACTGAAGAACTGTAATTATAAATGTAGTCTAGCAGACTCTAATCAAGGCTATCATTATATGGAGTCCCTCAACACCTCCAGCAGGGACCAAGGAGTGGGCTTTGAGTGGACCCTGTGGACACACACAGCTGCTCACTAAGTCCTCTCCCCCATAAGGAGAGGGAGATAACTGAAGGAACATGAAAAGACTTATAGATTGTGTTAACAGTAGTTTCACAGGAGAAGTAAAAGGTGCACACACAAACAAATAACAGATAAAAAAAAAATTTATTCAGTGCATCCCATTGACAGGCCGATGTTTACTGACTCCTTAGAAAGCATGGTATGAGCATGTGTAATAGCTTCTTAGACAGAAAGTGCCATAACCACTAATGTCCATGTCTCCTCCTCCTTTCCTTGAACTTTTCTTGCCAAGCCTTATGTCAGGTGACCCAGTAGTACCCCTCACACTTTCTTGCCCATCCCCAGACTCCTCATTGTGTGAGAAAAATATAGCTTGACACTGTGCAAGCATTTTTCAGCAACAGGAAACATTGGCAAGAAGATCATCCAGTCTAACCCCACTTCTAAGGCAGAGTCAGTTGAAGCATGTTGGCTAGGACTGTGCACATTTTTGCACAGATGGAGATTCTACAGCCTATCTGCACAACCAATTGAATTGTGACTACTTTGAAAATTTGACTACTTTCACAACAAAAAGAAGTATTCTCTCATATTCAGATGGAATTAGTTTTTCTGTTCTCTATCAGCTCTTGCCCTAGTAGTGAACATTACTGAGAAGAGCCTGTCTCCTTTTTCATTCCCTCTCATCCAGTTTTTAAACACACTGATAAGTCTCTGCTGAGCCTTCTCTTTTCCAGAGCAGAGTTGAAGTTTTCTCAGTTTCTGTCCTAACCCATCATCAAGGTGGTGATATCAATGAAGATGTAAAATCATATCCAGTAACAATCCTTTATAATCATCTGTTAAAAAAAAACTTGTAACTACTAACTAAAGCCCTTTTTGGTCAAAAGGTCCATACTCCAATTTTCAGCTTTCAGGTCTGTCCTCCACCACTTTGGCTATATATATTCAACTTTTATCTCACCAGTGTGTTTAGGAGGAAGCAAGCTGAGGAAAATGGTGTGGAATAATTTGCTGAAAGTCTAGTTAAACAAAATCTACCATACTTCTGATGTGGACAGAAAAATGGTACTTAATCGTAGAAGATGATCAGATTAGTCAGGCAGGATTTGCCTTTGATAAATCTGTGCTGGCTTTTCCCAAACACTTCCTTCATTTGGCAATAGTTTATAAGAGGACTTATTCCATTACTTTGCCAGGGACTGTAGCAAGTACAAAAAACCAGTACAAATACCCCAATTACTTCAAAACCACAGACATAAATTGAATGGGATAAAAATATAATTAAATTGAAATTATTTTAGCTTAATAAATTCCATAACAATAGTTATAATTATTTTTCATATGTTTTATTGTATTTTTTCATCAGCCAATCCATTTGCATAAATATATTATTATTAACTTCAAAATCATCCAGTGAGTCACATAGACTGACCCTTTAATTGCTACCATTCTTCTCAAAATAGGTTTTATTAAGACCAAAGGGTAAGTTTATAATCCACTGATGTAGAGTACTAAAGAATTTACACTGGTTCAATTTTGGTAATTAAATAGATTTTATTTTATGTGTGGATTCTAAAATATAATCTATATTATTAATTTGCTTTTTCTATAATTCTAAACCATTCAATTGGTTTCTGTATAATTGCTATGCCCAAGGAATCTCAGGAAAAAAAAAAAAAAAATCTTTAGAGAATCAATTTCTGATAAGAAAGAAGCCTGCTTTAGGACTGCTCTACTGTCCCTAAAGTAAAACTGTTTATCTAAGCAGAGGCAGCATTCAGAATCTTACTTCTCTCGTTGAACACTAAGGCTATTAATTTCTGAATAATGCAAGCCATATAATCAATGAAAGATAAAATATTTCAGCCTAGTCATAGCAAGAATGCAATGCATGATTACAGAAGTTGCACAGGGAGGAAATGAGGAAATATATATATATATATATATATATATATATATATATAAAATAGGTATATCCTAATTGTTTTTTATCCATAAGGAGGTGAAAAAAAGTGATATTCTAAGCTTCTCAGCTGTCCATAATTTTGGAAAGAATATGAAGAGGAAAATAACATTTACTTTAATAATAGTACTAATTTCTGCAGTGTGTTTTACATCTAACAGTATACTTTCAGGATGTTAATTTGCTGTCATATCAAATTCTTTAATATGTCAAAATTTAGAAATTTTACTGTATTAATGCTATTAATGCTATTGATGGGAGCTAGAGAGTGACTAATGAGAATTAATTTTGTCAAATTTTAGACACTCAGTCTTTATCTTCTTGCTAAGCTCTTACTCTGTTTTCCCAAATCATAAAGTATTCTCCCCATACACTGCTTGAGCAAAGATTACTTAAAAATATTATTGAACACTTCTCTCAAAAAAGTTAACCTCCTGCAAGATCTACCTGTATTTATCTATCAGGAAACACTGAGGGCAGAGATGTGTTGCAAGGACTATACCTTTATGGCCTTTAGCCCTCAATGTTATAACTAGAGGCAAATGTTGTCCGAGAGCTCAGGATCAGAAACAGAAAATCTTCTTGGTAGCTATCTGCACTTGTTTCTCTTACAAACAAAAATAAGACTTATAATTTCTTATTTTATTTCTTATAAAATATATTGGGTGAACAATAAATGTGGGAAGGACTGACAAGTTCCTTTGTATTGTGACATTAGAAGTGAGCTTGGTGACCCTGTAGAGAAGCAAAGTCAAGTCCCTGAATTTTGTAAGAAGGAACTTTCATCTGTTTAAGAGCAGGTCACTGCGATCCCCTGGGTAATTGTCTTTAGGGACAGAGGGGCTGGCCAAAGCTGGCAACTTTTTAAGGCCACTCTTTCTTAGAGTTTAAGAGCTCTCTATGCTGATGTGCAGGAAATCAAGTAAGACAGGCTGGAAACTGGCATGACTGAGCAAGAATCTCCTTCTCAAACTGAGGAGTAAGAAAGAAATGCATGACCAGTTGAGACAAGGGTAGGTGATCTGAGGACATCATCAACAGGTGTGCAGATGGCATGAAGTTGAGCAGTGCAGTTGGTATGGACAAGCTTGAGAATCGGGCCCATGAGAACCTCATGAGATTCAACAAATCCCACTGCAAGGTGTTGTGTTTTTTTTTTTTTTTTTTGTCCACCTACTACTCAGAGTGGAGTAGATACCTCTGCTGCAGCCTATGGGGAGCTCTCTGCTGGACCAGGTAGGCATGCCCTGAAGGAAGCTGCTGCCTAAGGAGAGGAGTCCATGCAGGGGCTGGTTTACTAACAGGACCTGTGGCCCATGGGGAACCCACACTGGAAAATCTATTCCTGAGGGTTTGTATCCTGTTGAAAGGACCATGGTGAACCAGTTCATGAAGGGCTACAATCTTTGGGAAGGACCCAAGCTGGAGAAGTCCAGGAAATTCTTAATGCAATAAGAATTGCAATAAGACTTCACCTTTCTCTCTTGAACAATTTAATTATTACAGATAAACATATTCTCCCACTCTCCCCAAACCAGCTTGAACCATCTCAGAAATAATAGATTTGATTCTTTTGTCTCACATGCTCTTTGAAAACTTGTATCAGTATGCTATTGAAAAAGAAGGATAAAATATGCATATTCACATTTGCTGTTCTTCAAAGGACACAGGAGTATTTGTGCAGAAATGTGAAGTAGAATGATAAACCTATGTAGTTTCTTTCCTTTTTTCATTTATGGGGAAGTGAAAGGAGAGTATATTTCTCACTGGAAGTGTGTGGAAGGAATATAATTCTTCTTGCATATATATAGATAGAATACACAATTTAATGCAAATGCAATGTCCAAACTCTGTATAAAGAACAAAATAAATTTGTGCAGATTCATCCCTGTGAATGCAAGGAATATTTCTAAGACTAAAAAAAAAAAAAAAAAAAAAAATTAAAAAATTTATTCTGATGGAAACTCTTCAGCCATTTCCAGTTTTTTAGATTCTTAGATCTAGTATTGCAGACACAAAAATTTTAAAATAACATAAGCCCCAACTAATAAGTTGAAGCCCCAGCAAGTTTAAGTTATAAAATTACAATAGAGGAAATTTATTTGAAAAAATTATAGGAGCAGAAATAGTTTTCTGCCTAATAATATTCAATACACTGAATAATATTATCACACAGAAATGTATGCACTATGATTATTTGTCTCTACAGATAATGGTCTTCATTCCAAGCAAGGAACTTGTTTATAGACTTTTAACCTTTTAAATGTATCTCTTTTTGCCATTTCTTTTTCTTATTACAAATGGATTGCATCATAAAGCTATGAAAAGGATACTTGTTTTCTTTCTTTACAAAGAGTATACTTAAATGACACTAAGACTAGATTCTAAATACTAAAAATTTCTGGATTTCAGTGTGGTCTTTGTGCTCTTTATTCTATATACCATCCAGTCAAAACTAAGAATGTTTCATTAACAATAATTATTAAAGAATTCAGGAAAGGTTAATTACAGGAGTACTTAGTACTAAAATCATCACAAAGTTATCAAATGAAAATGTTATTTGGACTGCTGTCTGATTTTTAATGTCTTCTGTTCAGTTTTTTCCATTTAATCTTAACCAAGACACCTTAAAAAGACATCTAGAAAGAACATGCCTAAATTTGATTTTGATTTAATAATACATGTGTACTGTATGCAACTTTTAAATTATTTGTTGACCATGGTAAGAAAACAGACAATCCAAGCAGATGTCATTAAACACTGGGAATCAGTAAATGCTCTGCAAACAGTGCTTGCAGAAACAACCACATATATCACTTCAATCTCTGATGCTTTATTGGACACAGAACTTGCATTTCAGTGGTTTCTATCCTGTTAGTGAGATTTATTAATCTCTTCTATCTCTTCTTGGGATACTTGCTGTTTATTTGGAGGTTAAGAACAGATGTGCATTTTGGACTTCAAAGTTATAACTTTTGGAACTAAAAAATAAAATCCTTGGTTAAAAATTATCTACTTGCTCAGATCCAGTTTTTGGGTGTTTTGTTGGTTTGCTTCTTTGACTTTTTCTGCATTTTCTTGGGATTTTTGTTTGGCTTTGTTTGTTTTTTTTTGTTTGTTTTGTTTTGTTGGCTTTTTGTTTGTTTTTGGTTGGGGTGTTTTTTTTGGTTTTTTTTTTTTTTTTTGGTTGGCTTTTTGTTATTTTTTTATTAATGGGGGATATTAATGTTGCTGTTTGGGCTTGGGGTTTTTTGTGTTTACTTTCCAAACAAGTCACATTCATGTTACTGTTGCAATAGCAGCATATTCAGTGGACCAATGCATACCAACAAAGCCATTAATTTTTGATGGATTGCAGTGTTGACTGCATGAATACACAGTGATGTTTTATAGGCTTTCCATACAGTGTAAATTGCATAAGAGTTTTCAGATAATAGATGTTGCATATTGCTTTTCCTAAGGGATTTTTTTTCATTCAGTTAGCCACTATTCACTTCTATTTGCTTTTCATTAGAAGGTTTTTTGATTGTTGGCTGGGAAGTAATAGCATATGTAAGCAGGAGCAAGGGACTATATATACACCAAGGATTTAAAAGTGTGGCTCC
This sequence comes from Vidua macroura, assembly GCF_024509145.1. Lineage (NCBI taxonomy): Eukaryota > Metazoa > Chordata > Aves > Passeriformes > Viduidae > Vidua > Vidua macroura. The sequence continues at coordinate 55,221,327 of NC_071572.1, read as the reverse complement.
TCTTATCAGGCACAATGTCCTCTAAGGGTGCATTTTAGCTTTAATTTTTAAATTATTATCTGCAAACCAGGAGGAATTTGATATCTGCCTGAATGAACATTAAAATATAAACGTAGGACAAAAATAGTGCATTTGTAAGAGTGTTGGGGTTTTTTGTTTGTTTGGGAGTTTTTTGGTGTGTTTTATTATACATGCAAGTATATGCACTTTGAACAGACCCACAACAGATCAAAGGCAAGTACCATAGGACACATTTTTGACATCCATCTATGTTCACTAAGGATGCTAAATGCTAAAATTGAACTGGACTGCAATTCTATCATTGATAAAGATAATAAAACACAATACAAATTCAGGGAATATACATAAAAACAGACTTAAGCCTGTTATCACAGACTTGCATGAATGCAGAAATATACCCTGATGTATGACAGATTTTTTATTGTTCATAAACAATTATACACCATTTCAGTATCAGTTTATAAATAAAGACGTTATTCTTTTTTCAATGTTTTTAAACTTCAGGAATAAACAAGTATTAAAGTAATATTAACAGTTCAGAAGGTAATTAAACTACAATATTATGTAGAGGTTTTGAAAAGGCAGGGTTTACTAATAGCTCATAAAAACAATTTGTCATTAAGAATAAAAATATTAAAAAAGGATGAGGAAAAAGGCAGTAAAATAATTTGATATTTATAGTTTGAAGGAAGTAGTGGAAATGTGTATTCACAAGCATGTAGTGAGTTCACTAAGGTAAACACTGAAATATGGTAACAGGATTTAATTATTTAGGACTGTGCTGTCATTCATGTGAGACCTGGACAGGATAGAGTTGGGTGGAGAGGAACTGTCTGAAGTTTAACAAAAAGTAAGTGCAGGGTCCTGCACCTGGGGAAGAATTAACACCCTGCACCAGGAGAGGATGGGAGCCAGACTTCTGGAAAGCAGCTCTGCAGACTAGAACCTGGACAACAAGCTCTCCATGAGCCAGAAGTGCATCCTTGTGGCCAAGAAGGCCAATGGTACCCTGGGGTGCATTAGGCAGGTCAAGGGAGCTGATCCTCCCCCTCTGCTCATCCCTGGTGAGGCCACATCTGAAGTGCTGTGCCCAGTTCTGGGCTCCTCAGTATGAGAGAGACATGGAACTACTGGAGAGGGATTGGTGAAGGGGAATGAAGGTTAGGGGACTGGATGATTTCTTTTATGAAAGTTCCACCTGTATATGAGGAAGAATTTCTCTACTCTGAGGGTGATTGAACACTGGCACAGGCTGACCAGAGAAGTTCTAGAATGTTGTAGGTTGGGTTGATTTAGTCAGGGATTTTATTCATGTTAGTTAGGTTTGTTCCTTGTACTCCCCTATTTTTCCCTCGCAGTGGTTTGCTCCAAGTTGTTTACCCAGGAAAGTTCCTGCCACTCAGACCTGTCAATCTTCTCACTTCTCCCAGTTTTCTCCTTATTGGATTCTGTCAGTCAAGGTTTGCTCACTCCCTGATGAGTGTCAATCTTGTAACCACTCCCTGCTTCTTCATGAAAGTTCTGCATCAATCATCCCACCTTAGCCTTTCTATTTGTCCCAGAACGCTGTACCCACCTCTGTTATGTTACCATTGGTTGTTATAATCCATGTCACTTCTCTATCGTTTGTCCCTATTGGGCGAGCCAGGTTTCCACCCCTGTCCACCCAGCCCCTACTTAATCTGCTGCAACCCTTCATCTGGCAGCCTTTGCTTTGCATTGCACTGAGAGCAATTTGCTCTGACCACGCATGGGGGAATAAAAGTTCTTAGGCTCGCAAGCAAAGTGTCCTTCTCTCGTCCCTTTGTCTCCTCTCAGCGTAAAGCTACCAAAGCTGCGTTACCTACGCCGCAGCGCTCAGCATTACCAGGGAGGCAGACACCATAACCCTGGAATGTCCACACTCATGTCGCAGCCACTCGGCCTCTCATAGGCAGTGCTAGCCAGCTCTTCTCGACTGCTTGAGGTTGTAGCAGGAAGCCGCCGCACTGGAGTGTCCTGCAAATCACTCTGAAGGTACTCAAAACCACATCTGGACATCATTTCATGCAACCTGATTTAGGTGAACCTGCTTTAGCTGAGGGATTGGACTAGATCTTCTCTAGAGATTCCTTCCAAAAAGCGGCAGTGCGTTGCATTTCCTGGCCCTGGTTGGCTCCCGAGCGCCCAGCTTGGGTGCCTTGGCTTCTCGTTGGGGTAGGTGTTTGCCACTACTTCTGGGTGCTTCTGTTGCTGTGCCCCAGGGTGGGCTGGCCGCGTGTTGCCGTTGGCACGAGGGAAGAAATGAAGAGGCAGGAAATTCTTCCAAATCCATCCGCGTAGCGGCTGGATGCTTTATTGGCCAAAAGAGCTGCGACGGAGAAGTTGCAGCCCGCTCCCAACCTTGCTTGGACGAACCTGGCAGTGAGGCTGGGGAGCTGCAGAAGACTATAGAAGGAAGGATAGGGGAGGACGGGAGCCCTCCGCCCAATGAATACAGATGCTGTGGCGGTGACGTGTACCACAGTGACCAACAGGAACACGGCGGGGGCAGACACGGGGCTTTGGGTTAATGAGACTGCGGGAATGGGGTGATGAGCACGGAATCCTCAAGAGCTGTAAGGGAGTGGTTACAAGAGTGACAGGGGGAAACTCCAATGGCAGGCAGCCTGGAGCTAGCCACTGCAGTGGGGGGAAAACACGGGGGATGCATGAGGGTACACAGAACCAGCAAACTTAACAAAGATCAGAACCTCTAATCTGAACCCAAACCCAGGATGCAACACCAATACTCCATTGCATAATTCTATGATTTGAAAAACAGATCACCCAGTTTTATGACTAGCAATAGTCAGTCACACATACACACAGTCATAATGTAAGCAATTGCTTTTGAAACTTTGGGGCAGAGCTTAGTCTCTGAACTGTTGAGAAAAAGTCGTTCCCTGTAGCATAATACTATTGGATTGGCCAGATTCATTATGGGACTTGGAAAGTTCTTTTCTCCCCAAATATCAGGATACTATACTTCATGGGACTTCATTGAATCAGTGACATACCATAATACTTGAGAAATGAAATGGTGTGTATTAGAATATTTGCATATATACAGAACTGTGGGAAAGTGTTCTCCCAGCTGCAAAACAGACAAGCAACTCCTTTAAATTCACAGCCTTCCTATGCCAGCTGATTCGTGGTGAAGGCTGAACATAAAGGAGACATTAGCATTGTACAACCAAGCTGATAAGAAATTTAATTCCAGGTATTGTCCTACATAAAAAAAAAAAAATAGATAAAACACCAAAAAAACAATATGTTACATAAGAAATTAAATTATATTAGTGTCATTTTATTGTAAATGCATAATATATTTAAATGTTTTCTATCGTTTTAAGCTCCCATGTTTTCAGAAAATAATAATAAAATATATTTTCATGGGAAAGGATTTTATCCATGGTAAAATTAGTGACAACATGACCTCAAAGGTATTCCAAAATATTGATTCATTCAGGTGCAACTGGTGGAATAGTAATTAATAAAAAAGTAATTTTAAAAGTGTTTAGGAAATTTGTATTTTTAAGATATTTTTCATTCTTATAATGGTTTTAATTTTGAAGCTCTCATATTTTAAGCAATTAAAATACTTGAATAATGAATTCTTTTTTTCAAAAATTAAACAAAGTATTTCAGATTAAGCTAAACATGACAATTGTTATTTTTTTAAATTAAAAGTAAGAAAAAACTGAATAAAATCAGCAATTTTCTAATATTTATTTTTTAGTTTTGCTTTTAAACAAAAGCATCTAATAGATAGTATCTGAATTGAGAATATAACTGTGTTACTGCATTTTTAGATGAGTGGTAGGTGGGTTATGAGGATGTAGGAGAAGGAAATCCTTTCACAAATACGTGGGTAATGATGAGGACATTAATATTGTCCAATAAGTAGTGAGTCTCAAGGTTGCATGGAAGATTGTTCAAGTATAAATGTTGGCATTTGTGGTGACTGAAGTGCGATGTGAGGTGTAGCATTCACACTCCATACTTTGACCTGGACATGATGAAGGCATAAATCACTCTGGCAGGATAGCATGCAGACACCTGGCCTAGAAAAGGAGAGTGCGGAGTGGGGAACACCCAAGAACAGCATGTTTGGAAAATATAGTCATTAGAGGGTGAAGCATACAGGAGGTGTGAGCCAAATCTCTCTGGCCTAGTGTAAAATGGGTTGTGAGCTAGACTTTATTCTTGGCACACTTGTTTTGTCATTTCTTTTGAGCTAGCTAGCAGTGTTAATGATTCAGAAGGTTGATAATGAAGAAAAGATTTTTTTTTTTTCTGTCTACATATTCAGTCTAGGATGCAATCTGAATATAATAATTGATGGAATAGCTTTTCAAACTGTGTATTGACAAATACTCTCAATTTCAAGATGAGACTATTTCAAGCATGTGGACTTTAATGACTCTAACTATATATATATTTTTTTATCTCTGTTGCCTCAATAGGAGAGCTAAGAAGGGGAAGGGGAAAACAGGTATCATGTTTGAAAATAAATTTATCTGCTAACACAGAAATTTCCAATGAAATGACAAGAGTTTTACCCAGCTGTGCAGAAGTAATAATTTGAGGGAAGGAAAAATTAGTTTGAATATTTTTCTGTCTCCCTGCAACTTCAGTTCCTCTTATATACACAGTGAATAAATGTTTCTTCTTTTCTGTCTGTAATTGTAAGGAAGACTGTACTATGAACTTCGATGCTCTACAGCCAGCATATAAATAAATAATAAATATTGAAACTGTGAGCTTTGTAAAATTCTCAAGGGGCTCTTGAACAGAAAGATGACAGTGTGGGCTGTTGGAAAACTCTTTCTTTCTTAGATGTATTTGGTAATAGCAGTAATAATATAAAGAAGAGCAGAATCAACATGAATGACAGTACCATCAAATAATATTTTGCAAGCTATCAAAACATTAGTTAAGGGTCTTAGTTCAATAATTCTTGATTCACAGATGCATTGTTCCATAGAAGTTAGTAGCAATTAGCTATATGATTTATGCTAAGAATCTATCTAGGTTTTTTGAAAAACAGGAAATGTTTTCTGAAATAAGAACTTTTTTCAATATAATAGTGGCTGAAGTAAAAAATCTGAGAAATATATTTGACAGACAGGAACAAAAATTTAAAATATTCAGAAAAGTTTGTTAATGGAAATTCATTTTATGAGTGATTTCAAGTTTTTGGGGTCCAAAATGTTCCATTTGTTGAAGGAGAGAACAAGGACATACTATTTATCTATGGTTAAATTCATGGAAATAAGACCTAACATATTCTGTATAAATCATGGTGAAAATCACAGAGAGTATTTTTCAGATCATTCTGCTTCAGACTGATCATTAAGCTGACACACATTTCATTTCAGGTTTGTATTTTTAAATACTCACAACAGCTGTGTGCTAGAGATTTATGGATTCAAATTTTCACTGTATTGTGAATAATGAGCATTGAATATTTAATATTTTTGTATATCATTCTCTGTCGTACTTTGTAGGGGTAAAAAAGAGAGAAATACAGACTTTTTCATTTTCAGTCTTTATTTCCATCAAGTTGTTCTCAAAAATCTTATGAGTATTCAAGAAGAGATGGGTGTTTAGAAAAAAAATGTACAACCAAATAAAAACTGGAAATCTGTTGATGTTTTTCAGTAAAAATGAAACCAAATTTTCAGTAAAACTTATCCTACTTTGAAACGCATTTACTCATCACTAATATAATAAATTTATTAAAACGAAGTAATGCATGGTCATACATGATTATAAATAAGATATATTTTGAAACTGTCCTAAATATATACTATGATGAAAACATGGCAAAAATCTCTAAACAAAAAAATCACGCCCAAACAAAAACACAAAAAAATCCCCAAACAAAAACAAACAAGCAAACAAACCTAACAAACAAAAAAAAAAAAAAAAACAAAAATAAACCAACAAAACAAAACAAAAGCAAGGAAAAAAGTGGAATGAAATAATGAACCAGAATATAGATCTTAATATTTTTTACCTGGCTGTTCATTTTTTCAAGGATTTACATGAGGTTTTTAATTTATTGTGTACTCTGTTTTCAAAATGCTACATTCCTGTTCAACCTTATATAAAATACTACTAGATAGAAGGGACAGATACTCTTCATCATTTTTTCTGATCAGCATATTTTTTCCTTGTTCTTTAATTACTTAGTAATTACGAGTTTAGATCCAGGAGCGGGGAGGGAGGAGGGAAGAAAAAAAAAACCAAAAGAAAAAAAGAAGTAAAAGAAAATAAAACAACCAAACAAGAAAACCCCCATAATTTTTAGCAGTATGTTTTCTGCGTTCAGTAGTACAGCCCAGAAAATCCTTTCCCTAAAGTAAATCAGAACATAAGTAGGTAACATAAGTGAAATAAATGAGTTTCTAGTTTATGTGTGTGATGCTTACTAGGTAGAATAATGCAACCTATAAGTGCAGATGTATAAGTGTGGTGTGTACACACTTCTTGAGAGCTTTAAACAAATCAGCTATATATATGAATATTATTTTAGTAATTTACTTCAGAATTGCATGGCAGCTTCATTTAGAAGAGTATTTCACTACCAGGCTTGCCTGTCTTCTTATTTTATTGATTATGAAGGCAAAGTTAAAATGTTATTGAATCATTGCTTCATCGCAATTTTAAATTTTAATTTGAATGGATCAGAAGACTGTCATGTTGTAGCAAGGACTTCTTAAAAACAGGAAAAAAAGTATCTTTTATTTGTATTGAAAATTTGTCCTAGTAGGAAATAAAAAGTGGAGTCTTTAAAAGCAAAATATGTGCTGTTCTAGTAAAAAGATTAGGCAAGAAATACGAGTTCCTCCAATACCATGCAACAAAACAATACTACACACAAAATAGTATTATTCTAAATGAAATAGTTCTGAAAATACATACTCAGAGATAAAAGAAATCATATTTCAGTGGCACCTGAAACAGAAATTAGGATTAAAACTATTTCCACCAAACAGTATTCAGAGTCATAGTAAAAATCTCATAGCCAGTCTAAGTAAATTGCATAGAAAACTGGGCAGGATAGGGAACTGAATTATAAGAAGAAGGCATGTTTTATGGACTATCAGACAAGACATCAAGAAAAAGATGTTGCTTTTGCTGGACTGAGAAGGCCCAGGAAATAACTGTGTATTTATAGCAGGCATCTAGACTTCTACTACAGTAGAAAGGAACACTTATTGCAAAGTAGATGAATTTGACCCATAGTGTGTTTTCTCCTAATTAATGAAATAAAGGAACATAAAATGACTGTCAGATGCTTTACATGTCTAACTTGGGATGGATCCTTTACTATCTATGACATTATTTTTTGGACAATGCCATTTACAATAATGATGAATCACAGGGCAGAAAAGAAAATTAATGTATAGATATTAATAGACAAAACCAAAATTTTTAAGTCATCGTGTTGTTTGCAGCAACAGAGAAATTAACATCTTACATTTTCTTGACATAGGTAAAAAGACCTGAGTCTTGAACTGCACTTCCTTTTCTTTTAATCATCAGCAATAGGTGGTTTCAAACATATTTTTATAGTAGCCCATTTCCAACTGTATAAAAATCCTGACTCTAAATGACTTAATGAAGCAATCTGATGATTTTGATGACACTTAGCTCTGCAGACACACATCAGGAAGTTTCTGTTCATACATTTTATTTGATTATTCCTTGAAAATAATTCAAAAATTTAAGATAGACATATCTATATATGTTCTTTTGCTGTTCTTGTCATGATGCTATTATGGATCAAGTCACCAATTTAGACCTATTATGAATGCTGTGAACATTTCTGAGATGTTGTGCCCGAGAGGTGTTAAAAATCAGGAAAGCACAGCACCAAGATTACAGTCAAAAGAAAAAATGTTTTTATTTCCTACATTCCTTAAAATTTGCTGTTCATGTTCACATCTTCATATGACAGAAGATATGGGGAGATTGCTTTTCATTGTTAAAAAATGTCTTTTTTGACACTAAGTAGTTTTATAGAGCTCAGTATGTTTCTAACTAAAAATTCAAAATTAACTCCTGTCTTTGAAAAATGTTTTGAAGTATGCCAAAGCTTCAGAGTTTTCTCTTGAAAAGGTATCTTCATAATGACATTTTTTCCAATAATTTTCATGTTTCAAAAGAACTCAAAAACTAGGAGGAATTGGCTTTCTTCATCATTACAAAAAGAATTTTCCTAATTTGATATTTCTTTTCTAAACACAGTAGTGATTTTGATCATGCAGATAAAATTCTGTGACAAGGTTGTTCTTTTGTTACCTTTTCCATTGCAGTCTAGAATGGGAATTAATTAATGGATACTTATGTATATACATATATATATATATATATATGTGTATGCTCACTGCCCAAAAAGTTTTATAGCACTAAGTGAAATAGTGATTGATCATTTGGTAAATTTAAAAATGTGGATAATATTTATTTCCATTTTTATCACATTCCTTGAAAGCATAAGTACATCTCATTCTGCTGGTTGTGTGACTTAATATTATTTCAAGATCTAATCAAAATATAAATTTTTTCCTTAGAACAGGTTAATATTCTAGATTAAAATTTTTGAATGTATCTTTCACATGCATTTCAGTGGGATTTAAGCATCAAATGTGAATTAATAATATACATACTTCTCTGGATTTTAATTCAACTTTCCAAATCTTCTCATGAAAATTCAGTGGGATTTAAGCTTTAGGCAGGTATCAGAAGAGCAGTTGCTGCAGCTATAATTTAAGTTCCCAACTTTATGGAATTTACAGCACTGAGTAAGGCGCTAAAGATGAGATTCTGTCTCACAGACTTCACTTTCTGTCCCATGGCAAGAAGAGTCATAGTCTTTTAGTGTTCATATATTATATCCTTCAAAATATTCCAGAGTAAAACCTAGTTGCCTTAATCATATACACTTCCATCATAAAGCTTTCTCTATTAAGAGAAGGCTTCTCTGTCATAAGCTCCTACTTACTTTTGCTCAGAAACTGTACCACAGACAGCTGTTCCTGATGGATAGGACAGGGAATCATTAAACTCTTATCTAGAGATGTACTACAATGCACTGATTCCCAAGAGGTCTTGGGAGGCATTAGGAAAAATTAAAATGGGGTTTGTTTCCAGCTTTTTTACCCTTTTTATTAGATATATAATGACTTTCCTTCATCAACAGGGATTAAAAACATGAAAATATTCCCAGGGCTGCAGAAAACTCCTTGACAATAAACAGAAATAAATAATAGAGAAAAATACATGCAAATCTGTTTTCCACTAAACACCCTCTTGCCAGGGATATTGTCAGATTATTACTAAATTTTAAGCATTCACATCTCAAAGCAGAATTAAGATAACTGGTCTGCTATTTATTCTGCATGGACAGAGTGTCCACTTATGTCTGTGGATAATGTATATTATAAAATCCATCACTGGGCCCTATATTTATCCTATCTAGCCTCAAGAGGTGCCCTGAGCATATTTTATGGTCTGTGGAGAAAAAGAGAAATGCACATAGGATTGTTCGAACCACCTACAATCTTAACCGTATTTCAGATGTGACTATTTTGCATGGCTGATTATAGAATGGATTTAAGAGAATATGAATAGCAGTGCTGGCTTTTGAATTTACTGGAGGCAAGTGTGTGGGGAAAAACCCACAGCCTTGCTTGAACAGAATGGCACATTTTTATGGAACTAGAGATTCTCCCTCATCACCATAAAAATTATAATTAAAAGCGATGATTTTAAGACCAATCAAACCTTCTGAGAACAACACTAGGCAATATTTCACATACCAAAATGTTATGTACATATAGTTAAGTCTTAAATTTATATGGACTTGACTACTTCATAGCTTATATTGGAACATATTTGGAGGATATTTTCTTCCCTTCATTTCCCTTCCCTTTTTCCTTCCTTTCCTTTCCCTTTCCTTGTTTCTTTTTTTTTCCTTTTCCAATTTTTTTTTCCACTTTCTCCCTTCTAATATATATTTTTTAAAATTGTAGCCCTTTTTTTTACTTTTTTTTTGTAGTAAGTAACTTCCCTGAAATGCATGGAGTATTTGTTTATATATATCAGAGAGAATCAGAATCTTTGATGTGTAATAAACATGTTCTTATTTACAATCCTTCCTGGGAGCTTTGCATAATTTATCATTCTTCTTGGTGGTTGTGATAATGTTAAAAAGTGCTTCCCATAAAAGACTTCACATAATTCCTCACATAATTCAAGTTACATGCAAGAAATAAATGTTTAGCTATTTCAGGTTTGGCTATTTAATCACATAACTGGCACACTTAGAGCTTTTGTCAGTGCTCCCCAGAAAAATTTGTATGGGTAAGGGTTTACTATGGAACCTGCCATTATGTTATTGGTCACACTATTCTCCGACCCTGGCTTTGAAACAGCATCTGTAGTAAGGTTGAGAAACTCTTTCAGATAACTGATGAAGTATAGACATTACCCTGAATTTGTTCTTTTTTATTTTGCCAAGTCATATAAGTTACTTAAGAACTGACTGTTCAAAAACAATGTTCTGTAACACTGTGTCAGGTAAGAAGTGAAGTCACGCAAGCCTCAAACGTGTTTAACAAGCGGCAGCGGTGGCTAGTGCCAGTGGTTTGTGTGTGGCTATGGGATAAAGAGCAAATAATTAATACTTAAGATGTAGAAGGAAAAAGAAAAAGTTCATCTCAATTTTTCCTTTATTTCAATTCACCTTGGACAGAGCCATTGCTGTTAGGTTTATTTCTTCCAGGTGATTCTCACAATTCTAATATACCCTTTAGTAAAAATCCACAGAGTTGCTTGTGGATTTAGGATTCATAGCATCACTAAGGTTAGAAGAGATATCTGAGATCATTAAGTCCAACGTGGAACATCAAAAAATGTTCTCAGTTGAAACTATGCAAATAAGATGATATACCATGAATGAGATAATCACTGCCCCAAAAAGAAAACTGGATAATTTTTGAAAAAAATCTATAGCTTGAGAGCTGAACCATAGGTTGAAATTTTTATTTAAAACAGAAGACTGTCCATCAAAATGTATGCCTCTACCGATAATTTGACACTCTAACAAATTGTACAGTAACATGTATAGTCAGATATACCACACAATGCTTCCCATTAATAGAAAATGGATGTGAAAGGCAGGCAGCCAGGATCTTTTTATTTAGATCTTTACATCAATTTTACATTGGTATTGAAACCTACCAAAGGTTCTTAGGATGAAAGAAAAATCTATTTTTTTTTTTTTAATTTACAATGTCAGTTGATCTTTTGAGTAAATTATACAATGCTTATAGATGTATGTGGTATTAATATACACTTTATTTGACAGTAGATTTTTCTCATTCTGGGAGATGAATTCAGAGACAATGGAGGTACAGTTTTCAAGATATGCCATAGTATTATATATTTTTCTGATATTTAAAAAAAATCTCTGCAAAAAAGGGTAAACTTCAATTATATTTTTATCAGTTTCCATCCAAAAAAAAAAAATCTTGACTCCAGTTTAATTGCATCTATGATAAAGCTATTCAAGAAGAACAGTATTGTGAACTTATAAAGAATTTTGCTTCTTCCAATTAAAATCAAGTCAAATGAATCTTGTTATTTTTAAAATCATATTTTAGTAAAAGAAAATGATACCAATAACATTGCTTTGTCTTACCTGAATTTTCCACTTTTTGGATCCATAATACTAATATTGCAAAATACTAATATTACTAAGTCAACTAGGGATCAAATTTTATACTTTAAATATACTGGTATTATATCTAATGTTCAGGTAAAACATATGATAAAAAATTGTGAAACTGAATACAGAATTTAAGGAAAATACAGCTTAATAAAAATGAAAAGGCAAAGTGTTTGGGAGTATCATTTATCAGACAATGAATTATATCTTGCTTCAGAGACTGTACATTTTGCTGTGACCTTCATTTGCTATTTCTACATCGTGCTAAAATTACCTTTGGGCTTTGGTACAAAAATTTTGTAGTGTAAGTTTGGCACCAAATAAAAAGGCTGAGAAAAGGTGATGGAACAATCAAGAGTCATTAATGATGAATGACTGGTGGCCCTGAATATATGAGATTTCAACCGGGCTGTTGACTTTGACTGATATTGAGTATAAAAGTCAGGGGTTGAAGTGGAGCCTTTGATTTCCCCAGTGGAAACATTTAGGGATATTGCTTTCTAAATAAGGGATGGATCAGTGACATGGAGGAAAAAGAGATCAGGATTCTGAAGGGCAATCAGCTCTGCTAATAATTTAGATTTTTTTTCTTGGGCCTTTAACTCTCCAGCACCATAAAAGGTGAAAGCCTGAGAGATTAGGAGATGCTTTTACAGGTCTGCTCTCACTGTCACTCCATTAATTGTACACAAAGACTTTAAGTAGAACTGAAATCTCTGGGAAAAAAAAAAAATCTGAGGTGTCGAAGGCTCAGGAGGACTGTGAGACCCCTCTTGAGGTTTAAGATTGCTAAGAATTTGGAGGACTTAGACCTGCTGAATAATGGGAGAGAAGCTGACAAACTGATAAACAAAAACTCATAACTAAAGAAAACCAGGAGAGGAAGATAGTGATGCCATCAGCATCTTAATCTTGTTTTACAAGGAGTTTGAGTTGCTCACATTTAGCCATGGAGGCTTCTCTGCTTTGCATTTCTCAGAAAGACTGCTCAGGGATCCTTCATCAATGGGAAAGACTAAAAAGAAAGTCAGAAAAGTGGAGCAGCAATAAGATATCATGGCCTGTATATTATATTTTTAATTGTATTATTATTTCTCTCTGCTTTTTGTTAATTATTTTAATGGAGGATTATGGATTTCTGATGTATAAATTTCATTTTAACTGAAATACCCATAATTTTTGCTGCAATTGGATTAGCAATAAATTACTGTATCCATAAATTGTGCTGTATTTTTTCCAATTAGAAATTTTATCTTAACAACTCAAGAAAGTGTAACTTGAGTATGGATTTGTGTGTCTCATTCATAGAATGCAGTACCATAAATGAAATTATCTGGATGAGTAAGGAGTATTTCTCATTAATGGTCTCAAATATGTTAATTGTGCAAAATATTTATGCTTAAAATATCAGCTAGAAGCAGAGTACTGTATCTTTCGATGGGACTCTTCCAATCAAAATCCAAGGGAACACACACTGATAAAATCAGTACCATTTGCTCACAACTGCCTCTTTTAAATTCCTGGAGTGTTCTGTGAAGCCTCTGAGACATTTTAATGTAGACAGAACACATCAATGCACTGAAATAGGCTGAAATTATGGCAGAGTGATAAAAACCTAAGTGAAGACAAAAGTGGAGTTCAATCTTCTCAGTGTTCTCTATTATTTAGGGATTCCTTTCAAAATCTGTTTTCAACTCAGGATTTCAGGAAATCCTGAAATCACAATTATGCAACTGGGGTGATGCCGTAGCTTAGTTAATTAGCAGATTTTTCCTTCTCTGTTTATCAGTTTGAACCCTCTTAATGTGTATAATTATAATTAAGCCTCTTTTCTCAGAAAATAAGATATCCAAATTGTTTGCCAAGTTAAAAAAAAAAAACCTAAATGTATGAAAGTTTCTTTTGAGATGATTTAATCTCTTACTCAGATGGATTTGATACTTGTGATGGTTTTTCAGAATTCAGAATGATTTAACCTATTATTCTTTTCAAAAAACCACAAAAACCTCTTGTTTCTGAAGCCACTGATGGCAAAAAGGGGAGGAAATGCAGTTATTGAAATAAATGTCTAACCAAAGCAAGTCTTCCCTAAGTTGGAAACATTCTTAAGTATAATTTGCTAATCCTTTCCAATTCCCAGTAGGTATTTGAAAAATGTAAATAGCATAGTAATACAACATGGATATTGATTTTGTGTGGTGCAGCACAGCACGAATCTTACTCCCCATGTAAGTCCTAGGTATTCTTATAATCCATCAACCAATGCAGCATGCAAATTCTCCCAGGTTTATTTTCATATTAAACTCTGGTTTTACCCAAACAATTTGCATTACACTGCTAATGAGATGTCTTCTATACTTTTTCTCCTATTTTGTATATGTTATATTTTCTGTATTCCTTTGAGACTATCTCTGTGTCTCAAAGAGGACAGAATTTAAATAAAGAAAAACATTTTCAGTATAGCTGCTGACTACTTCTAATTAACTTTTTAAAAATATTTCTCACAATTCATGGAGTATTTAATGACCAAATTTTCCATAAGGTTTTTATGAATTCTTAAAAAATGCAGTTTACTATAAGAAAATTCATGGTCCCATGTTGGATAAAATAAATGAATGTAGAGAGAAATCAATTCTTAAAGCACAGGTTTTATCAATGTATCATATAGAGAATATATATATGTAATCTGTTATGTTGATTTTTTAAAATATCCATAATCATTAAGAGATCAGAAACTTTCTACCTACTAATAACATAAAAGGTAAAAATTAAAAATATTTTAGTGAATATCTCCTGAGTTATAAAGTATCTCTTTTTACATTTAAGATCACATAAATTGTAAAATGAAAATGTTCATATATTGAAGCCAAAGGTAGATTCAAGTCTTTCAGAGTATACCTGTCAGAAGCTAATATTGATTTTATTACATGTAGTAGAAATATTGCTTCTCCTTGAAAAAAAATCATAATAAAATAGCTCTGTAATTTACACATTAATCTCTCTAGTTGGTATATTGGTTTTGTATATACATCATCACTACTTGTCCATTTACTTAAAAGAGTATCTCAAGCATGAAGTGGCATTTAATTTTTCTCTTGCCTGATTTCCTGGACATTCTCAGGAAATTATTAAAGGAGTCTTCACTGAAGAAAGACTGAAATTTTATAATGAAATCTATTAGAATACTTTCTTCAGTCTTTTCCAGTACTAGTAAGTCCGATGGTTTACAGTTTTGTCAAGCAATGTGTATTCATTCTATCTGAATGAGTAAACAGATGCTCAGAATACTATATTATTTTTCAATTATGAATTAGTTTTTATTAGAAGATCATATTTCTCCTCTACTTGTTAACTGACCAAATTTTCTCACCAGTGTTTTCTTACACATCTCTTACCAATTCATTTTTATTTTTAATTGATAATATAGTTTGAAAAGATCGTGGTTTTTTCATATTCAGTCACTGAATATGATGGTGTTTTGGGTTTTATTTTTCAACATCTTTCTCATTAGGTCTTTTTCTGTTATTAAGCAGAAGATGGAACAAAGATGGAAGGGTACTTCAAAGTTTATGGTATAGATCTTTCTACATCTATTAACCTGAAAGACTGTTTTTTGTAGCAGAATTATTGGGGAAAAAAAGTAGCTCTTGAGATTCAAAGGAGAAATAGGACATGAACTAAGAATTAAGAAAGATGGAAAGTATGGAGTCCAGTGCTTGAACTTAACTCTCTGATTTTCTTCCATTTATCAGCACAGAAGCACCCAAGACTTTGGAGAATGTTCCAAGTAGAAAGGTTTAATAATATAAAAGTTTCTGATGGATTAAGTAGAACAAGACAGAAATATCTAATTTTCAAGGACATTAAACAAGATGATTTATATTTAGGCAATTTATTTAACATTTCTTAGAGAGAAGATTTGAGCTCTTTATTTACAGGATTATCACATCCTACTGTATTTTTTTTTTGTGTGTACAAATTAAACAAAGCTTTAAGGATTAAGAGTTACTGGTGTATTTTCTGTTGTAAAATAAACACAAGAAAATAAATTTGTGAGACAGATTTACAAGAGCTCTATTCTAAGATATACATAAATTGGGAGTTTTTTCACATGTTTATGCTTTTATTTGTATGATGAGAATTGCTTTCACCTACCTAGTAAATATTAAAACTTAACTGATCAAAATGTATGAATACAAAATAAGAAACATATTTTAATTCTGATTTTAGTCCTTAATCAAAACATTAGTTTTCAAAACCTACTTATTTTGACTGATGTAAAGAAGAAGGGATTGCAGAAATGTGATCACTCCTTCAAGGTACTGCTATAGAGATGAAATGAATTTGACATTAGAAATATATGGAGAATGAAATTGAAAAAATGCAGCTCTTCAGAGATCAAGCTGTTGCACAACATGCAAACAATACTTTGAAAAAAAAATAATTAATATAACAAGAATAACAAGATATGTGGTATAATAAAATACATAAATTCAAGAAGGATATAGTCATGGAAACTGAAAACTCACTTACAGAGACTATTGTTTACAAATTCTTTACCTTCTTCACCATTTTGCATCAATACTTCTGGTAAGGGTGGTACCAGACAGATGATTTAGACTATAAATTAGTAATTTATTTTTATCTATTTCAGCAGTAATTCAGTGGATTACCCTGTGTGCACAGAAGAAATGGCCCATGCATATAATGTATTTGTTGCTTTTCAGATCAAGCTGTGCAATTGTGTCCACACATGCAGAATTTCAAATGCAACTTGAATACAAAGACAAAAAATATAAAATAATGAGATTTCTACAATAGAATTTCAAGGTGTACAATGATGTTCTTATAAAAATAACTATTTTGTGGGGTAGATAAATAGTACAGGGTCCTTTAAAAATTCCTTAGATACATTTTTTCAAGCTAAATATGAGTCATTTGTTATCAAAAACTATGTCATCTGGTAAATAAAGAATAATTTGTCCTGTCTCTTTATTACTAAGAAAAAGTTCAGTTTAGGGGGCTGTGAATCACGCCTTTTAAAATTTGATTGAAATGTTACTTTGAAGAACCAGGAGACATTTTTAGAACATTTTAATATGAAATAAACTCAATTCTTCCTTAATTTGCAAGAAAAGGTGATTGCTTCTCTTTGCATACTTTTCATAAACAAGTACATAATGCATAAAACATAAAAATGATTAAAACTGATAATTTTGCATTCAGAGAAATATATCATAATTTTATGCTTAAATATAGAAAAGTGCTACAATATTTTACAGTTTTTGTTTTAATGTGTCTGAACTAGTGTCTAGAGGTTAGATTCTGCAGTGTAACT
Source organism: Vidua macroura (assembly GCF_024509145.1). NCBI lineage: Eukaryota > Metazoa > Chordata > Aves > Passeriformes > Viduidae > Vidua > Vidua macroura. The sequence goes on along the minus strand of NC_071572.1, from coordinate 55,204,207 downwards.
GTCTGAAGATGTTGGAAAAAAATAGGTATAAACTTGCACAATTTAGTTTGCCTACTTTCTTCTGCTACAATCCTAAAATTAATTTCGTTATGTTTATTACATTATTATTCCACTAATATCTTTTGTCCTGAATCCTGGGTGTTATTACCAGCATGGTAAATCAGAATGGCATCTTTACCTGTGGTTTCTAAGACTAGTTCTAGAAAGCAGCCTCTTTGTATCTCTTGCTGGCAAGGCATTAGTCCAGCCCATGTATGGCTAGCTAGAACTCTTAGTGATACTCTTACTAATTTTGAAGCTTCCCTAATATCACTTAATATTTCCTGAGTATAATGGTCACTCTGCTTAGGGTGTTGATAGTTCAACCCTAATACTTTGTTTATGAATGCCACCAAAGATTCTGAAGACCTTCTTTTTCCTGTACTATCCTTCATATACAGTATTATTCCCTACTCTGTAATCCCTATTGCATCACTCTTATAAAGTTGACAGTCTGATAATGCTATAACACAATGATTATCTTCCTTTTAGCAGGTTTAACTTGTTTTCTCAGAGATTTTTACAGTTTTGTCAAGCACTGTGTTTACCCATCTTATTTTTTAAGCTTTAAACTTCAGTGAAAAGGACCCCTAAGACTTCTTTCTGTTCTGCCACTTAATTTTGTTCATGCCAGTCAACAGCACTGCAGTCTAATTTTGCCTGTGTTATTTATTGTTATTGTGCTATTTATTTCCCTCCTGATCTTTTCACATTTGTATTGAATATTGTTCTTTTACTATCCTTCAAGTCATAGCTTGTTCCCTAAATTAAGGATATTACTATTTTTCTATTGTAGCTGTCCCTACCTAAGTTTATAGATATAATGTGTAAATGTATTTGAAATAACAAAATGTACATGGTACACTGTTGCATCCCGGACTTTGGGTTTAGGTCGGGGTTCTGATGTATCTTAGCAAATTCTGTGTATCCCCATGTATCCCCCGGTTTCCAACCCCCCTCCCCCCCCCACCGCAGTACCCAGTTCCTGAGCTGCTTTACCACGTGGCCTGGCTCCTTTTGGGAGGGTTGGCCAGGGTCCTTTCCTTCTGTTACCCCTCCCCCGTTGCCAGGGCCACCCCAGGCCCCTGGCGCCTCCCCTGCTGCCTCCCCATTGGCTCCTGCCTTCCACACCGCACCCCCGCAGCCCCGGGACTGCCCCGGGTCCTGGCACCATCCCCTACTGCGTCCCTATTGGCTTCCCCAGACCATGTGACACCCCCCGCTCCACCCCCTATAAAACCCCCATGCAGCTGAGGCCAGGTGGCCATATTGTCCAACACAAGGATTGAGGGCACATCAATAAGATGCTCTCAGCTCCTGTTGCAGGGAATTTGGTCCTTCCTTCACCCCCTTTATTGAGGTCCTTCGCGCACGGTGGTAGAAGTGGCTGACCCACCTTCCTGGGGCCACGGAGCCCGGGAGCAGCGGCGGGACTGAGACCGGAGGAGCCGCAGTGCCCCGCTGGGCACGGAGGCTGCTCCAGACCCGGGAGAGACACCAGAACGCCGCAGTACACTTCATTTACCCCTATCACAGGATTTTTCTGGAAAAAAACTTAGCTCAGAAAGGCAATATTATGATCTATATTATTCTTATATTGAACTGTTCTATTTGATTGGATACTGTGGTAGGAAACTGCAGGGGGTTATAAGACATTTACAATACAATTGGAAAATTAAACCAATAAAAGAATAAATATATAATTTTCCTCTGCACTCACTATACACACACACACACAACCTTGTACATACATTTTCACAATTACAATAGCAATAAAACCGATTAATGCAAGAAAAAAGTCTTCCTCTTCTTTTTTTAGTTTCTTTTTTAATTTGTGAAAAATTGTAGGGTTATTAACATTCAGTCAATTTAATATCATGACTGGCTAAAGCTTAGCAATAATACTACGAGTCTACTGATAAAAAATAAATTAGAAGTTAAAGTCTGTAAAAAATAAGCATAAGAAGCATATAGTTTTAAGCTGATATGCCATGTGTTGTTAAAAAATTTAAAATCTTATCGCAGGGAATAGCTAACAAATTGTTACTATTGTCTTCATAGTATTGCATGGGAAAACTCTTTAGCTGACTAGAAACTTTCAGCAGTGAATGAGCATGCATAAAATAAAGCTAAATGAAAATAGGTAAAGACTCTTCCATGTATGGAAATATAAGTATTTTGATATACTGTATAAATACGTAAGTGCAATGAAAGAAGAATGCATTAATTTTCTGTTACAATAGGTCATTAAAAACATGATTTCATAGATCCTCCATAATTCAAAAAAAAATTCTAAACATTATTCTTGAATTAAATAAAATGCTTGTAACTTATAAACAGATCCCTCCTCTCCATTAAGTAAATATTTATTTTCTGTCTAATAATAATTAACTCCAAAAAAAGTAGGTTTCATAAGAAAAAAAGTCTTTTGTAAGAAAAAAAAAGGTCTTTTTGTGAGAAATAAATGTTATTACACTGTAATATTTTCTAACTCTTTCAGTTGACCACTGTCCTTGTAGGGGAAATTGTGAAAGCAAGGTCTTCACAATAAGACCCATTTTTTGATACAAGAAGTATAAACCCTTTTTTTGGAGATTGTATTTTATCTATAATAGCATTTTATTGTTATATTTTTGCAAGGTATATAGCTATATTATTGAAATAAACATCTTGTACAATTGTTTGTACTTTTATAAAGAAATATTCTGCTTACTAACAACAATGTGTATAAAATGCAAAATGTCACCTAGCCTTTCTTTTTTTTTAATTCCTCAACAGCAAATGTAAGTATAAATCCTCTTGTCAAATAATAAGATCCTATACTGAAAAGGAAGAAAACTTACTCTAAGGAACTACATATATCTAGAAAATTACTTGAGAAATGAGAGTATAATAGGTATTCTACACAGTCTGGAAAGGTTTGAATCAAATTAATATTAAACAATTTATTTTGCTTCCAAAGGTTGCATTTCTGAAGTTGAATTTCCCTGGTTTCATAGAAATGTCAGTTAAATTATATTCTTACCAAGTCCAGTATGTTTAATGAATTCCTTGGGGAAGCCAGAATATCTGTAGCACAATTAACTTCCCATTCTTATGTAAATGAGGAGTTTGAGTGTTCCTGATGGAAGTCTGCTTTTGGCTACAGTTAGCAAGTGTATGCCATTAAATGACACATGGAGCCTTGAGCTGAAATTTAGACTTCACTAATTTGTGCTGTGACATGTGCAAAGCTGCTTTAGAGGAATGTGAAACACAATTTTTTAAATGTACCTGATGAAATGGGGATTTTTACCCCTGGCTAGACTGTAGTCAGCAGTCTGATTACCTTTGTTTTTCCTTGGTCTTAACAGAATAAGAACACTGATACTCTCTTCACTCTTTTTATATTCCCTATAATATTTTTGGCCGCATTTATTTATTATAATTATCCAGTTGAGATTATTGATTTAAGACTGCAATAGCGTGAGATCATATTTAAAATTGTATGTATGCATTTGTATTCATGTAGTTAAAGTTAATACTGAAAATTTAATACTGAAAAGAGAAATAAACTCCAAGTCATACAGATAGGCTTCATAGACAGATAGCTTGTAAAGGAAAATAAAAACACATACATAAATTTAATCACCTGAGTGAGATAGAACAGTGAGAAAACAATATCCAAAATGAAAAGAAAATGTTACTGAATAGTTTAAGCTTTATTATTTCTAGTTAAGTCCTTTGAGATCTCTGGATGAAAGGCATTCTATTAATGCAAATATTATTTTCTCAGAGGAAAAAAACTATATGCCAGTTCTAAAACATTGAAATACAATCAGATTCAAGCTGTAGTCACAAAATGGGATCTGGCTGAGTATTTTGTATCTAACTTTTGGTTACCTAAGAAGATTCCTAAGTCCACGTTGGGTTCTAGCTTCTTATTTTCATCAAACTTGTCAACTGGGGAAAATAAGGGAAAAGCAGAAACAAAATGTACAGAGACAGAGATCTTGAAAACAAAACAAATCAAATCAAAACAAAAAACCCTCATGAAAACAATGTCAAGACACAAACCTTGTTAGTTACGCAATACATACACTACAAGCACCTCTTCCAAGAAATTCAACATGGACTTTGCAAGTAGGAAGACTGTAAACAACGGGAAACTCTTACTGGAATTAGTAAAGTTGTACAGACCTATGAAGGGATGTGCAGCAGAAGGAAAAGAAGAAAGGAACAATTGGTGGGGGTGAGACAGAAAGTGCTATAAATAGGTCTAGTCATGTATAAAATGGGGCCAGTCCATACAAGTCTGTCTGAGCCCTATGCCTGCTCACTGCAGTCTGTCCAAAATTCTTATACCTTCTTATTAAACCTGAGTTCTCTATATACGGGTTGTTGAAGGAAGCATCTTGTCTGTGGCCATCTGTGTAGCCACAGCTGTGACTGTGACAATGTCCTCTTAGTGTTTCTTTGAGTCTCTGGGATACATGTTCATCTTCATTAGTGTTTGAACCTATAAATTGGAAGCAGCATCCCTCAGCCCAGACAGAGATCCCAACAGGGATCATTGGTACTGGAATGGGCCCCAATAGCCAGACAGGAGGCTTCTGGGTCAGGGAGGATGGAGGAGTTATCACGTGAATCATACACAAAATGTCAAAATGTTGTCTAAGGTACCCCTTGCTGCTTAACTTTAGCAATGCAATTCAAATGGGAATCTCTTTAGTTATCTTCAGTCAATTTAAGTATTTCCACTTTCATGAGAAACCATTTTCTGGGCATGTCTTGTTCCGCTTCCCTGCAAACATTCCAGCTCAGAAGTTTTTCCCTCTCAAGATTTTATGATTCTCTTTGACAAATCACAAATCCTACTGAGAGAAGAATGTTCTAACCCACGCTTTCTAAATGGGACTTAAATCTGATCCTTTTTCAATCCTTCTGAGAAATATAAGCTACTGCAAATTATTAGTATATAGATTTATTAAACCAGTCAGCAAGTAAAAGGCATGTCTCTTTAACCCAGAAATACCAATGCTTTTCTAGCAGTGAGAAGGATTGTGATCATTCTTCCCTATGTAGAAAAGAATGTGTCGGTCACTAATTTCTAAATCAGACTCTATTTTTAAATAAAGACTTCACCAAGTGAAGGTATGTAATGGTCTTGGTGAAAGAGCATTTTTCTGACTTTGAGAATACAGAGAATCTCCTCATATTTTTAAGTATCTTTTTGTATCCCTTTGGAGAAAATACTGGAGATCAAAGTTTAAATAGTATACATCTTTTCATGTTTGGATCAGAATCTTGTGAACACAGTCAGCATTACTTATACTGTTAAGGCCATTGCTTTCTGCTTAAAAGAAAACCAGAAGCAATTGACCAAAAAACCCTCAAAACTTTGAGAAATTCTATCTGTGCATTAAGTTCCAGTGAAAAAGCCTTTTTTCTCCTTCTCAGTCTCTGTTAAGTGATTTGGGATCTGTCAGATCAAGCAAGGAGAAAGCAGAAATAAACATACACAAGATATCCACACCACTACAAGAAGAGTAATACAGTAAGTATACCTTAACAGGTAAAGAAGGAATGATCCTTACCTAAAGGAATTAATGATGCCAAGGACAGACGGCAGTAAAAATCCCCAACCCAACCACCTTTATATGCTCCACTACTAGACGAGGCAATATGCCCAACACCTAGTCAACTTCATGGATTCTAGTATTTAAGTATACACATGCTCATCATAAATGTGCATGTACACACACATAGTGAGCTACTTTTAATTTTGAAAGTTAAGTAGATAAGTATACCTTGGACCTGTCAAGTTCCATTCCTCTAAAAACCATGTGGCAGTGGGTTTCTCCGCAAGAATTAAGAACTTTCCTGAAACAGATAGACACAGCTCCTAAACCAAAGTTACACTTCCTCCAATTTGTTCTACTTCTATATTTATGCTTCTTATATTCTTTTGTTCCCTAATGATGTCATTATGTGGAAAATAAGGAATCAAACATGTTCATTTGGAAATGGCTTAAAACCTGTACTTCCAATTTTTTTTTCTTTTTTTTTCCTTTTTTTTTTCTTTTTGTGAAGGTGTAATCTCTGGACAGTTATGTATCAGGGGCACCACTGTTGCTATTAGTTATGTCTGATTCATCCTTATGTTTTTCCCCAGAACAGTCATTAATACAAATTAATATATACAAAATATGAATTCTAGATTGATTTTTTTTCTTTCAGAAGAAATTTAGCTGGTATGACACATAACATCGTAGAACTATTACTCATGAAAGCTTTAATTATGGATGGTTTTGAGAGCACAGAATAACACTGCTATTTTCTGGTTTGGGTTTTAGTTTTTAATATTAAGTGATCTAACGAAAAGAGCTGATGGTTCAGGCTTTTGCTGTCTATTTTTATGATTGCAGGATACCCTGCCAACCTTGGAAGAACTATTTGAAACAGATAAAAACAAGTATTAGTCTTACAAATCTTCTTTCTTGAGTATGGCTCTTGTTTATATGCAACATACATGCAGCTATTTGAATACTTAATAATAAATTGCTGCTGTTAATAATAAATAGCTGTTGTAGCTATCAAGTTTTATCTTCTACTTTCTTCACACAGAGAAATTGTGTAAAGTGAAATTCCCTAGCCCTGTAAAGTTTTGAATCCTTTGAATATTTTGTGTCTTCCACTTGTCTGAAAACAACCTTGTTTTAATATATAAACATATGTTGTTGAGATACAGTAAAGAGAAATTTAGCAGGAAAGACAGAGGATCAGCAAATAGATATGTATAGTAGTGCAACACCAAAGAAATTCCAAGATGGCATATTTTCCATGTACTCTTCCTTAAAGTATTTATGTTGTTATTACATGTTGAGTGTGGGATAGAGTATGAGATCAAAAAAAAACCCTCCTCTATCTTCTGCTTAAATTAATGAGAAAAAACAACTTTGAAAAAAATAGTGTCACATGACAAAAGTTGAGCAATGAATGACATCATTGATATATTTGAAGAAGCCTTCTTACCCTTGACATCCTTAGCCAGATTTAATTCCAAATGGGCCTTGGCCTTCCTTGTTAGAAAAGTGAGCCTGTGCTTCGAATAATGCTTTAGTTCCTGCCTCAGGCTATGTGTCAGAAAGCATGAAATCTTCCTAGTGGCAAAAGAAATCATCAAGAAAAACAATGATTTTAACCCGGTCATTACAGTTCTCCTGAGACAAGATATAACATGGCTTGGGGCACTGCTCTGAAGGCAGCATTTTTTTTTTTTTTTTTTTTATCAGTCACACTAATGAAAAATTCAAGTACAAGTCTGAAATACAGCTAAACATTGCTACACCTAATTTGCTTTGTTGGTAGAAGCCTAAATTACTACTCCAGGCTCTAATCAGAGACCTCATCAAGGATACAGAGCCTGGCTATGGCTGTTCAGTAGTAATGTAGATGTTTATTCTATGCTTTTGAGATAGTTTTTCCACTTGACAAGATTAGGATGAAGAATGATAATAGGGACAGGGCTATGGAGAAGGGTGACCTGTCTTTTCACAATACTGTGGCACTTGGGTGGAAATTAATGTAAGAGTTAAAGCCAATAAAAAGTTTGCTTGTTTTTTTTTTTTTTTTCTTTTTTTTTCCCCAATAATTACTTTTTAGTGTAAGATGGGGTTGTTCCCTCAAAATCAGCATTTAGACTCAAATTTCACCTAAACTTTAATAAGGGACTGAGGACAGAATATCATGCAGATTGCTCTTATAACAGAGAAAGACATTTATAGTACTTACAGTCATGCCTAACATGAACTAAGTCTCAATAATTGAAGGATGAAGTCACTAACACACAGCTCCCTCTCAAATTTTAAATGTAGTTAAAATTAATTGCACAAATCCACAGTAAAATTATTCTTTCAGTGTCCTAGGTTGTTCTTAGGTGAGATGTTTACTTGGCAATCTTTTAAGTAATATTTGAGGAAGTGTCTAGTAGGTGAAAAATTTATAACTTTCCATTATTTAAAAAAATATTGTAACACAACAATATGAATGATAAATATATTTAAAACAGTAAGTAATCTCCCACTCTAAACCAGAACTAATATCTCCTTTACTGTATCACAGAAATAAATAAATAACCTAAGCTCCTATGCCATTCAAAGCAATGAGTTATATCTCAAAAATGTTTTAGGGGAATTTTAACTTCTTCCTGAAGCTATTAAATTTATTTATTTATTTATTTATTTATTTTCTATTTTGGTTTTTAGTTGAATTTCTCAAGAGTTTCTACTATCAACAAAGCAGACAAAAAAGACACATAAAAGACAGTTTTTATTGGAACTGCAGGAAAAAAAAAACTTGCATTGTGTCATGAGGGGCCCACATTTCTCAATTTTTTTGTGTGAGCTGTTGCAGAAATTATGTGTATATTAGGATTGCACTTTGTTATTATATATTCTTATCAACAGGATTATATATTTACTTTATTAAGCACAGAAATGAATAGTGACAGCCTTGTATTTAGTTCAGTAAGATGAAGAAACAGAAATACTGAAAAGTATTTGGGTTTTTTGTTTGTGTGTGTTTTGTGGTTTATGTTGTTTGTTTTCATGTGTTTGTGTGTTTTTTCCTTATTTTTAGACTTATGGGGATATATGAAAGAGAAGGAAAATTATATTTTTAATCACACAGTGTTATTTGTCACACTGGTAAAAATTCAAGATATGGTGCTTTGCTATAATATCTATATTTAAAATTCAGAGTTTCTTTTCTGTGTATTGTGTTACACACCTGTATTAATTGATAGAGGTAAACTCTTGATATCCAGCATGGTTGTCAGCATCATCCTTTTAGCAATCTAGAACACCAGAATTATAATGAAAATATTTCTTCCATGTCAATATAGAGTAACTAGAGTGGATAGACAATGTTCTAAACATCTAACAAATGGTCAATATTTCTCTGACATTGTATATATTTCTGACTTTGACTTTCACCTTCCAAAACTAAAGTGTTAAATAGCCAGAAAGACTTGACCCTTCAACAGCACTATGAATCTGTATATTGTTGTAGAATTATATGAAAATGAAGTAAGAATAAAAAAAAAAATCAGATGCTTCTACCTCAATGATTTCTCAATGACGAGAAAGGCAACAGATGAAAGGAAACAGAAATAGAGTCAAAATGAGTAAAAGGTTTAAATTATATGGATTAGGTTATTCTGAGAAAAAAAATTAAATTGATCTATAAGGAAATACACTGTTTACAGAGGAATTCTATTCTCAGTTCATTGTGAACCTAAGAAAGAAAATATTTTAATCTCTCACTCTATTCACAGTAGATTTTGCATAAATTAATTATAGTATCTTGGAAAAAAAAAAAAAAAGAAATCTCAAAATTTCATCTAATTGCCATTTTCTGCTTATCTTCATATGCAGTAGACCAGTAGACCAGCACTACCTGCTCTTAATTCACATAGAAAAGCATAAAGGGAAATAGCTTACATTACAGAAATAAAGAGTTCAGGATGGGCACATACATGGGCTCATTTGCAAGTGATATTCTCAAATGCTGTGGTACTTTCTATTCACAATGTTTTTCCTTGTATTTATCGGTAGTGCATTCTTCTGGAAAAGAAATGCCTTCCTATGTGCTAGCTTCAAAAAGCAGATCTTGAATTATCTGACATTTAAGGATAGTAGAGGGAGGACAGCATAGAGAAGACCAACTTCTCTTGACATTAAAGAGAATGATGAGATTAATACAACAGTTTTTGTCTACTCTCCTTCCATCAGATGATAAGCACATCATCTTAAAGTTTGATCAATAAAGACCATCTTTCATTCAAGAACAAAGACTGAGGCTCAGATTTATACTTTGAGAACATGTCCTAATTACTTTACCATCAACTAACTTTTGTGTAATGCAATAAAAATAAAGAAGGGCAAAGGCTATTAACAGCCACTCAGTGCAATTGTCATTAGTAAAAAGACTTAGTGAGAAATTAAAATGTGCAAACTGTTAGAAATAGAAACCTATAAAAATTTCATGAAGTATGTAAAAAGTGGACTGGGTTTCTTCAGGTTGCAGGTACAATATACTGTATTATGTCAAATAAAATTGACACCTTGTTGTGAAAAACGTACAAGCCTTTTTAAAAAAGAAAATGAGAGCATCTTTGAATTATTATACACCAAGAACTGTTACACTGTAAGAAATTTCTACTGAAAGTACGAGGTCTATAAAGATTTGACTTCATTGGTTAGTACAACTGATAGCGAGTTATCAAAGGAAACTGAAGAGAAAATACTAGGGGGCTGCAAGACATATCTTCAAAATCCTAAGAGATCTATTCCTTTTATGCTTAACTCATCTTAATGTCAGTGGGAGTTATGTGCACAAGTAAAAAGAAAAGACACTTCTGTATGCCAACAGTAATTTTCAGACAAGAAATAAAAAAAAAGGGAAAATAATAAAAATCAGATTATTTAAATTTTAGAGGGCACTTCAAAAAGCATTGTACAGACCATGAATCAGGACGTCTGTGCAATTCTGATCAACATAAACAGAGATGACAGTAATTCCCTGTGCATTGACAGAAATCTAATCATTACTGTTACCAAAATACATCTGTTTCAATTCAAACAATAATGCCATTAAATGCATACAATAAATTTTAGGAACTGTATCACTTTTATTTTTAGCCCTTCTCTATCTAGATGTGAAATCTAGATTTCTTCAAGTTGTTTTTTTTGAGTAGCAATTATTCAGTTTTAAAGTATGTCTTCTCAGGATCATAAGAATCTAAGTTGTTAGATCTGTAAGAGTGTTTAATTGTATTTCTGTCAATAAAGGAGACAAAAAGCCCAAGCAACCAGGTAAGTAGAGAAAGATTCTAATTCAGTTTAATTAGGGAGGTATTATTTAACTCTAAATTTGACTAGACATTTAAAGTTTCAAATAAATCTTTATACTTTTGCTATTTCGCTATTTCTAGTTCTTTCCTACTGACTATTTAGCAAGCACAGTTTTGCTTATATGAGAGAAGGACAGGCTACAGGAAAGACACAAACAACAATTTTAATTGTAAAATATTCCCTGGAGACCTCCATACAATGTTGTATGGAAAAGGATATAAGAGAAAATAGATACTTTGAAGACAATGCAACATGATTTGGAAAATATTTCTACTCTAGCAGCCACAGCAGAAGATTTGTGTTACTGCACTTTTAGATGAGTTGAAAGATGTTTTCAGACTGAGTAGTATCATTTCCTTCTTCTGAGTAATAGCTTCTCCAGCCCACCATGAAAGAGTAAGGCTTCTTTAACATCAAAACCAATAATCAGGCTCTCATGCAGAAATATCCAGAAGACCTTTTTACTCAGCCAATAACAAATAATTACTGCGCTTTTTAAATATTATCAGTCCCTGGACATTTTTTCCTCTTTTCAAGTCTGCTGTGATGCCTGTTGTTTGCATTAATTTCTTTCAGGAAAACACTTCCTCATCCATTTTTCTTCTTGCCTTACTTTCCAATAATTTTCTGAGCTGTCCAGAAAGTGTAAATGTTACATCATTTTGGATCTTAGAATTGATATGAAAACAAGTGTGGAGTGTATTTTTCTTTCCAAAGGGCAACAATTTTTTTACTTATTTTAATGTCTTTTAAAAATTTCTTTCTTTTATTTTTTCCCCCTCTTGTTATAAGACAAGAGACTGCTGCTGTGGTTCAATGCTAGAAACTCCTTAGCCATATGAAATTCCAAAATGTACACATTGCACAATAATGTGAAACAAATGCCAAAATATTATCGGATTTAATTTTGGCTATTCCAGAACTAAAATTACTCATCAGATTTGTTGTCATGTTGTTCAAAAATATAAACACAAGTGTTAACTGGAAAAAATATCAACCCTTCACTTAAAAAATGCTGTAAACTTTTGCCAACCATATCAAGAAGGAAATTTAAGGTAATTTTAAAAGTATATACCATTAAAATATTGTAGCAAAGACATTGTAGATGAATGGAAATCAGACTTTGTCCATAACATCTGAAGGACCATGATACATGCTCTATTTTTTGTTCTTTGATCAAATAACAAACAAACATATGTTACATATTAAGTAAAATAATATTTGAAAACATACTTTCAACAAGATTTAAAGTGCATTGGTGTTCCTATTCCCCTTATGAACTCTTCTGTCTCCTGTTTCATTTCTATAGAAAAGTAGTTCTCTTCAATTTTTCCTTTCAGTTAAGTTAAAGTTTTCTGTAACTTTGCTTTCATCAAGTAATAAATAGAGATCAATGTGAAAACTTATAGAAGCTAAGGTTCTGGTAATTGAGATTTCATGCTTAAGACATATGAAAGGGTGAAGTTGATAGCATGTTCCATAAATTGTTGTTTCTGGGAAACAAGCCATAGCGTGGAGATGTATTTTTCATCTTGTGCTATGCAAAAACAAAGGATATAGGAAATGAATTTTTTTTATAGGAACATAATTTATATCCTGATTTTTTGTTGAGTTTTTATTTGCTTGTTTGTTACTTGCTTTCCAAGTGTAAAACTTTCCTTCAATGACATTTAATTGGAAATAGATTTTAATCTAGAGCCTACACAAAATCTGTGTTGGCCTATATTTTTCTTTCTGTAAATTTCAGACCTGTAACTTCTTTCTTATATTAATTTAGGACTTTTCAATTATCTTACTTTGTAACTGATTTGATTTATATGGATTTTGATGGCACTCATTGTGCTGGAGAATACTTTGTTTGCAAACAGTAAATATACCTCTGATGAAAATGAAATTTTAAGGTAAGTAAATATCTCCTATGGATCATTACAGACATTATTAAAATTATGTACCAAAGTGATAAATAGGATTACAAACTAATTTTATTTTAAGGAAAAACCTCTAATTTGTAAGTGTACCAACAAGCAAAAAAAAAAAAAAAAAAAAAAAGATCACAAATTTGATTCACCATTCTGTGCAAAACCACCAAACTTGAATATTAAAGAAACATTCCAAAAAAAAAAAAAAAAAAAAAAAAAAAAAATAAAAAAAAAATAAAAGGCATTCTGAACAGTTAGATTAATATAGAAATCTCCAAGTATGGGGGATCTGTCTACAACAAATAGTTTTCTTGCTTTGCAAGCTGCTTTTATGTATAAAAGTAGTATAGCTAGTAGGGAATATTTCAAACAGTTTATCCTCTTTATATATAATGATCCCTAAGAGCAATCCTGTTGGCCACACATTTTTCTTTATCAAAGAAGTATTTTATAATCTTTTCTGGAGGAAAAAACATTGAGGACTATTCCATATTAGGTTATGCAGATTATTCAAAACCTAGTAGAATGTTCTTTTATCTGTATTCTGTTCATTATCAGTGTGAAGAACCATAAATGGACAATAGGAAATATATACTTGAACAGAAAGCAATGGGAAGTATATTTTTTGTATATTACATTTCCCTGCTATGACTTAGACTTCAAAATTATGTTGCAAATAAATATAAAAGGGTTTTCCTGGTAAAGAAAACACAATAAAGAAAAAAAGGAGGAAAAGAGATGGAGAAATCATACTGTTGACAGCTCTTCACTAAGGAATTCTAGAAGACACACAGGTGCCTTTTTCCCGTTGTCCCTTCACTACTAATTCAAGATCACCTTTTATAAAATGTTTGGGGTTTTGTACAGTCAGCTCTGCTTCACACAGTGAGTTTCATAACAATTGATAACTAACCTAAGAGGTCAGGATGATCTATAGCAGTGTTAGCATAAGGGTTTAAATCTTGTTTCCAGTGATGGTAATGAAATGAGCCACTGGGTATTTGTATCAGTGTGTTAACATTTAAATCTAAAGCAAGCTCATATTATTTAAAACCTGCTTAGTGTACCTCTGTGTTGAAAAGGGTAGCCAGTCTCTGTTTGGCTCCACAGTCATGCCCCTCTCACAGTTTTTGCACTCTTCAGTTGGCAAATGACCAACCAGTTCCGAAAATTTATGCTGCACAGAGGATGTGCCAAGGAAAGCAGATCAATTAATTAGGTTTCTTAACTTTTTGGCCTATATGTAGAGGTAATAAGCAGTAGAAATTTCCTGGAAATAACAGGAATGGCTTTGAACCTCCTTTTGCAAAAAAAGAGGTTTGGTCCCATGTGCCGTGTTCTTTGAATAAATTTATTAAATTATTTGATATTTAGGTAGGTGAGAAAGGCCTTCCTACATACAACTGATTATTAATACCTATATACTAATAAAAGCATTAGCAAGAGTATTTTCTTAGCTATACAGTTTGTGTTATCTAAGGTCTGGAAAGGTCTCTCCACTCACCCTGCCTTCTAATCACTTTCTTATTCACTCTCTCTTATTGACTCTTTCATGAGATATGTATGTTACCCCATTTAGTTTCTAGGTCTGGTTGATTGTCATATTCACACCTAATAAGAAATTCAGCTGAAAAGAGTTCATAAACTTTCATAGTGTAGAGTAAGTTATCCAGGGATATCTATATGCTCTGAAGTTTAAGCTGCAACTGGATTTTTTTCTGTCTGTATGGTGTTTGCCAAAGCTGGCAGTCAAGCATGCACTCTGCCACTCACTCATTGTCCTTGTTCCAGTGGGATGAGGGAGAAAACAGCAAGAACAAGAGCATAAAAATTCATTAGGGAAATCACTTACAAATTACTGACTTCCTTGGAAAATTTAACTTACTTCATTGCTAGTTAGTATAGACATTTAATTACTGATGGAATATTTAGAAACAAAGCAGACAAATATTTAAACACTTAGGGAAAATACCTTTTCTTCTCATTTTCCATTCAGTCCAGAAAGCTCTCCTTCCGCTTTTCAAATTTCCACTCCCTTGTCATCAATGAAGGTTAATCTTACTCACCTTGGTGAGGCAATGGGCTGAGGAGGAGATTGGGATCAGGCTGCAGTGATTCCTTTCCCCTGTTCCTTATTCCTTTCTCTTTCTTTCTCTGCTCAGGCCTTCTGTTTCCTCTGCTGTGGGCCTATCCATGGGCCCCAGTCCCTTCAGGAAGCATGATGCAGTATGTGCTCACCTACAGGTCACAAGTCACTTCAAGGGGTTTGCCTGTGGTAATGTGTTCATCCACTGGCTGTAGTTCCTTCAGAGGTAATATCAGCTCTACGATGAAAGAATTCCTTTTGCTATGGTACACTCTTCTTCTTCCTTTTTGTGTTTAAATGCCTTAAATATGTTTTTGTAGGCACCACCAACTCCATCTGGCAGGGTCAGATGTGTCATCTGACCATCTGGCAGGGTCAGATGTGTCCTTTAGTAACTCCCTTGGAGGTGGCAGAACAGGCTGTGTCTGGAACAGAGCAGCTTCTGGCCTCTTCTCTCAGGTGTCACCTGTGCAGACCCCACCTCACTGCCAAAACCATGGATTTTTACCAACCACCATCTGTTCACTTAAATTCTTTACGAGTGTGATTTGCAAGCTCATGAAAGCTCTGATATTACTGTGAAAGTTCTGTTACCCTCTTTATCCAGAATGCTAAAGATAAAAAGAATTGACAAAAAGGAATACAACTGTTTTGAATTCCATGTGGAGTCAAACTGAGTTATGAATTCACATAAGTCCCATGGTGCACCAGAGTAGAGGCGCATGTCAAAAGAAAATTGAACTATATAGAAGGTCAAAAAGAGAAAGGTCTGCTTGGGAGGAGCATACAGACACTACCAGAGCATGCAAAGCTGGAGTTAAGGAAGTGAAACTCAGCTGATACTGAAAGTGGGAAGGATTGTGAAGTGCAAGAAGAAGACCTTCTGTAAATATATTGTCAGCCAAGGAAGAATGAGGAGAATGTGGGCTGTAACTTGATGTGCTAGAGTATTGTGGAGAAAAATAAAATGTCCTTTTTTTCTCTTTTAAATGATAATATTTGTCTTTGGGCATCCTAGGCTGTCACATCTTTAAATAGCACCTCTATGAACAAGTCTTTACCCATAGCACAGGAAGCTAAAATTTGGGAACCTCTTAAGATAATTGGACATATAGGTGTCCATGGGACCAAATAATCAGATCCAGAGCTGCTGAAGAAGCTGACTGGTGACAGAGTGAGGCCATTTTCTACCATCTTTACAAGTGATGGTGGTTAGAGGAATACTGAAAGACATGAATGTAATGTTTATCTTTAATCAGGGTTAGAAGGAGGGTCTGGATAACTACAGGACAGCCAGCTTACAGCTCCTGGGAAGATGATGAGCCATTGTAAAGTATATGAAGGACCAGAAGGTGATCTGGAACAGTGAGCAAGGGTCTACAAATGGCAAATGACAACCTGTTAAACTTGATTACCTTCTGCAATGAGACAAATCTCTGCGTGGAAAAAGCAAGTGCAGTGGCTGCTGTATACATAACTTTTGAGATTAAAGATTTTTAACCTTTTTTTACACAGTTCCCTCATAGTCTTCCAAAAATTGGAGAGGTATAGACTCAAGTAGCCAAGATATGGATGGAAAATTTGCTTGACAGCTGGTCTCAAAGGGAAGTGATCGGTGGTGAAAATCATCCAGTTGTCAGGCTATTACAAGTGGTATGCCTCAGAGATCTATATAGAGGACTGTTTTATATCTTTAACAACAACCAGCATGTGGGGATAGAGTACAATATCAGCAAGTTCGTGAAGAACACCAGTGGAAGCACTTAGGTCTGCTATTCAGAAGAACCTTTACATACAGGAGGAATGGGCCAACGTATCTCAAAAAGTCCAGTAAAGAAAAATATAAAGTTTTACACCTGAGACCCAATACTTCCATGCAAGAAAATAAGCTGAAGGACAACTAAATAGAAAACACCTTTCTAGAAAAGGATCTGGGGTCTTGATAAGCAACATGTGGAACTTGAGTCAGCTGGATGGTCTCTTAGCAAAAAAAAAAAGGCCAGTTCCCTGTTGGATTGTACTGTATCATGACAGTATAGTCAGGAGGTAAAGATCCTCCCCTTCTATTTGGCACCTGTTAGGTAATATCTACAGTATTGTGCCTAGTGGAGAGAACTTTAGTACAAGACAGGAATAAACTCAAGCAAGTTCAGCCAACCTTGACCAAGAGGACCAAGGGGCTGAAGAGGAGAGATTGAGAGAATACAATCCTTGAAAGGAAAAGTTTAGGGGGAAAATATTATTCCTTTCTTCATACACCTATTGGGTAGTTGCAGAAAACATAGAGCCAGACTGTTTACAGGAGCTCACATCGGAAAGGCAAGACTCATTGGACAAAAGTGAGAACATAGAGAAATCCAACCAAATATTTAAAAAAAATTCAAAGAAGTGGCATGAGCTGGTCAAACACTTCAAGGGTTTTCCTAGGAAAGTTATGAAATCTCTATCCTAGAATTTATTCAAAACTGAGTAGAAGAACTCCTTATCAATTTAATCTAACTATCCAACAGCAAGAAAGACAATGCAAAAAAGTACCTTTAGAGATCTCTTCCAATTTGCATGATGCTATGATTGTATCTTCCATAGCATTTTACTTCAAATCTTAAAAAGAATGCAAGAGCTTGAGATTCTGCTATTGCATGAGCTTGAGATTCTACTATCACATAAGTGGAGATACCTGCAGCAGTGCTTCATTAGTTTCTTTAAGTTGTTGGGTTGTTTTATTTTTCTCCTGAAGGAATCAATGAAAATATTTTAAAACTATGTATCTAGAGACAATAAAATGAGAGTTGTTTATAATTCAGGTCAAAAGAAATAGTTTAACCTCTATGAAAATCCACTGTAAACTCAATTTCTTTATATAATAAAATTTGGTGTGTCAGGGAACTTGTCAGCAATATAGCTACAGCTAAATTTGTTCGAACACCACCATTATTTATTTTCTCTATGCAACTGTAAGGAATGCAAATCCATATAAACAGCTATTGCTTGTTCAGTTCTGCTGGTTACAATCCCTACACGTATCACTTTGGTCCTGATTGATTTGACTCCATGGGTCACAATGAGGGAAAGTAAGTCAGTGAAGTCATAATGCACAGGCTGTTATGGGTCAATGGTAAGAGTTTGTACAGCAAACGATGGAAAGGGTGTTGCAGTGTCTTTTATCAGTTTACTGTCATACATCATATTCATGAAAGAAAACAAACAATGTTGTTGGAAAACTTTGAAACAAAATCCTCAAAGCAAATTATGCATTGAGACCCAATAAATTGAGACCCATCTACTACTCTCCGAAAGTTATATTCTCACTGTTATGTTCATGGTTAGCACAATCCATTCCATTAAATAATGAAATATAATGAAAATGTCCTTTTTTTCTACTAAAAAAATTGCATTCATAGTTCAAACAATAAGCAATCCAATTGTTTTCATTTGTTTTGCTTTGTTTTCACTGACCAGTGTAGCATAATTAAACATAAATAATTGTTCCTCTCAGGAAGCCATTTTTATAATATTAACATCACAAATCAAAGTGAATTCTTAGGAGACGAAGTAGAGGCAGAGAGGATATTATTTGTTCATACCTTGTCCCTGTAATATCATCACATTTCTGGGGAAATTAAAAAATAGAGCTATCTGAGCGTCTCTGCTTACTTCAGTTCTAACTTTCCAGCTGCATCTGATCTGTCCCAATTTATTAAGCACAAGCTGAGTCAATTCAAGAAAATTCCTGATCTGCTATTCCAAATCTTCATTTAAGAGTTTTTGAGATGTACTTACCCTCATCTGCCAAGTTAGATTTCTCCTTTTCTTGGTTTTATGTCATCAGGTTCCTAGTTGAGGTTACATCAGTTTATCTTAAGACTTCTCAGAAAAGTAGGAAATAATAATATGTAGGTCAAAAGGAAGAAAGGATTCTTCCCAGTTTTGGTCCCCATGAATTAAAACATTTGTAATGTGCATTAATTTCTTTGATGATATAAAAAATATTTATATTATGCACATTTGTAAATCAAATTCCACTTGATGTTCACAGCAGTAAACCTTTTGAGAAGGTGCCTGAACATCTTGGGAATTATTAATCTTGAAATTTAGATGTATAAGTGTTAAAATATGTGTATAAATCTGGGAAAAGAAGGACAAAAGGTAGAACCTTCATAGGGATGGTATTTGTTTTCCCAAGTAACTTTTAAGAGTGGTGGGGCCCTGCTTTCCTGGAGATGGCTGAACACCTGCCTACCCACAGGAAGTGGTGAATTATTTCCTTGTTTTGCTTTGCTTGTGTGCACAGCGTTTGTTTTACCTATTAAACTGCCTTGACCTCTACCAATAAGTTTTCTCATTTTACTCTGATTCTTAGCCCCATCCCAAAAGCAAGCAGCAGTGAGGATCTGAGGAGCCTATTGATGTAAAACAACAGTCTTCTGACTTTCTTCAGTTCTGTTCATTGTAACACAAATAATTTCAAGTTTTCTTCATACATCATATCTTATACATTTGTAATATTCTTATCATCTCTCCTTGAAGCTTCTGTGAGCTGGTCTATACGATTACTAAAGTGACATTGAGTCTTGCATTAAAATTTATCTCAAAGTGTATCACTGTGATTTTTTGAATTTTAGGGTTTTGGGTTTTTTTTTTTTTTTACTTTATATGTTTCTGTACATTTTGAATATCCTGTTTTAACCTTTTGAATATCCTGGTATGACCTGTAGGATTTTTCAGGCATCAGGTAAGTCTGGTAGTCTGGAGGTGTTTAAGTCTGTATTAGAGTTTGGTTTTGACCATGCAAAGGGACCTTCCATCCTATTTTTGCTGGCAGTATTAAAGTAAAAGTAAAAAATAACTTTCATGATGATGTATCTTGGTTTCACTTTTTGGTTTTTTTTTACTTTTGTTTTTTTTTTTTTAGTTTTTTGTTTTTTTGGTTTTTTTTTTTCCCTAGGATGAAGGAAACTTGTAATTATTGAAACAGGTTTAGGTACTTCTTTCACTTTCACAATTCCTGCTGTCATTACTGTCTAGGGCTTTCATTTCTCAAAACCAGAGATGTTTCAGAAATGAAGAACAAAGTATTGTATCTTAATCTGAAGTTCTTCCATGCCGAAATACTGGATAATTTAACAGAATTTCTATACTATTTTGTACTGAAACAAGTCTCTGTTTCGCATTTTAAAGGAGCCACAGTGCTGAAGAGTGTATATCTATATTAATAGCTTAAGGAATTAATGTTCTGGCTCTTAAATCTTTTTCTGACACCACCTTTTCCTATTTAACTTTTTGTACTAATCTGTGCTGTGCCATAGAACTTAATTTTATGATGTCACATTGCTCATAGATCAAGGAAGGAAGGAAGGAAGGATTCCAGGAAGGAAGGATTCCAGGAAGGAAGGAAAGGAAAGGAAAGGAAAGGAAAGGAAAGGAAAGGAAAGGAAAGGAAAGGAAAGGAAAGGAAAGGAAAGGAAAGGAAAGGAAAGGAAAGGAAAGGAAAGGAAAGGAAAGGAAAGGAAAGGAAAGGAAAGGAAAGGAAAGGAAAGGAAAGGAAAGGAAAGGAAAGGAAAGGAAAGGAAAGGAAAGGAAAGGAAAGGAAAGGAAAGGAAAGGAAAGGAAAGGAAAGGAAAGGAAAGGAAAGGAAAGGAAAGGAAAGGAAAGGAAAGGAAAGGAAAGGAAAGGAAAGGAAAGGAAAGGAAAGGAAAGGAAGAGGGAAAGGAAAGGAAAGGAAGAGAGAAAGAAAGAAAGAGAAAGAAAGAGAGAAAAGAGAGAGAAGAAGAGGAGAAAGAGAGAAAGAGAGAAAGAAAGAAGAAAGAAAGAAAGAAAGAAAGAAAGAAAGAAAGAAGAAAGAAAGAAAGAAAGAAGAAAGAAAGAAAGAGAAAGGAAGAAGAAAGAAAGAAAGAAGAAAGAAAGAAAGAAAGAAAGAAAGAAAGAAAGAAAGAAAGAAAGAGAAGAAAGAAAGAAGAAAGAAAGAAAGAAAGAGAAAGAAAGAAAGAAAGAAAGAAAGAAAGAAAGAAAGAAAGAAAGAAAGAAGAGAAAGAAAGAAAGAAAGAAAGAAAGAAAGAAAGAAAGAAAGAAGAAAGAAAAGAAAGAAAGAAAGAAAGAAAGAAAAGAAGAAAGAAAGAAAGAAAGAAAGAAAAAGAAAGAAAGAAAGAAAGAAAGATTTGAATATTCATTTCTCCCCAGCCTGGGACAGTTATCATTTTTACCAGGCTTTAATGTTTGCACAATATGATTTTATTTGAACTCACTGCTGTCCTTCACTAATTGATTTCTATGTTGAAATATTTTTTTAGTAACTTTCTAGGATATCCAGTTCATCTGAATTAGGCCTGATCTGTGTCACTTCTCAACCTGCTGATCCCAGAGATCTGGGGTGCTGGTACCAGGGGAGTCTCTCCCCACAGTCTCTGACAGCAGGGCATGGAACAGGACCTGTTCCACAGCACTGAGCAGGGCAGCTTGTTGGTGCCAGAGCAGCCCCAGATCCAGGCACTGGGCACCTCTATGGGGAGGGTGGGATGGGCAGGGCTGGCCCTGCTGTGGCATTACAGAGGCAGGGGTTGATGTCTCAGGAGGTTGACATGGGGTCCTGAGCCACGTGCGATTTGGGAAAAGGCCCAAGGGAGGCTGAACAGGGACAGTAAAGATGATAATGACCCCAGGGCCCTGACACTCATAAGTTCATCTCAAACAATAAGCAATTTCCACCCTCCCTTTTCCCTCTGCAACTGCATTCTCTGTCAATTAAATATATTGAAGAAACCTCAAAAAAACTTATTCATGGTAATTAAACAGAAGCCCCTTAAACACACAAAACTGCTTTTTTTAACTCATGTTCCATATTTTTGCATGTTAAGAAATTAAAAATTCTCATTTATATTTTAAGTTTTGCCAAAATCATATTTTCTCTTCTTTTTTTTTTTTTTTTTTTTTTTTTTTTTTTTTTTTTTTTTTTTTTTTTGTGGGAGAGCAGGGAGATGTATGTAATCTTTGTTTTCTGGTAAACATTCTATGTTTTCACATCATTATTTGAAAAAGAAAAGAAGAAAAAGGTTTGTATTCTGAATGTCCTAAGAAATTCAATAAGACTAAACCTAAAATATGTCTCAAATATTTCTTTTTCCTTTATTCTGAAAATATTCTGGGGTCTCCTGTGCTGGTAAAATGGAAATAAAAGACAGCTTGGGCATTTGCCCCCCAGTATCACTGTTTCCATTTAAAGTATCAGAGTTGTCATTAAAATCTTTTAGTGGAAGATTTTCATGACACTGTCCTCTACTGCTATTCACAAGACATGCTTACAAGAATCTTGTTAGTTAACTCATGCCAACTCCACTCGTGACATAGTACTTAAAGAGCAGGAGATGACACTCTTGCAATTCACTTTTCTATTAGACTAAATTAGAAATTCAGCCTTTATGACAGATGTCATCCAACCGCCCTGGAACTGAAAAATATGGAACTAAAATGTAACAGAATGCTGGAAGCTTCACAGCTCTCCCAATTCGATAGAAGGTTTCCTTTTCACAGTTTATTTTACTGTTAAGCAGTATATTTCTGTGCTCTTTTACCAGTTTTCTGTTATTGACTTTGTCTGCTCCTGAACTCTGTATGTGTTACAGATAAACTGAAACATTCTTCTGATCTTCTCTCTCAGTTTGTTCTTTATCACAATCTCCAGTAAACAACATTCTCTCAAAGCTGCTTCAGTATTTCTCATATTAAGATTTTTTTTACCTGTGTCACCAAAGATATATGGAATACAGATTTTAGAGTTCTCTAAAGATACTGAGAGAACTGCTAGAAGTTGAAAATTTTATTTCTTATTATTTTTAAATTAATTAAAATTTTATTCAGAATACACTCTTCTTCACTCAGGATTGAAATCCCATCTCTTTAAAATTATTTCATTTATATGTAAGAATTAATTTCTTCTTGAGATCCCACTGTAAATGTTCAATTTGTCAAAAAGTAAACTTCTTCAGATTTCATATGTTTTTGCCACTGTCTTGTATACCAGCACACCTGTATTTATTACATTGTTTTGTACTTTTTGCTTTCATTTAAATCTTACGCTGTCATTCACTTTTCCAGTCTTCTTTCTGATGGGTGCTCTCAATGTTATTTTCAGCCTCAGGTGTCAACCAGCATTTCTTACTCACTGCTCTTCCAAAGTTAGAGCAGTCCATTCTCCTGTTGGAGATCTTCATCTGTTGTTTTTGTTTCTGTAAGCTGTTCAGTCTTTTTTTCTCACTCTATTCTAGTCTAGACATATGCATAGAATCTATGCTGTGTTTACTTCTCTCATTGGGATATTAAGAGATACATTTGTGTTAGAATTAAACAATTTTAGAACCCTTAGAAAATCATGTTTTATAAAAGTAGTAAAGAGGAGTAATGTTACTTTTGACAGACATTTGTAAGCAACATATCTGCTGTTAAACTACTAAGTGTTTTTTATTTATTCTTTCTCTGCCAACAATATCCCGAAGCATTTAATTTACAATTATCTTTACCACCATATTGCTGAATTGTGTTGATTCCTTAAGAGGCTACCTAGAACAGAGTCTATCCAGTGTTAAAGGAATAAAGTAGATATTTATATAAAAAGGCCTTCAAAGGATACACCTTGGGCATACACCAAGAACCCGGCCAAGGCTATACCCAAGATGTACTCTGAGTCAAAAGTTTTCACACTTTTATAAGTTTTGGTCCATTTACAAATTGGGGTTAATTGTCAATTACAGCTTCAGGCTATGAAGTCCCAGTCTCCCAGACGGCTCTCCTCAATTCGCTGTTGCTTACATGTTTTGGGCCTGAAGCTGCAACGGTGTCCTTGGTTCTCGGGCTGGAAAAGAATTGTTCTGTCAAACTGAACTGTGAAGAGAACTTGCTAACACTTTATATGAAGTTCAGAGTTATATACTATTGCAGTACAGAATCTGAAAAATATGAAAGCTAAAACTTCAGGTATCAGTGTGACTCTTTCTGCTTACTTTCTATGATCACATTATAAGCTGAAATGAACTTCCCTTTGCCCTTACCTAAAAACTAAGTAAATTTTAAATTAAACAATAATTTTAAACTTGTTTCTAAGAAATTATGTAATTTTGCTTTAGATACAACAACAAAAAGCTGGAAAATATGCAGTGTTTTATGAATATTAGTACATGTTTATTTTTACTTGAATAAATTATTCTGTTATATATGTTAAGCAAATATATGGCAATACTTTTTCAATTACTACAGACTGGTATTTTAATAATAAGTTTGTAATTTAATGACAGTTCTTTTTGTTTAAAAGTTGTTTAAAATGCACTGCTTTTTAAGGAAATGCACTAATGTGCAAAGTCATCTTTTTAAGAAATTAACCAGACTTTTTGATATAAAAAGATCTTTTGAATGTCAAGAATTATTAATAGTCAAATTTAAGACTTAAATGGCAAATTAATGTCTACATAAATCAATATGGAATCTGCTGTAAAACCAATTTTTGCATGCATTTTTCTTACTCAACATTATACAGTCTATTTAAACTTATGAGGATTTTGAGACAAGTTTATAGCAAACAAGTAACACCACCTTTTGTATAACTAACCTACTTTTTCGTCATTTTCTATATATCATTTTAAACATATAAACATGCATTTTACACACAAGCAGATCTTGTGTGTAGACCTTAAGCATTTCCAAATCAATGCAACTTGTATTAAAAAGCACCAAAATAGCTTTAAATTGCTCTTCAAAATCCAACACTGAAATATGATGAAAGCAAACCCTGCTTAACAATCCATTATGGCACGCATGCCAAACCTTGCACTACACATAATACTTTCAGAAATTCCTATTATCTAAATATATTGGCTATTTATTTTTTTATCATTTCATATATGAGTTTTTTTTGAGGGAGGTTTGGAAGTTTGATTGATGAACACATATCAGATGCTGAACAGTGGGAAAAGAAACTAGTTAAAATTCTGCTGCTCTTTGCAGAAAAAAAAATGGATTACTCTATTTCAACTTTTCCAGTTCTCTGTAGAAGCAATTATAGAATGCAAATATTTGCAAACCATATATATTTACCAACTTCAATATTGTTTTCAAAAACCAAAGTTATATTAAAAAAAAAATCAATATACCTTTCGTATTTGCAGTGTGCAGATGCTCAAACAAAAGGAGATAAAAGTCTAGAAGCATCATTTACTTCTTACAAACTGCTTTTTCATTTCTATCTGAAAATTATTTTTAAGTGCTGTTTCTAGATGATTTTCAACCCTTTTCTCCTAACACTTTCAAAGGCTTATTTCTTTAAGGAGTATGTCTTTATATAGGGATGTATTACTTCTACTAACAAAATTCTATATAAATTTTGTGGTCAAATTCAATTATGGTCTTCATTTTATGTAATCATAGATATGTTAGCGGAAGGATGCAAATGACAATGTCTTGTTTGATATTGGGGTTTATGAAGTCTTTGGATTTCTATAATCTCTATAAAAACCCATGAAAGTATTCTAAAAAATATTAAATAAAAATTGTTTAATGAAGTTTGTCTTGCACAAAGGTGTTATATAAACATAACATAATAAGTAGCAAAAACCTATAGCTCAATTCCAGTAGCCAGTCAAGGTCAATAGACAGATATATGCTGCAGGGGTGATCTGTATCAGATGAAAATCACTCTACATTCTCCTTAACAAAAAACCTAGCTACACAGAGAATTTACTGTTGGCAGTTTCTTATGCACTCCTTCAAGCCCAGAGCGCATGTGGTGTTGATTTTTTCTGTCATTTGATTATCACCCTACTTAGTCTTGTCAGGGAGATGGAAAGATCATTTTTGGTTGCCTAAAGAATCTGATTCTAGAAGTATTACAAAAAATAGAATACACAAACTGCAAAATGAAAATAACATGCACCATGGAAGGATAGCAACCACAATAACAAAACTCTTTTTGCAAAAGCAAAAATTCTTAATTTTTCAATATTTCTAAAAACATGGAAAACAGTCCTTCATAATGCAGCTTAGCATCTTATGTAACACAGAAAATAAACATATTCACAGCAAAACAGATATACTTTGTTAAAGTGATAGTAATGGAATTACTATTACTTGTGTTTTTAATGTGGAGGTGACATGGTATTTCGGTCTCATTTAGGTATCAGTGAAGTCACTTCAAAAATTTAGATGGACTTTTTGTTATTTTTCCTTGCTGTAAAATTACTAGCAAGTGCAACAGATAACCTTAATTTTAGTGCTGCATGGCAATGCTCGAACAGTGTGATGAAAGATGGACTTCTCCCTGTGATGACATTCATAGGAACAATAATTTCTATCATGTTGTTTTATAATTGTTTACCTGTGTTGACTGCATTAGCTGAAGAATGACAAAAAAATTCAAGAACACATCTGTCTTCATTGAAATATTTAGAAAATGGTTTCAGTTTTAGTGTTTCAGTGGAACTATATATGGAAACATAATTGTAGATGCCTATCACACACAAAGTCACCTTCAAGTTGTAGAAAATTAAATTGTCATACTTCAAAATGTAGAAATTTAGAATATGTGATGAGATGATGGTTTCAGTATAGCAGGAATAGACCCACTTTTTTCATAATTAATTTCAAACAACAGAACAGTTTCACACAAATAAACAGTAAGAGTCTCTTGGCACACTGCTGTCTCATGTTCAGCACCTGTTGACCAGCACTCACAGGTACTTTTCCACTGAACCATTTTTCAGCTGTATGGGCTTGTTGTGACTGAAGTGCAGGACCTAGCACTTGACCTTGTTGAACCTCCGGCAACTGGCCTCAGCCCATCCAGCCAGCCTATCCAGATCCCTCTGCAGATTCTTCCTACACTCTGGAAAAAGGAAACATAATCTATATGAGGAAATGAGATCTGAAGAACCAAAATTATTGTGCCTGCTCTCAATAAGGAAGGAATAGAACTCTGCTGCCATTGAGAGAGGACCCTCTCTCAATGCCCTCTCAAAGCCAGACGCGTATTACACACAGTAATTTTTTGCTCGATGGCAGTGGGAATCAATGAGTAAAACCTACAATGAAGTGAAGGTGCTTCTGCAAGAGCAGTGAGGGGAGTAAACCTAATGTATAAGGCTCACTCCTGCCCAATTTGGTATTCTCTGCAAACCTACTGAGAATGCACTCAATTTTCTCATCCAAGTCATTGATAAAGATATTAAGCAGATCTGGGCCCAGTACTGAGATTTTGTGGACCCCACTAGTGACTGGCTACCAACTGCATATGTTGGATCTCTTCCATAACAATAGTTTGCAAATCTGAAAATACCAAGTTGAAGAAAAAAAATTAAATATATCAGGAATTTATTTTAACTGGAATATAGAACTTTTACTGCTTCAGAGTCTGACTCTCAGTTTTGAGTAGTAACACCAACTTCATTGTATATTTCCTCAAAGTTATCAAGTAATGTAACTTTTTTTTTTTAATTTTCAGCAAGTCTATGCTAAAAACCACAAAAAGAATCAGTTTCTCTACAAAATTTAATTCTTCTATCATTTTCCCCTTTTTTTATTTTTTACATAAATGTCAAGGACAAAATCTTTTGCACATTCTTTTCTACATATTTTAGATCATAGACAATGCACATTGGAGTGACCTTCACAGATAGAACAATTGTCCCGTTTTTTTTTTTTGTTTGTTTGTTTGTTTTAAGGTGAAGGTTGGGGTTTTTGTGTGATTCATATAACTTTCATTCACAGCTAGGTAACTTAGTATTGGATTTTAGAAAGAAATTAAGACACCAGGCATTCGGATTAGTAGTGTTTGCTGTCATTCATACTCAATAATTGAGGTCACAGGGATTATAAACTCTAATGTGTCAAATTGAATTCACCAGCAACACATTTAAAATCTTTTAATTATCTGCTTTGGGGGCAATGGATTAACTAGAGCCTGTCAGGAACAAAGAGACATCCTGTTTACTTTTCCTCTTTTTATTTTTTTTTTAGTAGGTACCAATAATTATTTAACCAATAAATATAAAAACAATATATAACCTTAATCCTCTCTCTTTCTTAATAGATTTTACATTACTATTTAATCATAACCACTGTATATCTACATCCCATTTTACACAGCAGATAACAAGTGAAATAAATTATAGGTCTTTCTCACTTTCTATCATTCTTCACAAAGAATCATATTAGACATAGGAACTTAAAATGTCTTTTGGTTTGGTCATAAAATGATAATCAAAAAGACTGATGTGGAAAGAAAGATATATAAGTAGTTACAGTGTTCGCCATTTCATTTCCTTCTTATCTGATTATTTTCTCAAAGTTTCTTTCTGTTTTCAGTTACTAGAAGTCAAGCATAGTTCTTATTTTCTTCATTTTCTTCACACCAGATGTTTCACATTCACCAATTAAATGCTGTCCAGAATGTCTCAAATGCTTAATGGTAAACTTCATTAGTAGTGAAATTTTTGTTGATTTAAAGTTTTGTCTCAGATTCTTTCATAGTGTTGTTTACATCTTTCATAGTGTTGTTTGCAATCTGACCTTATAAAGCTGCAGGTCCATTTTCAGTCAATATTGTCCTAGAAATTATATATTTAATTCAGCATATTATGTAATTCCATATATTGTTATACAATATATATATAAATATATTTGAGTATATATTTTAATAAAACAAAGAAGTATTGACTTCCTCAGAAAATGTTCTCTTGTTAATTTCCTCCATAATACCAAACATCACAAATGTTAAATAAGAAGCCTTCCTCCCTATCATTAATTAGTATATTACTGCACATAATTTCTGGTTCTGGATTTATATTTAAAAATGTAATTTTCTAAAAAAGTCTTTTTTATACAAGATCTTCCATATTTGATACCTCAGCAGAAAGACCATAAGAGGAGGAATGTTTAGCTAGCTTTTAGTCTCTGCTTCAAGGTTTCCATTGTCGTGCTTTTAGTAGCTGATTCAGAAGACTTTTGATTCAAGTCCTGTAACTGTGGTGAATATTTAACACCAATAGGCATCATACTTTAGAGAAAGAAGCTCATGAGAGGGTATGGGAAAGAAGAAAGCTAACTCATTTACCCACTCACTCAGGTTTTCAAAGCCACTATACAAAAAAATAAACAAAAACACATGCAATATTGTGAGGTTATTTCCTTAACAGCTGAGGGGCAGTAGGGATTAAAAGGTGAAGTTGGAAAGATAAAGGCTTGAGAAATAAATGATATCCATTGCTACAGAATTTCAAGAGTTTTTACTTTTTCTGATTCCTTCTTGTACCTCAGTGTGGTATCTGCTTTTCAGAGATGCATTTAAAACAACAGAAGACAGGTATTTCAGTAACTATTTCATTATTCATGAAAGAATAAAATGCAAACAAGGACATAAGTAAATATTTTTCTCATTGCAAAATGAATCCATTGTAATAGTTTAATTTTCTTTTTTTTCTCTATGCTTTTGTCCAGTGTTTCAAGTACTTCAGCAAAATTAACTAATATGAGAAATTTATAGATGAAGGATTGTCCATTCTCACTACTATTTGACATTGGTTTACTATGATAATAATTGTTCCATTATTTAATGAAAAAGCAATGTCACATTTCAGTGGCAAAGCTTCATCTTCTTAAGACTTTATTACACAATTGAAAGGATTGATTACTGTTGATTGGATTTTGTCTGAGGACATAGTCACTTTCACATGATGCTGGATTTAACAGTCACCTTTTCCAATCTTGAGTAAATCAAAATCTCTTTGCTCATCCTCTACATAATCCTTTCTGCAGTTGTTGGGAAAAAAGAAAAAAAAAAAGGAGAAAAACAAACTCATTAAAAATATCAGTCTTTTTCAATTATCATTACAGAAGTTTCTGTGTTACATCTCATAAGAAAATCTGACTATGCAACTGGAATAACATTTTACCCCGCAGTGTTTGAGTGGGTCTCTATCATATAGATGAGCCTTATACATTAAGTTTACTCCTTCTCTCACTGCTTTTGCAGAAGCACCTTCACTTCATTGTAGGTTTTACTCATTGATTCCCACTGCCATCAAGCAAAAAGTTACTGTGTGTAACATGTGTCTGGTTTTGAGAGGACATTGAGAGAGATAGCAGAGTTCTATTCCTTCCTTGTTGAGAGCAGGTACAATAATCTTGGTTCTTCATGACCTTTCTAGCTCATATAGATTATGTTTCCTTTTCCAATTACTTTGCCTTTCCTGCAGAAAGAAAAACCAAAACACACCAACAACACCACAATAGGAAAAGTTTTTTTTTTCTGAGTAAAACAAAACTGAATTTTGCTTAGACAGAGAAATGCTGGCATTTTTAGTGCCCAGTGTGCGCCTTATGCACACAGATATGGCTGTTACAGGACCAGGGGCACTGACCAGCAGGAAGGACTGAGATTCCCAAGAAGCTGGGCATTGTAACAACCAGAGAGGCCTGAAATAGAGCGAGACTAAAGTGTCATTTCCTTCAAAGAGAAAATACGGATCCTTTTTACCCTATAAATATTAATGATTTCTTGTTTAAAGGCCGATGAAAGAAAAAGCGACAGATATCTTTTAAATATCTCTAAATTCTGGATGATCAGATACATTTTTAATTAATTCCTACTAGAATGTCCTATATTTGTATAAATTATATTAATATTCTAGATAGCCCTCAAAAAACCCCATCCACCTACAACTACATCACAGTACAGCTGTGAAATACTTTTGCTACAATAATTGTATATGTAATCTAATATACTGTATACTCCTGGCTATGTTATTCTTTACAACATTCACAAATAGTACTGTTGCATGCAATTCCTCTACCTATCTTTCTGTTGTTTAAATAGCAAATTTATAAAGAATCGTTAAAATTTGGAATCCATAATATTCTTTTGCATTTTTTGCAGATTATCTATTTTTATTAATAGGGTGAAGAGATGTTTTTCTGTTAAGTTAATCTCTTTTAATATCTGATATATCAAAGTGCAGTAAGCCTGAGAAATGTCACTTAGGAATTTACTTATTCTGTAGTTATTGATAAATCACATGAGTTCCTATTGTAATCAATATAAACCAGAAAAAAAAACTATTTAATTATTTTATAATTGCATACAATTATGTATTTTCAAGATGCTTAGCTTGGAATGCTGAAGAAGAAGCATATAGAGGTTAATTATGTTCCCCTATGTTAAATATGCATAGCATGTTATCTGATTTTAAATGCAAATTAGTAGAAGACAACATAAAATGCATTTTAATTTAAAGATTGCAAAGTAATAATAATATAGTAAATGTGAGTAGACTTCTAAAATTAAAATTTCTTTATTAATGATTACATCTATCTATTCTAGTACTCCAAAATAGCAACATACATATGAGATTTGCAAGCAATTTTTTACATAGTACAAGTCTAATAGTTTTAAGATTAATTTATTAGGAAAAATAGTGTTGTGTGAAACAAAGAGCAATGACACATTAATAAGCAAGTCATTTTTAGCTTTTGAGAATAATGAACATCTGAACTATCATATTGTAGCATTGTCACACCAGTAGCAGTACGGCAATTTGTATATCTGTAGTATGTTCCATTCCATTCCTTTTTTTTTTTTCTGTAAAGAAAATATCATATGAACCACAATTTAAATTTGAAATACATTGATAAGATGTGAGGATAGAATTTCAAAAGTGATTTAATACTTCAGGAGCCTAGATCTCTCCTTATCTCAACAATCACCAAACTAGAAAACAATCAGTAGTCTAAACATTAAGGAACATACTGTCAGTAAGCTATGGGGAAACAGTATAAATGGTACTTCACTCACAAAACCTGACTGAACACTTCTGATCCCTTCAGATGCTCCTTGCCAGGTGTGTACATGGTACAGATGCATATAACATCAGGATAATACAAGATAGGTGCATGTCACTTCAGTTCCTGGTATTCCAAAAATTTCCTTCAGACAATTTGCATTAAGAATTATTGAAGAAACCCACAGGAAAACAAAATACAGTCATACTAAATTAGAGGAAATTGTTCTGTGAAGTAATAGTACAAGATATAGGAAATATCCAGTTGTTTGGGTTCTGGAAATCATATACAGCTTCTTTTTAGAGTAACAATTGCAAGGAAAAAAATCATGCTCAACCCATATGGCTTTGGCTGAATATGAACGGTGAAGAATGAATTTTCAGATAATTTGATGCCAAGCTATAATTAATGTCTAGTGAATGAGTGTGAATTAGAAATGGAAGCTTACCTGAACAATTTATTTTCTTTTTCTCCCTTTTTTTTTTTTTTTTTAATGAAATAGCAAATACATTTCCTTTATTTACTTTATTAGGCAAAGTATCAGCCTAATGTCATATGTCTGCTTTTGAAGGAAGAAAATTCTTAAAAAAAATGTATTAATGCTTTAAGAAAAAAAAAAAAGACAAAAATGTATAACAGTATGTGTTTCCTTAATGCTTCTGGGGAAAAATCTGAATGGTTTCAGATTAATCTTTCCAAGGAAACTCAGACCTTTGAAAAGTTTCCAGTGTAGAAAGAGGAGAATATTTGCATACCTGTGAAATGAAAATTAAAAACAAAACCAACAACAACAAACAACAGAAGATTCGTCATTGGAAAAAAACTGCAATGCAAAATATTGGTAACTGTCAGTGTCAAGACTCCTGCTATCTATCATAGCACATTGCCCCAGATCTTGAGTTAGTCTTTATGCTGCTTGAGCATAAAGTGGTTCTTCACAGGAGTGATATTAGAAAAGTTTTTTTCCAGCTAGACATGGTCATTTAATGGCTGCCACAGAATTATTCTTACCTTACTATCTCCCCTTGATTCAGCTCTGTAGTATGCAAATAAGGATTTACAAGCTGCCAAAGTTTCTAAAACATTGCTCTTGGTTACTACAGTAAGATTGTTCCACAGATCCACAACTACAAACTTTATAACCACTTGACAGAAATACTTAACAGAAACAGGAATCTAATTTCACAGTTGTACTTCTAAATACCATACAGCTTTATTAGTTTTGTTAATTCAATGTGGTTTTTTTCTGTATTTCTTACATTTAGAGCTAATTATATCTAATCTATTAAGACTTTACACTTCTAGCATTCTCTGTTAAAAGAGATTGGTTTCCTAGACTGAACTTCAGATTAAACAAGAGCTTACAATCTTTATTTGGCTGGGTACGAGAAGTCAGAAATGGTCATTTGCATCAGTTACTCAAACTATTCAACAAAATAATTTACTTTTAAGACAAGAACAGGGCAAGTCAGAAGTCAGTACTTTAACTCCTTCTGATAGGTTCTTTCATGAAAAAATATTTTATATTAGCTGGGAGTGACACTTGAGGCCATGGTAGTTTTATGAGTGATGATAAGTTTCTATTTTTCAGAGCATTTGCTGAAGTTACATACAAAAATTCCAGTAACTGAAATATGACATTAAAAAATTAATAAAAAATATTAAAAATGCATGAAAGAAACAAATTTCAAAATGTTGTGGATTTAAGAAATTAAATCCTGTTATGGATTTAAGAAAAAGAAAAAAAACCCACTATGTATATAATTCATACGAAACAGAAACTTTATGCCAAAACTGAGCTAAAATTACAGTAAATGCTCCTGGTGGCCTAGAAGCTAGCAGACTGGGTTACAGAAATAGTCCAGCTGATGTAGTATCTTGGATTTGTTATGGCTGATATCAGATAGGCATCACAGAAAGGGGCTCCGTTAAAGGACAATCAAGTATGATTCATTCTTTCTGTGGACTGTAAGATGTAATCTTACAGTTCTCTAATGGTTCTCTAATTCCTTTCCAAAGAAATGCAGACTTTCCATTAAATATAAACAGGAAAATATGCTCATTGACATATAGAAAAATCTATCAATATCTTGATATACTATCTAACAATACTGCACAGAACCACAGAATAACTGAGGTTGAAAGGGACCTCAAGAGACAGTACAGTCTAACCCAGAAGCCTCAGGAGTCTTTGCTGAATATATACTGGTTCAGAGGAGAAACCTGAACTGTTAAATGACAGGCTGAATTTAAGTGTTAATAGTGGAGGAATGTGAATCAAGGAGTAAACCAGAGCCTATTTATTTGTTCCCATGTTCCAGCCCTTTGTGTTTAGGGGAGAGAGACAGCAAAGGGGTTCTATGTAAAACTGACTCGTAACATCATCCCCATCAATGATCTCTTGGAAGATTAGCCTCCCTGTTTTTTAAGTCAGCTCAAGACTTGCCACTGATACTAATATGATAATTTTTCAGACTATGTTTTGGAACATTTTGAAGAACAAAAGAAAAATTGGGTAATTAACAAAACGCCCAACAACTGCCTTTGCATCTTTAGTATACAAACTGTACAGTGAGGTTCTTGTCAACTAGATTTTGTTCTTGATGAGTATTGTCAGTTGGAATCCCTCTGGCTTAGCAAGGACACTGATAAACTACACAACTCTGGTTTTCTTCTGGTAAGTATTAAAAAGCTTATGGTTAATTTACCCTTGGGGGAAAAAAAAAAAAAGCTTAGAAGCTAGATATTCATTGGTAAGGTCTTTGTCAAGTTGAGAACACATTTTCAAAGAGCAGATACCAAAAGGTGACCTAGACTGAACAATAACATAATAATATCCACAGTATCTTCAAAATACTAGAGCTGACATATGCTTGGCAAGCACTCAGCCAGCCCTGAAAATTCAAACATTTAAGATAAGTATCTTTATGCAAACCAGCAATAAAGCATATATTTCAGAATGACTTTTTTTAATTGAATCACGCAAAGTGATGAGTGAGAGGATATGGTCAGACATGCAGTCAGGGTGCCATAATTAACATTTCATGTTTAGGCATGGCATTTGTTTAAAGATTTTGAGGTAGATTTTAGCCATAAGCACCAGGCACATCTAAACATCCCATGTTTCCAAACTACTACAATGTAATCATTTGGTGTTTTTTATTTTGTTTTAACTGAAAAAATTGTGCTGTTTAAATGTTCTATGCCAGAAAATTGCAGCTGTTGCTGGAAATTTGGCAGAAAGAATGTTATAGAAAAAAGCAATTTTTAATGATTCTTCATCAATTTATAACTTTTTAATGAATATTGTAGTTTACATGATCTTGACATACTTTTTGATAAATGTTTTAGAAAAAACTCACCCCTCTTAGAGCTATATGCTTTTAGTGATTTATAGAATATATAAAAAAATAGTACTTTCGATAAAAGTATACAATACCACACTAGAATTTTATAGTTTCCACCAGTTAATGGTTGGGTGTTTTTCCCTAGGATTCTAAAATCCTATACTTAAGTTTTATCTCTTTTGTCTGGACTTAAACTGTAAACAAAAAGATTTAAGAAAGCTTTAATAGTGTTTAGGTGTTTTGTTGCATCCTGGAGTTTGGGTTTAGATTAGGGTTTTTAATTTATGTTAAAATAAGTCAAGTTCTGTAATCCCGCGGACCCCCCGTGTTGTCCCCTCCCCGCGGTTTCTGGCCCCATGCTGCCTGCTGCCGGATCTTCCCCCTGTGCCGCTCCTGTAACCACCCGCCAGTCCGGCCCCAGGAAACCCCGTGCCGGCCACCCCAAGCCACACGATGCTGCTCAGCCCGAGGCTCAGTGCCCGCCCCTGCGGGGTTCTGTGGTTGGTCGCTGTTGCTGGCGTCACCGCCACGGCAGCTGCCCCTATTGGATGGCAGGTTGTGGATCCTCTCGCCCCGCCCCTCCATAAAATCCTATCCTGCCGGCACCCAGGAGCCATTTTCTCCCATGTGAGTGCCGGGAGCGGTCACGTTCTTCCATTGAACCGCGCCATGCGTTCAATAAACCGTTCCTGCCAAGCACGGAGTAAATGGACAAATTCCTTACCTCTTTGCTGGGTCCCTAGCGCACGGTAACAGAGGCTGGCCAGCCCACACGCCCGAGACACAGAGCCGTGTCCGGGAACCCACGGCAGCAAACCCCGGCAGCACGTGGAAGCTACGCCACAGCTGGGCTCCCAAGAGCCGTATGCAGCCGGGGAGAGCGAAAACCCACACCGCAATTGGCGCCCGAACGGGGGGCCGAGGTCAGCGCTCAGCTGATTGCGTGGATGGAGGTTCACCGCGGAGCTCCAGGGACAGCGCTAGGAGCTGCCGCCGCCGCCGGGCTGGGGCCACGTGCCGCCGCCAAGGGGGGAGCGCTGCCGCCAAGCCAGAGCAGGCAGCGGTCCGCGCCAGATCACTGCTTCATGCCGAACGGAAACTGAGAGCAGGGGCTCTCCAAGATACATCAGTGAAGTCTCCGTCGCCCATGGGGGACCAGACAGTGTGCCCTGCGTGGGACAGGAAGTGCAAACTTTCACAGCCAAGAGGGCAGCAGAAAGGACACTTCTCGGGACTCCCGGACCCTGGTGGCAGCTTTTCTTTGCAGAGACTTCAGTCTGGTAAGTATTAGTCATGGAAACGTGTCCAGATAATACGGGGAGGGCTGGCCGTGTTCCCGAGGTTGGGACGTGCGGCGCGCAGCACGAATGGCAGCCGCTGGAGTCGCCTGCGTTTTTTTTTCTTTTTTTTTCTTTTTTACTGCCCCAGGGGTGAGGTGGGTTGGGTGGAAGGAGCATGGGGACCGTGCTATCTGCCCAACAAAAGGAATTTTATTCCCAAGTTAAGGAAATCCTTTCGATGAAGGGCCTCTACCCAAAAAATTTGGTGAAGAAATTTGTCCAGTGGCTGTTCTTTGCTTTCCCCCGTCTGTCTACCGAGGACGCGCGCAAAACAGAATTTTGGGAGCAAGTGGGAAAAAGGCTAGCAGAGGGGATCGGTAGGGATCCCTCCATAGATGACTGCTTCCCTAAATTCCATTTGTTGATCTCAGATGTGGTAAAATCAGACCCCACGCGAAACTCGGTTGGGGAAAGGAAAGAACCATCTAGAAAATCTGTTACTCCCCCTGAATCCGTTTCGCCATCCCTTTCTCCTACCCCTTCTTCCCCTAACCCGGGTGGGCGGGGGGGGGCACCCCATCAATCTGAGACGCAGGGCAGCTCCACAAACGTGGACCGTGCTCCTGGCTCTCCTGAGCCACCCCGGCGTCCCCGCCTTAGTGAGATCGGTCGATTCGCTGATGCCACGACCCTAAACCCTCCTTCCAATCCCTTTTTCCCAGTTGAAAATCCCAGTTTCGGCGCTAACCCATGCAGTTCTGTTTCTTTAAACCCCTTTCTTTGTCCCCCTGAGGAGGCCGATGCCTCGTGGTCGATCTCTTTGTCTTCCCAATTGGAGGGCGGCCACATGGCAAGGCTTCCCCTTCCCACAATCACTTTCTTCCCTTTGTTCCCTATGACCCCACCCCCTCCTGCTTTCCAGTGGCTGCGGGCACCGCCCACTCAAGGCATCGGGTTACCACCCCTCCCCCTGTCCCTCCTCGAGTAGGCGTAGGCGTTCCCTCCTTGCATGTTCTACCTGCCGCATCAGCAGCCCCACCCTTTCCCAGCCGGGAGGGCTCAGTAGCCTCCTTCCCACCTTCCGAGGAGGAGGATTCTCCCCGCCCTGTCTGTCCTCTCCCTCGTGCTCCGCCCCTGCGTCCTCCCGCTCCTCGGAGACCTAGGGTGGGGGGAGGGGGGGGGTGGGGAGGAGGGGGGGTGCAACAGAGCCCAGTCCATGAGATCGAGCAGTCGATCCACACACCAGTCCCCTACACAAGGGGAGGGGAAAACCCTACGTGGACACCCCTCTCCTACGATTCAGTCAAAGAGGTCTGCAAGACATTGCAAAAATTTGGCAGAAAGAGTCCTTTTTTTAAAGGGATTCTGAAAGTCACTTTAACATCTAAAACAGTAGTGCCGGCTGACTTTAAGCTTCTATTTAAATGCATGGAAAAGGCTAGCAGCAGACCTGCTTCCCGAAATCCACGAGGGGCCTTATGGCCTGGATTTCGCAGAAGAACAAATCACCCTAGACCACCTTGTGAGCGAGGGAGAATGGAGTGAGGGGCAACTGCAAGCTCGGGGAATTCCCACAGCGGTGTTGGACATGTCCAGGAGTGCAACAGAGCGTGCGTTCCTGGGCATGCCCGCCAGGGATCCGGGGATACCCTACATGGCAGTCAAGCAAGCCGTGGGGGAGCCTATGTTAGATTTTGTAGATCGGGTCCGGGCAGCCGTGGAGAGACGCATAGAAGTACCTGAACGCTGGGAAGGAATGATCCTAGAAGTGGTGCACATGAATGCCAACGCCATGTGCAAAAGAGTCATCATGTCAATGCTGGCCTCACCACCGCCAACCCTCAGCCAGATCATCGAGGAATGCACACTGAAGGCGCACCTGATGGAAGAGGAAGAGGCCCCAAAGAAAAAGGACAAGCAAGTTGCCTCGGCTGCTGCTCCTTCGAGCAACCCAGCACTGAAGCGACTTCCATCCACACGCCGGTGTTACCATTGCCATCAGGAGGGACACTTCCAGGCTCAATGCCCACTTTTGGGGACTGCGCTACCCAGAGTTGCGGGAGGGGGGAGGGGGAATGGGAACCCTGCGGTCCAAAAAAACTGACCCATGAACGCGCACTTGCCGCGCATTCAGACAAAAATGAGGCAAGTCGCGGTGCTGCAAGAGAAGCCGCAATGCACCATCTAGTACCATCAGTAAGTGGCTGCCTCTCAACTAGTGACAACCGGGAGCCTTATCGACTCCGACTCACTAACTCTGTTCATTTCCGTTCCCAGGACTGGCAGTTTTTCATAGCAGATGCAGAGCTTCTATTGCACATCTGCCGCTGTGAGACCAGGAAAAAGGAAGATCTCTTAAATTGCAGGTACCTCGTTGTAGGGGACACAAAGAGCACTCCACTGGAGATAGAAGTCCCTCCAGTAATCTCCACCCTCAATCCGAGGCTCTTCTATCTCACAGCACGCTGTGTCCACCCCCCCCCCTTCCTGCCTGAGGGCCAGGTAATTGCACAAGCAATTCCCATTCCTTGTGCTCTGTGCAATGACCTGGAGCTCTCTGTGTTTCATGCTGGGAAGTTGGGAGAGGAAAAACCCCTCATATGGTGCAAACTCAAATGTGAGGGGCGATCTGTACACCTACAGGGGATGTTAGACACAGGGGCAGACGTGACAGTCATCCCACCACACAAGTGGCCATCACACTGGGAGCTGCAAAGCGTGGCCACACCAGTCTTAGGACTAGGTGGGCCACAGCCGGCAAGACAATCCAAAAACATTGTCCAAATTCAGGGTCCAAATGGGCTGCTGGCCTTAGTGCGTCCGTTCGTGATCGACTGCAAATTTACATTATGGGGGAGGGATGCCATGTCGCAGTGGGGAGCCAAATTGGAATTTCCGGTCCCCCAGCATTTTTTAGTGCGGCCACTGAAGAGCGCCCCACACAGAAAGTAACATGGCTCACAGATAAGCCCATCTGGGTGGAGCAGTGGCCGCTGAGTAAGCAAAAGCTGCAGGCGCTCACAAAATTAGTTAACGAAGAGTTAGAAAAAGGACACCTTGTAGAAACAAACAGCCCCTGGAACTCTCCTGTGTTTGTATTAAAAAAACCGGGGAGAGACAAGTGGCGACTCCTCCACGATTTGAGAAAAATTAATGAGGCAGTGCAAGATATGGGCTCCCTCCAACCGGGTATGCCATCTCCATCTATGCTACCCCAGAATTACAATTTAGCTGTAATTGACATTAAAGATTGTTTCTTCCAAATCCCACTCCATCCGGATGATGCTCCCCGTTTTGCATTCTCTGTGCCTTCCATCAACAGAGAAGCCCCAATGAAGCGCTACCACTGGACGGTACTACCACAGGGTTTCAAATGTTCCCCTACTATATGCCAGTGGTATGTCGCTAGGGTTCTATCCCCAATGCGTGCCAAGTGGACATCCTGTATTTTCTATCATTACATGGATGATGTGCTGATTTGTGCCCCTGACAGTGAGATCCTGCAGGTAGCACTGGAGGACACTGTTAGGGCCTTGTCGATGGCCGGATTTGAGTTACAGAAAGAAAAGGTACAGTTGCTGCCACCCTGGAAGTACCTGGGCCTGGAAATTAACAACCGGACGATCAGACCCCAACAGATACAGATAAATGATAACCCCAAGACGCTGAATGATCTCCAGCGCCTGTGCGGGTCATTAAATTGGATCAGGCCATGGCTAGGACTCACTATGGGGGAATTATCCCCCCTCTTTGATTTGTTAGCAGAAAGGGAGGGGGATGAGGGTTTAGGTTCCCCGAGAGTCCTGACCCGAGAGGCCAGAGCAGCGCTCGAGAAGGTCCAGAAAGCCATCACGAGCAGGCAGGCCCACCGCTGCCAACCAGGGCTGCCTTTCCGATTCATCGTCTTGGGTGAGTTGCCCCATTTGTATGGTGTGATATTTCAGTGGGACAAGGGTCAACGGGACCCCCTCTTAATAATAGAGTGGGTGTTCCTTGGCCACAGGCAGTCCAAGAGTATCACCAGGCCACAGGAGCTGATGGCGCAGCTCATAATACGGGCCAGGGCTCGTCTGCAAGTACTAGCTAGCTGTGACTTTACATGTATCCATCTCCCCATCAAAACATCCATGGGGAAGATGACCAAAGAGGCTTTTGAACACCTGCTTAGGCAGAATGAGAACTTACAGTTCGCTCTAGACAGCTTCTCAGGCCAAATTAAGATTGGACATCCTGGCCATTATTTGTTCAATACTGAATTCAAATTGTTACCCAAAGAATTACAGAGCAAAAAACCCCTCCGAGCACTAACAGTATTCACGGACGGGTCAGGGAAGTCCCACAAGTCAGTGGTGACTTGGAGGGACCCAGAGACTCAGGTGTGGGAATCAGATATTAAGGTAGTAGAAGGTTCCCCACAGGTGGCTGAGTTAGATGCTGTGGTGAGAGCTTTTGAGAGGTTTGAACAGCCGTTTAATTTGGTAACAGATTCGGCATACGTAGCTGGAGCAGTGTCTAGAGCTGAACATGCAGTTGTAAAAGAGGTGCCAAATCAGGTCATCTTTGGGTTGCTCTCAAAATTAGTACACCTGGTTTCTAACCGTGAGCATCCCTTTTATGTGGTACATGTGAGGTCACACACGGATCTCCCAGGCTTTATTGCCGAGGGAAACCGCAGAGCAGACGCCTTGGCAGCCCCTGTACACTTAGGAGGCCAGCCGAGCATAGTCGAGCAGGCCAAGCTGAGCCATCAGCATTTCCATCAGAATGCCCCGGGGCTGGTACGCCAGTTTAATTTGCGGCGTGACCAAGCCAGGGAAATTGTGGCCTCATGCCCCAACTATCAGGAGGCAGCTTTACCAACACTGGGAGCAGGTGTGAATCCCAGAGGTCTCCGCAGTTGTGAGGTGTGGCAAATGGACGTCACCAAGGTCCCTGAGTTCGGTAAGCTCAAGAATGTCCATGTAACTGTGGACACCTTCTCGGGGGCAGTTTTTGCTTCAGCACACATAGGGGAAAGGGCCACAGACATCAGGAAACATCTTGTCCAGGCCTTTGCCACCTTAGGGGTCCCAACCACGATTAAAACAGACAATGGTCCAGCCTATACTTCCAAG
Organism: Vidua macroura; assembly: GCF_024509145.1. NCBI lineage: Eukaryota > Metazoa > Chordata > Aves > Passeriformes > Viduidae > Vidua > Vidua macroura. Next base: position 55,162,718 of record NC_071572.1, on the reverse strand, counting down.
GTGTTCCGCAACTTCCTGCAAGATTGGGGGGTTCAGCATAAGACCGGGATTCCCCACTCCCCCACCGGCCAGGCCATAATAGAGAGAACCCACCAGACTCTAAAGCAAGTCCTCAAAAAGCAGCAAAAGGATGTGCGAGTGCTGTCACCGCACGAGAGGCTCTGTAAAGCATTGTTTACCATCAATTTCCTGAACTGTTCCTTTGACAGACCAGAACCGCCAGCCCTGAGACATTTCAAACAACATCAGGAGCTCCAGCCAGAGGAGCAGCCTCCAGTGTTAGTGAGGGATCCGGACTCTAAAGAAATCCAGGGTCTGTTTCCACTTTTCACTTGGGGACTTGGCCTGCGTGTCCACACCTTCAGGAGTCAGGTGGATCCCCAGGAGGCATGTTAAACCCTACACAGCAGAGCAGTCAGTGAGTCGGAGTGATACGGTGCCAGTGGATGCAACCTGTGATCCCACCAACCTAGGGGTTGCATCCAATCGCAGACGCCGCAAGGAAGGAAAAGATTCTACCTCTCCCTAACCAATATTTCCCTTACAACTACCTCAGCCCAGTTATACCCCCAGTTCCTGTGTTGGTAATAAAATTGTTTCCCTAGTTTCCCTATCCCTAAACACCCTGAGAAGAACCAGCCCCAGTACCATCTGCAGGCCCTCTCCACCTGCGTAGCAGTCACCACAGTTGCAGCAGCAGAAGAAGCTGGGAGAAGAGACTACCTCTTGAGAGACTGAATCAACACCACTGCTTTCTTTTTATATTTTATTAAGCGGGGAGATGTTGCATCCTGGAGTTTGGGTTTAGATTAGGGTTTTTAATTTATGTTAAAATAAGTCAAGTTCTGTAATCCCGCGGACTCCCCATGTTGTTCCCCCCCCCACGGTTTCTGGCCCCATGCTGCCTGCTGCTGGATCTTCCCCCTCTGCCGCTCCTGTAACCACCCCCCCATCTGGCCCTGGGAAACCCCGTGCCGGCCACCCCAAGCCACACAATCCCGCTCAGCCCGAGGCTCGGTGCCCGCCCCTGCAGGGTTCTCTGGTTGGTCGCTGTTGCTGGCGTCACCGCCACGGCAGCTGCCCCTATTGGATGGCAGGTCGTGGATCCTCTCGCCCCACCCCTCCATAAAATCCTATCCCGCCGGCACCCAGGTGCCATTTTCTCCCATGTGAGTGCCGGGAGCGGTTGCGTTCTTCCATCGAACTGCGCCACGTGTTCAATAAACCGTTCCTGCCAAGCACGGAGTAAATGGACAAATTCCTTACCTCTTTACCGGATCCCTAGCGCACAGTAACAGAGGCTGGCCAGCCCACACGCCCGAGACACGGAGCCGTGTCCGGGAACCCGCGGCAGCAAACCCTGGCAGCACGTGGAAGCTACGCCACAGCCGGGCTCCCAAGAGCTGCATGTAGCCGGGGAGAGCGAAAACCCACGCCGCAGTGTTTCCCTTATGTCAGGTTTATCATTAAGATATTTAATTTTAAACATTGCAAAGCGATATGCCTCATTCTTGACAAAATACTGATAAGAGAATTTGTGGATCTGGAAAGCAGTCAATTGTTTCCACAAAAAAAAAAAAAAACAACAAAAATGTGCAGGAGGAAGAAACTCAAACTGTACAATTTGCAGTATGTCTCATAAACGGGGAAGCACTAAGCAAGTATGATTACTAAGGCAGCTACAAATAAGGGTGTGAGAGAGTAAGCCTAAATATAAAGGAAAGAAGGTTTTTGATGTTTGAAGGGTGTTTTTGAAAGGACAGTAAATGTGGTGTCAGTGATGATTAAGAAAGGATATAAAAGATCAAGCAGTAAGTACACAGAGGACAATAAGGGAGTATGTATCTTCTGTCCTGTTTTCAACCTCTGCAGCTTGGCCCAAAACAGTAAACCTGTTGCATGTCTGCTAGTCTGTCTAAATTATCTCTGTGATTAAGGAACACCTGGAGTGACTGCTATAAAAATAATCCCACTAGAAAAAACACCTTCATGAATGTGAAATTTAGACATTAAGATTATGTAAATAAGTGACATCTCTGTTTATGAAAAATGTCAACAGTCTTCTTAGTAAGATACTAACAACACTTAAGGTCTATTTGACTCTTTCTATTCTTCAGTAAAGTGGGAAACTTTTTTTTTTTATTGACTGTAGTAAGAGAAATACAGCTTTTTGTTAGCATATATTTCCAAGATTATGATAGCAAAATATCCACCTATTAAGCTCACTGCATTTTTTTCTAGTAAGCAAACATATGGATCAAACAGTTGTGCTATTCCTTCACAGGCTTTTTCTTGGAATTCTCTAACTAGTATTTACTTCAAATATATATAGGAATAGCAGAGAAGCACAAGTAACCCACTGAAGAATATACTGCTACATACAATGAACAACAAGTTGCTCTCGGCTGTCTGCTCACTAGAACTATATATGTGCATTTAACAGAGGGGTGTATAAGAACATTTAAGAAAATATGAAATTATACTTTTACGACTAAAGTGCCAAAACCCACAAAGGTGAAGAATTTCAAAAAGAAAATTTCTTTGTTTCACTTTTTGACAAATTGTTTTTGCTTTCCTAAGGTGTTTTCATATCTTAAATTGGATACTCACCTAATAAAATAACTTTAAAAGATCTGCTCAAAGCAAATACATCATTTAAATTTGTCCCCTGTAGAGTGTTACTAAACTGATCCAACCCCATCACTACTAACCTGGGTGTCATACAAGATAACTATGGCATTACTGTGATATAGGAAAATATGAACCACATATGAAAACTCAGAATTATTAAATTTGCATTAACTCAAACTTCTAATATTTTCATATGCCATTTGCAAATACCTCTGTGATAAGCTAAAATAATGACACATGAATAGTGTCTTCTAGTAAACTGGGAGTTGCATTTCATGGTTAGATTATCTGATATTGAAAGGGTATCACTGTCAAATATTCTTTTCTCCAAAGACAGATAAGGACACTCTCTCTTAAACTCCTGCCTGGAAGATTTTCAATGAAATGGTAGTAAATGTAAGGAGGGGGGAGTGGAGAGGGTGGTGGATGTGGAGGTGTCTTTAAGTAAAAGGTCAACCTTGCCTAAGGCAATAACTGTACACATTGAAGTTCTGCTTTCTATTTTAATCCTTTTTAATTATTATGTGGTGGTTGAGTTTAAAAGTGGGACAGATAGTTACCCTTTTAACTACTATAAAGCTTCAGCTGGAGCCCCCAGAAGTGTTTGTGTGCCTTGCACATGTCTACACTGCAAACTGAACTAGCTGTAAGTGAATTGTTCCAGAAATGAAAAGCAAATTAGCTGTTTCATCTGAGAGTAACTGCACCACAGCTAAGTGCAGCTTAATGCCCACTTCTGAGAGCAAGAATTGATACACAGTGTGGTGGATGGTAGAGATATTAAACCTGTTTATTTCAGATCTTCTAATGGGTTCATCCCAACATGGGTAATGCTAGGCAGTAGAGGGTTACCTTGTCTTGGGCAGTACACATTTAGGAGCACCTCTGTAAAGAGAAAAAGTACTTTATATACTTTCACTGATATGCTTAAAGAAGCCTTTGAATTACAGGCTGAAGAAACACAAAGTGTCATTGAAAGGAGATACCTTTCTCAGGAACAGAGAGGCAGATGCATGGATATAAGGTCAGCTTGCAACAGACTCACAGACAGGTCCTGTAGGGATGCAGGGAGAGTTTGGAAGGATTTGTCAGCTCAAGAAGTCCATGGGATCTGTCTGATTGTAGTAAAAGAAAACTGAGCTTTCAAATGTGAGGAAAATGTAGATTTTTTTTCAAACCTTTTACCTAAACAGTGTCATGCAAACCATGTTTGCATGTGTTTATGTAAACAATGTCATGCAAACCATGGTGTGTGGTTTTTCTGCATATAATTGCAATTAATATAATAAAGTCCTTTTAATTGCAGTCCCCTAAATGCATACAGTTAGACATCAGAAGCGTTTAAATCTTTTTTCACTTCACTTCAAAAAAAAACAAAACAAAAGGCATTTTTTGCTTCAATAGAAATTTATTTTTACCAGTTTTGTGTTCCAACTGGAAATACTGAGTCTAGTTGGACTGGAGAGATTCATGAAAGACACAGTTAAAAGAGATCATTTTTACTAAAAAAACTAACTACTTTTATTATCCTTATGCACAAAAGACACTGGTCCACTGTTGAAATAGTTATTGCTGCCTCCATTTTTGCATCATGCCTTATGGTAAGTAATATTAAATAATTACACTCTAAACCAGCAGCTATGATGATCCAACAGAAAACATATATTTTACAATTTTTAATGTATGTATGCATGTATGTAATTTTCTACAGCATACAGCAGAATTCTGCTGCCACTGAGACAATTACCAAATTTATATTTATTTCTCTGAGAACGTAATATGATTTTTACTTGATACCTCAATTCCTCTTCCAGGCTACTAATTGTCATTTATTAGGAGTATTTTTTCCCCTTTTTTTCTTTCCTTTGAAGGGCAGAGAAAAAAGTATAAAGTTCAGAAATAGATTAAAAAGATGATGTCAGCTTTTCAATTGATGAGCTGATCTGCATAGTGAGGGACAGCAATTCATTTCCATGGAGTAAAAAAGGATCAGTGAGCATGAAGCTGAGGTTTACAAAAGCTTAATAGAAGAAATAGTATGAATACTGATTCATTTTTAAATAGAGGGAAACTGCCAAAAGTAGTGAACTAAGACTGTTGAGGGTAACTAAGTATGCTGGGAAATATTTTCCTACAGAAAGTTAAAACCCCCAAACAATTAATAGTCGTTAACAGGAATTTTTGTAGCATCATCCTTAGTTCAGATTTTTTTTAATGTTACCTTTGAAGGACTTTCCAATCATTTTTAATTTATTTTGAAGAGACAAAATCAAAATGAAAGTTAATCATTAAAAAAAAAAAAAATTACAGGTTCTTGAGTACCATAGATTAAGGTGTTGTAGGGTCCTGAATATTTAAAGGGGCCCTAACCCAAATCCTCACTGAGATTTAGTTTAAGCAAGAGACACAAAGTTCTTTACAAACTCATCTCAGGTTAGACTTTCATGACACACAAAACCTGTGAAATTCAAATCAAGAGAAAAGAAAAATATTTCATAAATAAAAAAGAGATTAATTTAGAAAAAAAATTATGTTGAACACACTGCACTTATAAATCAACGTTTTATTTGAGCAGATTGATTTTAGTCTTATCTTGTGTTGTAGAGGTTTGTGACTTTGTCACCCTCTATAAAACAGAGCAGCATATATGTTTCATTGCAAAGATTCAAAACAATACTAAATTTAAGATGAGATACAAATAACAGTGATAAACACAAGATAAATTTTTTCAGACAAGTGAAAGAACAAAAAGATTATTCTTGATAATTCAATTAAGTTGAAGTAGATGTATATGAAAGGTAAAGGAAACCTGATTGTGGAGAAGGACATCAGTTTGGAAATGAGATTCTGCCAGCTATACACCAGAATGAACCACTGAGTCATGTGACTCCTTGTGAAGAGAGTGCCTCCATCCCCTCTGTAGCCATTGTTATTGGGATATTTTGATGAAGATCCTCCTGAATCTTCTTTTCTTCAGGGCCAAAACACCTAGTTTCTTCAGTCTTTCCCCACAGGGCAGTTTATCCAGGACTTTCATCATCTTCCTTGGTTTTCCTGTCTGAACATGTGTTTCTTCTTTTGTGGGACCAGAGCTGAACACCAGTTGCCCAGGCGTGGCCTGACAAGCACTGAATAGAACAGGATGATAATTACAGAATGGCTTGGGTTGAAAGACACCTTCAAGATCATCTAGTTACAATCCCCTTGTTCCAGCCCTCAATCTACACTAGAAATGCCCCTACAGGTGCAGCCCAGGTCCAATTTGCTGTTTTTTTTGCTGCAGCAATGCAATGTTACCTTGTGTTCTGGTTATTTTCCACCAGGGCCTCCAGGTCCCTTTCAGCATGACTTCTGCTCAGCCACACAGATCCTAGTCTGCACTGAATCTTTGGCTTATTTGCTTTATTTTGTCCCAGGGGGTAGGGCTTTCACTTGTCACTGTTAAACTTCAGAGTGAAGAAAAACTAATTCAGATTTTGCAAGTTTTTTTTCACTCCATTGAGTATTAATTTATTGACGCCGTGCCCCGGTCGCAGGAGAAGGGAGCGGCGCTGGCTGCGACTGAGCCCCGACCCCGCTTTCCCCGGCGCGCGTGTCACGAGCGGCCGCTCCCCACCTCAGCCACCGGCAGGCACAGGGCGGCAGTTCGGCCGTCGGCTGCGTCGAGGGACCGAGGCAAAGGAAGAGGGAAGGACCCTTCGCTTGCGTCTCCGAGCAATCTTTATTCTTCCCCGCGCAGCAGATACAGGGTAACGGCTCGAAGCAAAGGCAAGGCAAAAGGCGCGAAGTAGCAAAAAGGGCAGCTTTTAAGGGCAGCGCTGTCCCCGATGGGGGCCAGCCTAACAACAAATCAAAGGCTAGATAGGAGGAGTATGGAGTGGATATATTTAAACATAAAACCAGCAGGGAAGGGGAAGGGGAGAATGCATATATTATGTACCAATGAGTGAAGGAAAATATCATAACTCTCAGGGAAGCTTTCAGATAAACGGGTGTAGCAAATAATGACAGACAAGCTGCAGAGGCAGGATTTAGAAGATAGACAGGGAAGGGTCTGGAAATAAGGGAGGTATACCCCAGGATTGACATGGGGAAAGGCGGGAAAGCAGGTGGAAAAACAACTTTGGGGAGAGACTCTTAGGAAAACCGAACAGGGGTGAATAGGGACAAACCATTACAATTATATTAAACAATTTCTTAAACATAAACTTCAAAATCCCACTACAATTTATGGGGAAAAAAGCAAACAAATAAAACAAATAAAAATGGGGAGTGTGCCTGAAAAAAAATAGCTCTCTACAGCAGTTTATTTAAAAAGTATATGCAATATTTGACAACATAAGGTTTATTTTATAATAAGTAGGAATTAAAATCTCTTGAGTTTTTTTAATGCTTGTTCATGCTAAAATGAAAAGTCATTACTATCTCTAATTCTGTTTTAAACTCTGTAAAGAGAATTTTTCATTTTGCTCCTGCAGATCAAACCACATCATCCTGTGAGAAACTCCCCAGTTAAATTTTTCAGTATTTCTCTGAAAATACCATCTGTTGTTTAAGCCTTGTATAAACATATCTATTATCACTTATTCTTTGTTTCCTGTACTAGGAATTGATTTAATGACATCTCATCCAACCCAGGAAATGCTGAACAATGAACACATAGTTAATTTATTTTTTTTAAATTACCTATTACATGGTTTCAAACAACTTTCTCAGCTTCTATAAACATGGAATTACCACATCATTATCTTATAGAGCAGTGCTATTAATTTTCAAAATTAGACACATGATGTGTTGAAATGTACATTTCTAATAAAAAAATGTTTAGAAATATTTACAAATAGGATGATGTAGTAAAAAAATAAATTGAATCTCAGCAAACACAATGAATAGAAAATGATGCTGTAATTAGTGTTTATTGAAATTCTAAATCAGTGAAATTCTATCTATATTCTCTATCCTACCCTAACAGTAAATAGCATAGAAACTGAGCCTTAGAACTCAAGTTGAATTTTGTCACATTCATTGAAAAACCTTTGTGAAGCTGCTCTACAGAGAGGAGGACTCTTGACAGACCAAATAACCCTGATAATGATTGATAATGTAAAGTTTTGTTATATTCTCTTTTAACTTGGGAAAAAAATCTATCTGAAAGTCTGCAGTAGCATAGAATAATGGTGTCTCTTCCTATTTACGAGAACTATATGCATAATTTCTTACAGTGAAGAAAAGAACAATTAGTTCACTATATTATAAGTACAAATTAATAAATTAATTTATTGAAATGTCTAAAACTTGAACTTAATGCAGGGAAGATCCCGAATATCTACCCTATTATCTACACTCGAAAATACACGTGCCATTTTTTGTGCTCTAAAACTTCTATGTGAATGCTAAGGAGTGTTCTAGAGCTTGGTAAAAGTTTCCCTAGTCCCATTAGGGTCCAAAGGCTGAGAACTACTGTGAGCTTAATGCTTTCTCAGTCCTGCACAACTTTCTCATCAACAAAATCTTGGATCAGCCTCTGATGGTTTCTGCACTTTATGATGATGGACAAAACTCAGGGCTTGCAGTCCAAAATAAGTATCGGCTTTGCCAATTCAATCTCTTTTTGGGTGTATAATTGACAAGTCATTTCATATTATTGAAATTAATACTTTGTGTGTCAATATCCCAACTATATTCCTTTGTTATTAATATGAAAAAAATTGTAAGAACTCCTTCCCTCAGTAAACTTCTGCTGTCAGTTCTGCAAAATATTATTTCTTTCCCAGGACCTGGCTGATGGCCTTGTTTCTTTAATCTCAATAACATTTAATTAATTTATTTCCTTCTGTGCCAGCTGTGCTAGAACATTTTAAACTGGGAATTTTGAGGTGTAGTGGACTGACCCCAGCCAGCAACTGAGCATCCATCAGTTTCTTGCTCTTCCTCCACCGTGAGATGGAGGAAAGATTCAGAAGAGCAAGCATACCAAAAACTTGTGAGCCAAGATAAACTGAGTTTAATGATTGATGGGAAAAAACAAAATCAAACCAAACAACCAAGCAAACAAAAGACAGACAAAAAAAAATTGCCCACCACATGCCATAACCTAATATAAACAAACAAGTGATGCAAAGGCAATGACTCACCACCTCCTACAAACAGACCAATGCTCAGTCTTTGTGCCACAATCCCTTCTGAAAAATTGTGCCCCAAACTTGTTGCTGAGTATGATGTCATACAGTATGGGATATCCCCTTGATCCATTGGGATCAGTTCTCCTGTCAGTGTCCCCTCCCAAATTTCTGCCTATCCTTATTCTACTTGCTCAGGGTAGAGTAGGCTGAGAAGCAAAGAAAGCCTCAATGTTGCACAAGCAATATCTAGAACAATTGTATCACCAACGTTGATTCAATTACAAATCTAAAGCACAACACCATACAGGCTGCTATAAAGAAAATTGTCTCAATTCTAGCCAAATCAAGGGAATGTAAATTATCAGCTATATGGATTATATATGGCTGAAATTACTCTATATATATAAATTTTGAACTTTTGAGACTACAGTGGGAAATCAGTAGGAGTAATCACAGTTTTAGTACAAGAATATACAAACTACACAATATATTTGCAGAAATATACTGTCACTTGCAAGTATCCTTAGATCTTAATAAATGCTCTTCATGCATCAATCCCAAAGCACTTTATATATCATGCAAATAATATCCTAAATCCTGAATAGGAACCATCTACTATGAGCATAGCTGAATCAAAGTTTTAGTCTAGACCAGAGGAAGCTTTTGAAGCAATCTGCTTATTGTCAGTCCCTATTAAAACTATTTCAGTTCATTGTGAAGCACTGTCTTCACATAAGAACTGGGCTTATTTCAGAGAAGTGGAAAATGAGTTGCAGGAATGCACTGAATAATCTTCAGCTGAAAATATGTATTCAGTCCATATGACCAAATTTAATTTACTCTGAAATTAAACACCTCAAGATGTGTGATGTACAGGGTGATTATTATATCCTTTATAACAAGATATTTTTCTCTACACATTAACTCCTTTTCATCCACATTGATTTCAAATGTAGCTGTTGACTATGTAACTAAGAGTAACACACTACAGATAATTTGAGCTGACTATATTTTATTTATACTCCAAAAATATTTTCTAGAATCTCTCTCCATCCCTCTCTCCCTCCTCTTTCTCAGGCACATACACTTACACACACTCACACCTCCCTCCTTCTTGAACTGAAAACAGAAAATTATCAAATCTTGCAGTTAACATTTTATCAGAACAGAGTTGATATTTAAAAAGTATGACAAAATAGGGATAACTCTTTGATTGAAGCAATTAAATACAAAACTTTCCTTTTCCCACTGTGCCATTGCAGTGATTTTGCATTTTTTTTTCTATTGCTTCTTCCAATCTAACAATTTTCAGTAGTTTCCTGGGCTGAATAAATGACAAAGAGTTTCCTTTTTTGTTTGTAGGAAAGTTTCTTATGTTACCTCTGAGGTTTTTCTTTGGTCTGTTTTCTGATTGTAGACAGACTCCTTCTCTTTTGAGGATCTTCAAAGCTACATGGCAATATCTTTAACTTCCAGTTTTCTCTCTGACACTTCAGATACCTCTTTCCAAAATGGACATGCACATATACAAATGTGAAGATGATGAGTTGTATTTAATAAGGAAATTTCCCCTTTCGTCTGGAGATTATCATTGAGCTAGAATAAACTGATCAGAATAAGTAAACACAAAATATATTGAATTGCTGTGAAACTCACAGTGTTTTATTATGCTTGGTTAAAAAAATACTGTATTTATACTATAAAGCAGAAGATTACAAATTAAATTATTCCTCCTTCTTGAGAAGACTCAGATTAAAGACAAGAAGGTTAATACAGTTGGCCTTAACTTGAGCAAATTAGAGAAAGATGCATAGCACAAATGAAAACTTGTTAAATAGAAAGAAAAACAAGTTATTACTGTTTCTAAAACCCCAAAAGGTATTTACAGTAGATCTGAGAAAACTGTAGGAGTATTTAATTAAGATCTCTCATTATATCTTTTTAAATCTTTGGAAAGTCTGTTTATTCTTGCTTCTAGCAATGTTGCAGTCAGTGCAATCAGTGTAATTATCATTATTAAACACTATCTTTGTTGCACTCCACAAATGTATGGCAGAAAAAAAATCATGAAGACACGATGGCTGAATTAACTCTTTGATGATTATACTCTCTGAAGTCATGGCTCTTTACTAATCAGTATTTCAGCGGAATTCAATATATGAGAAGCATCCCAAGTCATGAGATTCAGACTGTCACACATTCAGCATTTCATAAAATTCTCTCTTTCTGACTACTCTGTCATCTTGTGGATTCTAAAACTGTTCCATATTTGCCAAATTTTTAGAACTAATGCAGTTGAACAAAAGACCTTTTAGAAAGTCTATGCTCTGAAGGAATTGACAGGCTCATCTATCCCTGCCCACTCCCTGAGACTTCCCCCAACATTGCACATGTCCCAGGACTCCACTGGCTGACTGGCTGTCAGTCCTGGTGCTGTGACAGCGAGAAGTGGTGCTGGTCAGGAATTAGCTTCCTTTCTCAAATATAAGTGAAATTGTTTCTGTGGAAGGAATGACTACATAAGCAAGGGGTCTTCATTTCAGAGGAAAGGTGCCTTGGGTAAGTGTGAAATGTGTTTTCATTAAGTTCCATGGAAAACTAAGGAATTGACTGTTTTCTTTGTCTTCCAGTGCAGGAACTAGGAATCAGATCCCAGTCAGAAGGTGGTAGTTCACAGAAAGCCATTGTCCTGTGTAAAGCTGTGCAAGGTCTTTTCCAATCTCAATGATTCTATGTTTCTATGAAAAGAATGTCATAGGTCTGCTTGGGTTCAGGTCCCCGAAGTTCTGAATACAGCTGAAGGTAAAAAGGATATTAAGAGATATATGTTCAGGAATTATTTTTGTCTATTGTTCTCCGTGCCTTTTTTAGCCAAACAGCTACCCTTGAAATCAAAACACTGAACAAGATCCAGCTTTGGTCTGACCCAATATATCATCTCTACCTCATACAATTAAATATTATACCTGTCCTTAATCAATGAAAAACTAGTATGCAGAGCTATCTTAAAACTTCGGACACGCTCTCCTTAAAAAGATCAATCACCTTTTTTTTGGGGGGGTGGGGAGGGCATTAGGGGACTGGGTGCAGGTGTCTGTAGGGTTATTTTGTGGGAGGGTTGGGGTTTTTGAAAAACTAAAACACTAAGGAATAATTAAAACCCAGAAACAATCTCTATTACCAAGAATACATGTCATAATGGAAAGTTCATATCTACATGTAAACACTAGCATTAGTCAGCAGTGCTGCACAGAAGGGAAGCTGTTCAAAATAACATTCTGTTTTGTAAATAATATGTTATTTTGAATAGTTGAAATGCATATACATGACAATTGATAACTTCATTATTATATGTACATACAAGAGAGTTAATACTATTAGGTTTTAGCATCTTCAGCCCCTTTTAATATATAAAAAATAAAAATAAGTATAATCTCATGTTGAATATAGCTATACCAAATATATGTTGGACTATTAATATTTCATAAATTTGTAGCTAGTGTATTTAATTAGAAAGTTGAATTATGTTAAAAGCACTGACAGCCCAGGACCAAATGTAAAGAAGACTTTGAGTTATTTTTTGTGACTTATAAAATGTATGCATCAATCTATACCACATGTACCACACAGGGAAATACTGATATTTGTATGCTAATTAATTTCAGAACTACTGGTAAATTTCCATCAGTTTGCCTGCCTTGTAGAGTTTAAAACTGCCATCAATCACATTTTTGCCTTTGAAAACCTTGCATTTAAATGATATTTTCTTTATATTTTGCATTATTCTTATGTTTTGCCATGTGACAGCAGTAATATTTTTGTTTCCCTATCCCTCAGTTCTGTAACTCAACCATAACTGGAGATGGCACTAAATAAGTTAGACTGTAATTCAGAAAGTATGCAACAAATCCAAAAGATACTGTTTTCTGAATTAATAAAAAATGAGACAAATAGAAATGTAATTCTCAAAAATGCTTTCAGTTCCACAAGTGTAGATTGGGAAAGAATGTGGGGGTTTTTGTCACTGCTTATAGTCTCATTCTTTATTTCTGTTTTGAGGAAAATGTAATATATTTTGAGAAATGTATTACACAAACATAAAATCAAATAGAAACTGAACATTCAAGATAACACCACGTGATCCATAATTTATATAAGTGAAATAAAACACTCAATACATTATTTAATTAGGAATGCATATGTACCTGCCATTGACTCCCTCAGACTTTTAATCAAAGTCTTTAAGATCATCTTTTGCTCATTTTATTCAAAATCCTATCTGTCATCATGTACATACCAGTCATTTTGAAAACTACTTACAGCAGTGTTCTAACCAAGTACCAGAACCACCACCAAGTGTTTCAGAAAAGTTTTGAAAGAGGTCATTGTTTCTTTACGTCAATTAATGGACCAGGAAAAGAACCCATAATTTCTTGAAGAGCTCAGTAACTAACGGTGTCCTTTGTGGCTGTAGTATTTTTCAGATAGATTTGGATTTTTTGTAATAGTGGAAAGACAGCTATAATTTTGTTTATTTGCTTCTCTGCTTGTGTCAGGAGTTTAAGGAAATACCAAACAACTTTAGATTTTTTCTGAGTCATCTGAATTCTGTGGTACATTATGACATTTTTCAGATACTAAGTTTCCCCACAACCCAAAAGGGTGGTTTGTGCCAGAGCCAGAGATACAGAGAAGAGATCTGATGAGCTTGTAAATTGTTTTTGCATTGTGATGTCCTGAGTATAGGAAACTGAGAGTTTTCTACAGCACATTTCCCTAAGATATATTTATTTGACCAGCTGCTGATGCTAGTCAGCATTTATAACAAATGATATTCAGGTATACCCTGAAGGCTGCCACTTCAGGCTGACAATATGAATGTCATTGACACTGTCTGAGAGAAGAAAATTTGATAGAATGGGTACAAACTACTTCTCACCAATTGGCCCATTGACACTCTAGCAGAGACCAGACCCGAACAAATCAGGTTGTGGATATGCACATAGGAATGACTCACTTACTAAAATCTACCCAAGGCATAAACCTTATTAGTAAGGTATCTCCAGATTACTTAGTTTCAGGTGTTGGGATCATGGAAAGTACTATGGAGAGAGGTCTCTCAAAAAGTATGTGAATTATCTGAACCATTGTGATATGACTTCAAATGCTGAAGTTTTCTCTTGTGCTGTCTTGACATATTTTATACTATGTAGCGATTTCTACATGGTCCTAATATATAATGAAAAAATATTGTGCATCTATTGAAGGAAAAGAAATGAAGTGTAAGATTTATAGATGATATTGTATCCTTTCCTGTTATTGAGTTTTTGCTTTAAATACACCATAAGAATTATATAATCAAAGAAAAAGATAATTGTTCACAATATAGCAATGTTCAAATAAAGATTTTGTAATAAACATCTTTGTTTTACAATGAATATGATGTAGATTTAAGTGAACAATATTAATTTTTATTGCTATTGCTATTTTATTGCTATTAATTTTTATTGCTATTTTAGTAAAGCTAAAGCATACATACGGTCTACTACTTTTGATACAAACAAGCTCTGCACCCTGTCTAAAAAGAGATATTGAACAGTACAGCTATAGGGAATGTGGCTGGATATAGCACCATATACTACAACATAGGGTTTAGGAAAATATACTTTACTATGTTACCCTTTTGAATCCAATGGAAATTCTAAATATTTGCAATACAAAATTAGAAGAAATAAAAAAGTCTTGAGTGTAATTTTTTTGCTTGAGGAAATTTGAAATTTCTTATGTTAACAATTAAGAAGAATAAAAAATATAAATATTGAGATCATTTATCCTGTTTTCAGAATTTATTACTTAATTTTTAAAAACAACCAGATTATTACTTTTGGACTAGCAGAAAAAAACATTAATGGCAAATGGGGATTAGGGATTGTTTTCTAGTAATTAGTAAAACATTCACTTTTTAACCTTTTCTTTTTTTTTTTATTCTCTACAAAATTATATACCTAAAGTTTTATTAAAATTAAGTATTTCAAAATAGAGATTATTCTGGCAACTTCTACTCATGCATATATTTTAATTATCTGAGGTTTTGTATCCCTATTCCATAGCTGTGGAGAAGCTTACAGGAGAAGGCATGTGCTATATTTTTACACTGCATTTTTACACACACAGTCTAATAGAAGAATTTGGTAAACAGAGGGAAACTGTGAAATTTCTGATATCAGACCACCTAGAAAATATCAAAAATCCTGTTGTGCTGCTGAGGTGTTTGGGGATTCAGCTTTGGTTTGTAGAAGAGATGGTGAATTAAAAGTTTGGTAATCATCGATTTTCAGATGAGATTTTTTCTTAATGTGCTTTTTGTTTACTGCTAGACAAACAACATTTTACTTTATAAAAGTAAAATGAAAACTCAAGATCCTGTATTAAAATATATCAGGTAAAATAGGTACTAAAATCAGTATGGAGGTTCCAATTCAATCCAAAAAATCATAATCCTAAATAACTTTTAAAATGCAATATACTAATACTTGAAAGGAAAATGGTATTTGACTTTCATATGAGACCAAATATAACTTATAATTTTACATAGTTATGTTCCAGTCAGTTTTTCTTATAAATTAATCTCTTCTAGAGAAAATGCTGTTTGAATTTCTGGAATATTTCAAAGAAACCTCACTAAGTATAAAAGAAAACAATAAACTTATCTGAAAAAGCACTCTGTCTTATAAACCATTAAGAACATTAAACACAATTACATGAGAATTTATGGTTTGTATTGTTCCATATCTGATATAGTCCCATGGTATTACCCTTATTTGCCCCTTTTCTGGGTTAACTTTTCTATAGGAGCATTTAAATGTCCCAATCAGTCTTGTGTTCTGGTTCCCATATTTTTGTGCGGTACAGTGAAGAGTATCACCCTTTTGCTCTCTAAATGGCCTCCCTTGCTCCTGACCGTGGCAGGTGATGTTAGATGGTATCTTTGAGACACTGAAATGTTAATTGTTCATGACAAAAGAATCAACCATTTGCAGAAGTGGCAGAATGCTTTGATGCGTTTTCAGCACCTGGATGTGGGGAAAGGAGTATTTTAGTGGGTGTGATGGTGAAACCTCTGAGCCACATAAGAAAGAGGGAGTGAGTGCCCGGCACTGGAGGCTCTGAGTTTTGAGCCAGATAAGGCAGAAAGCAGAAAAGAGCACACCCTGCAGAGGCAGGCTAGTGCTTTTATAATGCCAATATCCTCCCTTACATGATGGGCTCAGCTGTAAAAATCCCTGCCCTGAGAAAGGTCACACTTACAAAGAACATTCCCACCTAGACCTAGGATTTTTATCCCTTCTGATGAGATAAAAATCTGGCTCAGCTTTGCTGATGTGAGGGGCAGCTCTCATGTCCTAGAAGTTGTCATAGACCATCAAAGACCCTGCACGTGCCTCAGA
The DNA here is from genome assembly GCF_024509145.1 of Vidua macroura. Classification (NCBI taxonomy): domain Eukaryota; kingdom Metazoa; phylum Chordata; class Aves; order Passeriformes; family Viduidae; genus Vidua; species Vidua macroura. The sequence continues at coordinate 55,146,517 of NC_071572.1, read as the reverse complement.
CTCATTTCTGAGGCCTTGCAACAGAGGACAAGAGTATCAGCCACAGTGTTGGAACAGATCCACAGTGTTGGAACAGAGAGAGTAAAACTCCCCCACCCCAGGGGAGGTACTGAGCATTCCCATGGAAGCGTAACTGCACATTAACCCACTAAAATTTGTGTTTCACAGGCTTGTCCTAACCCCAAAGGATCAAGACTGTGGCCATCACTGACCAACAGATGTCAAAATTGCTACAATCCAGTCTTGTTGCTGGATCCGGGTGATGAAATATTTCTAGTCTTATCCTTTCTCTTTCTTTCATTTCCTTATACATTTTCTTAAGTGTTACTTTTATGCTTTTATATTGCTGTAACACTATAGATAATAGCCAAAGCAGCAACATACCTACTTTCCTTTGCAACCAAATTGTTCTAAAATAAACCCTACACATGTAGATGTATGTATAGATCACACAATATTGTTTCACTCTAATCCATTCCGAAAGATCTATTAACATGAACCTTAGTTACTTCTGTCTTCAGGGGCTGGTCATAACATTATTGAACAACAATAAAGGTGTCTGGCCATGCCCCTTTACCAGCTACTGTAAAAAATTAATTCTGTCCTGGCCGAATCTAGGACATGGATCTAGTTCTGCATAAGGTTCTGTACATACATAAGGAGGAAGTGAGTGGAGATACTGTCAAGCTAAAACATAATTCAAATAAAATATTATTTTATAATAGTTTGAAGAAAATTAGAGACTTCTTTGTAGACATGTTCATTTTCTCTGTCCTTCACATCCCCCCTTCCTCATTATTAATTTAATTTTTATTGAAGTATAATTTTAGTAAAGTCAATGGCAAAACTTTTAATAATCCATTTTATTATAATGATAGCACAATTTTTACTTCTTCTATATTGCTTTACTCATTAAGAATTCAAAGCTGGGTAAGTTTGTCTTGTTTCCTGAGTAAAAAAGGCCAAGATGACCGATAGAAGATATGTCTACATTTTATGAAGCACTGACATGCACTGAACTGGTTGTGTCCCAGACAAACTCCACAGCCAGAAACAGAATAGATACAGCAAAGAAAAGCAGATAATTTTTTCTGTACATAGCACATCATAAGCAAGTTTCTAGGACGTGAGCTAGCACTGCTTCTTTGTGAAATACTCTGCCATCAGGTTTGTTGTTAATTCTGCAGACTAAAAACACTGCTGTATATAGAGTTGTAAAAAAATGCAGAAAGTCCTTCCACTGTCATAAATGACATTCTGTATAGACCCTTAAAACTAATTAAAACCCAAAGGAAAAATATGTATTTGGAGATTCTTAATCTCTTAATCATATTCTTTGCATTCTTATTAAATTATACAAATACTTATGTCAGTTACCATAGGCACATAAAAAATTAATGTTGGAAGGCATTCAGGAAGTCATTGTTTCCAATTCTCCACCCAAAGCAGCATCAACTTTGATTTTTATCAAGGTGCTTAGGATCTTGTTTTTAACACCTCCAGGAATTAATTTCTCACAATCTGGCTGTCTTCACTAAACCACTAGATTGAAGGTTATTGTCGTGGTTTGACATGGAAGTGAATTTTTTCCAGGAAGTTGGGTCAAACCAATCAGTGGTCAGGTTTGGATATTGGCACCTGGAGTGACCACTGAAAGTATGGACACGCCTCTGAGAACACAGGGGGTTAAAAGCAAGAACTCCCAGGAGAACTTTCTCTTTTGGTTCCGGTCGTCAGAGAGTGCAGACACTCCCCTGCCCAGCCATGGGCTGGGTGGGGGAGGGGAAGCCATGTGGCCTTGTCCGGGTAGGCCAAGGGGGCTGAGGGTCTGGAACCGAGCCAGCTCCTGGACGGAAGGGTGGAGAGGAGCGGAGATGCCTTTGTTCCCCCCCCCCCAAGAGGGAAAGAGACAGAGAGCCTGGCGGCACCTGGAAATTTGCTGGCAGAGGAGAAGGAGAAGGGGGGGGAATGCCCAGCGTGGGAGGCGGAACGCCGGACCGAGATATCAGCCGTCCAGGGAGTCTGAACTTTTAACCCTTTCCAGGAAATGAGGGTTTTTTAAAAGTATTACTCCTCCTTGATTTGTAGTGGAAGAGAGATAGTCCGGGAACTGAGATGTTAGAAGAAGAAATATTTAGGTGGGAAGAGATGATGAAGTAGCTTTTGGCTGGACTTTTCTTGTTAGCCATGGACTGAACCAAAAATCTCCTGCAATGGAGACTGCATTTTAGGGGGATGCAGTGGTGACCCAGGGAGACCTGTTTCAGCTTCGAACAGCACAAGAATGGCGAGAAACGAAGAAAGCTGAAGAGGGAATGGTGATACCCTCTGTCTTCGGGAAGAAGATGAGTCCTGTTTGGACCCCTCGGCCCCAGGGGAAAATGGGGGGGACTGTAGTCCCAGGATGAGAAACTGAACTGTTGTATCTTTGGGTCTGTGGCAAAGCATCCTTAAAGGAGCCCTATGAGCAGTCTGTCCATGCACGGTGGTGAGAGCACTGTGACATGGAATGGAGAGTGTCACACTGGCAGTTTTTTTTCCCGGGCGGTTGCCATGTGTGACAGGGAAACACAGGGGGGCAGCTGTGTTTCTTGGGGGGTCGGTGGTGCAAAAGAGACTTCTCTCTCCCTTGATAGTTTAAGTATAGATTACCTGAAGGGTGGTAATTTGATCAGGAATCCCGGGTGATGTTTCATGGCTGGGTGTTTTTGGAATTGGGAGGAGGAGGGGTGGTTTAAAAGGTCTTCATCCTCGATTTAGTTTATGTGTTTTCTGTATTAGTAGTAGTTTAATAAAGTTTTTTTTCCTTTGTTATTAAGCTTGGGCCTGCTCTGCTCTGTTCCTGATAACATCTCACAGCATTTATTTAGGGAAGGTGCATTTTCATGGGGGCGCTGGCATTGCGCCAGTGTCCAACCATGACAGTTATATTTCCTGTCCCACCTACGAATGTAAGCTTCTATAGGCATCAGAATGATCCAAAGTAGAATTTAAAAAGTTTCAGCATTTACAGAGTAATTATTTTAGAGCAAATATTCTAATGCTTTTAGGATTCCTCTTATCCAATTTTAACTTCTACATAACAGTTCCTTTATGCCCTTCATCTTTTATTTTGACTACTTATAAATTGTATTTCAGATCAAAAATTATTACTAAAGTTTCCTGTCTATCCTTTGAATAATATGGTGATGTTATCTTAATATTTACAAATTCATATCACTATATTCTGTGGAGATTCTACACATTCTGCACCTAAACATTTTAAGTTATCATCATCACTATTCAGAAAATTTTACCTTGAATAAATTACTCCATAGATCAATAGTGAGAATCATTATAATTTTCTTATTTATCATGTACTCTTTCCTGATGTTTATCCCTCTCTTAGCTTGAAATTGCTCAGCAGATAATTTAAAGTTTTTCTATTTGTGCATAAAATGTATCTAGTTAAAGATTTTTTTTTAATTTCCTTTTTTTCTTAGAGTGATATTTCATCACACAGACAAAACCCAAGAAGGAGGATGAGCAAGAATGACATGATGGATGAGCTCATGTCATGTTACTTAAATTTCAAGGAATAAAATGAAAGATGGATACTATAATTAAATTTTGTAATTAACAAACCTATCTAGTGTGCCTATGAGAATAATATTAGAAAGTTGTGTCTTTATATATTTAACTTTTTTAGTCCTGCATTTTATCCAGTTGTAGTGAAGGTATGCATGCTGTAAGAGTGAAGAATAAAGAAAAAGTCTGATTTCTAGTTCTTAATAATTTCTGATCCCAGTCTTTCTAAAATTCTATATATTTTTTTTTCTAAACTGGAGATAGAAAAAAAAAATTGAGTTCCAAAAGATGTGAATAGCTCTTCTGTATTTACTTCAGTGGGATTTTTTTTCCTACTGAATAATAATAGAATAAAATAAAATAAAATTGAAGAAAACCTGCAGTCAAGAACAAGTTTCTTGTTAAATATTATCTATTCTTAAAGAATATTAAAAAAAAAACAAAACCAGAACCAAAACCACCATTATATCCTCAGAGAGCTCATGGGATCAGATCAGACCTGGAACCAGTGTGTCAGAGAAACATAGAATTATTTGTAGACAAAAGAACATGTGTGGTTCTTTTCAGGAACTTGATAAGACCATTGTGCTCTGATACATTCTAAATCACTACTACATTATGCATAATAAAAGTAAAGAAACAATCCAAGTCTACTTTTAAGTACGTGGTGCAAAATATCTGCGTCACCCAATGTCACAGTTTAAGCCCAGGTATCAACTAAGTCCACCCAGCTGCTCAGTCACTCTCACCCAGTTGGGATGGAGAAGTGAATAAAAAAGGTAAAAGTGAGAAAACCTGTGGGTTGAGACAAAGGCAGTATAATAGCAAAACAGCAAAAGCTGCTTGCTCAGCAAAGCAAAACAAGGAACTTATTTACCATTTCCCAGCTGCTGGGAGGTTTTCAGCCATCTCCAGGAAAACAAGGCTCCATCATGCTATCAACAAACAAACACCATCATGCTGACTGTTGCTCTCCCTCCCTGCTTCTTCCCTCAGCTTTATATGCTGAGCATGACACCATATGGTCTGAAATATCCCTTTGATCCATCTGGATCAAGTGTTGCCTCTGTGTCCCATCCCAGCTTCTTGTGAGCACCTAGTCTCACTGGTGAAGTGGACTGAGACAGAGGAGGTCTTGAATCTGTGTAAGCACTACTCAGCACCACTGACAGCATCTCAGAGTTTTCAACAGTTTGTAGCACAAATCCTAACCATATTCCTATACTAACTACTATACTGGACAAAACCAGATACTGGACTATCCCAGCCAAAACCAGCACACCTCTCTTAACTTTGTAAAACTAAATGTAAAACCTTTCACATGAAACAGAATTTTTCTCTTAGACCTTAGTTTAGTGAATATAATTTTAAGGAAAGTTAACTCACTAACCTAATGGAAGGACACATGAATACTAGGAAATAATAAAACTGTAATGGAAATGGAGCAGGTAGGAATCTCTTTGTGTCTAAGAATTAAATGACGTGTTGTGCAGCGTTCTGCTGTTTCTCCCAGGTCCGGGGCAGCCGCCCTGCCCAGCGGGGCACCACTGCTCCTTTGGTCCTGGTCCCACCGCTGTTCCCAGGCTCTGCACGCTCCGGGAAGGTGGGTCAGCCACTTCTACCGCCGCGTGTGAGGGACCCTGATAAAGGGGTTGAAGGAAGGACCAAATTCCCCGCAGCAGGAGCTGAGAGCATTTTACTGATGTGCTCTCAATCCCTGTGTTGAGAAATATGGCCACCTGGCCTCGGTTGCATAGGGGTTTTATAAAGGGTGGAGCGGGGGGATGTCACGTGGTCTGGGGAAGCCAATAGGGACGCAGTAGGGAATGGCGCTGGGACCTGGAGCAGTCCCGGGGTGTGGCGTGGCCCGGGGGAATCAATAGGGGGCACGGGAGGGATGGTGCTGGGGCCCGGGGCAGTCCTGGGGCTGTGGGGGGTATGGTGTTGAAGGCAGGAGCCAATGGGGAGGCGGCAGGGGCGGTGCAGGGGGCCCGGGGCAGCCCCGGCCACGGGGGAGGGGTAACAGCAGGGAAGGACCCACAGGAAGAGACAGGGAGGATGGGAGCTGGGCCCGCATGGTAAGGCAACTTGGGAACCGGGTACTGCAGCGGGGGGAATCCTGGGGGATACATGGGGGTGCACAGAATTTGCTAACACACACTAGAACCCCAACCTAAACCCAACGTCCGGGATGCAACATAATTGCATGCTTTTGTTGTCACTGGCTTTTTTGACTAGACCTGAAAAAACTTACATCTCAAAATATCACATTAGAAATACCCAGAACCATTTCTGTTTATCCTTTAATTTGAATTAGTATATGTATTTATATTAGTAGTATAGTATAAATTAATTTGTTCTCACTATTTGCATTACAATTCATTAATTGACCCCTTTCCAAAAAACTGAATTCACACAAAGTTTTGTGAATTGAATACTAGATTTTTTTTAATAGAGCAAATAACATTGAAATTTCATTGCTAGAAAATATATTGTATATTTTGCATTGGTTTTAGTCCCAGAATTCTAATTCTTTACCAAATGTCTGAAATATATAGTGTGCAGAGAGGATTTGGCAAACCAAAGAATGAGTGCACTGAATGGTGAACTGTCACTGGAATATGAAAAATCAGTAGCATAGTTACATTCCATGAACTTCATCCAGAGTCAGAGGAAGGTTATTGAATGCCTGAATCCACAAATAACCCTTGAAGACCCTTTAAAGCTCCACCTCCAACATGTATTTTTCTCAAAATTCATAAGTTTTACCTAGATATTTTCCATATTTTTTCCCTCCTAATTCTCTTGCTTCAGTCTCTTTCTCTGGAGACTGGAAGTTCTTGTTTTCCATTGTAAATGCAATAAAGTTTTTTTGGGCTATGTTTCTTTTAATGCACTCTTTTAGTTGTGAATTTTGTTTACATGTTCATTTTCTCTGTTCTGAAATTTTAAAGGGTATTCGATTGCTGAAGATGTTTCTCTTTTCACATGCATCTTTTCAATGCATTTTTTATTTTAGTACTAATCTTTTTGAAATACTCATTTTTTCTGTAATACTTGCTTGAAATTCTAAACAAGATTAAAATATCTGTATCCATCATCATTCCTCAGTAGCCAATTTATGAATATATTATACCTGTAGAATGTACTTCAAGATTAGCAATGACCTATGTCAATCTTCAACAAGATTTTAAAATAACAAATAACCGTTTCTCTATTCTGCTGCTGTGCCAAAAAGGGGAAAAATTTAAGTATTCCACAAGTGTTAAAATTTCCTCCCTCAGGAATTATCATTTTTCTCATATTCTTAAAAATGTGATGACATTAACACAAAGGTGTCAAATATGATTATGATAAAGTATATAATTACCTGATTAATTATAAATTATATTATCATCTCTGAGGTTAGCTTGATGGAGTGCTACAGTAATTTTCACTCACTGAATGTAGCTTAGGCTTTTTACCAGGTGCTGTGGCTGACAACTCATGGCTGACTTGATAGTCAGATGAAAAACCAAAAAAAAAAAACCAAAAACCCTTATGGTCAATGCCAGTGGGAAAAAAAAATGTATTTGGTGGGAACTTAATTACAATGTTATTTGCAGTCATATCTGATTTTTTTTCTATTTCTAATAGGTAAGTGTCACTACTAATATTATAAAAAATGTTCAACTTAAACTTCCGGAATCAAAGCCCCGCCTCCTCCACCTTGTGCTATGCTCACCGTTGACATGTTCCTTTGGTTCCAAAATTCACAAATGCCAGTCTAGTCTTACTTGAGTTGAACTGTGTGAGGCTTAGGCAGCAAGAAGACAGAACACAACAGAATTATTTGAAGTGGAATATGAACATAAAGGAACTAAAATCAGATCAGGACAAGACAGATCCTTACACAAAGTAAAGTACTGTCACGTAAATAAATACCCTATGAACTTTCACTACTAATGAAAAAACCATGCCTATTCCAAAACATATTTATTTGAATATTTAAGTTACACAAGATCTGACTTTATAATTTTTATCACTGAAATCACCCAATGAATTTTCTAATAATTTTTAAGCCATGTTTGTACCAAATGAAAAATCTGAGTCAGCATAAAACTGATAAAGCTAGTTATAACTCCTTAAAATTCTAAGAAGTGATCCACAGTAGACACTGCAACATTAGAGGGAGCGATAGAAAAATATTATTGATTTTTAAAAAGAAAGGAACAAATAAACTAGCTTTTTAATTGTTGAGAATAAACTATTATGAAATATGCGCTAGCAGATATTTATAATAATAATAATATGCTTATTGTGACTATGATAATAGGCAAGAATGCAGCAAAGCTATACTCTCTTCCTCTAAGTTTGTCATAACTCATTGTGAGAAACTGCATATGAAATCAGTGGATGAAATGTAAATTAAAGGATGTGTTAATACTTACCCAATTGAGATAAGTAAGATTAAAATATTATTCAAATTATATTTCATTTCAATTAGATTCTCCTTGTCAAACATTGTATGTATCCCAATACATTCAGAAAATTAACTGTAGTCTTTGGAATTAATTTAGCAGTTTAAAATAAATCTCTTACTTTATTATGAAAAGTCTACTCTCAGCAGTAGTTTTATTAACTTGTTAGGTTTTTTTATAAAATAGATTCCAATGCTTCAGATAAGATTTTGATTTTCAAACTCAGAGCAGATAAAACTTTCAGGATGTATTTGAAAACTGTGGTATTTGCTGTTTCCCTAATCTACTAGAAAATTTTTTCTTAGGCTTGACATTTTGCATGGCAGTGATTCATAACAGAATCTATTTGTATATTGAATATAACTATCATGAGTCAAGTTAATTGCTTTCTTGACTATCATAAATAATATTATCATGTTTTTACTAAAGATAAATTTTTTAGTAAAGTGTAGGTCTGATTATATTTTTTCCCTCTAGGTTTCAAATAGTGATGTTGTATATTTTGGCTTTTCTCCAGGTCTTCTATTAATTTGACTAAATGTTCCTCTGTCAAAAGAATTACAAATATTTGGTTGTTGAGTGAGAAGTTACTCAACCTACAAAACATTATTACTATTTTTATTATTACTAGGAAATATGATCTTAGATTGTGATTCAAACATGTCCATAGCAACAAGTAGAAAATAAAAATACTTTCAGCAGTATAGTTTGGAAATCTAAGACACATAACAATAGACATCTCATGTATTTCATTTCTAAGGTTTGAATATTCACCTCTTACGTGTGTTGAGAAAACAGAAACAAAAAATATATATTGTTGATTTTTCAAAGAGGTGCAGAAGTATCAGGTTTATATCTACCACTTTTTTTATGGACATTAAGATTATTGAATGGAGTCCTTTGGCAGGGTGAAATACTTTCAAGTGAATAAAAAAACACTCAAATGTGATAGAATTTTAAGTAACTGTCATCTTTTTCTCTCATAACTTGCAGTTAGTTTTGACAAAACTTACATTTTGTACACTATTTCACCTTGAAATTTGCTACGACAGCTACATATCAATGCACAAGCAATCTATGATTGCATTAATGACAATTTCCCAAAAAAGTTGTTCAAGAAGCTGACAAGGAAATGTTGTCACCTGAACTTGCTATTTACAATTGAGGAAGAATGAGGCGTGTATTAGAATCTGGGGCAGTCTTGTCTGCAGTGACCATGAGAAGGTGGAGGTCATGATACAAAGAGGAGGAAGCAGTACAAAAAGCACAGCCAGAACCCTGAATTTCAGGAATGAAAACTTTAACCTTGTATTAGTTTTGTGTGGCAAAGTTTTCAGGGATAGGAAAGTCGAATGACTTCTCTATCAATATATGAAATACCCCTGCAGACATCAGTCAAAAAGAAAGAGGGGGAGGAGGTTGTCCATACACCAGAGCAGAGATTCCACTTCAGCCTGTGATGAAGACCGCAGTGAGGCAGCTGTTCCCCTGCAGGGACCCATGCTGGAGCAGCTCATGAAGAACTGTAGACTGTAGAATGGGAAGGACTCACATTAGAGAAAACCAATGTTCCTGCCCATTAGGTTCTATTTTTTACCCCTCCTTCTAAACAGGAAACTAATTTTTGAAGAGCATTAGGTTTAAAGCTTTTATCGAGCTAGTATCATCTTCTTTTATCAAACTAGCTGCAGAATCATTTTCTAATAATTTCTCATAGAAAAATCAGAAAAACTGTGGCATAAACAAATTTTGAACTAAATTGAGCCTTCGAATTATTAACTGGATGAAAAGGGAGTGGAGTAGGGAGTCATTTTATGAGAATACTGAAGTATAATGTTAAATAGGAAGTTGCTTTTATTCTCTCTATTAAGCATGCAATACATGAAAGGAATGAAAAGAATGAATCATGATGTTTCTCAAAATTGGGTTATTCACTTTGGGAGAAGTTTATTTTTATTCCTTAATAATACAATTGCTATATTGCAGTGCAGAGAATTAGGGTAGTTAGTGGGGGTTTTTAAGTACAGAATCTGGTATGAGGTTTTTCCTTTTTTTTTTTTTTCTCTTCCATGAGTTAGATGAAATAATTAAATTCCTGGGGTTTCTGTAAAATTGTTTTTGTAACTTTCTTACAGTTTCCTAAATTCCATCACGCAGTGTAGAAATTATTGTTCCTTTGATAGATAAAGAAACTTTTGAATAGGCTTTCATTTTTCTTTTTCCTTTTTTTTTTTTTTTTAACAATTTACACGCATTAACTAAATCTCTCCTTTCTTGGTAAGTGGACTTTATGATGGGAAAAGCACACTTGCCTCGGAAAGTAAGGTGAATATAATTGATGAATTTAACTTTAGTTTTAAATAGTTTTACATTTCCAAAATGACACTTTACTATCCATTGCATTCCTGGTATATATTAACAGAAATAAATAGTTTATTTGTATGTACGAAGGTGACCTATACCTAGAAAGGACACCTTTTTTTAGTAAGTATAAAATGCACTCCATATGTATATTTTCCAAGTGGAGATAAACATAGTCTGACGGGGAGTGAGGAGCAGCAGCAGAAAGGGACACAATAAAAAACCTGCAGAGACCTCTAAAATAATTACCCTTTGTCAATGAAAATCCTCCTCCAGAAATCAAAATCGCCTTGGGAAATTATGGAAGTTTATACTTAAGCCTTAAAGAAACAACAGTGCTCCAGAACACACCGCTGTATGTAATAAGGTGATACAGCTTCAGGATCAGCAAGGTGCAAAGCCGGATATAATGGTTTGGTGACAAAGGTCAGGCAAGAGCTAAGGGCCTGGAGTTAAATGCAACCCCATTGGGTAGAGGACAATGGCTGGAGATTCCAGGGGTGTGCTCTTGCTAGTCCTTTTTCACAATGTCACAATTCTTCCCGGTTCCAATGTCACAATTTGATCCAGGTTTGCACAGTTGCAGTACATCAGAGATGACCTGGAACACAGGTAACTGAACTTCTAGCAGGGGAAGCACTTGTTGAACAGGATTACAGAGAAAGATCTTTACAGCCTGGTCAGGACCATCAGAGCTTGTTGGCACACTCAGGGTTCTGATATAGCCTCCATTAGCATTGAAAATCGTGTAAAATGTAGATTAGGCATTTCAGTGTCCTTTGTCATCCTGGACCGAATATGATTCTATTGGATTGGAAAATAATTGCCTGTGCTGATGTGATCATTGCTATTTTGTTGTTGTTTTATTAGAATGTTAGTGTGCTACCAGAGTATAGAAAAGGCTTCAGTTTGCTGCTAATTATTATCCCCCTATGCCACTGGCTTTGTCCTGGGACAGCAAAGACAATTTTGTGAATTTGACAGCTATAATGGAAGAATGCTGGAGGAAGTCCAGACGAGTGACACAAAGGTGATCAGAGGGTTGAAGCACCTCTAACATGAAGACAGGCTGAGAGAGCAGGGATTGTTCAGCCAGGAGAAGAAAAATGTCCAGGAAGACCTTAAGGGGCCTTACAGGACAACAGGAGTAAGGTTTTTACAAGGACAGAGAGGAAAAACTGAGAAAAGGTAGGTTTAGAACAGGTATTACAAAGGAATTCTCTACTGTGAGGGTGGTGAGACACTCAAACAGGTTGCCCAGAGATGTCATGAAGGCCCTATCCCTGGAAGTGTTCAAGTCCAGGTTGGTTAGGTCTGTAAGCAACATGGTCTAGCGAAAGGTGTTCTTGTCCATGTCTGTGGGGTTGGAACTAGATGATCTTTAAGGCCCCTTCTTACCCAAAACATTCCATGAATCTATGATATGACTTGAGGACTGTATGCCTAAACCACTCTGGAGGGGCACCTGAAATTTAAGCCAAGAGTTTAAGAAGTGCAGAAGGGAAGAATGGACTGTGAGGTAGATTAAGAACAGTATGAATGGAAGGTCTCAGAGGGCTGTGATCTGCTACAGAGAGTCTAGTTGATGTTGCATCCCGGGTTTGGGTTCAGATTTGGGGTTCTGTTATGTGTTAGTTAGCTGGTTCTGTGTACCCCCGTGTTCCCCCCCTGCGGTGGTCCGTTCCGGCTTACTTACCATTGGAGCTCACCATGCCAGTCCTGTAACCACCCCCCTCGTCCACTCCAGAGAGTTCGGTGTCTGTCACCCCGCTCCTGCAACCCCATTCGCCCCGGAGCCCGGTCCGCCCCTGTCGCGTCCCTGTTGGTTACCCCGATCCACATCACTCCCCTGTAGCCTGCCCCCACTGGGCGAGGGGGGCTTCTGCCTCCCTCGGCTCGCCCCCTATAACACCCTATGCTTTCCTTTGTTGGGGGCCATTTTCGTCCACGCGGTGTTGAGAGTGGATCGCAGCTTCTCCACCGCAGTTCCCTGCGGCCATTAAAGCTTTCCAGCCATTCATGCGGACAAAGTGGACAATTCCTTCGCCTCTTTTTCTCGTCCCTCGCACCAACGGCAGAACGCGGCCAGCCCACCCCGGTGCCCGGCAGCAGAAGCACCGGGGAATTGCGGCAAGCACCAGTCCTGCTGAGAAGCAGTGCCCGAGCTGGGCTCTCCGGAGCTGCCCAGGACTGGGAAAAACAATGCATCATTGCAGTGGTGTCCAACGTAGGGGCCAGAGCCAGCGGAGCCACCAGCGCAGGTGGAGAATCACTGCAAAGTACCTGGAATCCGCGTGGAGAGCTGCCGCCACTGGCACAGGGCCACGCCGCCGACCAGCGAGCGCTGCCGCCCAGCCGAGCAAGCTGCGATCTATGCCAGAACAGTGCTTCGCACCAGATGGAAAACAGGACCACAGACTCCCTGAAATAAGTCAGTGACGTCTCCACCACCCCGCAGAAAGCAAGCGGTGCTTTCCCCACGTGGGAGAGGAAGTGCAACTTTTCACGGATGTGAAGACCGAAGAAAAGACACTTCCCAGGAGTGAGGACCCTGCTAGCAGTTTTTATTTGCGGAGATTCTGGTTTGGCGAGTATTTAGTGGTAGGGACGGACCCAACTAATACTCCCCTTCACATGGGTGGGCTTTGCTGTGCTCCCGAGGGCGAGGGGACGCATGGTGCACAACACAAGCGGCAGCCACCGGAGTCTTTCTCCTTTTTTGTTTTTTTTCCGCTTTCCCTGCACTAGGGGTGAGGTCGGGTGGGTTGAAATAGCATGGGGACTGTGCTAACCACCCAACAGAAGGAATTCTGTACCCAAATTAAGGATATCCTATCGGTAAAGGGCCCCTACCCTGAAAGTTCTGTTAAAAATTTTGTCTGGCAGCTGTGCTTTTCCTTCCCCCACGTTTCCACGGAGGACGCTCGCAAAAAGGAGTTCTGAGAGTCGGTGGGAGCAAAGTTAGCAGAGGGGATTGAACGTAGGGACCCCTCCATGAAAGATTGCTTCCTTAAGCTCCATGTGTTAATTTGGGAGGTTGTAAAAGCAGAGAGCACGCAGGACGCAGGCTGGGAATGAAAAGAGCCATCGGACAAAACTGCTGTTCCCTCTGAACCCATTTCCCCACCTTCTTCTCCTACCCCTTCTTCCCCTAACCCAGGTGGGCAGGGTGGAGTACTTCACTGCTCTAAGCCGCAGGGCAGTTCCACAAACGTGGACCATGCTCCTGGCTCCCCCGAGCCTCCCCGGAGCCCCCGCCTTAGCGAAATTGACCACTCTGCTGAGGAACTGACCCCAAACCCTTTTTCCAATCCCTTTTTCCCAGTTAAGAATCCCAGTTCTGGTGCTACCCCGCGCAGTTCTGTTTCTTTGAACCCTTTCTTCTGTTCCCCTGAGGAAGGTGTGGCCATATGGTTGTTGCCTTTGTCATCCCCAGATGGAGGACGGCCATGTGGAGGGGCTTCTTCTTCCCATAATCCCTTTCTATCCTTTGTTCCCTGTGTCCCCACCTTTGACCCAACCCCCTCCTGCCTCCCTGTGGGCATGGGCATCGCCCCCTTGGGAGATCAGGTTACTCCTCCACCCATTGTTTCTCCTCATGTAGGCATTCCCTCCAGTCCTTTACATGTTCTCCCAGTTGCATCATCGACTCCGCCCTCTCCCTCCAGGGAGAGCTCTGCCGTCTCTGGCCCGCTGCCTCAGGAAGGGGGCAGCCCCCATCCTGTTCCCCACTCCCTGTCCCCATCGTCTCATGGACCCTGGAGATCCGGGGGCACGGAGGAAGGGGGAGGGAGGAGTGGGGACCCCTACCTCCAAGTTCCCATGGCCCCGGAGATCCGGGGGGGGAGGGAAGAGGAGGCGGGGAGGATGAGAAACCCTACCTCCAAGTTCCCATGGGCCCCAGAGATCCCGGGGCGGGGGAAAGAGGAGGGAGGGGGGCGTAGGAGTCCCCACCCCCCACATTCCCATGGTTCCGGGAGACCCAGGACGGAGGGAAGCAGGGAGAGAGGGGAGCAGGGGCAGGTTTCTGAGCCTTTTGCAGATTCCACGGATCGGGTCAAGGGGACAGCTGAGAGGCATGTAGAGGGATCAGAGTTCCAAGACAAGCTTGTCCCACAAACAACATCCATGAATGCTGAAACACAGCTCGAGATCCCCGAAAAGCCCAGAAGCCACGTGATTGCCTTGGCTGCTGTGCCTCCAAAGAACGTTGTTCTGAGGCAGTCTCCATCGAAACGTCAATGCTTCCACTGTGATTGGAAGGGACATTTTGTAATCCAATGTCCATTTTTGGGGAGGGCACCCCCAGGGACAGCAGAAGGGGGGAGGGGGGAGGGGGACCCCACTTTCCCAAAAAACTGACAAAGAAACGCGAATCTGCCTTGCGTAAAGATAAAAATAAGGCAGGCCACAGCACCTCAAGGGGAGCTGTGATTCATCAAGTAGTGGAGGTGGTGAGTTGCAACATCAGAGTGCCTGTGAGTGCAGCAGATGACCCCACCAATTGGGGGGTGGCATCAAACTGCGGGCGCTGCAAAGAGGGAAAGATCCTACATCCCTTTAAAAAATGTTTCTTCCCCCAAGCCGCAGAAAAAACCCTTTCACCTACCCCAGTCTGTTTGTGTCCCCAGTCCATGTGTTTGTAATAAAGTTGTTGTCCCAGTTCCCCTATCCCCAAACACCCAGAGAAGAACTGGTCCCAGCATCATCATAGCAAGCCCTCTCCATCTGCAAAGGGCAGCTGTTGCAGCAGCAGAAGAAAACACCAGGAGCAGAAGCTGAGTGAAGAAGCAACCAGATGAGCAGCGAAGAAGACCAAACAGCCATCCTTTTTTATATTTTGAAAAACAGGGAGATGTTGCATCCTGGGTTTGGGTTCAGATTTGGGGTTCTGATATGTGTTAGTTAGCTGGTTCTGTGTACCCCCGTGCACCCCGCATGTTTCCCCCCTCCCCCGCGGTGGTCTGCTCCGGGTTACTTATCATTGGAGCTCACCCTGCCAGTCCTATAACCACCCCCCCGTCCACTCCGGAGAGTTCGGTGTCTGTCACCCCGCTCCCGCCACCCCATTCGCTCCAGAGCCCAGTCCGCCCCTGTCATGTCCCTGTTGGTCATCCCGGGCCCTGTCACGCCCCCGTAGCCTGCCCCCACTGGGTGAGGGGGGCTTCTGCCCCCCTCGGCCCGCCCCCTATAAAACCCTATGCCTTCCTTTGTTCGGGGCCATTTTCCATCCATGCAGCGCTGAGAGTGAGCCGCGGTTTCTCCACCGCAGCTGCCCACGGCAATTAAAGCTTTCTAGCAGACTGCATGGATGGAGTGGACAATTCCTTCCCTCTTCGTCTCACCCCTCATGTGGCGACAGAGCGCGGCCAGCCCCCGCCCGGTGCGCAGAAGGCAGAAGCGCCCAGGAATTGCGACAAGCAATGGTCCCGCCGAGAAGCAGTGCCCGAGCCGGGCTCTCTGGAACTGCCCGAGACCGGGAAAACTAACACATCATCGCATCCATGATTATCAATTGTATTATCTAGCAGTTTCAATAGAAATGACAATTTTATTAAGGGTTCTGTTTTGCAGCCTTAAAACAGAAACTATTTGAAATTTTGCAGCATTATCAAAAGAAAATGTTCTATTTCTTACATTCTCCTTTGGAATGCTTTGTTTCAGTAATATTCCTCAGTAACTCATAGTCTTGTGAGTGATTTTTTTCTGGTTATCACTGATCACTGAAGATGCTCTCTCTGCTGACCTCTATAACATTAGCTCTCAAATTGATTTATGAAGCTTTAGTGGATGTATGACTTGCTACCCTATGGTCTCCTTGTGGAAATTGGTAGGAGTGTTGGGCTCTGTGTACAAATGCTGCAGTGATCTAGTTATTTGGATCTGTTCTACTTTGGTAAACATACCTTAGGTAGTTTTTTTGAAACTACCTTTAACTTAAAAGGTTATAGTAAAATGCAAATAAGGTGTTTATTTACAGCAGGTCATAAAGACAACATAGTTAGAAATGCTTGGAAAAGACAAGTGAAGGAAAATCAATTCCTGATTTACACTAACATAATATAAAACACCTGTTTGGCTTCTCAGTCCCTTATGTTTTGAGTTGCATTTGTCAAGGAGAATCACATCTTTACAAATCCTCCTGGCTTTAACATACAGTTTTATTCTTAGAGTCCTCTCAGTATCACATTCAGATTCAACTATTTCACCCCATCCTTCTCTTTATCCAAGTTCTCCTTTCCAACCTGTAGTCTGTTTGTTAAGCTATATCTATGCTATATCTATAAGGTGATAGCTGTGAAAATTCCTTAATAGAGGAAAAATATTCTGTGGGGAATATTACAAATATGTTGTATTAATTTTTAATTTGAAAAAGAAGATTAAAAAAAAGTTATATCATTTTATGAGAATGAGAATTCATTGGGTTGTGTTTTTTTAAAGGAAGTGAGGAAAGTATTTATTCCAAAAGTCAATTTCAATCTAGCTTGGCTCCAGGGCTCTCTGTCTACAAAATATTCCTCACAGTCAATATTTATATTGGCTGACTGGCTCTGTATGGCAAATCCTCTTTTCACATATTCTCAGATTTACTAATACAAGAAAGGTTCAGCAGTGGGCTTAGGAACTTGACTTGGTGACATAGAATTCAGTTTAAATGTAAATTGTTTTGAGGAATTATCCTCATGATAACTATACTCCAATCTACAATAGTAGATTGTGGCTAAATCTAATTGTGACTAGATAGTAGTGTGGCTAAACTATATTATTCTTTTCCTTTTCTTCAGAATATTTTTGGGGGATTAGGTTGGTTTTGTTTATATGTTATTTTGTTCTTTTTTTAAAAAGGCCACAACCAGCCAACCAAAAAAAAAAAAAATGAAGCAACTGAATAAACTTTTTGCTTTAGCCTAGAGACAAGTAACCACTATTTTAACAACAAATACAAAACCCCCAAAAAGAAACTGAAAGAAACAACCCCAAACCAAACCAACAGAGCAAACTCACCCGCACAAATACAAAAACAAACCATGAGCAGCTGCTTGGACACTGTAGGTCATTGTCAATTTCTGACATTTACAGAATAAGATTTTTTGAGCTAAAACCTATATTTTGTTTATGAATGTGCACACAATCCATAGAACAAGGGATATTGCTCTTGATGAGAATTATCAGTACTATAGCATGTTGAACTGAGCTGATGGGAAGAAGAGGGGAATCCAAAAAATAGTTTGCACCTTTAACATTCTTCAGAGATTACTTAGTACTTCTCTCTTTAGTATCTGTAATTATATAAATCTTAAGGATCAGAAGCTTGTATCTTTCTGAGCAGAGTGAGACAGCAAGTCTCTTTCTACAATACTAATAATTAAAAAATAGCTGGATGATCAACACCTTTTAAAGGTAATACTTTTGAAAATCAGCCTGTAGATTTAGATGTTGCAGACTTTTAAAGAGCCTGGTACATAAAAAAATCTAATTGAATCAATAACAAAATTTCTGATCTTCTCCAGATAGCAAATGACTACACTGACATTGGTTGTCATATATCTTAACACATAAATCCATCATCTCTGTAAAATGCTGATGAAACTACAACAGATATATTACAAGAATCTTATTCAAATTTATTTCTCAGAAGGACACAATAGGTTTATATTTCATTTTGCTTTTATATTCAAGTGTAACTAGTCATTGACAGAGTTTGTAATCTTTGTGTATCCTGAAATCTTTGTTCACCAGTTTATATGGTTCTTTTCCTGCAGAAAAAAAAAAAAAAAGCCCCCAACCCCCCCCCCCCAGAAAAAAAACAACCAACCAACCAACAAAAAACATTAAAAATGCAGTGACAAAATAGAAATGTGTCTATGATGCATCAGCATAATATCTCCTGGAATTTCTTAATTTCTCATCATATCTGGAAAAAATGGCATTTATACTGGGTTTTAGGTAAATATGTAGAAAATTCTAGTTTTAGATGTATGAATGTGCATATCTAGTTTAACATGAAGTTCTGGTATAACACATATTCTTGCAGATGAACTGGATGTCTGGATGATATTAGGTTTTTCCTCTGAAGGCAAAACCTGTACAAGTGGTCTTCATGAGGAAAACTGCTTCCTATGTTAAATTCTGATGGAATAAACTTTCTTGTAGTCAATACTTGTTTAATTTTTTATATAGGTGGTCTTTTGTATAAAACCTAAGTGTAAAAATACTCACAGGATAAAAAAGTAATTTCTCTTAGAGTGCCTCTGTGGTTGCCCTTTTTTATCTGTGCAAATTTCATCAGTTTTGACTGTTACTCAGAAATTAACCTTTAAGGTGAATGAATGATTTTCTTAACATTTCTTATTCTTCCAATCACTTGTGGAATACAAGTAGATATTTATAACAAAATTATGGTCTGTGGTCTTTTACTTTTCAAGTACACTGGTTTCTTTAGTGCAAAAAATAATTCAAAATTACTTTAAAAAATTGGTCTATTTTGTGTCACTTATTTTTGAGGCAGTTATTGATGTATTTTACCAGTACACAAAAAAGTTTGCAAGAATGATCTTTGCTTTCAAAAGAACATTAAGACTAAACTACAGAATGATAAAAAGATTCTGCTTTGAAATAATTAAATTGTACACCTGATACAAAACTGGCCTGCAGGGAGTAACAGAACACAGTGCGCATGTGCTTGTTTAGGAATGATACTCCCCAAACCACACTCCCTTCCCATAGATGTACAGAGAGGAGATTTGGAGGCACAATGGGTAGAGGTCATGGTTTAAGAGAAGAATGAGATAAGAAAATGAAGAGTAACAGCAACAATATTAATAACAAAAGTATACAAAGAAGAGGATAATTTAGATTTAAAATGCTCAGGAACCCAACCTCAAAGTGATACTCCCTCTCCCTCACCAGCAAAAAAGTGAAGTGGAATCAAGTAACACCTGGGTCCTGGCCACACCCCCTTCTCCTTGCCCCCTCCTGCTATTGCAAAAAGTCAGTCCTGTCCTTGTCTGAAACCGGGACAACACACAAAATTGGATGAATTACAAATAAATGACATATCCATATTGCTAAATAAACCCGGCTAAAAGCACACTGTGTCACTGGACTATTGGTTCTCCATATAACTTGTTAAAACATTGTCTGATACAGTTTTGATCCACAGCTGTAGAAGCCAGAAAATAACATAGTTCAGAGGACAGAATGTATCAAAGAACACCTCCAACAGGTAGTGCAGATAAAATTGGTCTGGTTTGACTTCCCAATCATCCAAAATTATTCCACTATACTTGCAAAGGCATCTCTACATCCTTTCACTCCTTCTGAGTCCATGTCTTCTGTGCCATGCTATATGTCTAACAATGACTGGGGGCACAGTTAAAGTGGAAACTTATAGACACAGTTATAACTACATGGAAATTATTGGGGGAAATGTGTTTGTTGCTTTCTGGATGGAATGTGGTCAGCATGCCCAGTTTTCCCAACAAAGAATACAGTCTAAGGGGGATGAAAAGTTGAATTCCAAGAGGAAGTTGGCGGTACTTTTTAGCTGATAAGCCTTGCAGCAGTTGACAACCAAGAGAGATAAAGGAAGATGGCCTTCTTTTGAATTAGCAATTGTGGCAAAATCACTTTCCTTGGACTGATGTGTATCCCTATCCCAAGGTTATCTCAGATATAACAGTGACATTACCCACCTCCAAAGTATGACTACTGCTCCCTGAATGAGATGTATGACTAGAATCACTCACTCTCTACCTAAATGCAAAAAAAAAAATACTATGAAAGTAAGTTTAAAATTGTGAGAATTTAGGAAAGACTCCATGGTAGCTTCTTGGAACTGTTGTGGGGGTTAATGTGTCTCCTCTTCCACAGAGACACCTATTGAGTAAAGAACGATACTCTACAGGCCCTGAATTATTATCTTTAGGTAATTTTTGTTAGGGATTAGGACTTGTCTTGTGCATTGCTTTGAATGCATTTTTGCAGTCAGATACTATCACTGGCAATCCTCGAACCTTAACCTGTCATAATATTATTATTAAAGAATGGTGTTCTGTAAACTCTTAGTGCAAATCCTTCAAGGATGCTAGCATCTCCTGTGGTGAGTAAAGATTTGGAGACCCATGAGGAGATCTCTCTGTTGGCATCTGTCCCTGAATAAGTCAGTCAAATTGACCTCTGATCCAGCACACTGTTCATGGAGTCCCCACAATGGGACGCTGACAGACTGGTCAGGAACAAGGGTCTCAGCTTTCCTGGAGTGCTGACAGACTAATCCAACACTTGGGATTTGAGGACATGTCCCCTTTTCATATGACTCTGTAAAATATCAATCTGGCAAACTCCCACACAGATCTTATACATTTCAGATGTTTAAAAACAGAAAATAATATGTGCACATGTACATATATGCCTGTGTGTGTATATAAATGTACCTCCTTGTGTGAATATAGGGACACCATATGCAATCCAGAGGAGCTACAGAACCAGTGCAATGTCATGTGACTATACTCAAAACTATTTCTTTTAGCCTCAAACTTAAAGGACAAATCCTTTTATTTTGCAGTATTGGCATAATTCACTGTGCTCTGTTGTATGTTGGGTTGGTTCAGTTAGGGATTTTAATAAATGTTAGTTAGGTTGGTTCTCTGTACCCCTATTTTTCCCTCACAAATGGTTTGCTCCAAGTTGTTTACCACAGGAGCTCTTACATGTCAGTCTTGTAGCCACTCCCTGATTCTTCTTGAAAGTTCTGTATCAATCACCCCACCTTTGCACTGCTATTTATCCCAGAACACTGTACCCACCTCTGTTATGTTCCCATAGGTTGTAATGTTCTATGTCACTCCCCTGTCATCTGTCCCTATTGGGTGAGGGGGGTTTCCACCCCTATCTGCTCACCCCCTACTTAACCTAATGCTTTCTTTGTCCCATTGCCATTTTGCCCTGCACTGCGCTGGGAACGGTTGTTCCAACCATCGCTGCAATCATGCGTGGAATAAAATGTTCTCAGGTAAGCAAGCAAAGTGTGCCTCTCTTGATCCTTCACTTCCTCTCAGCATGAAGCTACCAAAGCTGCGTTACCCGCACCGGAGCACTCAGCGCTAGCAGGGAGGCAAACACCATAACCCTAGAGCACCCATTTATGCGGTGGCTATGGTCTCTCAAAGGCAGCACTAGCCGGGCTTTCCAGCACTTGAGGTCGTAGCAAGTAAAAGCCGCAAGTGTCGCCCAACCTGAGGCGACCAGCGACGTAGCCAGCGCAAATGGAACTGACTGCAAGGCACTCTGGAGCCGCACAGAGCCGCGCTGCAAAGCCGCAGTGCTCCACCATTATTTGCCTAAGGAATCTTGTTGAAGTCAGTGGAACTGTTTGTATACTAACTGCCCATGAGCAGAGACACAAAGAATTCCCTGAATCATTTCTGAATTTAGAACTGGTGAAAGTCAATGTCAGAAATAGATTCATTTCCACCAATACATTTCCCAGCATTTCTTTCTGATCCATTTCATGTTTGAAGGATTCAAAATTATTTCACAACATTGATGAAAATTCCTTCTTACAAGAGAAAAAAGTCAGCTATCGAACCAAACTCAGAACTGTCTTTATTATATTCTTTTGTTTTGAAAGAAATTTCATGTTACTGAGTTTACAGAGGTTAAAATTATATCAAAGGCATAAGGTAATGCCAAAAATAGTGAGTATATGTGGGTGTTCTCAAGTATAGGAGAGGAAGTCACTTATAAAAAATGAAATAGCATTCCTGTTTTCTGAAGCCTGGAGGGAAACATCCTACTATAAAAGTAAAGAAAAAGGCAATGGAGGAAAGCCATTGCTCAGGAGAAGTGTCTCACTAATATACATTTATTGGTTTCTGTGACCAGACTGAATTCTGACTTTGAAAGGAGACTAGTGGAAAGAGAAAAATGTATTCTTTTAGAAAAGAGATGTTGGTTTCTTTTGGAGTAAAATGATCTATATTTTCATCCAGATGCTGAACTAAATTTTCTATAGATACTGGTATATAGCACATTTATCATGTTCACATTTATCAAAATCAAGGTGTCTCCATTCTATTTCAGACAGGAAAATAATGCTTGTTAGATAATATATTACACCTAATTACATATTTTTAACAAGCTGTACATGTACATCCCTCAAATGTTTATGTGGAAAAATTAGACCAAATGTGACAAATAAGACCCAAAACATATTGCTCTTCTCTTAATGAAAAGTATTCTGGATTATTTTACTCCTTTTTTATGTGTTATAGAAACTATGCATGCCAGCCACTATAACAGAGCTGGACTAGGTTTCTGCAGAATAAATAAACCAAAATATGTATTCCACTATAAAAATATCTTTTATTAATAGCACTTAAGTTCAAGCTGTCTGTGTCTGAAGAAGGACCCTGAATGAAGAAATCTCTAGGCAGTCATGCTTCTATGATGTAAGAACCCTCACCCCTCACACAAAATTTGGGTCAATAGTTGTACTAGGGTCTAGTGTATTCCTGTTCTTCATTGGGTCCCTTCATAGGTGAGCAATTTCTTTCCTTATCTCTGGGCTGCAGGTTCCTCTGGTGATTGTACCTTTCTTATCTTCAGTCTTGAACAATCTCTTATTTAACTAGGTAAAAGTTCACCACATCTAGGTGAAAGCTCAGAGCTTGCCACCTAAGGCTTCAGCAAATTGAGCTGCTAAAGCCAGGCAAGTTATGCCAAAATTTTTTTTATGTAAATAGTATCCCAAATAACACAGAGTATGTCAAGGATTTCTCCTTATTTTACAGAAATATGCAATTTATCAACATAAAAAATGCAAATAATGCCTCATTTAATTTAGTAGGTGATTAACACTTTGACTAACACCTGACTAAAAATCTTTCAACTAATATCAGGGTGTCCAGTCTATTAAAAAAGAACTTTGCAGTATTTCCAAGCCATTCCTCAACTTAGAGAAACTATTTTCTATACAAAATACAACACGATTTCTGAATGTATAAAGCATTCTGAAAGCCCTTGAAATTCTGTATGATTTATATTGCTTTTGCACGTTTTTCTGATGAAATTCTTCTATTCAGTAAAAAATATGACATTAAATATGACATTGCTTGGTCTAAAATAACAATAAAAATATCATAGCTTACATAAACAGCCATTTGTACTAATTAATCCACCAGGGAAAAAAAAACCTCATCTCCTACACATAAATAATATGTAATTTAATGAAACTACAGGACACTGGAGAGAAGGAATTGCTTGTTTCTTTGTTTTGAGCATTTAGATTATTTATTGGATCTTGATGCTTAATTTTAAAATAGGTTATCTTATTCCAGAAATGTATTTTCCTTTTATCTGCAAAGACATAAAAAAAATTTCAACATTTCAACCTAAGGACAATTCCCATTAAACCAAACAGAATCTGAAATGTAATAGCAAGAAAGAAAAAATGAAAATGAATGCATAAAAATGTAATATATGGTGAAATGAAAATAAAAGAGAGCTAGAATATATCCTTACACTTTGCTATGTGCTCTTGACTTCACTGAAGTACATCAGAACATATTTTTTTATCATTATTACTAGTTTAAACATGATCATAAAGAGATAGTACATTTAAATCAATGTCCTTTAACAGAAAGGATTATAATGGTGTGCGTTTACTAGGTAAGAACAGACAAGATCAGAATCTTTCTGGTTTGTATGTTGCTTTTGATATCTTTATTAGACCTTGAGTAAGAAACTGAATGAATTTCACACTAATACCAGATGCACACATTGCAGTCAATTTTTGCTGCTGAAGAGGCTCATGATATGACTTGCTCCACTTCCACTGAGTGCTAAGAACTTGCACTGGGTCTTAACTAGGTGCAAGAACTCATCAGATCAAAAGTATTGCAATCATACTCACAAGATTCATTAATACATTAAAAAAATGCAAAATATTATATCAGCTGAAAACTTTTCAAATCACAATTTTTATACTCCTAAGTTGTGTGTCCACAAACATTTCCCTTCCCTTCCAAAAATCCTCTTAGAGGAAAAAAAAAAAAACAAAACCACTGTACAAGTAAAATAATTTTTTTCCATATCTCTTAATATGCAACCCTCTAATGTTACTTGAAGAATGTTTTTCAAGAATGAGAGTATTTTCAGAACTTGTGCTTACAGTCAACCTTTGCAATATTTGCACAATACTGTGCCCAAAGCACAGTATTGACAATTCTATATAATTTACTTTCAAGTTGTAAGACTCTAAATAAATAAATAAATAAAACATAAAACAATACAGTTTTTGTTTTAAAGATATTCTCTGAAGCAGATAAAAAATTGCAATTTTATAGTCAGTAATCAAAGAGTAAGCACTATTTTTACTGAAGTTTTATTTATTCGATAAAGTCTGGAGGATATGTAGAATTTGTAAAGGCTATTTATACAACTGTCAATTTATCATAGCAATGGATCTAACTTATTTATCACAGCTATGTCAGCATTAATCAAGTTCTAGTTTTTGTAACACAGCCAGGACAGACATACAGGCTGAGAGGATCTTTTTAACAAGTCAGAGTACCTATCTTTTGCAGCCCCATTGATTAATGTTGTCAGATTCAAATTCACAGCACCACTCTACATCTGAAAAGTTCAAAATATAGCAAAATATGTAGGATATTTTGCAGACTTGCATTTATAAACTAGCAAATATCTAAAGACTCGTAGGACTGGCCTTTTAGACCATTTGGTGCATCGGAGAATGTGTCGTCTTCATAACCACTTTCCTAAATTAAATTTTTCATGCTGTGGCCAAGATTAGAAAAAGAAACTGAAGAAGGAAAAAAAAAGAAAAAACAAAAAAACCCAAAACAATAACAAACAAACCCCAAGTATTAGATTTCCTTTTTTCACACAATATTGCTTATTTATTTTATCCAACATTGCTTGTATAATCTAATTTATCAGTTTTCAAGGAAAGACTAGAGCATGATACAAATAATCTCCTCTCAAAATAAGAAATTAAGATAATAAACCAATAATCTGTATGAAGTAAATAAAGTCAGGCAATAAAATTGTACGTAGAAATATATGACATTTTAAAAATCCACAACAAAGGCTAACTAGCAGATAGTCTAGAATTCATGGCATTCCTGCAGGAAATATAGTCTTCATTCTGCCAGAATCCCTTAAATTATGCAGCTGATATCTTGCAGACCCCCCTGAACCATTAGGTAAAATAAAATTTTAAAGTAAAATAGTTGCCACTAACACACATTATTTTCTTGCATGCATTACATTCTTCCTTGAATTTCACTGTCAAAAGAAAAAAAATCTCACAAAGCAGTGTCTAAGTGATAGAAACTTCAGACAGGAATAGGTGCTCTCCTAAGGAAGAGAGAACTCATAGTCAGCATGCTGGAGCAGGAGCTAGCTCTGTGCATCATGGATACAAACTGGTTAAAGGATCTGAGATTGTTTATCCACTTTTGTTTAGCTCACAGGCACAGCCAGTGGCATGAAGCATATCACCATGCACAGAACTGAAAGTAACTCAGGGATATCACATGCTCTTTAAGACTGGTTGTTAGGTACATTTGAGTCTCCGAGAACACCCCTCAACAGACCGGTGATTGCTGGTTGTCCTAATTTTGGCCAAGGATGGTGGGAGGTGGAGCATGAACCCATGTGGGTGTGTCCAGGTTGTTATTCTATATCACTCCTATCATCACTGCAGGAGCATAGATAAGAGATTCTCACTTCCATGAAGAGGGGTCTGCGGCTTCAAGTGGAAGAAGATGGGGATGCACAGATCCTCCACCACCATATTTCCTCCTTCTTTCCAGGGGAGTAAATGGTGAACAGAGTGGTGGGCTTTGTCTGTCTTTTTTTTTTTTGTTGTTGTTGTTGTTGTCTCAGGCTTGGGGGAGGAGCACGGGTGCAAACAATTTGTCCAACATTGTTGGTTTCTTTCCTTGCCTTAGGGTTGTAGGAAAAATGTGGGTGCAGATGGGTTTGTCTGCCATTTTCTGCTTTGTCTCAAGAGCCACATGGCACCACCTCACAATGGTTGGTTGGACTCTGTGAGCATTTTGCATAGAATAACTGGTTTTGTATACATTTGTTAATACTATTGTTGCTGTTATTGTTTATTTTCTTATCACATTGCTGTTTCAAATATTTTTTTTTCCTTATCCCAACTTGGGTAGGGGAAGGGGAATGGCTGCATAGAGCTTGATTTCCAGCTCGGTTTAAATCACAACACTGATACTGCTCAATCTCTAGATTATTCCCTAGTGTGATTTTTGTCTTGTTTAGCTGTTAAGCTTCAAGGCAAGACCAGGACTGAAAGCAGATATCAAAGAAAGACTCATCTGAAATGACAGTAGGCTCCTACAATGCATTTGGCTCTTTTCACCTCCATAATCTTCAACCACTCTTCAATACACTGAAGGCATATAGCAGTTCTTCACACTATGGTCTGTTCCAACACACACACTTATTTCAGGTAGATAGTGACATTGTTCATTGTGGTATGATGTATCCAGTAGATAGTCAGAGACAAGTGCTTTGCACCAGCATGGATATAAATTTCAAACACAGGTGACGTCTCTCAGGGTGATGAGTATAGAAGGTTTTATAAAAAGAAAAGCATAATTTTAAAGCTCAGTTGCTATTCTTTCTAACTCATTCAGCAAAACCATAGTTATCATTAATTTGAGACATATATAGATTTGCCAAGCAAACCACTAGCTAGACTACTACCAGATGTAACATTTTCCCTTTTGTCATTTGGGTAGATTTAAACAAACTCAAAGGCATTATCTTCCACAAATTTAGCATGGAAGAAAATTGCAAAACATCAGATGAGCACTTTACTGCTCTTTTCTTTCTGCACTAGTCCATTTTACATATTTTTCACTAGCTACTAAATGTGTTGTCACTACTTTTAAAGAGACTGATGATCCATTTGGAATTCAGAGTGTCTTTTATTAAGCATAGGGTGATTTATATGGAGAGGTATGAAGGTGACATATTTTGCCCTGAGGCACAAATGCCCAGTGAGATTGGTTAAAAAGGGATGGCCCATCTCTAAAGTTATCTAAGAGTGAACAGAGACCACTTTCCTTTTCTCAGATAAGATCTTTAATAATCTTCAACAATTTTTGAGAAGCAGACTATACAAGGCAACCATGACAAATATAGAAATCATGTGAAGGTGACTTTGCAAACTGCGTCAATCTTTCCTGCACCAGTAACTGTAAGAAACTTGATTTTGTGTCATTCCCTTTTCAGTGCTCTTTTTGTACTTTTTCTTGAAGACAGAGAAGGGGATAGTAAACACTGCAACTTTTCTAAATAAAGCAAAAGAAAAAGCTCTTCCATATTTACATTTCTTGTGTCATATACTCCATTTAAAATCTAAAAGTGCAAACCACTTGAATTTTGAATGCTTCATATGACTGTCAACTTGAATATAGATTTGTCTGAGCTGATCTTCAGGGCAATCAGGATTAATATTGAATATACTGTTCTGACTAATAATCCACTTACTATCAATAACAGCAACATATCATCTTCATAAAACATGATGTGTTACCATTTACTGCTTCAACCTATCTATTTTTAGAATTTCTTGCCATTTCTCTCATGGTTTCCATTACTATATTAAGTAAGATAGCTGAAAGAAAAATCAATCATTTACTGTTATTTTACTGAGTGCAAAATATAGAAATAGAACTAAAGAAGTAAAAAATATGACAATTTTGAAAATTACAACAGTTATGAAATGCATGAAATTTACATTTTGAACTAACATTGAGTATATGTTATGTACAATCTCACCATTTAATTCCCTCCATCCTAGCCCTACTTCTCCAGGAACATTCAATAACTCAATAGAATTAATAACGTCCATTTTAAAATAAAAAAAACTGTATGTGAAACATAAGCATTATGGCCAACACTGCTACTGTATCTCCCATCAAGCCATAGCATATGCATCCTAGGTTCCAATAAAACAACCTGCTGCATTTTTTTTTCTTTTTACTGTGAGAATATTATGTTAAATCCTTAGGTTAGTAAGGATAAACTGAAGAAATACCAGAAGGGGGATCAGGAGAAAAGAAAAATTCATATTTTTCCCTCCAGGACTTAGTGCTTGAGGGGATATGTAGATATCTTTTGATGTTTACAAGCTGATGTGCTTTGTTTATCAGACATGGAAAGTATACCCATGTAACCTTGTGATATGCGATAATTTACCTGAAGTTGCTGCTTGTTTTGTCTTGATTTAACCCCAGCCAGCAGCCAATACCCAGACAGCCACTCATTCATTCCCCCACTAGCAGGATCAGGGAGAGAACTGGAAGAGTAAAAAGTAGAAAACTCATGGGTTGAGTTAAAGGCAGTTTAATAGGGAAGGCAAAACCTGCTCACACAGGCAAAGCAAAACAAGGAATTCATTCACCACTTTCCATGGGCAGGCAGGTGTTCAGTCATCTCCAGGAAAGCAGGGATCCATCCCCGATAATGGTGACTTAGGAAGACAAACACCACAGCTCCAAACATTCCTCCTTCTACATCCAAATTCGTTTACTGAGCATGATGCCATATGATCTGGACTATCCCCTTGGTCATTTTGGGTCACCTGTCCTGTGTGTGTCCCCTCCCAACCGCCCATGCACCCCCCCAACCTCCTTGCCATTGTGGGAGTAAAAAAAGCAGGTAAACACTGCTCAGCAACAGCAGAAACATATCCATATTATCAATCCTGTGTTCAGCACAAATCCAAAACAGAGCCCCAAAACAGCCACTGTGAAGAAAATGCACTCTTCTCCAGCCAAAACCAACACACATACACATACAAAATTAAGGGCTACTACAAATTTGACATAAAAATTTTTAAATATCTTTAAACATCACCTTCCACTGTCCTTCAGATGCCTTTCATATAAGAAATGTTCTTATATTAAGAAATAATGTTTTAAAGAGATTGAAATTATTTAATAAAAATTACTGAAGTATTGTTCAAAATTTTATACCATAAGTTAATCATTAGGCACTGATGCATGCCTTTAACACACAAAATTCTACTTGGGAAGACCTCTTTTGAAAAAACACCATTTGTATGCATGCAAAAAGTAGTAAAAATATACAAATATATGTGTGATTTCATGTATGTATAGATATGCACATGTATGTTCATATATATGCATATATATGTATTTGTATGTGTGGCTTTGGCCATGTTTTGATAAATTTTAAAAATTAATTATGCACATCATATATGAAATTATCATGTTTCCTTATTATGTAAGTGAAAAAAATATGAAAATGTGAAGGAAAACAATTTTCATCTTTCAATTTTTTCCTACCTTTCTGTCATTCACTGCTACTTTGAAATAGTAGAGAAACAATGATAAACTTGATGGGCAGAGAAAAAGAATATGAGAAAATCAAGGTGCACAGGATGAACATGGGGCAAAGCATGTTTTCTGTTATGAAGATATACACAAAAGACAAGAACTTGGACAAAAATGAAGAGCAGAAGGCTAAAGAAGTAGTCGGGAATGGATGAATAATGATTTTAGAGAAAACCTCAGGGCAGGTGGATACAAGACAGCCATTGCAGATGAAATGGGGTGTTTTGAAAGATTAGGAAAAAGAGTTTGAACTAGTCTTTTCAATTAATAAATGGATAGTCTACTGCTGAGTTTGAAGGAGTGTGTTACTTACTTGGTAAAAAAGTATATTTGAATGATGTAATACCATGTAAGTTTATGAGATCCTTGTAAGTAAAG
This sequence comes from Vidua macroura, assembly GCF_024509145.1. NCBI lineage: Eukaryota > Metazoa > Chordata > Aves > Passeriformes > Viduidae > Vidua > Vidua macroura. The sequence continues at coordinate 55,116,333 of NC_071572.1, read as the reverse complement.
ATGAATAACAGGAAACATCAGGGAGCTATTGTACTTCCCTGATCTGCAACAGGAAGTTGGAAGGCATTATTTTAATACTTTTCAGATTCTTGGTAGGCATTTTAGTTTTTCTTTGATGTACAGATACTTTTATGATTGTGAACAACAGCACCTTCTCCTTCACTCCCCTACTCCCTCTTTCCAGAAATACAAAGTGACAAATAGTGTTGTCCTGTGCTGCTGTGGGGTCAGATATTTGTCACAGTTTTCTATAAATAAAGTCTGTTATTTCACAAACAGAAGTTTGACTTCTGGCAGATATGGTTTTGCTTCTGTCTTCACTGTATGAGACATAAAATATATATCTGTATCCAAAAGTAATGTAAATAATCACCCTCCTTGAATAAAGGGCTATTTCTACTTATTGCATATCTGTCTCAAAGGAAATAGCAAAGTTCCTGATGAAAGTCAGCGAGTTAAAATATTACAAGGAAGAAAATCAATCTAAAAACTACTCTTATGCTTTGTTTTGAACACAAAAAAAAGCTTTCTGAAATAATTTCCTCTTCAAGTGCATTCTTACAGAAGTTATTGAGAGACTAAGTGTATCCCGATTTTTTGTACTCTTCAGTCTGTTTGGCTCAATATTGATTATATCCCATCTTTGCTTGTAATTTTCTTCTTTCATCTAATAAGAAAGGCTTGATATGGCACTGAACAACCTGAGGAAGATACCTTATTACCCCTTAATAACGCATCAGATTTATTTCCAAGCAATGTTTTGTCATTGCTTTCTTTTTTTCTTATTAAAACCAGAGATAAGATTAAGAGTATTTTTTCTTTTTCTTTTGCCTTATTCTAGTCAGAGTAACAATGGTGTGATCTACCTAAGAAATGCTTACTCTCACCCACTGTTCTTGTTGTGGGTCACACTTAGGTTCTTTAGGCTGAACTCAATTGCCTAAGGCTGTAAAATGCCTTTTAAAATCCTCCCTAATATCACAGAATCACAGAAGACATAAGGGTGAAAGGGACCTCTGTAGATCATCTAGTCCAACCACACCTTGTCAAGTAGTGTCTCCTGGAGTGCATTACTCAGGGTTGTGTCCAGCTTTTGAATGTCTCCAGAGAAGAAGATTCCACAACCTCTCCAGACAACCTGTTCCAGTTCTCTGACATCCTCACAGTAAAGAGGTTCTTCCTTATGTGGAATTTTCTATGTTCCAATTTCTCCCCATTACCACTTGTCTATGGCTCAGCACTCCCAATAAGAGCCTGGCTCCATCCTCTTGAATCCTTCCTTCAGATACTTATGCACATGGAAAAGACCTATTCTCAGTCTTCTCAAGCCTGAACAGACCCAACTCTCTAATAAGACAGATGGTCAAATAGCCTCATATGCCACAGCACATGCCACAGTCGAGACAGCCACAATACACAGAGCATCACCATACAATTTTAGAAGGCTTCAACCCATACAGAGTAACATCACATCAGAAAGCTTCAGACATCTGCCCTTCTTGTTCTTTAGCCCAACCTTTTACTCCCCTCACTGTTCATCCATTGCATCTGTGTGCCTTCTGTTCCCTTTGGTGATTGGTCAGTGCACCTCAACACTCCATATCTCATTACCTTCAATACTGCTCACCTGCTTTTCAGAGCTGTAGCCCATTAGGGATGAGTTTCAGCCACAGCTCCACTCCCAAATACCACAAACTGTGTGCCTACACTAATCATATTCATAGCCCTCTGCAGGACCTCCTCAAGGAGCTCCATGTCTCTCTTGTGCTGAGGAGCCCAGAACTGTTCACAGCACTCCAGATGTGGCCTCACCAGGGCTGAGTAGAGGGGCAGGATGTCCTTCCTCCCTTGACCTGCTTTTTCTAGTACACCCCAGGATGCAATCAGCCTTCTTGGGCCCCAAGACACACTGGCTCATGGCCAGTTCGTTGTCCACCAGGACCCCGAGGTCCTTCTCTGCAGAGCTGCTTTCCAGCAGGGAAAGTGGGGTCCCCCTCCCCCCTTCTGCTGTCCCTGGAGGTGCCCTCCCCAAAAATGGATATTGGATTACAAAATGTCCCTTCCAATCACAGTGGAAGCATTGACGTTTCGATGGAGACTGCCTCAGAACAACGTTCATGGAGGCATAGCAGCCAAGGCAACCACGTGGTTTCTGGGTTTTTCGGGGATCTCGAGCTGTGTTTCAGCATTCATGGATGTTGTTTCTGGGACAAGCTTCTCTTGGACCTCTGATCCCTCTACATGCCTCTCAGCTGTCCCCTTGACCCGATCCGTGGAATCTGCAAAAGGCTCAGAAACCTGCCCCTGCTCCCCCCTCCCCCTGCTTCCCTCCCTCCTGGGTCTCCGGGAACCATGGGAATGCAGAGGCGGGGACTCCTGCTCCCCCCTCCCTCCTCCTTCAGCCCCCCCCGCCCCAGATCTCTGGGGCCCATGGGAACTTGGAGGTAGGGGTCCCCACTCCTCCCTCCCCCTTCTTTCCCCCCCCGGATTTCTGAGGCCCATGGGAAGATGGGGACAAGGTGTGGGGAACAGGACAGGGGCTGCCTCCCTCAGGTAGTGGGGCAGAGACGGCAGAGCTCCCCCTGGAGGGAGAGGGTGGGGTTGATGACGCAACTGGGAGAACATGTAAAGGACTCGGACGGAATGCCCACAGGAGGGGGAACAGTGGGTGGGGGAGTAACCTGATCTCCCAAGGGGGCAGTGCCCACACCCACCGGGAAGCAGGAGGGGGTTGGGTCAAAGCTGGGGACACAGGGAACAAAGGACAGAAAGGGATTATGGGAAGAAGCCCCTCCATGTGGCCGTCCTCCATCTTGGGAAGACAAAGGCAACAACCACGTGGCCACACCTTCCTCAGGGGAACAAAGGAAAGGGTTCAAAGAAACAGAACTGTGTGGGTAGCACCAGAACTGGGATTCTTAACTGGGAAAAAGGGATTGGAAAAGGGGTGTGGGGTCAGTTCCTCAGCGAAGTGGCCAATTTCACTAAGGCATGGGTGCCTGGGGGGCTCAGGGGAGCCAGGAGCATGGTCCACCTTTATGGAGCTGTCCTGCACCTTAGAGCGGTGGAGTACTCCCCCCTGCCCACCCGGGATAGGGGAAGAAGGGGTAGGAGAGGAACGTGGGGAAACGGGTTCAGAGGAAACATTTTTGCCCGATGGCTTCTACCCCTCCCAGCTCACGTCCCGCGCGGACTCCACTTTTGCAACCTCTGAGATCAGCAAAGTGGAGCGTGGTGAAGCAACCTTTAACAGAGGGATCCCTATGTTCAATCCCCTCTGCTAACTTTGCTCCCACCTGCTACCAGAACTCCTTTTTGCGAGCGTCCTTCGTGGAAACTTGGGGGAAGGAAAAGCACAGCCGCCAGACAAAATTTTTAACAGAAGTTTTGGGTAGGGGCCCTTCACCAATAGGATATCCTTAATTTGGGTACAGAATTCCTTCTGTTGGGTGGTTAGCATGGTCCCCATGCTATTTCCACCCACCTGACCTCACCCCTGGTGCAGGAAACGCGGAAAAAAAAACAAAAAAGGAGAAAGACTCCGGTGGCTGCCGCTTGCGTTGTGCACCATGCGTCCCCTTGCCCTCGGGAGCACAGCAAAGCCCACCCATGTGAAGGGGAGTATTAACTGGGTCCCTCCCTACCACTAAATACTCACCAAACCGGAATCTCCACAAATAAAAACTGCTAGCAGGGTCCTCACTCCTGGGAAGTGTCTTTTCTTCCGTCTTCACATCCGTGAAAAGTTGCACTTCCCCTCCCATGTGGGGAAAGAACCGTTTGCTTTCTGCGGGGGTGGTGGAGATATCACTGACTTGCTTCGGGGAGTGTGCAGTCCTGTTTTCAGTCCAGCGTGAAGCACTGTTCCCGCATGGACTGCAGCTCGCTCGGCTCGGCGGTGGCGCTCGCTGGTCGGCGGCGCGGCCCCGCACCGGTGGCAGCGGCTTTCCACGTGGCTTCTGAGTGCTTTGTGGTGACTCTCTGCCTATGCAGGTGGCTCCACTGGCCATGGCCCCTACGTTGGATGCGACCTGCGACGATGCGTTAGTTTTCCTTGTCCTGGGCAGCTCCAGAGAGCCCAGCTCGGGCACTGCTTCTCAGCGGGACCTGTGCTTGTCGCAATTCCCGGGCGCTTCTGCCTTTTGCGCACTGGGCGGGGGCTGGCTGCGCTCTGTCACTGCGTGAGGGGCGAGACGAAGAGGGAAGGAATTGTCCACTCCATCCATCTGCTAGAAAGCTTTAATTGCCATGGGCAGCCGCGGTGGAGAAACCGCGGCTCACTCTCAGCGCCGCGTGGATGGAAAATGGCCCCGAACAAAGGAAGGCATAGGGTTTCATAGGGGGCGGGCCGAGGGGGACAGAAGCCCCCCTTGCCCAATGGGGGCAGGCTACAGGGGAGTGACATGGACCGGGGTAACCAACAGGAACGCGACAGGGGCGGACTGGGCTCTGGGGCGAATGGAGTTGCAGGAGCGGGGTGACAGACACCGAACTCTCCGGAGTGGACAGGGGGGTGGTTACAGGACTGGCACGGTGAGCTCCAATGGTAAGTAACACAGAGCGGACCACTGCGGGGGGGGGAAACACGAGGGGTGCACGGGGGTACACAGAACAGAAGAACATGGGCTAACATAATAGAACCCCTAATCTGAACCCAAACCCGGGATGCAACACATGGAAGAGGAAAAAAAATGTATCAAAATACATAGATCCCAATCTATGACAAATAGGGTAAGTATGCAGTCAGCTCCTGGACACTGTACAGATCAACCATATGGTGCTATATAGACTGTCATTGAGCAGCCGAGGTGACAATTGTTGTTATGTATAGTCTTTGCTACAGCACATTTTATCAGGTTAAATCCTGAGAAATGAGGAAGGAGAATTGACCATGATTTGATGAGAGCTTTTTTGACTAGAGGTTAGGGACAGATTGGTGAAAAAAGATAGTAATCAGGGAATCTGCTGCAGAAAAACCAACCAGAGGAGAAAGAGGAAATTTGTATGCAAAAGGGCGGAAGTAACACTTTCAAACTATAGAATTGCAGTGGGAAAGAAAAAAAGATTTATTTTCCAGCCTCTTTTTGTCTTTATATTCAGCAGTTCAAACCCTTTATATATATATAGATATGCATATATATAGTTGTTCAAGTTAAATAAAATATAAATTTAAATGTGAAAAGTCACTGATTTTTTTTTCACACATTCTTATCTTCAAGGAATGATGAGAGTGTTATCTCAGGCTTTTGACTCTTTTTATTTGTTTGTTTGTTTGTTTTTTCACCTGGGGTTTTGTTGTTTGCTTGTTTGCCTGCTTTTATTCCATAGCTTTTAAATATTTTAATCTCAAAGTTAAGTGCTTTAGCATACAACATTTTTGGGGGTAAGCAGTGGGAGGTACAGACCTTACTCTTGAATTTCCAAGATCCATGGACTGCCAGAGGGGAGATTTAAAGGAAAAGTTTCAGTTTGAAATAGCATGTATGTTTCTAGCATCTTCCCACAGTCCTTGATACCCAGGAAACAGAAGGGTTTTGAAGGTCATTTAGTGTGTTTTGCTCTCAGCTCTATGAGAAATGCTTTAATTAATTTATTTTCTAGAGCTAAGCCAATCAGAATAGTTTATGGGAACTTAAACTGAATATTTATCTCCCTGTGATCCTCAGGAGAATTTGAAAAAGAGCAAAAATTTGCAACAAATTATTTTGATACTGTCATTTTTCCCGTAACTATAGCTGTCTTTCCTGAAGATTGGCCTTGAAAACTAAATACAATCCAACTCAACCAAGCATATCATCAGAAGTGGAATGTGTCTGAATTAATATGTGAATTGATGTTCTTGTTGACTATGGTTATCAGTATTTTTTTTCCCTTGGAAAACAGATACCCATTACAGTATTTCTTCCATGATACCCCTTGCAGAAAAGGTATTTGTTAGATTTATGAGACACTGCTGAAAATTCATGCACATATTCAAAAGAACAGAAGGCAATTGTATTTGAATACTATGCAAATAAGAGATGAAATAGTTAGTCATACTTCTATGAAGGTATGAGCCAGATTCTGCAATGGATTGACTCTGTTCTAAGCAGCTGTATCTGAAAGCTTTAGATATTGTATAATTTTACTAGATAAGTCTTTGGAATCTTTATTGGGTTTACATGCCAAAAGTTTCGGATCAGGGAAACTTCAGGGGTGACTTCTATGAAAAGAGAATACTAGGAACTGCCCCTATGTCAGGAAGAATCAGCTCAAGCTGGCTCAAAAATGGATCCACACCTGGCAAAGCTAAGCATGTCATCTATGTTAGTGGCACCTCTGTGATATCATAGTCTAAAGAGATGGTAAAAAATGCTGTGCAGCAGATTTGAGACAGGATTGAGAAATATGAGAGAAACAACTGTTCAGGCACCAAGATCAAATAAGGAGAAGGAGGAGGTGCTTTAGGCATTGCAACAGAAATTCCCCCTCAGCTCATGAAAAAGACTGAGGTGACACATGGTGTCCCCTTGAAGCCCATGGAGGACCACAATGAAGCAGATATCCACCTGCAGTCTGTAGAGGAACCTACAGTGGACCATGTCAACCATGAATGAAGCAGCTCACGGAGACCCCACACACGAGCAAGTTCTTAACAGGAGACAAGGCCCATGGAGAGAAGTCCACATTATTGTGAGTTTTCTGAAAGAAGCTGTGGGATCCATATTGGAGCAGTTTGTATCTGAAGATCTCTAAACCCAATCACAGGGAAGAAGCCCACAATGAAGCAGTTCTTGAAGCATTGCAGCCTATGGGAAGGGAAGTTGGAACAGTTTGGGAAGGATTGTATCCCACTGGAGGGACCTCACACCATGGCAGAGTACCAGTGTGGAGAGGAAAAACCAACAGACATGAAGCCTTATGAACTGACTCCAATCCACTTTCTCCAGGCCCCTGAGACATGTGAAGGGAGGAGATAGAGAAGACAAGAAGAAAATTGAACCTGGAAAGATGTGAGCTGGGAGAGGATAGGTGATTTTAGATTTGTTTTTAATAGCTAGAAATAAGTTTAACTAAATTGAATCCAATCTCTTTCGCCCATTTGCCCAGGTGAGTGAACTCTGTCCTTATTTCAAACCATGACCTTTCTCATTTTTGTCTCAGTTTTGTCTCCCTATTCTTTTGAGGACAAGGAGTGATAGAGTGGCTTGGTGGGAACATGGTGGCCAGCCAAGGTCAGCCCATCACAGAACCACAAACATTTTCAATTGTTAGAATGCTATTGCGCACATGCACACACACACACACACACACACACACAGGAGCCTTCTCACTTGCTGAGGAACACGCATTTTCCTTCTAAAACGATAGAATCAATGCAGTATGGCTTTAAATTCATGGAGATCTTCATGAGTTAATCCTTAGGGTCTATAAATTTGTGTTCATTCTATATAACCAATTTTCAGCGCTAGAAAAACTTAAAATTATATGCCTTGCACAATCATTTGATAAATAGGATCAAGGTCAGCTTTTTTCAGTAACACATGCATCAGTGTCCAGGCTGTGCTTTATACTGACACATGAATACAGATTTAGCTGATTCCACTTTCAAACAGATGTTTCATTTGTATACTGAATAATTTCATATAAGTGATTCGGTATTAAAATTACAATAAAATACATAAGTGTTTTATTAATAGCTACCTGTTAGATATTGAATCAATTTTATTTAAAACAACAGTGGCTGAATAACGGAACTCATTTCAGAAAGTGCTGTAATAGGAAAGAAGTCAGGTTCCTTAAAAAAATCTCGAAGTAGAAATATTAGTGTTTTTTGCATACATTGTCCCTCTCTTTCTAAACCGAGGTTTTGAATGGCTTATGCAGAGAGAACTAACACTAAAAGAGCTCTGTTTTGCTGTATTTTAGTATAGGATTACTCTAATATTGCTACCAATTTGAATGCTACTGAACAGCCTACAGGAGATCTGCATTTTGATGCAAATAGTGTTATCTCAGTCATTAGAGGTTTTAGGGTATAGGCTAGAGATTAATATTTATAGCTGCCCAGAGAAGTGGAAATTAATCTCATTGTGTATTTTAAGACTTGTTTTCACTCCTTATTGGAAGGAAAAAAAAAGGGATAGAGTTCTGAAACACAGCTAAGATGCCTGGAACACTAAACATCACTGAATTTTGCATGTCTGTAAGGTTAAGTTTTCTGCTCTAAAGAAGATAGGTCAAAAACATCTCAGATTTTTGATATCTTTTTCTTTCATCAAAATTCTTTTTCAGAACAGAGAGATAGGTTTCCAAACCATGCCATTCTTCTGAAAAGAAAAATTGCCAATTCTCATCCACCACTGCACCATTATTTCTCCCAGATCACTTCATAGCTCCCCAGTGAACAAAGGAAGATGTGTTGAAAGCATTGTCATACCATGAACCTTACAAGAATTTTACATTAAGTTAATAGTAAGAGAGATAGTATTGACTATGGTCCCTCTACCGTCTATCTCTCTAGAAAAATATCTTAGACAAAACACCAAAGAATCAGTGTTAACAGATTTATGCAAACATGAATCAAGACAAGGCAATGATAAGAAAGTTAAGAGATAGAATCAACATATTCATTAATCTCAGGTTTCTGTGGATTTTAAATTCAGTTCCACAACCCCATTTCACCTGTTCCTTTAAAATGATTCTCAAAAGGTAAAATCACTAAGGAATATGGCATTTTCTTTTGAACAGTAAAGTGAAAATATTTATTTCATACAAACTTTAAAAGATGATCAAAAAAGAAATATAGATGTGAAGCAGCTAATTTTTTTTTGTTAATTAAGTCAGGTACCTACATTTAAAACTTAGAGCAGTGAAGAAAATTCTCAATAAAGAAGAGACTCAGATCAGAAAGAAAAATCCCTCCAAAGATTACCAGACACACTTGGCAAAGCACAAATGTGGTTTCAGCAGTTTTTCCCTGGTTAATAGAAGGTTAGATTCACCCCCTTATATTTTAAACACCCCAAAATTAGATAATCTTTAGCATAACTGTAACCTAAATTTTTTCACCCTCAATATTTAAGAAAAGTAAAAATACTATGCAAGGCAATGTGTCACACTGAATACCTATGAAACACAATGTTCATGAAAAAAATTGCAGAGTTAAATATTTGAATAAAAGCACCACTTATTTGCTTTTATGAAGAGTGAATTATTGAGCTTTTGGGGATGAGAAGTGATTGAGCAGCCAGGTGGGAATTTGTCCCTTAACCAAGACAACCCACCATATCCTGCTTATATTTTGAGCCAGTTGTAGTCTTAAAAGGTGCATTAGCTTCTTCGACTGCCTCTGACAGGCCTGAGGATGAACTCTAAAAATTTTATCTATTTCTGTCTAAGTTTGCCCTTAAAATGGAAGTTCAAAGCAACCTTTTCCATGGCAACTGCAGCAACAAATTTTAGTTCATGTTTTATATTCCCATGTAATATACTGTCCATGACAACTTGACCTCAGAATTATCACTTTCAGCCTCTTCCCCTGTTCTTTTCAGCCCTTTCACAGAAATGCTGACTTGCTGACTTTCTTTTTCCTGGTGACAGATATTACTTGTATTTCAATGAGTTCAGAAATTGCTGCTTGCTGTGACTGTGTGTGCTGATAGGCCAGCTTAATAAAGTATTTAATTTTTCTTAATCTGTCATTTTTTCTCAGAATCCAAAAGAACATTTTTTTCATTTTGAGTCCCTCATCCTCTGCAGCATTTGAATGAAATTGATCAGTTGCAAAGTTTCTGATGGATAAAAGAGAAAAGAGTGTGATAGGGCAAAACCAGTTTAAGTCTTGTTTTCTTAAATACCCAGGAAAATCTAAGAAAAACATGTCAGAAGCTAATCAGTAGAGAAAATTGCAGCTAGACTCAACCCACTCACATTGCAAGTATTTTCCTCTGCCTTTTCTCCATTCTTGACCTAGGGTTCAGATTTCTTCACTACAGAGCAGTGTCTCAACTACCTTTTGTGTAAAACCACATATGAAGAGCATTTAGAAAGATAGTGGGACATTTGGGGTCCTTTTTTTCCGACAGCCTAATGTATATAAAGACCAGGCTGCTTTACTGACTTCCATAATCAATAAATTAGATACATTATGTCCCCTTCTTTTTTTTTTGTTGTTTGCATGTTCGGGAGGTTGGATTTGTACGGTTTTTTGGGAATAATTTTTTCTTATCTATAACTTCTTGTGTAACAATATTAGGTAACAAAATATCCACAACTTTATATTCAGCCTGAGTAGTAGCTTCCTGATAAAAATATTCCTAGGAAGTTAAAGATTTTTTTTTTTTTTTCATCTAGAAAGGGCATTGAACCTAGCAATCTTTGACAAAGGCAATGTCTCAACCAGAGAGGTGCTCGTAGAGCATGACTAATACACAGTGACAGGATCTGACTCTTTACAAACTATCACTTACTTTTAAGTGCTATAACTGTCAGCCTATAAGTTATTCATGTCTTTTGGACTACTCTTCATTCCTCCTATTGAAGCTATGTCACTATGCAGGAAAGAATTCAAGATTTATGAGGTTAGAAAGACTGCTGAGAAGTGAAAATAGCTAAATATCTTTACAGCTGGAACATCTACTTCAAAGATGTTGAACTTGATTTTCTTGGGGTTTTATTCAGCCTGCTTTGACAGAGAAACATAGTTTATTTGATCATAAACATTTTTTTAAAAACTGGATTCCATATCAAACAGTGTGGACAGATATGTGAGAGTTCTAAGTTTATTTTTTCAAGCTTCAGAAACCTCCACAGGCTTAAAAGCTAGACCTTGGAACAAGGAAAACAAGCTTGTGCAAGTTCATTCTGTTAAATGCTAGAGCATGAATTTAGGAGAGAGAATTTTTAAACCATCAGTGGCTGAACTTCTGAGGATACACATTTTGTTTTCACATGTCCTGGCCTATAACCTCCTAAGTTCAAGTGCTATGCTTTCTACCTTGATTCCTAGTTCTTCCATCTCTGCAAAATAAACCCTCAGTTAAATGTCTCATATTTCTTTCAAGTTTTCCTTTCTATTACCCAGACTCTTTCCTTTCCAAGCCAATCTGACATAGGGATAGAGTTTTTTGAAATATCTGTACTATCATCCCTGTTGATTTGGTGAAGCCTAATTTCCATCATTATCTTCTTTTAAGTTGATAGACACATGGTACCTTGTTCACCAAATCTTAGAAATCATTACTCTTTTACTCCTGACAACATGTAAACAGTCATAGTTAAATCTCAGGTTTAAATAGGTAAGTTCTCAGTTGAAGGTCATTGCCCCAACCCATTTATCCCCTGAGAAAGAAAGAAGAATTAAACAGAGCATATACCAATTTCTAAGGCATTCTTTAAATCTTCCTGTGTTGAGACTGTTTCATACAGACAAGTGTGACTAGCCCTTTGCTGATAAAATTTGACCACTGTGAAAAAGCTTCAAATAATACACTAGTGATGTTTACCTACTCCATGTAGGAGAAAAACCTTTGTGGTAGCATAAGTGCATAAGTATCACTTGGGTTTTCAATGATGGCAAAGGGGATTATTTAGTCTGTATTTCTCCCTTCTGGAGAAATTTTTGAACCCACTGACTGATTTAAAGCAGATTTAACACAGAGGTAGAAATCTGAAAGATACGTGACTTCTAGTTTCACAGAAATAAAGTGGATGGCTAATGCTGGGACAGAGGTCTAATTACTTTGAAGCTGTCACACAACAGTCTTCACTAAGCCATCCTATTTCTTTGGGGAAAAAGATTTGACAATTTATTTTATTGAATACAAATTTACTGAAGATTTGCTGTATTAAAATTAAATTCATTAATCAATGAAAAGACATATATCTGTATAAACAAGACTTCTCTACAGCCAGTACTTTAATTGCTATGACACAGAGGACTGCATCCTGACCTACTAAGGAAGGAAATTTTTTTGTACTTTAATATAGTATTTTAGATTTTTATTCATTCACATTTTAAGTCTGTTTCTATTTGAAAATAAATTATTGGCTTCTGATTCTCAATAGATTTTAATAGCATAAGTTTTAAAGGTCTAAAACATGATTTTAAGGTACTTTGAGGAAGCAAATTTCTCGTTTAAAGAGCAGAAAGTTGATATTTAATTTGAACCCGGTCTTTAGAATTTCCTAATGGCTATGTTGTTGCAAACCTAGTTGGTATCTATGTATTGAGATACTCAGCATTTCCACTGCAGTTTGGATAACTTAGACACATTATTTGAGTTTCTCTATTCCTAACAGGGGCTTATATCTATTCCTTTATTTCTCTATTCCTTAACAGGGACACTATCTATACTGAAGCATCTCACTTTTAGGCATATTTAACTTTCTCTAGATCTAGCTCACAGATAAAGATACCAAAACTAATGAAAGCAAACTGAATTTGGAACTTTTTTTCACCTAGAAAGGAAAATTTATGTTTTGAACAAATTTCTCCACCAGGTCCATGTCCTTCTTATGTTGGGGGCCCCTGAGCTGGCTGCAGCATTCCAGGTGGGGTTTTGAGAGAGCAGAGTACAGGGGAAGAGTCACCTCCCTCTGCCTGCTGGCCATACTGCTTTTAATAGGTTACATCTGGATATCTAGGCTGCGAGTGTGCATTACACATTTCTAAGACAGTATTTTTTAACAGTATAATCTGGGTGTAGATTTTCAACGAACTCTAATTATATTTAGGCTTTTACAATCAAACAAAATGTGAAAAAGCACACTCCATGGAAATTAGTGTCAATGAAAAATTATTTCATTTTTAGTCTTTAATGTACAACTTTGAATAAGTTGTTCTCTTATCATTAGAAAATAACTTATTGATAACACTAAGACAGCAGATATAATAATACAAAAAAAACCCTCTATCCTTTCTTAAATGTCCCTTGTCTATCTTAATAACTTTTGATTTAATTTTCTAGCCCTTTTATAGTCTGCACTCTACCTCCAAACAATTTGCAAATCTGCTTTGGAATGCCTTCCTCTTATTCTCAAGCTGTACTCCATAATGCCAACTCTGATTTTTTGAAATCAGCTGCACAGTCCTAGCAAACTTTACAGGAAAATTTGCCCTGTTAGCGGCTACTATCAAAAGTTGAAAAAACAATCTGAAGTAGGGAAATTAGGTCCAAAGGTAGAAGGTGGTGTTAGGGTAAGCTGCAGCATACTGGAGCTGTAAGGGAAACATAAGAGGATTAGTGTAAATAGCATGTGTGTGCCTGGAAGCAGAAGATATTTATTTAAAGGTCACCCACAACTAAATGTTGCCAGTGGACTTGCAATTGTCAATATAGTTTTTGTTACTTGCATGCTTGGAACTCTATCTATATAAATCTTCATTCCAAAAAAAAAAAAAAAAAAAAAAACCAAAAAAAAAAAAAAAAAAAAAAAAACCAAAAAAAAAAAAACCCAACCAAACAAAAAAAAACCTGAAAAGGTAGCCTTTTCACACTTTTCTTTAAGCATTGATTTAGACATTTAGGAGAATCACAATGAATTACAATATTATATAGCAGATTAATATAACAGTAAAAATGAAGCTGATATCCAGTCTTCTCTTCTATATGGCTAAACAATATAGCTGCTACATAATGCTATATATCCTACAATATTATTTGCCATGTCTTTTTAGAGGTTATTTAATTTTCCTAAGAAATAAAAACATAGAATCTTTGAATGATTCACAGTTATAAAACATAGAATCTTTGAATGATTTACAAGTACATTATTTTCTATTAATTTGATAATATCAGGTATATAATTTCTCTATTGGTTCAACTTCAATGTCTTAGTTAAAACAGTTCACAAAACCAAACTGAAAGCTGAATCCAGTCTAAATTCTGCTACTCTGATATACTATGTGTTCCAATAAAATAATGGTATTATACCTCATATTCCTAGAACCAGCTCTTGAATTATTTTCCTAATGGTATTATTTAATGGGAAATAAATTATAAGTTCCAAATGAAATTTACCTACTTACTTTGTTTGTGTACTTCCTGTGACTCCACTCTATTGAAGGTCTGTAGCCATAAGAGCCACAGGCTACAATCCATCAGCTTGGAGGATTAAATTTTCTTACTATTGTTTTAGCATTCATGCCATAGAATTAATGAAGTTCACACAGGAACATTTTTGATTTAAAGAATCTCGCACCATGTTGATAAGTTTAATGGATAGCCCTGACCTTTAAATGATTACATGCATTCAATGAATCAGCAGATTAATAGGTCATCTAGCAAACATGAGTTTTACCTCCAGTATATAAAGAACAAGCATCTAACAAAATCTCATCAGATCATTGGTAAAATACTCCACACTGTACAAATAAAGCATTTGTTTATCCTATTAAAATGTCAAGCTTTATTAACTAGAGGAGGTCACCAGCTAGAGTTTCAACACATACGCATGTTAATTTACTGTGATATAAAGGTAAACAAGACAATGCAACCAATACATCTTGACACAAATTTATAGTCCCAAGTATTGGTGTTCTCAGGGGAATTAATAGCTGAATGTAGTTAACCATTAAGTTGCTCTAGAAGTCCGATGCCTGTGCAATATATGAAGCCTGGCTCATAGCACTCTCTACTGTGGTCTCAGTAGAGGCCAGGCAGCATGGTGACCTAAAGGGAAGTGGGGTAAAAGACACTTATATTAAATGTAAAAATAAAGTGTCACCTAAATAAATTAATACAATCAAACACATGAGTTGTTTCTCCCTTTTTAAAATAACTTTCTTTCTTATTAAGCACTGTCCCATAGTTTTCACTTCTAATTTCAATACAACATGTAGGAAATCTATAATGTATATCAATAGAACACTGACAAATAGGTTAAAGTGGCTTCGTACAGAAACTTATTTATAAGAAAAGTGAGGCTTTGTTCTTTACAAAATAGCAACAACAAATCAGTAAAAGCATGTAAAAACCACTCTATAAGCCACTAATTTCCACTAGTCCTGTTTCAAAGAGAAAAGCTGATGAACTTTCAGCAAATGCTCCCTGTAGGAGCACACATTTCCTTTTAGACCCTAAGAATAAGAGAAGTTCTTAAGTAGAGATAAACTTGGAAATGGCAAGAAGGAAAACAGGAGACTGAATAAGGTCTCATACCACCATTTCCAAAGGGGCAAGGATAGTCTGACATGCTCTTCATGCTGAAAAATTTTATTCTACAACTGTGCACATTGGTTGCAATAGTAAAGTTAAAAGATACAGTATTAAAACCTGCTGTGTTGAGCCTTATTACTTGCTGGAAGTTATTTTCCCCAGTATACCTCAAAATAGAAGAGCTGAATTTCTTCTGAAAGGCTAAATATTACAAAAGGATATTCACTACTGACAACCAGATATACACCAATTTTATCTCACTGATGTACTACACATGACTAGTGTCCAAAAGGTTTTATCTGCCAAATGAAGGTTTCTGTTATGATTTATGATCTCTGTGAAGAGTATCTATGAAAAGTAAAGGTGGACAAGTATTTTTTGATCTTGAGAAGATCACCCTATTTTGTTATTACAAACAGGAGGTATTACTTTATTTGTCCCTAACACTATTTAAGAAATAATATACTGCCAAAAACCTCATGTTTCTTGTTTTTTCCTCCATTTTTATTATTGTTGTTGCTATTATTATTACTACTATTAATGATAATGATCATAATAATAATATTCTTATCATCACCATAGTAATATTTTAATGTGTTTCAATTATTAAACTATTCTTATGTGAACCCACAGCTTTTACCCTTTTCTGATTCTCCTTCCCATCTTACAGGGGAAGGGGGAAGAGGAATGAGTGAATAGCTGGGTGGTACTTAGTTGCTGGCTGGAGTTATAAACACAACAAAAACTAGAATTTGACAAGTGTGCAAGACCATATATTCAGAAAACAAACAAACAAAAAACCCACAGTTTTATTTTATTGCACTTCTTCACAGATGCTTACTATTGTAGGCTGACAGCACCTATAGAGTCTGTTGAAGGGCACAGTTCATAGCCAGACTTCAAAGGAGGGGTAATAAAAGGGCAGCAGAAGGAATCATGGAACCTGCCCTTACAGAAGCATCATCAGCTAACAGCACCTGAAACTGCATCAGTATTCAAAGTGGAAAAATGTACGGTTGTCAAGTACTGGTGACCTATTAAATAAGAAGAAAAATTATAGAAAAAGAGCTTGTTATCACCTGGAGATAACAGGTTTGATAGGTTAAAGGATCTTCTCGGGAGAAGACGAACTTGAGACAGGTTTTGTGGCTGACCAAGAGAAGTCAAAAGAATAAATACAGAAAAAAAACACCAGAACTGCTTAGAGCAATCCATTCTATGCAATAAAAATGAAAGCCCTGATGGCTTTAAAATAATACATCTTAAAATCAGAAAGAACATTGAAAAAATATTGGGAAGAGAGTTATATATATATTCCTTCCTTAATATAGATGCATATTTCTTTAGACTATTATAAAGAATGTTTTTCCATTAAAATCTGTCTTATTTTTCAACTTTATTGTGCTTTTTAAGTAGACTTGTAAACTAGAGGATCTGTGAAAGGGATAGCAGGGTACTTGTGAAAGGACAGGAGTTATTTGGAAGTATTGAACATGTGTCTGGTAGGACAAGCAAATGGGTTTAATTATGGGCTAGATACCCAATTGGGAAAGTTCTGAAAAAGTGCACTTGATTAAGGTTTTGAGGAAAAGATAATGAGGACTAAGGAAAGTCAGAACTGGGTTTTACTCAGATCAAGGGAAACTTGAAAAAAGTGAACCGGATTTTCAGACCCTGGAGGGAGTATTTAATTAATAATTGAGATAAATTAAAATATGTGAATGTCATTTACAGCACATTTTCCAAGAGAATTAATTAACAACACTCATATAGCTATTGAAAAATACTGTGGGATTATTTTTGTTATTTCTTTTCTATTGTTTAGTGCTCTTATTAATTATCTTTCTCTAGAATTAATATTTAAAATTTTATTTAAATTATGTTAGAAACTATGTTGATGTGCTACATAGTTAAAAAGAAATAAAGAAATCAGACTCTTTTATGGTCTTATTGATTTGACTTTTAAAATATTTTCTGCAGCATATTCTGTGACCTAACAGCAGAAAATCATGTTGTAATGACAATACTTAGCATTATGTAATCACTGTTTATGAGTATTAATAGTTGAGATCACAGCTTGACTGTTCTATTTAGCTGTAGTTCCTCATTGCTATTCATTATGAGCTGAAGGGTTACAAGAGGGAGAAGACAGAGAAGAACTAATTTTGTGCTGCTTTTCACCAATATCAGTGGTTAGAAATTTTTGCTCTATAAGCATGTTATGTTTCCTACAGTGGGAGATACACTGCAATTCAGAAATGGACAAATTACTGCTTGGAAAGAAATGCCACATTTTGAAGCTATCTGGGGAAAATTATGTTTGCTTGAGTTTTACCTGAAAGAGAAAAAAAAAAAAATTGCTATTCCTTATATAAGCAGTAGGGTATTTTTGTACTCAAGAGAATGGAGACACAAGAATCAATGAATTAAATAGTGGTCATTCTAAGAATAAATTTTCAGCTGCTGTTTACATGCAACCTAGGATACAGAAGAAAGCAGACCTTAAAATATGAAAGAACCCAACAGCTAGCAACCATTTACTTTTCTTTCTTTCTTGAATTTGAGTGAAGGGAATTAATATATCCTGTAACTGCCTAGCTAGTCTTTTTAAACTGAATGTAATATATGATTCAGGTGTGGTATTTTCTCAGTACAAATTACATTCAAGGTATTTTAGTGAGGAAAACATTCTGCTTTAGTTCATATTGAGGCACAGGGTAAAGCACTAACACAACTAACTCCTTGTGCTTTGGGTAAGGCAGCTGTGACTGGCTGTTTTGTTCAGGAAATACAGGCATGGAATCTCATTAAAAATAATTTATTTAGTATCTGTTTTTTGTGTGATCAAGTATATTAATCTGCATATTTTATTCAAATAGACAGTGACAGTTATGTCTGGATAGACTGAGTTCTCTGTAGCTTAAATTTTTTTTGACAGCAATTCTGAATATTAAGATTAATGTATATATCTATAAAGTCACCAGATGTCCCTTTGTCCTTCCACCACCTATTTATGCTGAAGTATGCAAAATACTGCTGAGCACCTCTCCATGGTGTTTTGCATTATGGTTGCTCTTTGGTGTTCATTTATGTGAAATTCATTTGAAACCATAGCCAGATCTGATTACAATTTTGCAGGTAGAAAAAAAAAATACTGAACCTATTTACTCTTAGCTGTTTACAGGTCCTAAATAGTGTCAGCAAGAGCATCTTTAGGATTACATATTTTCTACAGATGATTATGCAAATGATGTCTCCATGCAGCTTACCATGCCTCCATTTTCTTTGTGATTCTTTAGGACAAATTTTCTGGCACTTAATATCAGCTGTTTAGCATCCTCTGGAAGTAGAGAAAAAATAAAGAATACATCTGAGAAATATGTTCCCCTGGAAACAGGTGCACAAGAATTTATGTATGCCATTTTTTGCATTCCTTGACTCCTCAGAAAGAGATCTTCATATTGGATGAAAAATCCACCTGTAAGTTGTCATATGAATAATACCTTTTATTTTTTGAAAAACTGTCCTGTAAAATTTTAATTCTGCCCCATTTTTTCTTTTTAATATTTAGTAAAACAGAGAAAAGGGAAGAAATATTTCTTAAAACTGTCAGCTCTACAGCTGTCATCCAATTCTTTTTAACCCAAATCCTCACTTTAGCAAATGATGGTGAATGTTCGGGTAAATTGAATTGGTTATACATAATATTAAGAACTTTACCTGTAAATAAAAGATTATGTATTTTCAACACAGCTGTTAAAGCTATCAGTACATTTTCTCTCTGAAATGAATGTGCTTTGAAATAACTTACTTATCAATTCATCTGAGTTTTCCTCAGTGATTGAATAATGTTAATGCAGCAACTGTGTGGGAAGTGCTTGTGGTGTCCTCATCAAAAGCTCCCTAGTGGAAGTCTCTTCCCTTCCTTCCCCAGGTAGCTCTGTGGTTCTTCTCTGAGAAGGTAATGATGGAGTTGAAGACTGTAAATGTAAGTTTGTTTTCAGGAAATAATGAAATAGTAAATTGAATATTATTGCTCAAAATAATCAGTACACTGACTGTAATTTTAGAAAGGAAAATATGATTGAAAATTTTTAAAGATATATGAAATCATAAGTGAAGAAGACCAGTTAGTTCAGTGATGACCGATGAAAGTTTTCAGTACTGTTTATTCTCCCTCCATCTTCTGACAATGAAGAAATATGGATGCTGGCATGAGAGCAACTATCTAGAACCTAGAGCTGTATAGAGAAATTACCCTGATCATTTGTGTCTTAAGCACATGCTCAGGACTGACTGCCTACTTGGAGTTAGGGAAATTTTACAGTATATACATCCCTTGTCAGATACAGTCTATAACACTGAATGACAGAGTCTACTGGAGATAAACCCAGGTGAAAGCTTAGCAGTTTACATGACTTGGTGTTTGCCAGTAAGTTTATAAAAGCTTGCCTGCTTACTGGTAGAGTTTATGAACTAGTACTCTTGATTTGCTGTCCATCTTGTGGTACAGAATCACAGAATGAACTAGGTTGGAAAAGATCTTTAAGGTCATCTAGTCCAACCTATGACCTAACCTAACACCACCCCATCATCTAAACCATGGCACTGAGTGCCATGTCCAGTCTTTTTTTAAACACGTCCAGGGACAATGACTCCACCATCTCCCTGGGCAGATGATTCCAGTGCCCAATCGCTCTTCCAGTAAAGAACTTTTTTTCTAACTCTAACCTAAATTTCCCCAGGCACAGCTTAAGAACTCTCATTCTCATCAGTTGTAGCCTGGGAGAAGAGACCAACCCCCACCTGGCTACAATGTCCTTTCGTGGAGTTGTAAAGAGTGATAAGGTCACCGCTGAGTCTCCTTTTCTCCAGGCTAAGCAACCCCAGCTCCTTCAGTCGTTTGTCATAGGGTTTGTGTTCCAAGCCCCTCACCAGCCTTTATTGCCCTCCTCTAGATGCATTCAAGTATCTCAATGTCCTTCATAAATTGAGCAGCCCAGAACTGGACACAGCACTCAAGGTGCAGCCTCACAATCTGCTACCCAGCCTCCCAAATCATTGTGCAGTTATAATCATTTGTCTAAAATATCCATTTGTCCAGAAACATCTTTCATAGTCTCACAGTCCCTAAGAGATTTTATCTAATTTCTTTTTCAGGCATTTTAGTGCATTCAAGACTTGTATTCCTAAGGTAGTCACACTGCCTAGATAAGTCCAGTTTAAAAAGAGGATTTAGAGGTGAGGAGAGAGTCATGTAAACAAACTTTTGCTGGATATTTCAAGTATTGTCATAAAACTTACACAACAAGAAGAGAGGTGAGATCCACAGTCTTCCCCAAAGAAGATTTTGACTGCTATAGAATTGTTGCCAAGTTAATCAATATTTTATGTGTCCAGCAGGATGTCAAAACAAAACAAAACAAAACAAAACAAAACAAAACAAAACAAAACTTTTCTCTGTAATATGGACATTAAATAAACTGTGGGGTCAATATTGTTTCTAAGTTCTAGATTTTGAAAAGGTAGATGAAAATTCATTGTTCCCTACTTCCATACAGAGGAGTGGGTGGGAAGTTTAGAGTTTTTACTGGATTATAAAACCTTAGCCTAACTTTTCTGTTAGAGATTGCTCTCTATTCCACATGGGATAACTTCAGTAATGCATTGTTTTTTATAAGAAGAAATAGATTACTACTTTCAACTTTCTTTTAAAGTTGCTTCCCTAGAGCTAGCAATTGCTCCTGCAGTATTTCAAATGAATCTTTTATAAAAGTTTTATAACCCAGTCTATTTCTCAGCTTTGATTCTGCAAAGGATTCTATATTGAAATGCTTTCCAAAGTGCCTTCACAGGTCATTTGGATCTAGCTTCTCATTTTACTTAAGCCGTTCTCTGAAAAGATAGTGAGAGCTGTTTCAATACTTTTTTGAATTCCAAACCTGCACTTTATCCATTGTATGATTTTCAGTCATACAGTGTTCATATTTTCTCCCTTTTCCAATAAATCCCAATCTACCAGATATGGGATAAATAGACATTAGTAGATCTTCCTTGCTCAAGAAGTTGAAATTATATTTTCAGACTTTGTCTAAGCTGTACACAAAGTCTGTGTTCTATTTCATGCATACAGAAGGCAATAGAAAGATTAAGGCATCATTTACTTAATGATTTTATTTTTTCTTTGTTACACATACTGTCTTTTTATGGATTTTTTCCTTTCAAATATGTAAAATATTTTAATTATGCTTTTTATACCTTCCTTTTGTGTGATGCTCACATCTGTCCCTTTAGTAAATAGACTTTATATCCTGATGGGACCCAAGAATGCCATCTCTGTCTGTAAATTTAGGATTTGCTTTTTTTTTCATGTTATACACAACATTTCATTTTTATTGAGAGTATATGAAAATAAAGCCACTCAGGAAGCTATTGCTCTTTTCAGAAGTCTAGTTTTCACCTCCTGCTTCTCATGTAGGTTCAGATGTTTTAATTTAATAGGTATGTATTTACATATGTGCTCCAAGAGGGCAGGATGACCCACCTTCTGGCACTGCAAACCTTTACTCTTTCCTCTTTAGTTTATGCTCCCTTGATAGACTGTCTTTATGCCCTCTCATTTGTAGTATTTCAGTGCTCATTACCCCTTTAGGTCTCACATAATATTTCTTTTTGCTCTCTGTACTGATAACCGTTTTTCTTAAACATAATTACCTTTGTGTAATCTTTATTATTCTCCAACCTTTCTGTACAGCTTAACGTGTAGACAATATTTGAAGGTAGTTCAGATTTCACTGATAAGATACAGCTATTTAATTTCCTTCCTACACTTGAAAGGAGTGCTGTGAATTTAGAAAATATTGGGTGCATGCATATAAACTTACTGCTTGTAATTTCCTCTAATGCCCATCAGAAAGTGATCTTTTTAAGGGTAATTTTATTTGTATTTGATATCTTTCTTCTCCCAGACAGCATCTCTGTTTTCTAGTCGGGTGCTGGTTTCACACATTTTTTTCATCTTAAGCTTAAATAGTTGATAGAATATTTTCAATTCAAATCAGGAACTGCAAGATTTAGATACTTCCAGGCTCAACTTTAACATAAAAGTGAGAGCTGAAATAGTGTAACATGAAGGAAAAGAGTGCATTTAAGCCATAAAATTGTTTTCCTTTTTTCAGCTGATTACAAGATAAGGAATTCTTCTGTATCTATTATCTTATATGTATATCAGTATCTCACAAGATATAGACAAAGCTACCAGTACTTGCCCTTTACACAAGGGGCTTTCCCTCTAGGCCATGTCTTCCACCCTTTAAGAGGACAACCAAACTAACTGAAAAATGGTTCATTGTTAGCAGTATATGTCTATCAGTATAAGTTGGTCACAGAAGGAATTGAAGGATAAGTAGGGATCTAAGACTTCTCTGAAAATTTCAGCTCTATAAAATATAAAGAAATATTTTTTTTTTTTAATTTCGTAAGCCTAAAGGCTTTTGGATAATGACACAGGAGAAGGAAAAGTAGGCATACAATAGAAATATATACATGGGTGATTAACTACGTATAACATACATAGTATTTCCAAAAGGCAAATGAAGTTACAAAATGTTGGAATTAGTAACAAAGTAATTATTCAACTTTCTGACTCTGTATATATAATTAATAAGTATAATCCAAACAGCTCATCAACTGGAAAGAAGAACACAAGAGAGCTTGTGAGAACATATTGAAGTATTGTTTTAATTCATATAGTTTTAAACACAGTTTATCACAAAGTAATGATTACTCTAGAGATAACCCATGTTATGGCCTGGAAAGCAGGGAAAATAATTAAATTAGCTAGATGCAGAAATTGCATAAATATTACAAAATCTACAAATTGTTGTTATGTAAGATATCTTGCAGGTAATCTTTATAAAAGTGTAAATATTTTCACACATAAAAGTATGTACAACAGGATTAAGGCAGAGGCAGATACCAGGTAGGAAATAATAAACCAATATGAAAAGTTTGGATATGAAGAATGAAAAACTGCAAGCAGTTAAAACACATAACTAAAAAGAAGTGCAATCAACTCCCCATATTAAAAAAAAAAAAATTACAGGAGCCATGGCTAGGAATTGAAGACTAAAATTTATATCTGTAGGACATTAGGAGAAATGCAAAAAATCAAATAATGACATAAAAATATAAGACTTTGGATGGCTTGGCTGATGGAACTTTCTCTCTTTTATCTTTTTATCTTGTATTATGATTTGAGCTTTTTTGCATTAGTTTTGATTTACTGGTAGTATAAGATCCTAGGTTTCTCATTACTTTTAGTGGTAATGTGTCTGAATTTTTAAATGAACAAAATAAAAAATTAACAAAAGATAGCATCCATGCTGTCTTCACATCCATGCTTGTGAAGATGACCATTACGATTCCTGTAGTCATGCACACTTTTTGAATGATATGAAAAGAAAGAAATGTAAACCATATGCTTGTAAAGTTATTTGATATGAAACTACTAAAACTGATCGTTTAGCAAGGATAATATAATACTGATACTAGTTACATTACAACTTGGTACAGAAATATATATTTTAATTCTCTGTGACACTTATGTGGATCATTGCTTACAGCTCTGTAAGCTAGATAGATTTTAAACACTGCCTGATGCTCATTTTAAAATGTTTCAAAGTAAATGGTGTATTTTTCTGCAGTTAAAAAGCACTTATATAATCTGCCTATGCTTTCCACTAAACTTAAATTATTGTGTACTATGAACATTAAAACTCACGTAGCTTTCTTGTGCTCAGCATTTAAAGATATAATGCTGTCAAATTGCAGTAGATATGATATTACATTGTATAATATTAACAAGTCTAGCAAAAATGCTAGAGATGCTGCAAAAAGGAAAAGATGGTTTTTTTTAAATTTAAAAAAAAAATTGTAGGTCTGTAGTAGAGCAGACCTGTAAATTTCAGTTTGATGACACTCTGTGGTATGTATTTGTTTACTGTTTACTGCTTATAACCTGAAAGTGCACCTAAAGCAGATGCAGGAATACAGGAGTTTAATTTCCATTAATTTGTTATCTAGGTTATTGGAATTTCAATGAGCATTTCTGTTCTACACTCCTGAATTCAGAGGGAATAGAAACAAATTTTACTTATATCTATAGATTCCACTCAACATTTAGGAATATTTTTACTTGTAATTTAGGCAATCAGTACCTGCATTATATACATAAAGAAATGCAGTGAAATCTGACTGCTAAAAGTAGTCAGTTATGAACATTTATACTTTTTAAAGTAATGTTAAACAATAACATCAGCTTGTTTCCCAGTTAAAGCCTTTTCAAGCACATCTTTAAGCTAGCATACATAATGAAAATCACAATATTAAGGTTCTGAAGTTCTCTATTATAATGTATTTCTGTTGGGACTACTGCTGTGTAGAATGTGTTGAATGATGGTCACTTTGAAATACTTGTTTGAAGGCTCTAATTCATATTTCCCTACTGTTTTCACTCTGCATAGGAAAATGATTGTGTACTATTACCTTTTCCATATGGTTAAGTTAAATGAAAGTTTATGCTCACTTACCCTTCCATGGGAAAAAGTTGGTGTTGTATGAATTTAAAAATATCATATATGACATATACAAATGTGAAAAGCAGTGGAGTGTATTTTCTTGCTATAATGGATTTGTAACTTCACTGAATTAATGGCTCTTTTAATTATTAGCAGTGTTAGGAAAACTATGGTATAGCTCCATGTCATAGTTCTCTACTCATTATCTAGTGTTATGAAAGGTCATTAAATTAAACAATCTGGATTATTTACATTAGTTTTAGAACCAAAGAGTTTAATTCACCATAAGTCATCTCTGAAACAGAAAGTTTAAGAAATATAATGTGTGCAGATGAATAATGTGTAACTTATCTTTATATCTTAGAATATAAAGTCTATTTCATCCTTTGAATAATAAAATCTATTAAATAAAAAAAAAAATCTACAATCCTTCTAATTGTGCTTTTAAGGCTTGAAGTTGCTACAAAACCTAAGATTCTGCCAAGATATTTCCCATGATATCTTGTAAGACATAAGAAAATGGGGTTTGTGTGTTTTAGCAAAGTTTTAAAAGCAATTCAGTGCATGTTATCTAACTTTATATTTTAGGTTGATACTGAGATTGTACAAAAGACTTAATTTTTTGTAGAGCTGTATAACTAATGTCCATATGTTATCTACATATACATATTTCTGCATACTAGAGTTCAGTTATCTATAAGAAAAATATTAGAGGGATGGAGTACCTCTCCTACAGGGAAGGGCTGAGAGAATTGGGATTGTTCTGTCTGAAGAAGAGAAGGCTTTAGTATGACCTAATTGCAGCCTTCTAGTACCTGAAGGGAGCCTACAAGAAAGAAGAGAGACATCTTGCAAGCACATGTAGTTACAGGGCAAGGAGGTATGGATTCAAACAGAAGAGCAGCTTTTGATTATATGTTAGGGAAAAATTCTTTCCTGTGAGCGTAGTGAGGCACTGGAACAGGTTGCCCAGAGAATTTGTGGATGTGCCATCTCTATAAGTGTTCAAGGCTAGCTTAGATGGAACTCTGAGCAATCTGCTCTACTGGAAGATGTCCCTACCCATGATTCTATATACATACAGTCAGGAGAATTAGAAGTATAAGTAACATCATAAACTGGCATCCCTATGTGCTGTGACACAGCTAGATTATATCTTTTTTAAGCCCTGTGGTTTCCCTCACAAGTTTCAGTAGCCCCTTCAGTAGCACATGGCTAAAAGTCTGACATTATTTCAGACAGATCTACACAGGGGCTCTGGATACTAAAGGGCACCTCAAATGTACTAGTGACCCACTCTATTAAATTACATCCCTTTTTTGGTGACTGTTTCTATGTTCAACCTCATCTACACAGTACCACACAGACTCTGGCATGAAGATTGTTCTCGCTGGAACCAGGTCCAGCCCTTCTCACAAAGACCACCCCTGCAGCCCCTGTCCACCTCCAGTCAAAATCTTGACACAAGCACCCATACACTAAAAGATAATAAAAACAGATTATGCAGGTTTCTTTTCTCATGAGTCATGTTTAAGAAGAAAATTACTAAGTCTTGTCAAAAAAATTCTCCGCTTTTCCCTGTATTACATGTTCTCATATATGGTAACAGCATACAACACAAACAACAGAAAAATGAGTCAGAGAGATTGTACTGGGTTTGCATGGCCAAGCTTTGGTAAAAGGGGAGCTACATGGGTAGCTTCTGTGAGAAGCTGCCAGCAGCTTCCTCCATGTCCAGCAGAGCCAATCCCTGGTGGCTCCAAACATGGACATGCTGCTGGCCAGGGCTGGGCCAGTTAGAAATGGTGATAATGCCTCCATGATAACATATTTAAGAAGAAAAAAAGTTATTGCAGAGAAGTATTTGTGGACAGAGAAGATCAAAGTGAAAGTAAATTACAGAAATCCCTGCAGATACTCTAGTCAGTGGAGAAGGAGTGGAAGGAGGTGCTCCACACACTATAGTTGATTCCCTTGGAGCCCATGGTGCACACCATGGTGAAGAATCCATGCCTCTGCAGCCCATGGAGAACCATAGGCATGGAGAGATCCACCTGCAGCCCATGGAGGAACCACACACCAGAGCAGGTGAATGCCTGGGAGGAGGATGTGACCTTATGGGAGCCCCACGCTGCACAAGGCCTGTGGAGAGGAACCCATGCTGCATAAAGTTTCCTGGTAGGATCTGTGTCCCTGTGGGGAACCCACTCTGGAATAGTCTATTCTTGAAGGACTGTACCCTGTGGAAGAGTGACCCATATTGCAGCAGTTCATGAAGAACTGTCTCCCCTGGAAGGGACCCCACATTGGAGGAGGGAAGGACTCCTCTCCCTGAGCAGCAGGAGAAATCATGTGTGATGAACTGACTGTAAACCCCATTCCTGTCTCCCTGTGCTGCTAATGGAGCTGAGGAGGAGGGAGAAGGGGGCTGAAGGTCTATTTTTACATCTTATTATCCTGCCCTGATTTTGTTAGCAATAATTCAATTAATATCTTTAATTTAAGTCTGTTTTGCCTGTGATTATATTTGGTGAGTGATTTTTCCCAGTCCTTTTCTCAACTAATTTCCCTTTGCTATATTTTCTCTTCCCTGTTCAGTTGTGGAGGGGAGTGAGAGAGAGGCTTTGATGGGTGTCTGGCATCCAGCCAGGATCAACCCACTACAGAGGTCTAGAAGTACTTATTTTACCAGAGAAAAAGGAGGTGGAATAGATTAGCTTTCAAGTTCTAACAGACCATCCTTTGCTATTGTTTTTATGTATGTATGCGTTAGATTTGAAAATATCAGCTCTGTGCCTGTCTTGCATTATTGTAGTATCCGAACACCATCTGTTCACAGAGGCATATGACTGTGTATGTGCATACAAACCATACAAACTCACACTCTCCCTACCTTAGCTTTTAATCTTATGTCCAACAGGTTACTGTTCCTTTCCACAAGCAAGTGGAAATGGGCATATGCTGTAATTCCATTAAAAACTGAAGCAGGGACAATTTCACATATGGCACTATTAAAAAAATTAAATTTGAATTTTATGTGTCTGTATTTTGTGGAGTATTTAGATCTTAGGAATGTTTTTAAAATCTCTGTACAAAATTCCAGGTTTTATGAACCTGGATGGATACAAGTTTACCTTATTAATAATAGCAAGTCTGTCTCTTAGATGCTAGTGAAACTTCCAGACAGAAATTTTAATAATTTAAAAATTTCAGAAAACTGTACCGAAGAATTAGTTAAATGAGAAATCTTTTACAATTTCTTATTTCTAATTGTTCTCTATTATCCAATTTAGATACATTAGACTTTTTTTTTTTTTTTTCCTAGAGGAAGGGTATAATCTTGTCAACTGTCTAAATGTAGTTCTACTGCATATGGAATTATCTAGGCTGTCATAGATATCTGCCTTTGGATAAGCTGAATTTTATTCAAAATAAGAAGTTAGAGGATGAAAATAATCAACCTTTTCTTTCTGATGTCTTTAAACAGAATTCTCTGTCCTTGTCCCTTCCTTTGATCTTTGTTGCGGATGGAAGCTGATGGTATCATTCTCACCTCTAACCCATCTTTTGACTGCAACTTTATGTTATTAGGTATGTTAGGCAGGTCTTGCTTAATGCTTATGGAAAGCTTTTGTATTTTATGTCCTGATTGGCAATTGCTTGAGATGTGGCACCATGCTGCAGATCACGTCCTCTTTGCCACTCAACCTTGGGTTCTGCACCTTTGTTCAAACTTTGCTCAAAACTGAGGAGGGGAGCACCTCCCCAGATGATCACCAGAGGTCTCCAAAAAGGTTCACGCAGGCAAGGTGAAAAGTGTTGTGTAAGACTGTGCAAGCTAAATAATTATGCATTAAGTGGGAGGTAAAAATGTACTAGGTAGGTGGGTTTATGCAGAATTCCATGTATAAATTCTCTCACTTTTTATTCCTTCGCATACTTTATTTGTGGAAAACATTCGCCTTGCACCCTGCACAGAATAAACAATGTCTCCGTTCTAAACCTGACTCTGTCTGTGTTGAGAGAATTTCTAAAATACAGCACCACTTCCAGAGCAGGTGGAAGCTTAGTATGCTAAGATAGGTCACCTCAAATAATATCCAAATACCATGTTTAAGAAACTGAATAGATCTTGAAATATCTGAAACAGTGTATATGTAAAAAACCTGAACAGTCTTCACTTACATTATAGAACATTGAACAATCTTTACAAAAGAAAATATAAGTAAATGGGACAGCAAAGTTATTTGTTTTAGAAGTGAGCATAGTGAACTCAGAGGACATTATATTCTCTTAAAAATATTATATTCTCTTAGAAAAACCCAACACCTCCTGTTCCAATACTCAACACAATTTCACATTCATATATACAACATAGCTGGGAACTTAGAAATGCTAGATGGTCAAGGGCAGAGCGTATCCTTCATTTTCACAAGAGAGAGCCTTTGTTTTTCTCTTTTGCAGCATAGCTCAGCTATATGATAAGGGCCTCACTTTTCCCCTTTCCCAAGCTGGAATTTTTTTCTTTTAGGGTTGAAGCCACCTGATTCATTATAAATGGTTTCCTCAGGACAGAATCACAGAATCACAGAATATGTTAAATGGAAGGGACCTACAAGGATCATCGGAATTCAACTTCTAGCCCTGCACAGAATTATACCGTGCGCCTGAGAGCATTGCAAATGCTTCTTGAACCCTGTCATGCTTGATGCTGTGACTGCTTCCCTGGGGAGCCTGTTCCAGTGTCCAACCGTCCTCTGGGGGGAGAACCTTCTCCTAATATCCAGCATAAATCTCCCCTGATACAGCTTCAAGGATCCCTCAAATCCCATCACAGAGTGTCTAGATCAGTGTCTGCCCCTCCTCCTCCTCTTGTGAAGGTGTTGCAGACTGCAAGAAGGTCTCCCCTCAGTCTCCTCCAGGCTGATCTTAGCTGCTCCTCACACAGCTGCCTCCTAAACCTGTCACTGTTTCAGCAGCCCTCCTTTGAATGCTTCCTAATAGCTTTCTGTCTTTCTTATATTGTGGCACCCAAAACTACACACATAACTTGAGGTGAGGCCACACCAGTGCAGAGTAAAGCAGGACAACCACCTCCTTTAAATATATAAAATTAATAATGCTTTAGATGTGCTTATTTCTGTCTATTAGCCATAAAGACACTTTTGGGTAGCTCAGATGGAGACACTGGAATCATCTGCTTTTATCAGATGAATTCCATACAAAATATCTTTCTGAATTCAAATCTGCTGCTAATTTCCATTGAAATAGGTTACTTTAACAGAAGGTAATGGCAGAATTTAGCAGAGAGCTAAAAAGAAACACATACTCCAACATGCCTTCCAATCAATAAATTTAAAAAAACCAAAACCACTTCTACAGACCCAAGATCA
Organism: Vidua macroura; assembly: GCF_024509145.1. Lineage (NCBI taxonomy): Eukaryota > Metazoa > Chordata > Aves > Passeriformes > Viduidae > Vidua > Vidua macroura. Next base: position 55,086,222 of record NC_071572.1, on the reverse strand, counting down.
ATAGTCTCTTTTCCTTCAGGGAAAGCCTTGAGAAACCTCCTTTGCAGGACCTTGGTACCTGGAAATTAAAAATGGAATGTCAATGGGATAACAGCAGTAGGAAACTGCAAGATACTCAGCGAGAAACTGCTCTAACATTAGGAGGCAATAAATATAAATAAACACTTGATTTTTTCCTACTTTATTTTTCTGCCCCCAAGGAGAATAAGATTAATGTACCAATACTAATAATATTAGTGAAAAATAATTCATTTAATCTCAGTCAGGATGCTTTAAAATTTGACATAGATATTACCGTCCCTCTTATGTCAATGGAGAAGCAATCACGACACAAATATATATATAATTACCAAATGGTAATTCAGAATAGAGGTTAGAAAAATATTTGAACTTCCCTTCCTGCCACTCCTGCAAGGCTATCTGTTGCTTCCAAACAGTGATGCAATGTTTCAGGAAGGAGAGAGCACTGGGAAGCAGAAACTTCCATGAGGCTTTTTTACTCAAAATTTTCCAGTCCTTATTTATTTAATTGTTATAAATTCTGACTTTATTTTAGCAAATACAATCTAAAATGCACTCTTTACCATAACTAAATACACAGAAACACATGGGAGAATATCTGAGCTTTAAGAGTTTTTATTCTTATTGAATTAATAAATAAGAAAGTAAACAGTAATAACTATGTCAGTAGTTCCTGCTGGAATTCTCAAATAGTCTGCAGTTATGCTTCCAACTTCTGGTCAAACTGATTACCCAGCCCCAGTAATTAGTACCACTTAATGTAAAGTGCTGTTCAGTGTATTAGAAATCTCTTGTCAGAAGATGCCCTGGGCTGACAGCAGTGTGACCAAACTAATTCTCGCTTTTAGAACAGACAGAAATTGTAGGTCAGGGATAAGCAAAATATGCTCACATTTCAGCTGCCTCAATTAGAATCTGTATCTAGGATAAAAATGTCCTGTGGTTAAGTCATACATGCAACTGACCCTTTGCCTTCATTAATATGAATGCTTACAGAAAAGTTAAGCTGGAAAAAATACAGCAGTAATTTCTCAAGAGTAAGTTGGCAGGCTATGCTCATTTATTTATTTATATCTTCTCCAGTCATAATGCCTGCTTCAGGATGCATTGGATTTCTTTTATTCACACATTGTTTAGAGATATTTAAGAGTATAAAAAATGCTCAAAATGTTAATAAAACAATGCAGCTGATTTTCAACATAAAAATACCTTCAGAAAATGACCAAAACTTTCCCAAAAACTACCTACTGAACAAGAGAAGACTGTGAGATTTATGATGAGAAAGTGTTTCTTCACATTTTTCCTTTTTTACTTTAACACTAGTGGTTTTGACACAACATACATTTTGTATCATCTCACTGAAGTTCTAATATTTGGAACAAGCCTAAAATCAACAGTAAGACTGGCCCTGTAAAATAGCTGTAAATTAATAAAAAACCTGATAGAAAATACATTCTTAGAATCAATGCTGAGGAAAAGAATTTTCATAGTCCTAATATTGATTGTATTTTTTTTTATTTTTTTACTTTTTATTTATCTCAGGGAGAATAGGTCTATGTTATTTGAAATAAGTTTTAAAATTCCAGCCTCATAAAAAATGACTGAAACATTGGTATCTTAATCAATCAATCGTAATATTTTGGACCTTGATATTCAGAGCTAAGGATATCATATTGTTTGATATTGTAATTTTCAGTGATGCAATTCCAATGGCAGAAATGTAGATAACTAAAAAGAAAATGGATAGTAACCTGAATTATTTCATAGTGTTGAATTGGCCTTTCTCAGTGAAGTCAAAAAGCAGATTGTAGGTCAAACCATAAATATAAATACATTTATATGAGCAGTTTTATTATATTTCAGATGCATTAATTTATATACAGCTTTTCACTGTTCTGAATAACTTTAACCTGAAGGGAGTCTACAAGAAAGGTGAAAATGGCTTTTTCACACCAATATGTAGCGATGGGACAAGGGTTAATGGCTTTAAGTTGGAGAAGGTTTATATTAGATATAAGAAAGATACTCTTCATTATCAGTGTGGTGAGGCACTGCAACAGGTTGACCAGGGAAGTTGTGAATGCCCCATTCCTGGAAGTGTTCAAGGACAGGTTGTTCTGGGTTCTGAGCAAACAAGTCTAGTGGATGACATCCCTGCCCTTGGCAGAGGGTTGGAACTAGATTACCTGTAAGGTCCCTTCAAACCCAAACCATTCTATGATTCTGTGGGCATAAAAACAGAGCATGCTATTGAATTCTGAATGACATTCTACAGGAGTGATTTTAATTAATATTAAAATACAGCTTTTTGTCTAATGAACTGTGAATAATCAAGTTTTATTTAAAAAGCCCTAATTTGTTTAGGTACATGCATTGCCTAGTTATCCAATTATTGCTGCAAAATTAAAAATGGGGAAAGTCAAATCTGTTAAATTAGGAAGGTCACCAAAGTAATTAAGACTGCTGAAGCATATTATTAATACTTTACAGTAGGTGGGGCACTGCTGAAATTTACCTGCTTTTCCTTGTTATGTAAATTACAGGCTTTTGTTCCATCTGTGTTTAAATGAGTTAATTTACAGATAAAAGAATTGTAAAAGAGAAGGCAAGGTTCTGGGCAAGAAAATTCTTATCAGCAACAAAAATAAATTAAAACTGTTTTCTTTCCTTAGTGAGACTGTGTGTTGTTAATTCTGTGTTGAGAATGTTGAAATTTTTCACCTGTTCTTCAAAAGAAATAAGATAACAGAAAAAAAAAAGTGTTATAGGTGAAAAAAAAAAAGTGTTATAGGTGAAGAAATTTGCATTGAGGATGAAGATAATTATAATCATACTCGTGTGGCAAATTTATTTTTCTGGCATTTAATAAAGAACACAGAATTTCATGAATAAGAAATAAGTCACTATGCTCCTCCAATCTTAACCAGAAGTAAATTTTGGTTTACTACCCCTATTTTGGTGTTGGTATTTTGCATTTTTTACTACAGGAACAAAATAAAGTTTCAGACATATACATTAGATACTCTGAAAAATAGCATCAAGCACTAACTGCTTAAGACATATCAACACCTAGAGTTTTAAACAGTTTGGTACAGTGACATAAAAAACCATCTGATATAGAAGTATATAAGGTAACCATTAGGGAGTTGCACAGATATTTTACTAATGCCATCCTGAAACATTTTCATATATCACCAGTTGGTGTAGTATCCGCCACAGAAATAACTATTACAGATATATGGATGTGTACATTAGCACCCATTACCATACCACTCAGTTTTATTCAAACAGTAAACTAACTCATAATGTATAGGAAATGCAGCATAAAAAGCAAGGGAAAAAAAAGAAAAAAAAAAAAAAGAGAGAAGGCCATGGTAGAAGATCTTGAAGCTGATAAAGTCAGACAAAGTAAAAGTGAATATTTGCATGTACATGCATGTTTATACCTGTCCTTCCAAGTCTGACACTTGCGCAGTGAGCA